>NC_141693.1:288161001-288761001 GCF_964263255.1 Lissotriton vulgaris
CTTTTCAATAATTAATACTTAAATAAAAGTTATTGTAATTTATGAAGGCAATAACTTAAAGTTTTGTAAATAACTTTTGTGAAGATTATATTCAGTGTATTTTATTGTGACGATAATCCAAGAACAGAAGTGAAATATTATCATCTTTTTGTTACATTTGTAATGAAGCTTGAAACATTGAGAGAACATATTTGAACCAGGTGTTGTTGAATAGTTGCACAGATTGATGCTGTGGTGGCGCTGAGTGATGTTGTGATGGCGAACGAGTGATGCTGTGGCGTTCAGTGATGCCGTGGTAGCGCATAGTGATGTTGTGGTGCCCCTGAGTGATGCTGTGGTGGTGCGGAGTGATGCTGTATGCTATGCTATGTTTTGTTTTGCTATCCTATGTTTTGTTTTGTTATGCTATGCTATGTTTTGCTATCCTATGCTTTGATTTGTTATGCTATGCTATGTTTTGTTATGCTATGCTATGTTATGCTATGCTTTGTTATGCTATGCTATGTTTTGTTATGCTATGCTATATTTTGTTGTGTTTTATTATGCTATGCTTTGTTTTGCTATGCTATGTTTTGTTTTGCTATGCTATGTTTTGTTGTGTTTTGTTAAGCTATGCTATGTTTTGTTGTGTTTTGCTCTGCTTTGTTATGCTATGTGTTGTGATTTTGTATGCTATGTTTTGTTATGTTATGCTATGCTTTGTTATGCTATGCTATGATTTGTTTTGCTATCCTACACTTTGTTTTGTTATACTATGCTATGTTTAGTTTTGCTATCCCATGCTTTGTTTTGTTATGCTATGCTAAATTTTGTTATGTTTTGTTATGCTATGCTATGTTTTGTTGTGTTTTGCTATGCTGTGCTTTGTTATGCTATGTTTTGTTATGCTATGCTATGTATTGTTGTGTTTTATTATGCTATACTTTGTATTGCTATGCTATGCTTTGTTATGCTATGTTTTGTTATTCTATGCTTTGTTATGCTATGCTTTGTTATGCTATGCTATGTTGTGTTTTGTTATGCTATGCTATGCTTTGTTGTGTTTTGTTATGCTATGCTATGCTTTGCTTTGCAATGCTAAGTTTTGTTATGTATGCTATGTTTTGTTGTGTTTTGTTATGCTATGCTATGTTTTGTTGTGTTTTGCTATTTTTTATGCTATGCTTTGTTTTATGTTATGTTACGCTATGTTTTGTTATGCTATGTTTTGTTCGGCTATGTGTTGTGTTTTGTTATGCTATGTTTTGTTATGTTATGCTATGTTTTGTTATGCTATGCTATGTTTTGCTATCCTATGCTTTGTTTTGTTATGTTATGCTATGCTATGTTTAGTTTTGCTATCCTATGCTTTGTTTTGTTATGCTATGCTATGTTTTGTGTTTTGTTATGCTATGCTATGTTTTGCTATGCTTAGTTATGCTATGCTATGTTTTGTTGTGTTTTATTATGCTAAGCTTTGTTTTGCTATGCTATGTTTTGTTATGCTATGTTTTGTTATGCTATGCTATGCTTTGTTATGCTATGTTTTGTTATGCTAAGCTTTGTTTTGTTATGCTAAGCTATGTTGTGTTTTGTTATGCTATGCTATGTTTTGTTATGCTTTGCAATGCTATGTTTTGTTGTGTTTTGTTATGCTATTCTATGTTTTGTTGTGTTTTGTTATGCTATTCTATGTTTTGTTGTGTTTTGCTATGCTTTGTTACGCTATGTTTTGTTATGCTATGCTTTGTTTTATGTTATGTTATGCTATGTTTTGTTATGTTATGCTATGTTTTGTTATGCTATGTTTTGTTGTGTTATGTTATGCTATGCTATGTTTTGTTTTACTATGCTATGTTTTGTTTTGCAATGCTGTTTTGTTTTGCTATGCTTTGTTATGTTATGCTATGCTTTGTTTTGTAATGCTATGTTTTGTTATGCTATGTTTTGTTGTGTTTTGTTATGCTATGCTATTTTTTGTTGTGTTTTGCTATGCTTTGTTATGCTATGTTTTGTTATGCTATGCTTTGTTTTATGTTATGTTATGCTATATTTTGTTATGTTATGCTATGTTTTGTTATGCTATGTTTTGTTGTCTTATGTTATGCTATGCTATGTTTTGTTTTACTATGCTATGTTTTGTTTTGCTATGCTATGTTTTGTTTTGCTATGCTATGTTTTGTTTTGCTATGCTTTGTTATGTTATGCTATGCTTTGTTTTGTTATGCTATGTTATGCTATGTTTTGTTGTGTTTTGTTATGCTATGCTATGCTTTGTTGTGTTTTGCTATGCTATGTTTTGTTTTGTTATGCTATGCTTTGTTTTGCTATCCTATGCTTTGTTATGCTATGCTATGTTTTGCTATCATATGCTTTTTTTGTTATGCTATGCTATGTTTTGTTATGCTTTGCTGGTGAGGGTGTGTGAGTGTGTGTGAGGGTGAATGAGGGTGAGTGAGGGTCAGGGGGTGTGAGGGTGGGTGAGGGTGAGGGTGTGTGAGGGTGAGGGTGTGTGAGGGTGATGATGTGTGAGGGTGAGGGGGTGTGAGGGTGTGTGAGGGTGAGGGGGTGTGAGGGTGTGTGAGGGTGATGGTGTGTGAGGGTAAGGGGATGTGAGGGTGAGGGTGTGGGAGAGTGAGGGGGTATGAGGGTGAGGAGGTGTGTGAGGGGGTGAGGGTGTGAGGGGTGAGGGGTGTGAGGTTGAGGGTGTTTGGGGGTGTGAGGGAGTGAGGGTGAGTGAGGGTGAGGGTGTTTGAGATTGATGGGGGTGTGAGGGTGAGTGAGGGTGATGGAGGGTGTGTGAGTGTGTGTGAGGGTGAGTGAGGGTGAGTGACGGGGTGTGAGGGTGAGGCGGGTGAGAGGGTGTGAGAGTGAGGGGGTGTGAGGGTGAGGGGGTGTGAGGTTAAGTGAGGGTGAGTGAGGGTTAGAGGGTGAGGGGGTGTGAGGGTGAGTGAGGGTGTGTGAGGGTGAGGGTGTGTGATGGTGAGGGTGTGTGAGGGGGTGTGAGAGTGAGGGGTTGTGAGGGTGTGTGAGGGTGAGGGGGTGTGAGGGTGTGTGAGGGTGAGGGGGTGTGAGGGTGAGGGGGTGTGTGGGTGAGGGGGTGTGAGGGTGGGTGAGGGGGAGTGAGGGTGAGAAGGTGTGTGAGGGTGTGGTGCTGTGAGGGTGAGGGGGTGGAGGTGAGGGTGTGTGAGGGGTGTGAGGGTGTTTGGGGGTGTGAGGGGGTGAGGGTGAGGGGGTGTGAGATTGATGGGGGTATGAGGGTGAGTGAGTGTGATTGCGGGTGTGTGAGTGTGTGTGAGGGTGAGTGAGGGTGAGTGAGGGTGTGTGAGGGTGAGAGGGTGTGCGAGGGTGTGAGGGTGAGGTTGTGTGAGGGTGAGTGGGTGTGAGGGTGAGAGGGTGTGTGAGGGTGAGAGGGTGAGTGGGGGTGAGGGTGTGTGAGGGTGAGGGTGTGTGAGAGTGAGGGGGTTTGAGGGTGAGGAGGTGTGTGAGGGTGAGGGTGAGGGAGGGTGTGTGAGGGTGGGTTAGGGTGAGTGACGGTGTGTGATGGTGTGTGAGGGTGAGAGGGTGTGGGGGTGTATGAAGGTGAGTGGTGAGAGGGTGTGGGGGTGAGGGTGAGTGAGGTTGAGTGAGGTTGAGGGTTGTGAGGGTGAGGGTGAGTGAGTGTGAGTGTGGGTGTGTGAGTGTGTGTGAGGGTGTGTGAGGGTGTGAGGGTGCGTGAGGGTGGGTGAGGGTGTGATGGTGTGTGAGGGTGGGTGAGGGTGTGAGGGTGGGGGAGAGGGTGAGTGAGGGTGAGGGTATGTGTGACGGTGAGGGGTGTGTGAGGGGGTGTGAGGGTGAGGGGGTGTGAGGGGGTGGGGATATAAGGGGGTGAGGGTGAGTGAGGGTGAGAGGGTTGTGGGGGTGAGAGTGTGAGGGTGAGTGAGGGTGGGTGAGGGTGTGAGGGTGAGGGTGAGTGAGGGTGAGTGAGGGTGAGAGGGTATGAGGGTGGGCGAGGGGGAGGGGTGTGAGGGTGAGGGGGTGTGAGGGTGAGAGGGTGTGAGAGTGAGTGAGGGTGAGAGGGTTGTGAGGGTGAGGGGGGTGAGGGTGTGAGGGTAAGGGTGTGAGGGTGAGTCAGGGTGTGTGAGGGTGAGAGGGCATGAGGGTGTGTGAGGGTGAGGAGGTGTGAGAGCGAGGGTCCAAAGTAAATGGTGGCAAGGCAGACATCATAAGACAGAGAGAAGAGACTAGTGGTGACTGCGTTGGTCAGTTTCAGAAGGGGCAGAGTCAGCACTGTCTGCGAGGGATCAACTTGTCTAGAGGCAAATCATAGCGGATGTAGCATTGCAGCTAGCAAGTCGAGTGTTTTCAAGCTGTGTCCCTAGAGAGATGGCAACAGCATTTGAGGAGCAAGGCTACTGTAAACAAGCACGGTAGGCTATCACTTTCGTCCAGAAACAAGCTCTCAGCATTGCTGTGGCGGGGGAGCGGGAGCGCATTCCTTTGAAGTCTGATGCGGGGCGGGGGAGCGGCAGCCTTTGAAGTTTGATTGGGGGGAGCGGCAGCCTTTGAAGTCTGATGCGAGGCACAGACAAATGATGGTGTGTGACGTGGCTGGCGCGCACGCGCATAGATCACATGAACTGTATCTAATCCACAGTTTTGGCAGACTTTTCGTACTGCTTACTAGAATCTTGCCGCAATGCTTACGCATTGCTTCAGCGTGACCTAAAAAATAATCATGTCCTGCCATTATAAGCTTTCTGCTCCTTCCCCTGTCACTCCTTCATAGCCCAGTGAGCTCACTGCAGTCACACTTATGAAGGAAGGGAGCATGTGGTGTACCACTCCATATCATAGGGCCCAATTCTTGGTTACAATACTTTTTACAGGTGGCCCTCCCCCTACCCGCCTAATAGTCATCTGCACTAAAGCCTAAAAACTAACAAACTGCTAGATCATGGTATGGGTGAGGTCTGGGAGCAGTGCATGCTCAACCGAGCTATATAGATGAGCTGTTCCGTCCCAACAACTTTTAACAAAGAGATTCACACCAGGAAGACAGGAATCTCTAGATATGGCAGGCAGTCCTCCATTGGAGGAATGGAGGAGATGGCTTCGCCAACATTGTTGGTGCTCGAAATACAGCCGAGTAGGAACACTTGGTAGAAGCGCATGAGCTGTGGATCTCCGTCTTGGCATCCATCCCACCCCCGCGTCATTCTCTCTACCGTACCCCTAAGTGCCCTCACAACCGCCTCTAACACTCCACTTCTTAGCCCCTTCCCACCATGCCACCCCTCAATCACGCACACATCCCACATGACTATACTCTCTCCAAACATGGTCCTAACTCCTGGACCATCCTCTACCCCCCAATCTGTCTAAAAACGCTATGAAAAACTTCAAACATAAAATACTCATTTGTAAGCCTGAAACACTTATTGTGGATAACTACCTCAGCCTCTCTTCCCCCATCAAAACCAGCTACATCTTCTATTCCAAACGCCCCTCCGAATGGAAAAGCATTTTCCTACGTCAGCTCCCAGTCACTTGCTCAATCAAAATTCCCTATGGTTTTAAATTATCCACTACTCCCTCCATAATCTTTCCAGGTGAAATCAACATCTCCATCTTCAAAACAGGTAACATCCTCATACAAGCCGCCGAATCACACCCTACCATCTTTGAGCTCCACTTCAGCACCTTGTCTCACCACCTAAACAAAACTATCCCTAATCCTCCGTATACCAAACCGCTCAACACCCACCCTGTCATCTCTGCAGCCAAATGACATCTCCCAACCTCTGTCTTCCAAACATACTCTCCCTCCAGTGATCCTCCCTCTTGATGACATCCCCACTGCACACCCCCTCTCCCAACCACTTACATGCTCCAATGACCCTTCCATCTCAACCCTCTCTATAACAACTAACCCTTTCCACCCCCCTGGACACCACAGCCTGAATCCCTACCCCTCCACCCTGGATCTCCTACTGTTCCACTCCGGCCCCACCTTCACCCTCTTCTAACCCTCCATCACAACCCCCGAATTTCTTCTTCACCGCTAATCCCAGACGCAATCTTTCTTCACACTCTTTATGCCCTCATATAATCACTATCCACATACCCTGAGATCTCTAATCTTGTGTCCTCCATCATACCATCATCCACGCCTAACAGCCTTAACTCTACTCATTCCACCACCCTTGAACTCACACACCCTTTACACAATTGCCCGCTGTCTACAACAAACATCATCCATTCCCTCTCACCCTCTTCACCCCTTCAGAGATCCCCCTCTCCCCATAACCCTGACTCTCCACAACATTGAACGCAATCTCTCTTTATTGACGTGTGATCTCTCTCGACTGAGAGAAGATTTTAAATCCCTCAGCTCTGGAACCCGACTCTCACATGCAAATTCCCTCACCCCAACCGTAAAATTCCTGCCAACTATCATCGTCATCATTGGAATACTGCCCCCTCCTCAACCATATGTCTCTGCCGCGCCACACCTTGAACCACCTCTCCCATTTGACCTCTCCGACCTATGCAATTCCTACCATCCTGATACTTTAGTCAACAACCCACCTCCCCTCCACTCCAACATCCCTGTCATTCTACGGACCAACAATATTCCCTCCATTTCCGCCTCCCCAGACCTCTCTACAACTCACCTCCATCCACTCCCCCCGAAATAACCCCAATTCACTCGCCTGCATGCTTATTAACTCTCGATTTGCCGTACGACACACCACTGAAATCTCTGAATCTATCTTTAGTGAATCCATTGACATTGCTTTCCTCACGGAAACTTGGCTCAATGACCATTCAGGGAGCATGCTTGAGCTACTCTCCCCCCGGATACTCTATCCTCAGAAAAGACAGACCTGACAGAATAGGAGGCGGCCTGGCCATAATCTTCTAAAACGAACTTCAGCTCTCCCTTATTAACAGCTCTGGCCACTTCACCTTCGAATACCTCGAAGCGGAACTTAAAGTTCAAGGTCCCCACTATGTTCGGTTACATACTATCTACCACCCTCCTGGTGATGCACACCCTTTTATTGATGAACTTTTGGACGTGATAACTCAATTCTCAATATCCAATTCAAAACATCTCTTCCTGGAGTCCTCAACCCTCACTTGAATGACACCAATGAGCCCACTACCACCCTCTTCTCCAACCTTCTCAAGATCAATGACCTAAAACAACTATGTCAGTCCCCGACCCACACCAAAGGAGCCATCTTGGACGCTGTCATTACCAGCGATGACTTGGCCCTCCTGACCAACATCATCCCCACTGACTGGTCCGACCACCACCTCATACTGTTCACCATTGCTATCCGGCCTCCTCCACTCCTCTCTAAACAAACTAAACCTATGAAATGGACCAGAAATCTAAATCGTATCCCTCCTGATAAACTGGAGTTCAAACTCCAAGCTCAACTGCTCCTCACTCCTCTCTCACACAACGCAAATGTGCTCACTGATCACTTTAATAAAACTGTCAAGGAATGTCCTAGACCAATTGGCCCCTCCTAAACTTAAAACTTTAAGAAATATCCCTTCCAAATCATGGTTTAACCTTGAACTTAATATCGAAAGACGCTCATTAAGACTAATGGAAAGAACCTGGAGACAGCATCCCTCCCACTCAAACCTGAAACTCCTCAGAATAGCTAGATCTACATACAAAAAACAAATTTTTAATGAAAAAGCATCCTTCTTCCGTACACAACTCGATCGGGCCAAAACAGACCTAGAGAACTGTTCAACATTATCCAACGCCAAACTTCCTCAGCTCCGCCTAACCTGACGGCCCCAACCGCTAGATGTGAAGAAATTGCCCACTTCTTCTCTGAAAAAAAACGCCAAAATAGAGCAATCCTTCCTCTCAACTCCGATCCCAACCTACCCCTTACTCTCTCCTGACATCACCTCCAATTCACACTCCACACTCCTGACACCCCTTGGTCTCCCCTCAGACTCACCCTCTTCCCCACCTCACCCTAACCCCTCCTCACACATCCCTTTTCCTATTCCCTCCCTAAACTACCCACTACACCTTCCCCCCCTACTCCTCTCGTTCCAACCTCCTAAATTCACGACCAAAAACGATTGGCATAATTTCTTCCCTGTCACTGAGCACGAAGTCCACAGCATCATTTCTAAACTAAAACCGTCCTCCCATACCAAAGACCCCCTCCCTTCTAACCTTGTCCAAGACCTAAAACACATCATTGTTCCATGCTGGACCACAATCATCAATACCTCCCTTGCTACTGGAATTATCCATGGCTCCCTTCAAGTGGGTCAAATGATCTCCACAATATCAAAAATGTGAATGCTGATCCTAATGACTTAAACAATCTCCGCCCCATCACTAGCCTCTCCTTTGTTTCTAAGGCCCTCGAAAAATATGTCTTGCTCCAATTAGACAAACACATGGAAAAATTCCATCTTCTGGACCCCTTACAATCAGGCTTCAGAAAAGGCTGCAGCACTGAAACTGCCATACTCAACATTGTTGATGACATCCACCACTCCCTTGATAATGGTGAGACCAGTCTTCTTATCCCGCTTGATCTCTATGCAGCTTTTGACACTGTTAACCACTGTGCCCTACTTAAGGTGCTCAAAGATCATTTCGGCCTCAATGGTACTACCCGCAAATGGTTAGTATCCTATCTTCAACAACGAACTCAGCAAATAAAAATTCGAGGCTGTCTATCTAACCCCACTCCGGTCAACCTAGGAGTCCCCCAGGGATCTATACTCTCACCCTCTCTCTTTAACATCTTTATGGAACCCTCACCCTGATTCTAAAACAAGCTGGTATTAATTACCACGTTTATGCCGATGACCCCCAACTCTATTATAAGTTTAAAACCCACGCTGACATCATACACCTTAATAACACCCTCACTAAAATCCAATCCTGGTTCCATTTTAATCATCTCAAACTGAACCCCCAAAAAACTGAAATATCCTCTTCTCCCCCAAAAACAACCCTCTCCCCAATCAAATCTGGATCTATGACCTCAATGCTCTCAACTGCTCACTCTCCTTGTCCAACTCAGTAAAACCTCTTGGTATCTCCATCGATAACAGTCTTAATCTCCATGTCCACATCTAAAATTCAGCTCAAGGAACCCTCTTCACTCTCCGTCATTTCAAGAAAACCAAATCCTTTCTCCCAACTGAAGATTTTAAATGAATAGTTCAATCCCTGGTCCTCTCAGGAATTGATTACGGAAATTCCATCCTCACCGGAATCCCCAAGGTCCACCTAGCTCCACTTAAATCTGTACTTAACCTTGCAGCCAGGCTCATCACAGACTGCAAATGGTTCAACCACATTTCCCCAGTCATCAAAACTTATAAATGGCTTCCCATCGAAGGCAGATCAGCCTACAAAAGCGCATACATCACACACAAAGTCCTCCATCATAATACACCACCGTACTTCGCCAATAAACTCTGCAAAGCGGGCAGCACACAACCTCTAAGAAGCACTTAGGCTCTTCTCCTTGTCCCACCCCTGCTAAAAAAGAAATCCACTCAATCCTGCTCCTTCTCCTGAAATGCCCCTTACATCTGGAATGCCCTCCCCAAAGACGAATGATGCGACCCCTCCTACACCAGCTTTAAAAAAGACCTCAAAATTAATCTCCTCAATAAATGTTGGGGGTCTCTACCTGAACCTCAAACTCGATCTTCCAAATCCTATAGGTATTTAACTCTTTTCCATGACTATCTGTTTTCATGATATGTATAACCTTTCTGTTTTACAAGCTGTTACTCCATGAAGTTGTAATTTTGTTTTAAATGTATCTCAGTCATGTTAACCAATCCGATGTTTTTGTTATTTCTTGATGTTGCTATTTGTTTCTTACCGTCACTAGCTTTATCATGTAAAGCGCTCTGCTACCTCCGGGTCCAGCCAGCGCTATATAAAACCTCTAAAATAAATACATAAAATAAATAAATAAATGGTGGACTCGCAGGCCACCCAACAACATCAGATGACCACTATTTTGTTTTTAGATGACATTTCAATTGTACATCTTCATTTCTGCAGATGTTCCATGAAGTTTATAAAAGCACCTGTTTTACCTGTTGTCTACGACCACACCCTGTTGCAGAAGCTGTTTCAGCACATGGACTTGTCCAGCCAAGGCGGCCTTGTGAATATGGCCCCAGGATCCCGGAGAGTCGATGGACAACTTAGAGGTGCTTGCTTTGGGTTCTTCTTTGAGGAGCTTTGGTGACTCATCTATAAGCTCCATCCACCTTCTCATGAGCTCAGCTTCGCGTCCCACACCTGTCACCTGTTGAATAAGGGCAGGAAGAACCCAGTCAAAGCAGACACACTCAAGCATTATACTACCATCAGTCTCAGTCCATCCAAGTGCGCCAGCCTTCAGGAATGACCAAGTACTGAAAATAAATATATTGTTGAAATAGTGCATGAAACTAAGAGTACCATTACAAAGTCCGCCCGCCACCTCATTCCCAACTGATTCCCAACTGGGAATGCCCTGGTTATCCCACCTCATTCCCAACTGAGAATGCACGTTGTGCATTGGCATGCACAAGGTGACAGGCACCGTGCGGTGCCTGCCACCTTGCCCTTGCCAATGTAGGGGGGTACCACAGGTACCCCCCAAGTGCACCCCCACCCCCAACACTCAGGAGGCACAAGCAGAAACCGCATGCTTTCCATGGCGGCAACGCCGCCATGGAAAGGCAAGTCTCCGCTGGCATCATAATATTGCTGGCGGTGTCTTGCAGACACCGTCACCATATTGTGGCAGTTTTCCCAGCGAAATGCGGCAGATGGTCTTCCCGTCCGCCGCGGACTAGAGGCAGGAGGCACGAGGCTGCAGGCCCACTTCCTTCAGTGGTCATGCAAATCTGATGTGCCCGTTTGTTTGCTCATCTATTCTCCATCAGTGACAGAAATCATTTTTGTTTAGCTGGACCTGTGCTGCTCATTCAGGGTGGCTGCCAAAGACCACAGCATTCCTTACCAGAGATGACGGAACCAAGAACCGTCTCTAAGTGGCAGTTTATTTAACAAACTGCTGCTGCCTGTACCAACCAGTTCGGACTAGACTGTTCCCACAAGGAACAGGGTCAAGACTGATTTGCATATGTCTGGTCCAAACTGGGTGGTGTGGTGAGCAAAAGAATGATGGTTTTAACCCAGATTCTTGTGACTGGGGGTGAATGTTTGCATTGTCCAGCATTCCGTCCATTAATTGTTTCTTTTGCATATGTCGCCCTAAGTGGCAAGAATATGCCCAGACATGGGCCCGTGCTCACTACACCTCTGGATTCAAGCTAGCCTGGCTGATGAAGGGTGATGCTCTGAAACCGGTCCCAGGATGTTTGTTTCCGGTCCAGGGAGGACCTGGGTTGGCAGTTCAGGCTGGACTGTTCCCACAAGGAACAGGGTCAAGACTGATTTGCATATGGCAGGGTCCAAACTGGGGTGGTGTGGTGAGCAAAAGAAGGATGGATTTAACCCAGATCCTTGTGACTGGGGGTGAATGTTTGCATTGTCCAACATTCGGCTCATCAATTGTTTCTTTTGCATATGTTGCCCTAAGTGGGAAGGGTATGCCCAGACGTGGGTCCAGTGCTCGCTACACTACTGGATTCAAGTAAACCTGGCTGATGAAGGGTGATGCCCTGAAACCGATCCCAGGATGCTTGTTTCAGGTCCAGGAAGGACCTGGCTTGGCAGTTCGGGCTAGACTGTTCCCATAAGGAACTGTGTCAAAACTGATTTGCATATTGCTGGGTCCACACTGGGGTGGTGAGCAAAAGAATGATGGCTTTAACCCAGATCCTTGTGACTGGGGGTGAATGTTTGCATTGTCCAGCATTCCGTCCATCAGTTGTTTCTTTTGCATATGTCGCTCTAAGTGGGAAGGGTATGCCCAGACGAGGGTCCCATGCTCACTATACCACTGGATTCAAGGTAGCCTGGCTGATGAAGGGTGATGCCCTGAAACCAGTCCCAGGATGCTTGTTTCTGGTCCACGGAGGACCTGGCTTGGTAGTTCGGGCTGGACTGTTCCCACAAGGAACAGGGTCAATACTGATTTGCATATGACTGGGTCCAAACTGGGGTGGTGTGGTGAGTAAAAGAATGATGGATTTAACCCAGATCCTTGTGACTGGGGGTGAATCTTTGCATTGTCCTACATTCCGTCCATCAACTGTTTCTTTTCCAACTATGATGTCACAAAGCACTTGTAATAACTGATTTTAAGGAACTGGGCATGTCATTTTCTTATTAGAAGCACCTTTTGTAGTCAGAAGGGGTTAGTGACCATTCAAATACATCTGTAACAACGCCGAACTACTGCAACATATTTGCCAATACAATCAGGTAAGTTACAATGTATTAAACTGTATTTATTGGTGTTATGGTTATAATTGTATTGGGGCTGGAAGGGTGTTTTAAGGTACTATGATGGATGCTGTTTAGGGTAGGAAGTGGCTTTTCTTGATCAGGGGTGGGTAGTGTATTGGGGTAGTAAGGAGTTTCCATGATTCAGGGATTGGTAGTGTTAAAGGGTTGTAAGGAATTTTTAGGTTTCAGGGATTGGTCGTGCGTGCTGTAGTAATGAGCTTTTCAGGATTAAGGGATGCAGAGCGTTAACAGGTAGTAAGGGGTCTTTAGCATTCATGGATGGGTAGCGTTATGGGGTACTAAGGAGTTTTTAGGGTTGAAGGAAGGGTAGTTTTAAGGACATTCATGTTTTTTAGGGTTCAGGAAGGGTAGTCTTATGGGGTTGTGGAGATTATTGTTCAGGGATGTGTAGTTTCAAGAGTTAGTAAGGAGCTTTTAGGTTACAGAGAAGGGTAGTGCTAAGAGTAGTAAGGGTTTTTAGAACTCATGGATCGTTAGGGTATTGCTTTTTTGGGTTCAGGGATGGGTAGTGCAAAGGGGTATTACTTTTTATGGTTTGTGGATGGGCTGTGTTAATGAGTTGTTTTAAGGGCTCAGGGATGGGCGGTGCACCGGGGAAGTATGGGGTTTTTATGGCGCTGGAATGGATGATGCATGGGGTAGTAAGATGTTTTTAGGGCTGCTGGATGGATGTTTTTTTGGGCTAATATGGATTTCTTAGGACTCAGGGATGGATGGTGCAAACCGGTAGTTAGGAGTTTTCTGGAGCCCAGATGTATAGGGGCAGCAGCGTTTTTTTAGGGTTCAGTAACGGGTAGCACTGATGGCTAGTAAATGTTTTATTTTTCATTTAGGAAAGGATAGTGTTGAGGGGTGGCATAGGTATTTTAGGGGTTAAGGATGCGTAGTGGTCAGAGATAGTATGGATAAATTGTTTTAAAATATATGTTAATGTGTTATAATGCAATATAATGCAGTCTATGGCTGAGGTTTCCTTCTTAATGGTAAACGTCATTGTGGTGAAAATAAATGTGCTATAAATAGTTGTTATTGTGCTTGCGTGCAAAGGGTAATGCATGGTGTTAGTTTTCGATGTAGTAACCTATATTCATCAAAAGGTGCTGTTGCAAGGATTCTGCTCAGGAACAGAACTATGCTTGGGACCACAGAACATCACTAGATAGGGACTGAGCCACTGTATCACCTCAGTACCATGAGCCCAAGTCCAACTAGCTATAGTGTCTCACTTGCCCTCCTACTCATATCCAGAGAGAGAAGTGAATTAACAACCCAGAACACAACACTCCTGACCCTCTCAGTGATCGCGAAAGAGATGAAAGAGTCACGAAGGAAGTTTGAAATGTTTATTTACACTATTGTGCTTTAGAATGCAGTATACGTGCCACAACCAGAATACAACTACCTAGTAAAAATACCATCAGCATAGTCAGTAAACTGTTTATTATGAAAAGACCTGTCATATTATAAAACAGATTAGCCTAACCCAGCTCCCCTTCCACAGAATCAAAATGATTATATATGAAAGATCTCTGTGATTAGTAGCGGACCGTTTTACCTTAGCATACACAGATGGACGTTCTACATCTCAGATACAGCCGTGATCTCCTTTCAGAAAAGGTCGCTCTCCCTGTTACATAATTGTGCATACCTATATGGCTAGGCGTTCACGCTCATAAACAACAGCTGCATCCTTGTGTTGTGTCTAGGTGCTAGGTCCTGACCAGAACAAAATAACAATGGACATTGTTGTTTGACCTTGTAGGATGTGTTCAAACTAAATCCCAGGGAAGAACAGAACGAGAAAACAACTGCCGGTTCTGTGTGAAAATACAATGCGGCGCAAAGGCAAATGTGTTTATATAGTAATTATATAGTAACGCGTGTAAAGCAAATGCTGCCTGTGTCGTGCATAGTTAGGCTAAGATAGGGAAAACTGCAATGAGCCATAGACAGAACACATGGCAGTGCGTGCAATAAGAAAATACAAGCATTGACAGGGCCACATGGTTTCGCTTAGAATTGAAAGTGCCTCTTTATTTGTTTAGGCAATTATTATGTCATCGTAAATGCACTCAGACACTCATCCTTGCACTCAGACACTAATTTATCCTCCTGCTGACTCATTCTTGCAATCACCCACTTACCCATGCACATTAAACAAATGCAAAAGCTCAGCAATCAGTAGGTCAGAAATAACTTTATTCGCTGACACAACATCAGCATAAAAAGTATTCTACAGATATATACATACAGAGATAGAAATAGCAATTATTAAAAAACTTTAAAATGACAAGAATTCGAACATAATTAATAAACATCAGCTAAAAGGAAAACATTTGCTTGTAAGTATACAAAAATATTGCATAACCCAATGCCTTAAGTTGCATATTGAATATCAAGATGACAGTTTGATCTTCTTTTGCTCAAAGCAGATAAGAGAAAGGAGGCCAAAGAGAAACAGGTAAATGGTTCAGACAATAACTGTAGATAATATAAGGCCACACAACATTGTTTAAAATTAATTTTACAAATAAGGGGAACAATTAATTTTTTTCTTTCTTCGCTATAAAATTTACAAAGGAATAAAAAACGGAGTTCATTCTGGGGTGAACGTTTGTCACAAGGGCAAAAAGAGAGTGCAGTATTGCATACATTTTGGGTGGATGGCCTAACATGAGGGGGATAAAATTTAGACGAAATCTCATTAAAAAGTATCTATGTTGAGGGTTCGTGACAAACGGTAGATAAGTGGAGTTTATATTGGTTAGACATATGCTTAGGGCAGCACAGTATAATATAACCGTAGAAAGTTTAGAGTTAATATTGTGTCTCTTCGCCTGTTGGTGGACCAGTGGATGAGTTTTCAGTTCCTACTTGGATATTGACCGGCGCATCTTTGGATCCTCATAGAAATAATGCAGACTAACCACCCAAAGATTGGATTCAACATAACTTAGCCATCTTATTTTACTTGCCCCATCCAATTTGAGGAGGTCGTTTATAATATCTCTAGTCAGTGAGAGGGTTTCCTTGCGCAAAACTGAGTGGCACATCATAATTGGTACAATACAACTCTTGTCAATGATGTAAGGAACTCTCAACTCCAAGTGGCAGTTATAATTAGAACACAATTTGGGTAGGGAGACCAGATGTTTCGGAAAGGCATCTTCTATGTGCTGCAGTTTAGAGACATCAGAGATGCCTCAAATAGCTGCACCATAAGAGGCGAAAGGTAAAGTGTTTGCCTCATAGACCTGTTTTATCACTTCAATTGCTTTGGTCCCAAGTTTTTCACAAATCTAAAAAGGGCCCCAATATTTTTTTCCAACAGTGTTCCCCTGTTAGAGACCATATTTCTCCAATTAGTATCCCTGTGTATGTCTAATGTCACCCCTCAACAATCATATGCAAGACAAATTAGAAGAATAAATGTAGAAAAAAGGAAAAATGCTTCCTAAAACAAAACATAGCGGTAAGCAGCTGTCTTTCAATGATATTGTATGTAGTATATTGTTGCTTTAAAGTACCAACATATCCCGACGTTTAGAAGCAACATGTTTGTCATATTGGAAAGGTAGTAAATACCACAAGATGATGGATGGAGTGATGAAACTTTTAAACCACTCACTTTTCAGCTTAGTCAAGAAATCTGGCTTTAATCCATCATTCTTTTGTTCACTATACCACCCCAGTTTGGACCCAGCCATATACAAATCAGTCTTGACCCTGCTCCTCATGAGAACAGTCCAACCCAAACTGCCAGGCTACGTCCTTCCTAGACTGGAAAAATGCATACTGGGACCGGTTTCGGGATATCACCCCTCATCAGCCAGTCTAGCTTCAATCCAATGGCACAGCGAGCAAGGGACCCATGTACTGGCATACCCTTAGCCACTTAGAGCAAACATATCAAAAACTACAAGCTGTTGGACGGAGTGCTGAAACTTTACAATGACTCATCCCCAGTCAAGAAATCTGGATTTAATTCATTGGTCTTTTGCTCATTATGCCACCCAGTCAGGACTCAGCAATATGCAAATCAGCCTTGATCCTGCTCCTCGTGGGAACAGTCCTCCCCGAACTGCTAGGCCATGTCCTCCCTGGACATGAAACAAGCATCCCGGCACCGGTTCCGGGGATCACCACTCATCAGCCAAGCTTGAATTCAGTGGCACAGCGAGAAAGCGATCCACATCTGGGAATACTCTTGGCCACCTAGAGCGAATATAGCTCACCATCGTCTTGTTGTGTTTGCTATTTTAGAAAGATAACAAATTTTACACTATGGACAATACCATTCCATGATGGCTGCCTGGTTTAGAAGCAATAGCCGCATGCGGTCAGGCGATTTGCAGTTAAAGCGAGTAGCAAAGGAGGGGCATGGTAGCAATGAGCTCTAAAAAATAATAATACAATAAAGAAGAAAAGAAAAAGGAATGAAATTAAAGGGGACCTAAAAAAGGAGAAAATGGAAACTAGTAATGCTCACCAGCTGTGTCACTGCAGTATACCTTTCTTCAGGCAGATGAGCACATGCTATTGGGAATAATGTAGTCTCTCTTGTGGCAATAGAGCCACAGACTGAGGTGGGCTGCATGCGTTATAAAGTTGTGGATTAAAGTAGAGGGAGAATGACGATCAAACAAACTAATGGCAGATGAGGGATGACCCAAAGCCTCTCTATATATGTAAATGAATGTAAGCATTTTTAAGTGATTTGTTTTTATTACAAAATCCTACCATATCACTTTCCTTTTAAGCCCTCCATGATATTGCCATTTAGCCAATAATTCCTATTCCTTAAAAAATTGCCTTGTCAACATAACCAGCTCTAGCATGCTATGTTGCACATAATCTTTCCGGCAAGGCAGCCATCAAGCATTCAGTCCTAAAATTATAAATATTTACATACAGTTGGCAAAAAATATACATCTGCTCATACAGGTTCCATACATGGATTATAACAATCCAAAACGTTTATCAAAGGATTTGTCATAGGGTGTATCAACACCAGCATCCTTGCCTAGTACAATATTTGGACGAGAATGTTCCATGTATTGTGTACAGGCATGTACCCCTGCCCTGAGTGCCAAACTGTGTGTATGTCTGGTCTCCTGATTTCTATTTAGGTACTGTGCCACACTTATCCACGTGCATGTGCAGAGAACAAGGGCTGTCCTTGCCTATGTGTGGTGCTGGACCTATCCTGTTGTCTGGAGAGGCACACCAAGCATGCCCTCATTGATGGCAGTCGACTCCTCTCCCTGTCATGGTTGCAGCATATAGAGTGGTGGCGGTAGCAGTACTCAGTGGTTTAGAGAAATCAGTCATGTAAGGAGACATTTCTAGGTCTGGTATTAGCCAAGACCTTTTGATTTTACTGAAATTGTTTGTTTAATATATTTGCTTATAAGGGCTATAGCCATCCATCTTTACCCATTGGTCTGTTAGTGTGTCATTTGCATTTTTCTTTCACCCACTACAGCATACAGCATGAGGTTAGTGGGTCAGTCCACTTCAGCCATTGGCTAACTTTACTGTGGGTGATAGCATTCTGCCCTTTGACAAGGGGCACATCCACACTCAAGGAGCCTGATTCACAAATGGCCTCTGCACTTGTGGCAGAGTCCCCGCAGTCATGGGGCAGTCTACGCAGTCGGGCGGAATCTCCACAATGAGAATTTTTATTGTGGAGATTCTGACCCGATAGTAGAGATTCCCACATGACTGCGCAGCCTCTCCGATGAGTGAGGAGGCCCTTTGTGAATCAGGCCCAAGGTACTCTTCTTAAGTGCCAGGAACTGCTACTGCGTGTGCTTTTTTGTGCCAATTTTATTTTTTGATTTTAGTCCCTTTTTTATAGATTGACATGGCCCTGCAGCTTCCCCAACAATAGCTTTTTGGAAAAATCATGACAAAACAAAGCAAGCATTGACCCAGGCAAAAGGCTGTAGGCCATGTCAAGACGGATTGGCTTTGCCAGTGCTTGTGACCTGTGTCCCTGGGGTTGAGGCCTACTGGTCCAACTGCGTAAAATTGTATGTGTGTACCCAGACTCTTGCAGTGACATACTGTATATGTATCAAATATATGTGTGTGTGTGTATAGTGAGTGTAATACATGCATGAGGTTTTAGTTAACAAGAGTAATGGAGGCCAGTGGATACATCTGGGATACCCACTGGCCTGGCTTAGCACAAGATGTAAGGAGAGGAATGTGCTTTCTGACAATGGAAGTGAATTGCCTGTACTCCCATAGGTGGAGGAAGGAGTCCCAGACAGTGAAGTGAGGAGTTTGTAGATAGGACTATCTTTAGAAATTCTATGAGGTCTTTTATATCAAGGAACCACTGATTGGTCTTTCTGAGCACTGCAATTACATGGATGGTATGGAAGGGATGGGACTGCAGACTGTTGTGAAAGCTGAGGAATGTTCCAGGTTTAGCCTGCTCGTTTGCCTATTTCTGATTACCCCTTCATTTGGAATGATGACAGCCAGGTGCTGAAAACTCACACTTCGTTGTGAATCTGTTGTAGGTATTCTAGTACGGAGACAGCAGCCCTTTCGCTATATGTGGTGAGGAGCATCACGCTACACAAATGCTGTTCCTGGAGACCAGCTAGAACAAGACACTTGAAAGGAGAATCACCACAACGGGTCCTAAAGTTTGGGACAGTGGATCCACATCCCCTGTCTAGATGTTTTGCATAAAAGTGGAACCCAAACCTTCCCATTTTCCTCCACTTCCAAGTCCTTTATGACATAAGGATGGGAGTGCTTTGCAGAATACTCAAAGGGCTGCTGAGCACCTGGGGCTGATGTCTCGCTGACAACCAGTCTGCCAGTGGTGAGGAGACATTACCTGAGGTCTGCACTGCCTACTGCAGAAGACTTGGATCTACCTGAAGGACATAGAAGCATGTCTGCTGAGAGGAGGAAGGAGTCTGCCTGACCCTGTAGGAGGAGAGACTGTGCAAAAGGAGCATAACCCAGACCATCCCCAGTAACTTTGAAATGTCCAGAGGGAACAACTGCTCGAGTGCCGGCTATGAAGGACCTCTCTGTGCATGGAGCTGGCCACACTTTCAATCTCAGTTCCTAGTGTGAACCCTTGCACTGTGCTCTTCATCAAGCACTTGGGGTTGCAACTTCATGATTGCCAAAAGCTTGGATGAGGGCTGCAACAATGTGATTGCCATCCCAGTCGAGGGCTGCAGCTGAAAGTCAGAGGAATGCAACTGCATGATTGTTGTCGGGCCAGACGATGGCTGCAACTAGGTGATTACCATTTGCCCAGATGAGGGCTGCAATTGCGTCATTCTGTTGGGCAAGACAAGGGCATCAACTAAATGACTGCTGTTTGGTTACTAGGATAGTGGTAGTTTTACTAGGTATTGGCGCCACTGAGGGATGTGCACCTGTCCACACTTTAGGTACTTAACTATAATATCTGCACGGTGCTACAAGGAGAAGAGAACCACTTCCCTCTTCTAGTAAGGCGAATGCCACAAAATGCTTAAGACCCCTTAGCACACGTTTAGTACATTATATTTCAATCATATACATGTGTTTCCACCATTTGGTACACGCTCAAAATCAAATTCTCAATCCTTTTGTTCAGGTTTAGTTTGTTGTTTTATTTCAGGAGACGTCACAGCCGACACGTGTTTCGTCGATTTGGGGAATGTAACCCCCGACTTTTTCAAGGCTATTCTCCACTGTTTCTGTAGTTATATTTTGAGGTGATAATTCCAACCCTCAGAAGGGTTCTTGTGGGGATGGTGTAGCGGAATCTTCTTCCAAGTATTGACCAAAATGTTGGTTCAATATCTGTGGGCTTATCGTAGTGTTCGTTATTGGGAGGTAATACGTCCCTTCTGCTCCGTATACGTTGCAGCGCTCAAAATATAACTACAGAAACAGTGGAGAATAGCCTTGAAAAAGTCGGGGGTTACATTCCCCAAATAAATAAAACAACAAACTAAACCTGAACAAAAGGATTGAGAATTTGATTTTGAGCGTGTACCAAATGGTGGAAACACATGTATATGATTGAAATATAAATGACTGCTGTTACTTGGAAGAGTGCTGCACCTGCATCAATGGCCTCGGCCTATTTGAGGGTTGCAACTTCTTGACTGCAGTAGCTCCATTCAAGGACTGCAACTGTTTGATTCCCATAAGTCCAGACACAGCTGAAACTAATGTTGGGCCACACTTTAAGACTGTAACAAAATGCCTATTTTTATATGGTTATCCTGAATTTTTTCAACTGATACTGCTGGCATTTTGACTTTGATAGTGCTTTGGTCCTGCTAACCAGTCCTCAGTGCCTGTACCCTGACCCTAAAGTGTGTGTCGAATTGGCTATACCCAATTGGAAATGGATAAATTACCTGTAAGTCCCTAGTAAATGGTCCCTGGTACCTAGGACATGTACTTTAGAGGGGTACCCCAGGGCTTGCAGCTCTGATTGTGCCACCCTGGAGATTCTCCAAGTCCCCCAGTCTGCCACTGAAAACTGGTAGAGCAGAGCAGTTGTGCACTGCTAGTCCATCTTTACCTTTGAGAGCAATGGCAAAGCCACCACTTCCCCATGACATGTGTGTAAGTCACTCCTCTGGCAGGCCTACCGAGCCCTAAAGGCAGCGTGCAACACATGACATAGCCTGGGCAGGTACTTTACATGTCCTGACAGTAAACACGCAAAACAACAGTTTTCACTGTGGAAAGACCTGGTCCCCCAATTGACGAATACAGGGTTACATGCTGACACTTTGGCTGGGCTAACTTCTGAATGGTGCAACCAAAGTGGGCACTCCAAGGTATCAAACAAGTTGTGACATTGAGCTCGCCTTGTATCACAAGTCGAAATTAATGTAACTTGTTGCAGTGTGCAGCTTTAGCCTTTAAAAATCCTGTCCCTTCCCAGGCAAACATGGAGCCTGCTCCATGAGACAGTTTTCTGACCTCCTGGAGAGATATGCTAATGGCTGTCAGGAAGAAGGAAAATTAGGGGTTGCAGGCCTGGAAGGTGTCACTTCTCTCCTGCAGGAAGCCACTTGGATGTCAGCCCCAAAAGGCAGGCTTCAAAGGGGAAGCAGCCTTTGACGGGCAAATGTGTAGCACCATGGGGCAGGGCTGCCCCATTGTTGAGGTAGAGAGGCTGGCACGGGAGCCAGAGAGGAGAAACTAGTTGCCATACCCATTGTTGTGTAGCTCTGAGGTAGCCACACCCCAAGGGTGGACTAGTGGGGTCTATAAACCTGAAGAGGGGTCTCATCATCTTGGGAGTGAGCAGAATCGTGCATCCTGGGATATCCAGATGACACACTGCCCATGAAGTGTATTATAAGAGGTGGACCTGCACACCTAATTTCTCCAGTTAATCGAAGTGATCTCGGATATTCAAGTTTAGCGTGCACACCAGTTATAAGGGGGCGTGCCCTGCTCCCTAGAGCATAACAACAATATAATAATGAGCCCAAGGAAAACTCTGAGCTACTGGTGGCACTGCTATGAGGCAAACAGCCTTTTATAAATGTAAACTCGTTTTTATCATTATTTGTGCTAGTATTCTATTTTTACTTTGTGTTTCATAGAATGTTCTTCAGAGCAACAGAAACGATAAGTGATTCAAACTATATGCATAGTGGTATTCATCAATCATGCATTCTCAACTTAACTGAAGGCAATTCAAAAAATCACAATTACACTTTTACATTTCTTCCTTCATTGAAACTAACAACCAAAGTTCATAACTTGATGTCAACAATCCCAATGACAACAATCCCAATGCATTTCGGGTTTACCCACCTGGTGGTCACCAGGTGGGAGGGAACCTGGTAGCCCATCTGCTACAAACAGCATCCTTCCCTATGGGCACCTTCCGAGCATAAAAAGGGCACACAGACCTCAGAACTTGAGTGACTTGGATGAAGGGCCGAAAAAGGACTGCCTTGCTGCACCAAAGGACCCACAAAGAAAGGCTGTACTGACGAGGACTTCGCCTGCTGTACGGGATGGCTAGCGAATTAAGGGACTGTGCCTGCCATGTCCTGCTCAGTGAGAAACTCTCTCCAGAGCCCAGTCAAGCCAAGAGAACTTCAAGAGTCAGCTGACTGGCCTCCTGTTTGCGGCACAGAGACCCAACAGCTGAAGAAGCCTGCTGGGGCAAGTTGGTAGCCCAAAGTCTTCAAAACATTACCATTGCTGCCATTCAGCACTGAGGACTAAGACCCGATGCACAGAGTTGCACCCGAGTTCGCTGATCCTGGCAGTGCTCTCAGAGAGTTGCTGAGACCCTTGGGAGGAAAAATATTGACACAGGAAGGATTGGGCTGTGATTGTGAAAACGGGCAACTGGTAGTCCAGTGGCAACTGGACTTGGGCCCGACTGGAGAGGGTTTTGTGAGATGTTTATGAAAAAATTACAGTATTGCAGGGTGGAAACAACTGGCAACATAAACAGATGAAATGTCCACTACATGTCAGGGGAAGAACAAGGGGCAGGTTTCATTATCAGAACCAAGGTCAGGAGAAACCTTAAATGAGAACAAGGAGCCAGAAAAACTAGGATTAATTGATGAAAAAGCTCCAATAATCAATCTATACAAATTGAACCCTAACAGAGGAAGAAAAATCAGTTTTAGGGAAAGGATTGTTTTTTGCGATCGCATCTCCCATTGATAAATTTAATATAGAGAGGGACATTAGGGATCTTTTCAGAAAACTAAGATTGAAAAAATTCTTAGCGGGAAAGGAAAAAAGAGTTAGAGACAACAAATCAGGCCTTAAACCTAAATCCACATGGATTCCATCAAGACATATTTTGGGAAAGGAGATTGAAGTTTTTGAAAGAGTAGTAGAGAAGGGATTAGATAAACTCCAGAAAAATAAATTTGTGGACAACAAAGATTTTTCTCTCATGATCAACGCAATGCTCTTTTTAACCTTGAACATTGTAGCAATATTACTATAAAACCTGTCGATAAAGGTGGGAGTATTGTGATTTTAGACACTAATGATTATAATCGTAGAATGCATATGTTGTTGGACAACACTGCCCATTATAGGAAATCAAATAGAGGTGAATGGAAAGAACTTGCTAAAAAGATAGCCAATACCTTGAGACTAGCAAAAGAAGATAGCTTAATTTATCAAGACAAACTTGATTTTCTTTTCAATGAAAATCCTATTGTACCAGTGATATATGACTTACCAAAAGTCAACAAAAACATGACAAACCCCTCCATGCGACCTATAGTGCCCAGCATTAAACCCTGACTGAACCATTCAGTTAATATGTTGACCATTTTTTACAAGTGTTAGTATTAAAACAAAACTCATATATAAAAGATACTACGGATATACAAACATATTTCTAACAATGTAGCACCTTTTATTTTATTTTTTTAAAGTAGAGAATTGGTCAAGGTACATTGACAATATATTCTTTTTTTGGAATGGAACGAGAGAGTACCTTGACCAATTTCTTGAATGGTTAAACCTTGGTGATGCGAATGTAAAGTTCACCTCAAATGTGAGCAACCAGACGTGTAACTTTGTTGATATACAAATAAAAATAGAACAAGGTCTTTTAGCAATAGATCTGTACACTAAATCAACAGCCAGAAATACAATGTTAAACTACGAGAGTAATCATCCACACAGTCAACGCGAAAATATTCCCATTGGCCAAATTCTTGAGTAAGGCGTAATTGTACAAACCCGAAGGATTTTTAAATGCATGCCAAAGCTATGACCAATACATTTTTGAATAGGGGCTACCCAAAAAAGCTTGTTAGGGGAGCATATAAACGTGCTAAATACTACAATAGGGATAGTCTTTTTGAACCTGAAACAGAGAAACAGGAAATAAACTGAAAATTGTGTGTGTAACTAACAATTCCTGGTTTAAGTAACAAAATTAAAATTTGATCTACAGTAATTTGCATTTACTTAATGATGATTTGAGCAATAGATTGGAAAAGCCAATGTTTGCATTTAGAAGAAATAGGACAATTAGAAATTGTTTAGTGCGTACCTATAGAGAAGTTCGGGACATGAGACAACTAAGCATAAAGGACCGTTTAAGTTCAAAAGGTAATTACCCCTGTGGCTTGTGTCAAAATTGCCATAATGTAATACCAGGAGATACAGTTAAGTATGATGCTGTAACCCACTACCTGAACAGAATGAGCAATTGCAGCACCAAAAATTTAATTTATTTGATCACATGTCCTTGCGGCAAGGGATATGTTGGTGAAACAACCAGGCAGATACATATTAGGCTCAATGAACACAAGTCAGCTATACGTAATCAACGTAAAAACACAACCTTGGTAGAACATTGGTCGGCTATGAATCACGCAGTGAAAGACCTTAGATGGGCTATTTTAGAACAAATTCAGTTAAACAACAGAGGAGGTGATGTAGTTTCAAAGGGAAAAAAAGAGAACAATACTACATGTCAAAATGTAACACCCATAAAAGACTTTCGAATAATAGGGATGAATGGGAGAGAATTATACGAGGAGGATGATTGATGAACAAAGAGTCCCTCAAGTAACAATACTCCCAAGGTTTACCCAACGATAACTACTATATTAACCTCTAAACTGGACTACATACTGGTAATGTAGTATAATGATAATGAGTTGTCACACTGGATTAGATACTGTGATTATAGTAAAATGATATTCAGATGCCACAGTACAAGGGTTAAAATATCAATATTTCTTAAAATTCGGAAATCTGTATGTTAATAGTTATGAGTTTATCTTTACTTCATCCCTAGATGCAATGTGCAACATTAAACAAACTGATTATATATCTTTCAATATCTAATTTTTAATACCTAATCTTTCTTTAAAATCAATATCATTGATTACCGGAAAAGTATAATAGGTAAAAAAGTCTTCTTCGTCAGTTTACTAGATTACCACGTTTTTCTGAGAGAATTGTTTGATAAGAGGGCCACTGCCCCTTGCCTATGAGATATTACTCGGTTCTCTCGTCAAAAGGGCGTAAATATTAGAGTCAATAAAAAATTTGCCTTAAAAACGGAGGGGTGTTTTGGTGGTCCGCTAAGACAATTTTCTACTTATTGTGGATTGCTGGAATGTGGAGTGGTGAGTAGGTTGGGACCCTGTGTCCACTAAGTCTAGAGGGTTGTAATGTCCACGGCAAGATGTCCACTGCCAAATTTATGTAACATGGATAATTTAATCTGACGATTTGCTCATTTACACGCTATCATGTAATCACTATGCGCCCTATATAATTTGGAGTCGTCTGGTTGTACAATTGGTGAGGCAACCTGATGCGTGATTTGACCATGGTATCTGTTAGATGGTAAGAGACTGTAGTTGAGCTTAGCTGTCTAGACGCAAGTTACTGAGAAGATAACATGGCAGGGGAGCGCGTTACTTAACAAACAGTGAGCTTGTCAGAATAGCAATGGTGTTCCGCGGTTAAAGCTGGAGTAACCACTCAGCAATGCTGAGTTTTGTGTTTACGTACTGTTTGTCATTTTAATAGCTCAGGACGTATAGTAATTAGACCAACTAGTGTTGCCCCTACAATAGGTAGTACACTCCAGTACAGCGCATGATTGAGAAGCTATATAGAATGCTTCAGATTTAAATTTCGGTTTTCCGGCTGTCCACAGATTAAAGGATAACTGCCGGAAGATGCATAAGAGATCTAATTGAAAAGGAGGCTGCTATAACTATACCGTGTTTGGATACGAAGAGCCTAATACGTGTTGATTTCACCATAGACTAAAGGTGAGCTCGAAAATATGGTTGTGGGTAGATAGCCACCAGATAACAGGGAACCGATATCTATAGAGTACTTGGTAACATAGCAATATATACATTTCTAGATCTAAATTCGGTTTTACGGTTGTTCACAGATCAAATATTAACAATAAAAAGATGCCCATGGCAATTATATATAGAATGCAGACTCCAGCACACTAACACATTGAGGGCCAGATGTATGTACACTCTAAATTGTGACTTGCAATTTGTGCTCGATTTTGAGTCGCAATTTAGAATGTACAACAGTGTCAGAGACACTGTTAGCGATTCCCAATGGGGTAGCAAAATGCGAGGCTCATGAATATTAATGAGCCACTCGCAATTTGCGACCCCATTGGGAAAGGCTGGCCCTCCCATAGATGGTGGCCTGCTGGGCTCAGCAGACCTCCATGTCTGGGACTGCTTTTCAATAAAGCAGGTTTTTTTATTAATGCAGCCCAGGTTCCTTAAAGGAAAACGGGATGCATTTAAAATAAAATTATGAAATGTTTTCATTTCATTTTTTAAGGGCAGGTAGTGGTCCCTGGGACCACTGCCTGCCCTTAAAATATATTTTTGGAGCCAGTCACAAAGGGTAAGGGGTTCCATGGGGACCCCTTCCCATTTTCAATTCCAGTACCACGCTCTTGACGAGAGCGGTAATTTGCGAGTGTTTTGCAACCCCATTGCAAAACATTCTTACATAGGGGAGAGACTCGCTATTAGGAAGGGATGCAGTTGGCAATCCGCTATCCAAAAGGCAACTCGCAATTCATAGTAAACGAGTCACAAATAAATGGCGACTTGATAATTAAGAATTGTACACGGCCCTGTAACATTTTGCATGCGCACACGGGTCGCAAACCCGTTTGCTCATGCAATTTAGGGTCGTACATCTGGCCCTGAATTACTACGTATAAATGTATGGATCCTTGTGAAGGATGAGATTTACCGATATATAGATAGTAAGGAGAACAGTATTTTTGCCCTTTAGCACAGAGGTTTTTTTTATAATAATCTTCCTTATGATTCTTTTGAACTTTATGTACCTTAGAAAAAAGCACTGCTTTAATTAGAAAGCTATAAATATAATGATTAAAAAAAGTGAATACATTCAAAAAAATGTGAATAAATTCCTTAAAATTGCCCTGATAAGTTAATCGGGATGCAGTACAAATTAATAATTATTCATCTGTAGAATTGAATTTGATTGTCAGTAAATGTTCTTTTAAACAAACATAGAAGATCTTTGGCAACAAAATTCTCTGATTGGACTTTGCCACAGCGAATAGAATATTAAAAGATTGTTTGTGTTTATCTTTAGTGATTAATTGTGAACGTACCTAAACTGTCTTGAAGAAGGTGACGAGACTGTACAAGTTTCACTGAAACGACACATCGACACATGCCTATTAATTTTTAACTGTTGTATATCAAAAGTTAATGGAAATGTATGATGTGTTGTAAATTGCTTTTTGATATCTGATGTAAATGTGAAGCTGATTGTAATTTGTATTTTTAAATGTTCATCTGTTTTTAAAATTAAACTGGCTGGGTTTTTAATAAAGATAACGGAAAAAATAATATAAAGAACAGAAGGTTTCTTTTAAGGAAATGGTAATATATATATAAACATTTGTCACTTTGGCATAAAGGATTGTGTTGTACTAGTATTAACAACAACAAAGTGTCCTAAGCACTTTTGCATTAATTTTTAATTTGGTATCAGAACAGGATTGGTAATCACTCCTTGTGAAAAGTGTCAGTTCTACCGATTGATTAGTTGATATTTGAGGTTTGGATGAGAAAATTGAATTCTTGTTGTTTCCAGTAATATATCCCGTCCCTTTTCTTGACATTGGGGGTGAATCCTTGTTGACTTTTACACTTTGTGAGATGTTGACCTGCAACCAGGAACCCCTCACTATCTTTGTGGATGAAGGAATCCCTACAGGAAGACCCCCATTGACATCATCACATTCACAGCATCCTTAAAGCATCTTCAGCATCCTTCATCCCTTACATCAGGACCACTCCATAGGAACCCATTGCAATGCAGATAAAGTGCTTAGAACGGTTGAAGGCCTGCGCCTCATGTGAAGGTAATTCTATTGAGGACTTTGCTGGTCCCCTGGCTTAGCTCCCTACCAGAGTTTGTCACCCCAAGTACTACTAACCAACCGCATTGACACTTACCTACATTTTCCTTGGAAACATTTTTAAGTGCCCAGTTTGTTGACTTGACAAGGCTTGTTTGCGGTTGAGCTAAATTGTTTTTATTTATTATTGGTTATAAAATCTATATCTCCGGAACCCTCCAGTGGATCTTTTTAGTTCTAGAGTCTAAATTATTATAAAAATGCAGTATATTTTTATAAATTGGTGGTGAATTTTGTGAGTGTTGTATCAAATTCTTCATCTATTGTTTTGGGGATGTTTAAATGCTTAACGCTTATTCCTCTGTGTAAGCTTAGCTACTCCGAGCCACAGCTAACCAGGGTTGAGCTCAGAGTTTTACAGACGAAACCTACTGGACCTAAAGGGGTTGGAAAGATTATTACAGGGTGAGGTCGCACAACTACACCATGTAATATATCCCATTTCCTCACAAAGACCTATTGACTTCATTTGCTCTTCACAGTAAATAATGCCTACTGTGTTAGTCATAAATGTTCATAATAAACAGATCAGCTCTATTGAATTGCACATAACATTTCCTTTTTCCTGGCTAATCAATAAGACCTATAGTCTTTTTAATTGGCTTGCCAATATGGTCAACTTTGGCCTACTATATTCAGCATAAACTTTCTTTCAGGGCAACCATCAGACATTCAGTCATGCAGTTGTCAAACAAAATACAACCCTTCTAAAAAAGGACCTGACAAAGATTGTCATTGTCCAAATTACCTACCCTCAGGCTTTGCCACACCCCTAAAACTCTTCCGTCAATGTTAGTCTGTGAGATTCCATGAAAAATGCCTCTTTCAGGCTACAGGCAACAAAGTGTAATAACAAACCACCCTTAATACCTTTGGCTTCAACATATGCTTTTCACAATAAATACACCAGGTCTAATCCCTTTGTCTTAACTTAAATAACAAAACGCCTTGATCATTGGATTGGCACCATAACCAACTTAGTTCTGCTGTACTGACCTTCAGCTCTCTAAAACGTAAAACATTTAAAAACACACGTTTTAATGAAAGCCCACAACTTCTGCCCAATCAAATGCTGTACTCGTGTAAATGAGCATTGTGTGGAGCCAAAGCCGCACTCTCAGCAGTGCTTCTGACTGCTCATTTTCTAATAATCACCTAAAGCATAGCAAGAGCTGTGCTGTCAAGCCAGACCTAAAAATACAATTCATTAAGCGTCAATTAAAAGCTCCCTGATATTGTATTGAGATTTTAACACATACGCAATTCACACCATACACTGAAGGTGTGCTAGTGGCCTGTCAAGGATATGTTAGTACCTAGTTGATGGTGAATTGGTGCTGTAATGAGCAACTGTGGGGAGCTATAAGGAATTTTTGGGAGCTGTGTGCCGTGATTGGATAAATATAGGAATAATGAGATATGGGGACCTTCTACTCACATAGAGACTTGGAACTGCGTCCCAAAATGAATGCCCTAAGAACACAATAAAACATAACGATATTTGGGTTTATATAGCACGCTCTACGTTATCAAAGGCTTGTCATGCCGTAGCACTGTCATAAATTACAGTTGTTGATATTACCATCTCAATGATGTTCAATTTAGACTTCAAGTTTCACAAATCTCACGTGGGACTCCAGAGAGCTCAAAGTTAGTGCAGATGCCCTTTAGCACGTACACGTCTTCATTACCCTTCAGTATTGGTGACAACTTGATCCCTGTTACACCAGGGAGATGGCCAACTTCAAGAGATAGAAGGATGAATCAAAACTATCTGTACTTCAACACTTATAAGACTGAAATCTTGTCCTTGAAGTCTCTGCCCCCTTCTTCTTTACCATGGCCAAACAATAGCTCCCGTCTTCTCAACCACACTGCCAGCAGAATTCCGCTCCACTTGATGGTCAATTAAAAATTATTTCATTTTTATGTCAACATTTTGGTTAAAAACAGGTCTTTGCCGTTTAAGTCAAGTGCATTGATGGCATGATCTTCTCCCTACCATGGGCATGAAATTCAGCACTACAACAAAACCCCACAACCCAATAAAGCCATGGTTAAACTCAACCAGACCCTAAGCCCACCAGTCCTAGACCACAGGAGGAACTAAGCCACCAATGCATTAGAATCTTTTACACACACCAATACCACACTCTCATGCAAATGGCCATTCAGATGGTAATGTTTGACTCCTGATTGGCACTAAACATAACCACAATTCCTCGAGACCTACAACACATCTTAAAGACTCGAAGTTGACAAGGTGACATGGTGCACCAGCAACATTCTGTTCAATCAACACAGCACCAAGCACAATAGGATGGAAATTTACTGATCTCAAATAGCAAAGTCAAAAGATCCACAGATCACTCCTCAGACCTCAAAACCGTTTCTGATGCAGACACCAAAGCACCAAGGGACATACAGATGCAACTGTTTCCCCAGTAGCACTGACACAATAATGCCTCCCTCCTATTCACAGGAAGAACACACCAGATGCTCACAAAAACACTAAAACCTGCAGCACTAACCTGCTCCCCTTCCGCGCTGAGTTCACAGTCACGCCAGTGAGAGATGTACACTAACATGGATACCAGTAACTATATCACCATCATCAGCAACTACAGCCACAATCCCTTCATAATGACACCATTTCACTGCAAATCCCATCCAGAATTACTCCACAGTCAAACCACCACAAACCCATCTACAATCAATAATCGGTTCATCGACACATCAGTCTCATTTTGTATCATATCAACAATCGCATCCATTGATAAATCTTCTCACTATCCTGCTATGATCACTCCACAATCACGTGGACTGCATGAACTATCACACCACAACCACACCACTTCCACAATCAAATCACATCAATCTTTTTGTCTCAAACAATCAGACCTCATCTCCTGGGTCTGTCCTCTACTAGCCCTCAGAACAACATCATCCCAAGAGCGCCGCCTTGCTTATAAGTTTACAATAAACGCGGCACAGACTTCGACGTCAGAGCACTGGTGAAAGTGACCACAGCTTTGCACCATCCCCAACCTGGACGAAAACCTTTCTGTTCGACACCCCTCTCCTGCTTACCCTTCCTCCTCTCACAATCTACTCTGGTTAATGATTGATCGTAGTCAAGGACGGTTGTTATCCTTCGGGCCGAAGTGGAAACCAAAATCAGACATGGATTTTTATTTTCACCGCGCCAAGTCTATCCTTATTTTAAGGTGAGCAGGGAAAATTCTCCATCAAGAAAATGTTGGGGAAGAAATTGGACTAGACTGCGCATTTTTTAGTAAGATATTCTCTTTATCGGCCAAAAACTAAGAGGAGTCCCACCCAGTTCTACTAGAAGAACTAGTGAAGTACTCATTTACTTGGAGGTGGCAAGGGTGCTTGTTTGGGTGCAGGTTGGCTCAGTAAACCGAGTCCCTTCACCCACCCCATATGCTATACGGTATTCTCTACTATCACCCAACACCCTGCCGCTGGAGCCAGAGCTAAGGCTATGCTCGTGAAGAGGCCAGTCCAGGGACTGTTGGTAGGGTTGCTTTCTTTGATCAGCTTTATTTAAAGCAAAATCCAGATTTTAAATCACCATCCTACGTCTAAGGTGGAAAGCAACACGCCCCTTTACGGAATGCTTTCAAACCAGCAATGCCTACATATATGACTGCATGCACACATACGTTTGCACGTATAATCCTGCTGCTCATTATCACTGTTTTGAATTTTCGAAGTATTGCACATACTAGGTGACTTGGCTGAGCAGGAAGGATGAAAGGCTGAGTTGGATACATTGAGAGCTAAAGTTGTAACCCTCAGAGGGACTCCGATTTGCACAGAAAGAACATTAAAACACTGTGTTATCTTGACAGCTGTATCTGCTAACCACATGTATAAACTGGTGGTATAGGTCAGTGGGTTAAGGCAACCACTGCATACATCTGTTACGTTTGCCCATCAGGTCTTAGCTTTCAATGCACACAGTATAGCTCAAGCAGTTAATGTGCTTGCTGCAGCGCACTTTGCAGAATCCACGGTTGACAGGTCTGGATGGTATTGCATAGAATTATCTGCCATCTGCAGACTACATCTTCCATTCCCAATGAGGAAGTTAGTGTAAAAGCAAGGTGCAGGTAATGTGCAAGTGATCCGTTTGAATCCTTTTGCACTTAATTGAGATTATTGGTTTTCGAAATTCGCCTTTACTTCTGCGTAATTACACGAAATTATGCAAAATTCAATTCTGTCATTTTGCACTATATTGTAGCACGAAATGCATCCACACAGCAGAATTTTATTCACTTAAGCATATCAGATGCCTAGAGCCTTACCTAGACTTTACTCAGGTCCCGAGGGATAGAATGTTGTACATTCATTTTAGGCTGGGCACACTCTCTGTCTGCGTGACAACTGCAAAAAGGCACTCCTCCAAACAGACATCTAAGGAGTGTCCATGCTGCAGGGCCCCACTGGAAAGTGTGGCACACGTTATGTTTGCATGTCCGGCATACCACGCACCGAGGTCAAAGTGGCTAAAACATATATGCCGACAACTGGGCACACAGGACCATTGGGCCGCCTTGCTCATTCTTAGGTCTGCCCCTAGACCCCTTTTTGCGTGCTTGGTTAATTAGACAAAAGACCTTGTCAAGAACGGCCCCATACTGATATAACTATAGCCAAGATGAAATTGCAACAGTGTTTGCTTACTGAGTTTACAGCTTTTGCACATGCACTTTATACTCGGCTCTCCCAGTTGCTATCCTTATAGGGGCTTTACATTGGGCCTATAGCTACCGAGGAGGGATTGTTATGCTGCTACTCATTCGTTATTTTTATTGCAATACATGTATGTTTTAATTAACTAATTGTATAATAGTGTTTATCCTGTAGTTTTCGGCAAACGTATCTCCTAGGGGATACAATAGTGTATTTTTCTGGCATGCTTGTGCACACCACTTTTGTCATGCTGTTGTATTCCATGTTTAATCTGTATGCTTTTTAGGTCGAGCAGACCTAACTCTCAATGCGTGAGCATTGAGAGTGTCTGCTTCAGACCTTTTGTGGCCCGTATTTAGGAATGAGGACAGCTACCAGACGCGCGCTTTGACGAGGTCAGATTTCACCTCGGGAGCGAGCGTCTGGTAGCTGCGCATGCGCGAAGCAAATCCCTTGCTCACACACACACACAGGCAGCCCCCACCCCTCTGTATGCACGCACACACACACACACACACAGGCGCGCGCATGCACACGCAGGCATACGACACACATACAGGCACACATACAGGCACACTATCCCCTACCTCGCATTCTCTCTCAATCACACACAGTCACGCATGCGCACACATGCACACACACGCGCACACACTCCCCCCCTCCCCCACCCCTACCCCTCCCAGGCATACACACAGGCACGCACTTCACTTCAGCCCTGGGCCCCACTCACCGACTGCGCTCTTCCGGCGGGCTCCTCACGGCGCGGCGCGTCTCGTCTCCTCTTCTCAATCGGGCTCGCGGACCTCGGGAGGCGGGACTTCCGGTCGGCCGCGATCGGATTCGCCGGCCGGCCAAGAGCTTCCGGGTCGCCGCGGGCAGCGCGGCGGCACTCCTTAATATGAACTTGTCTTGTTGAATTTCTGCTGTTAACCGAGGAAAATACTTGAAAGCTGTGCGAGGGGCTCACATTTTAGTTGAACAGCATCCCAAGTGAACTACATCACTGTACAAGTGGAAACCGCTTTTGTTTGCTCTGGTGCCTGTAGGGCGACAAAGTCTTTCAACGCTGCACTAGTAAAGCATGTCCACTGCTAATGCCGGAAGAAACACAAGTATTCCCCATCCTAGGTAAAGTATCTGAATTAGTAAAATGCCACCTGGATTAACTGAAAGCAACCATAGACGCATGTTTCGCTCTCAAAATAGCTCATCAGAGGAATATAGATTTGTCCAAACCTGAGCAAGGAATCCAGCAAAGTACACAAAATATACACCATAGAATAGTGCTCTTATGTATTAGTGAGTTATATGAGACTACCTTTTTGGGGCGAGGGCATCCCGGGTGAACAGTTAGTTTTGTCTGCTTCCTTATTCGACAGTTCCATCTATTTAGAGCATGTGCTTCAGGGTTGATTTGGCATATAGGGCAATCTAGCAGTGCCCAATTGGCTGGTAGGACAATTTAGTGTTTGTGCTGGTTTTTTAGTAGTTATGGGCAGGCGGGACGTATTTCCCTGATATTAACCCGATTGTTACCTACTTACTTCACGAATGGAGGCCACTTTGATTTGGTGCCCAGGCCTATTTTTTGGGCCCAGTCCGACTCTGATGTACCTCATGATTGCAAATGCACACATTTGTTTCTAAAATAATCGCTAGGTACCAGAACAGCATAGATTACTTTGGAATTGTATGGGATTAGTGCAACTGAGAGAAATTATAGGGTGGTATTTTATAAAAATAAAATGTGTATTACTACGCTCGCTGTTATTTCCGATTCTGGTTGAAAAACTATAAATAAACTGCTGTAAAGGGGCAGCATTGAAGATAGACGTTGTAGTGGATGCTTTTTCCTCCTCCATTGTTTCATTTATTTATTGTGGTGCATATTGTTAACGGAAATGAGTACGAAAATATTTTGTTTCATTAAAACTTAGTTACCCTCGGTTTGACTGACCTACAGGTTCTCTGTGACAGTCCTCAAACGCCCAATCCAATCTGATCTCGTTCTATCTGAGAGAAGGGTTCTTTTGTTGTTGTTTTTTAACATATTCTTTTGTTATACAGAAAAACAAACCTGGAACTATCCACGAGGGCCTGTCAACATATAGATATGTGTATGCAGTTTTACTGTGAAATAGTCTGCAGGTTACCAATATTTATTAAATTAATTTTCATTTCTTGTTTTTCTCTTCTGCATTTGCTCGCATAATGGCGTGTTGACAGACCTATGCAGACACAATAAGAATTATTCGCTATAAAAATGTCTACAGTAGGACATGAAAGTGCTCGATTTACAAAATAAGCTGATGGGCCTAGAGATTTCCTTTAGATTAGTCTGGCGTTGCCGAATACCGAGGCTGATTTGTCTTGATTTCACCCGTTGCACCTTCCACCATCTAACATTTCGTGATTTTTATGTCACCCGTGTAAGTTCTTTTTTCATCCGTTCTTGCTCCCTTTGTCACTGTTTTCCTATTTTTATAGTCCTTCGTTTCCCCCTTTACTGTCTTTCTCTCTGTTGCTCTGGGTCAAAGTCTGATAAAGAAAATAAGTTCTGGTGCCAAAAACGAGTGCTAATGCCCACCACCTGCAACAGCCGGACAAATTAAGTACTGGCATAATCACCAGAGAGCGAATTGACGAGGGTGATCCCATGCATGGCTTTATCACCAAGGTCGTAAGGAGTTGTCCCTGTGTTGCCACTGAGTGTGCGCTTCATGGATGTGTGTTAAGGGAAACGTTTAATATGGCTCCTAACAACGGTTTTATTCAACAAATGTGATATACTTTTAAGGTTCTACGTCTACGACCTGTACATTACTGGCCGCCATAGTGCCATATTAAGAAGAGGTTTTCCAAGACATCCTAATGAAAGCAAATGTTAGATTACCCTTCCTGCCTGACCATGCTGCTTCATAATGCTGTAAATAACCTGTATTTACAGGAACCAATCTAAGTGCTTCTTAGAGTGAGCCCATCCTGTGGTGTTCGGTGGGGCGTGACTCATAGGTCCAATTACAGTAAAATGTAATCCGGTTTTCAGGGTGTTTACAATAAACATGCACTAGGCAAAAATTATTAATTAACATTTTTGTGGGAGGCTTTTTTTTCATTTGTTGGTCATTCTGAAAATCACACTGTATGTTAATATTTTGAGGTTCAATACACCTAATCCTAGGCCTGTCTAGCTCGGATTCAATTTTTTTGCAGCAGGACGGCGCTCCAATACTTTCAGGCCGACTTCGCGGTATATAAAGCAACAAAAAAAACTGGTTTAAATTAGGGGTAGAAGCATTTTGGATGGCGCTCTCACCTCTGTCTGCCACTCCCCCTGTGCCATTTTCATGGACATCCCCTGTGGCATTTTCACTGACATCCTTCGCTGCTGGCTGCTCCTTCGTTTTGCCACTACGCGTAGTGACTTTCTGCAGCATTTTCCTTCGGGTCGTGACGTGAGCTCCTCCGTGCCCACGGACTACCCCACAGCATAACGCCAAAATGGAGCTCTTCGCCGAAAAAGGAGGAAACCTACAACCATCCAGCCGGTAGCCGAAGAGAGTTTGATGCAGGTATGAGCAGAGCCGGAGAAAGAGCCCAAATATCCAGGTGCTAGCTTTAAGCAGAGAAAAAGAGCACGTTTTTTTTCTTTCTTTTTAACTACGTCTTTTATCTTCCAGACCACCTCTATCCGGTCTATACAGTCTCAAAACCCAGTCAATAGCCGGTAGATAGCCAATAATAGCAGGTAGATGGCAAGAGGTGTCTAAGGTGTCCCCAGAAAACACACTAAAGAAAAGAAGGGGGGGCCAACTCAGCACCACCACAGCATAAATCTGTGCAACCATTAAACAACAACTGGTTCAAATATGTTCTCTCAATGTTCCAAGCTTTATTATAAATGTAACAAAAAGATGTTAATATTTCACGTCTGTACTTGGATTTTCGTCACAATAAAATACACTGAACATAATCTTCACAAAAGTTATTTACAAAAGTTTAAGCTGTCGCCAATATAAATTACAATAACTTTTATTTTAGTATTAATTATTTTAAAAAATTAAAAGCCATTGTTATTTGTAATATCAATACATGTAAGTCACGTAAATCCAACACATATTGTATTACAAATGCTATAGGTGTCACATTTGCAAAAGTTATATCTATTGGCATTGTAAATGACAAAGCTATTAATTTCGCTATTTTAAAAAATAAAACATAAATAAAAAAAATTTCATTTACAATACCAATAGCTCAAACTTTCCTAATGCGAGACCTATTGCATTGCAAATGCTTGTTATAATATTGTCTTTTCATATTGCTTTTCTGACACTGGTTGTCTAATAAAGCACATACAACACCAACAACATCCTCACATCAGTTTTTGTCACGAGAAGGCATTTCACCAAAAGCACGGCAAACAACAGCTGCTCGCATTGTGTTGTTTCACTGCCTTTGGGGTTCATTTTTACCATGAATTGTGCGATTCATGGTAATTTTTTACCACATATGGTGCATAATTATGCAGTGTGGCGTAATGGGGTAATTTTGAGAATTTCACGTATCAAGCGTAACACGATATTTCTGACATTACAGAAATTACGCTGGTGTATTTTAAATTTCGCCCAGGCCTAATTGAACCTTTAGCTAAAACAAAAATAAAATGTGTGGGCTGTGTGCTATATAAATGATCAATATTGATAAATGCTTTGGCATCGTCTTACTGATCATTGGATAAAAGCCTTAAGCACACCTTTTGTTCTTTCTGCATGACCTGGATATCAGTTTCACCAAACAAGTTGATGGATGGAGTGTTTACATTAACCTCGGTCCCTGGTGATTGCTCGTGGCCGCATTCAAGTCCATCGTTTCCCACACACACTGTCTCTCTTGAGAGATGTCTGTCCTACGCAAATCAGTACTGGTTCTGCTCCTCCTGATATGAGACCATTTCGAACTGCCAGGTGAGCAACCACCCTGGAAGGAAACACAAGCAACCTCAGAATAGTTGTAACCTAGTTGGATGTCGTCAACAGGTCATACCTGTGGCATATCCGTCGCACTGAGGACGTCAGCTGCAGCAAACAGTAAGGTGATGGGTGGTGATTGCTAGGCGCCACATGCCAGACCATAATTTTTCAGTCACCATGCCACTTTGGACAGAGGCCCACTTTATGCAAACCAGCCCCAAATCTGCTTCTTATGGGAACAGTCTATCCCAGAAGGCTTGGCAAGACTCCCTCCTGAAGGGACCACAAGCAACCCCAGGCCGGTTTCACACTAATTTGGGGTTTTGTCAGTAGGATCAGGGGCGGCCTTAGGCATGTGCAAGCTGTGCACCTGCACAGGGCCAACAAACCCAAGGGGCCACCACGCCAATATATATCCTTAATATAATAATCCTCTGAGGATGGATACATATTTGCGTGGTGGCCCCTGGCAGGGATTTGGCGGCCTCCGGCTATGTTTCACTTCCAAACACCCTGACCCCCCCCCCCCCTCTTCACTGGCCTCCGCGCCTGCGTTCTTCCAGGGGCCCCCTACCTACGCTCCCTGCTCAGGGCCGCCATGAGCCTAGAGCCACCCCTGGTAGTGTGCAGCTTGAATCTTATGCCACAATGAGCACAAGATACATGTATCTGCATACCATCACACCTAGGGTGTCAACTGCAACCAACAACAAGGAGATTGGTGGATGCTTGAATTAACCTCAGCCACTGTCAACCCCCTGGCTGCATTCAAGTCCATCGTTTTTGTGCACTATGCTTATCTAGACAGAGGCCTGCCTTATACAAACCAGTGCAGACTCTGCTCATCATCGGAACAATGCACCCCACATGCCAAGTAAGGCCCACTCCAGCATGAAACATGAGCAACCCCAGACCGGTTTCGGCCTATAAGGGCATTGCCTGTAGGGCATAGCTTTTGTTGTGTGGTACAGCGAGCAACATCCCCAAGTCTAAGCATACCAGTTGGACTTAGGGCCACAATGGCATGGTAGGTGAAAAACAATAGACTGGAATGTGGCTGCGATTGATCGCCATTGGCTGAGAATAAACTCAAGCATTTCATCCATAACCTTGTTTTTTGTTGCCGAAGACCAGATGCCACACTTACTAGTGTGATTAAGCTAGTTCTTCATTTGTATTTAAAAAAGCCTCATCTTTTAAATGAGCTTGAGTAAGTATATTGCGTTAACATCTCTGTTCCTCTCTCGGTCCATATCTGAATTGAGTTAAAGAGAAGGGTTCACCCGAATAAAATCACTGGGACCTGGGTATTCTAAGTATTAAGAAGAGGGGTCCCAGCATTCACATGGGAAAATTTAAAAATAGTTAGCAATCAAATAAGAAAAAAACTTTATGAGCCTGCATTGTTATTTATTCACGATGTAGGTATAAACTGATCATCATTCATTTTCAATACAAAATCACACAATAGTTCATAGTGCCCCTGATAGGGAGGGAAGTGATAGTGCATGGTGGTGTAGATAGGAATAGTGACAATAAAAAACAGCCACGAAAGGCCTCAGTGTACTATGTATCCAAGTTTAGACATAGACAAAAAAGACCACTGGTTCAATACATCATACTATGATAATCATGCTCCACATTTCACATTAAATGAGAAATTTTTGGGAGTGAAGCTGAATAAATACAAAAAGCTGTCAACGTTTCGACCCTCTAGAATTGGCAGGCATTAATGAAATCCTTGCATCGGGGTCTTCATCAGGACGGGGGCGGGGCAGGCAACCTATTTGGTAAATAATGTAGATGCATTTAGCATATATTTGCGTAAGTCAAAAGGCATTAAATTAATTAGGCACACATAAATGGTAGACAAGACATACCAGGGGTTGTCTGGATGCAAGCTCCAATTTCTGTAAGTTCTCTATTCTGTAACACCATTGGGCCCACTAATTCAAAATTATTTTCATGCCTGGTGACAGCCCATTATTTATGGTATCTCCACCTTTAGTTCCCTCTGCAGACCGAACGGCTGCCTGATATCGTCACCATATGTAAGTGTGATTTCCTCCCGTTTTATTAATATGGACATTTTTAAGGTTAGGTGCTAATCATGATCCCCTCATTGTAGAATCTGAATACCATCCTCCCCGAGAGCGCCCTCCTCGTCGTTCTTCCTGGAGACAAGCAACCCCTGGTATGTCTTGTCTACCATTTATGTGTGCCTAATTAATTTAATGCCTTTTGACTTACGCAAATATATGCTAAATGCATCTACATTATTTACCAAATAGGTTGCCTGCCCCACCCCCGTCCTGATGAAGACCCCGATGCAAGGATATAATTAATGCCTGCCAATTCTAGAGGGTCGAAACGTTGACAGTTTTTTGTATTTAGTCAGCTTCACTCCCAAAAATTGCTCATTTAATGTGAAATGTGGAGCATGATTATCATAGTATGATGTATTGAACCAGTGGTCTTTTTTGTCTATGTCTAAACTTGGATACATAGTACACTGAGGCCTTTCGTGGCTGTTTTTTATTGTCACTATTCCTATCTACACCACCATGCACTATCACTTCCCTCCCTATCAGGGGCACTATGAACTATTGTGTGATTTTGTATTGAAAATGAATGATAATCAGTTTATACCTACATTGTGAATAAATAACAATGCAGGCTCATAAAGTTTTTTCTTATTTGATTGCTAACTATTTTTAAATTTTCCCATGTGAATGCTGGGACCCCTCTTAGTACATATCTGAATTGAGGCACAGTATATCAGGGAAGTGGCTTGTTGGAGTTAAGTTGTTCCATCTCTGAACCTTCTCACCTCTATCTGAGCAGGACAATTGCATACCCAAAACACCCCTTGATAAATGATTCAATTTAATGGTTTGGTCATTGTGCTGGTCTGGTCTTTGGGGGTGCTTGATGATACAGCTGAGCGTCTACTGTGGCAGGTGAAAACGGAAAGGCAAATAACATATCCAGTAGAGCACCTGCCCCTTCTCTTTACTTGTCTATGGCGAGCAGCTCCTTTGGCGAACCACCAGGAGTAAAGTTTCTACCACGTATGCATGTGTTGCTGTAGAGCTCTGCAGAGATGCCCAGAAAGCAACCCTTTACAGTGTAGCCACCTAGTCCCCTGGAAAATACCCGTCTGCGCAGCAGTGTATGGTGACCTGCAGAAGACTATGACCTATCCTTGCTTTTGAGTACACTTTTACGGTTAGCACTGCAAAGGAGGTCATTAAGGGCACGGTCTTCAGTCCCTAACTTGTCATCCTACAAATTATTGATTTCAGGAGTGTTGGTTCAATTAGGTCAATGGAATCAAAACAGGACTACAACACCGAGACTGCAGTAGCTGATCACTTATAACTGCGCAGTTGGAAACAGGGTGACCACCCATTGCAGGTGCGGCTCCACCGCTAAGGCTGAGGAGCATCACCCCACTGAGCAGGTCAAAAAGGAAAAAATAAAATGGTAATAACTCATTGTTATTCTCATTTTATTTTTCTATCCTTGCTCAGTGGGCTATAGGCGGGGGTGCTCTGCTCACAGAGCAGGGCAGGGGAAGACTGGTTTGCCCTCTCCAAGTGTGCATGATGCTTTGGCCGGCCATCTTGGACTGGCCAAACCGTCATGCTCAGTTTGCATGTTCTCCACACAGACTGAATTACAGCCTGGGTGGATAACATGCCCAGGCTCCCACTTCCTGGTGGAGCGGTGAACCACAGCACTCAGACCAATCACAATGCTGCATTGCAGCATTGTGATTAGGCTATGGGAGCCTGGAAGCAGGGAGTTTCCTGCTTCCTACCCTGGAGTCCTGGAAGAAGGCAAAGAGGACTGAGAGCAGGCGGCAGTGGGGGCGATACACAGGTAAGTGTTTAATTTTTTTTGTATTCCCTCCCACCTGTTAGGACACGTAGATCATAGATCCCTTTCCATTTCCATTTCCTTAGGAGACATGCAAAGGCAGGAATATGCTGTTACGCGCTGCCTGTACTACATCTCCCAGAATGCCATGGGAAAGACATACGTGAACTGAAAGGCACTGGGGAGTATAGACCAATCACGAACCTTGAGGGACTATATACACCTCCTCTTCCAAGATGGCGGTGCTTGGTTTTCCTAGCTCCCGTCCTAAGACGTGTCCCCGTTTTCGATCGTGATCCTGTCTTGTTCCTTTGCTGAGAAGTGTCTCCTCATCGTTTCCCTGCCTCCCCTGGATTACCCGGACTTGTTTCCACGTTCCTATGAGTGTCTCGCCGTATGTCCCTGTGCAGCGAGGAGAGTCTGAACTAACGCGACTCCTCCCCTTCCTTACCTCCTTCTTTCCAGTCACCTCCGTGACCCAAGACCCAGAGCCGTTTTCCGCGCTCGGAAGCGCTTCAGGGAGAAAGTCTTAAGCGCGTGCAGTTACGGCAGTGCAAGACGGTCATTGCCTTGCTCCCCTCATTTTTTGGTTCCTTTATTTTTAGACACGCAGGCTGCGTGTCCTTTCATTGCTTCTTGAACGGAGACTTGTATCAACACGCGATCGTGTTGCAGTGACTATTTGTTTTTGAAATCGGATAACGCGAGGTAGCGTTTCCGCGTGATTACTCCATCAGCTTTATTTTCTGAAACAGTCCTCTTCACTGGGATATCACGTTGTGAAGGAAATCTTTTGGGAACATTCCATATTGGATCCTCCCTGTTTTGTTTGAAGAGAGACCTGCAGACACATCAGCAAACTGTATCCTTTTTTTTGCTGGAAAGTTTGTGTGCTCATAGACTCCTTTTGGGTTTGTTGTTTCTTTAAAGGCAGGTAAGCGCGTGGCAGCATATTCCCATGTAGTAATGTGTTTAGATAGGGAACACTGTACATCTGTGTTTACTATTGAATACCTCTTTTTTGTTCTTGTCTTTTCTGTTACTGCAGGTCACTATTTCCCAAAGACGTGGGGTCCCTGCCAGACCTTTTCATTTCTTCTTTAGACCTTGGTTTTGGTCTCTCTCTTTTCTTGGGATAGTATCATCCTCTTGTGTTGTGTATCACGGAGGGAGGTCTGTCTTGAGTAAGGAGGGTGACACTGTCTACACTTCTGAGGAGCCCGGTTTCTGCCTGGATAGTGGTTTACGCCCGACAGAAAACCAAGCCCACGTTGCTTATCTCCTCCCGAGTGTAGACAGTCATGGATGTCAACGTCCTAATGGAGGACGCTGATGAGAGCACCTTGAGAGATTTAGCTACCACCGTAGTAAACTTACAAACAGAATTAAAACTTATAAGAAACGAGAATCAGAGGTTAATGTCCGAGAACGCGATGTTAAGAACAGAGAGCAAACCTACTGAGACACAGACTAAATTTAAAAGAAGTTATATACAGCCTGCTCATTTTCGAGTACCTAATTCTACCGAACCCGACCCTGGTCCATCTCAGGTGGCGTCTAATCCTGTCCAAGTTACGGTAGTCACTCCTCCTCAAACCCCACTTGCCATGCCTGAAAGATTTAACGATGACCCTGTCTTGTATAATTTAAACTTATTCAAGGACAGAATGCGAAGCTTGTTCGCGCGTCATACTTATATGCAGGCCAGCGACAATGAATTGTTGAATCTGAAACAGGGATCTAAGGATCTGCTTTCCTATATTACAACCTTCAATAGGTTAGTAACAGACACCCACTGGCCTGAAGAAAAACGCACTTCCTTGTTCTACAGGGGGTTAAAAGATGAATTAAAAGATATATTATCCCAGATAGTGGATCCCCCTGAGGAATGCTCCGCCTTCATGGATCTTGTAGTGAAACTAGATCACCGACTCACAGAACGCAAGGGTGAAAAAACAAAAGGGGAATATCTGAAACTGTGGTTAACACGACCGGAAAAGAAAGAACCCAAAGATACTAGTGAACCCATGCAGATAGGGGGTATTCGGGTCCATTGACTCCTGAAGAAAAGGATAAACGTAGGAAATTAAGCTTATGTCTTTATTGCGGTAATGCTGGACATTTTGCTAGAGACTGTCCGATAAAACCCAAAACCTCTAGCAAGGATGCGCAGAATAAAACCCCCAAACCGGTGCTTTCTGGAAACTGAGTGACTTGGAGAGTAAGGAGTTCGCTCTTCCAAGTCCTTTGGTCTTTCAGACCTCTCATAGCTTGGCAAATACCTGGACACCCATCCCCAAACCTTTTACCATTAATGTAGTACTGGTCTTGCCTTCCCAATGCCAACATACCATGGCCATTCTTCTTGATTCAGGGGCAACGGGCAACTTCTTAGATATCACCTTAGCTAAATCCTTAGGGTTGGAATTCATTAAAAAGACCAATCCAGAGAAAGTCCGAGCAGTAGATGGCACTGAATTGTCGTCTGGTATGTTGTTATTTCATACAGCGGACATCATAGTTCTATGCGACAATGGGCACAGTGAGAGTGTGTCTTTCGATCTCATTGATGCACCTTCTTTTGGAGCAATCTTAGGAGTTCCCTGGGTGCAAAAGCACAACCCCCAAATAGATTGGACAGCTAGAACAGTCACTCTTCGTTCTGCTCATTGTTTAAATCATTGTTATCAGGACATCACTCATTGGCATACTCCGGTCTATTGCGCACCAACCACTATTGATGGTGCTTCATTACCCACAGAATACCTTCAATTTGCCGATGTCTTTGACGAAGAAAAAGCAGTTGCTTTACCCCCTCACAGAACCTACGATTGTAGGATTGACCTAGTGCTAGGAGCAGATTTACCTGTAAGTCGGATATACGCTCTGACAGAAACTGAAACTAAGTATCTATATGATTATCTGCAAGACATGCTGAAAAAAGGATTCATTAGTCACTCCACTTCCCCTGTATCTTCCCCCATTTTTTTATTCCAAAACGGGAAGGTGGACTCAGAGCATGTCTGGACTACCGTTCTTTAAACAAAGTAACAGTAAAAAACAAATATCCTCTCCCCCTTATTTCGACCCTACTAGATCAGGTGCGAAAGGCTACCATCTTCACCAAGCTTGATCTGCGTGGGGCGTACCACTTGATACATATTAGAAAGGGGGATGAATGGAAAACTGCCTTCCGGACCAAGTTTGGGTTGTATGAGTACAACATCATGCCCTTTGGCTTGTGCAATGCTCCCGCAGCGTTTCAATTTTTCATCAATGAGATACTGCAGGAGTACTTGGACATTTTCGTCATAGTCTATATTGACGATATACTTATATATTCTTCCAATGAGACCGATCATGTATACCATGTACAAACCATTTTGAGTAAATTACAGGAACATCATTTATTCGCTAAACTGGATAAATGCATTTTCCACACTAAAAGTGTGGCTTTTCTGGGGTTTATCATTCTCCCTCTGGGATACATATGGATCCCGCTAAAGTGTCTGCCTTGGTGGAATGGTCTAGTCCGACTACAGTAAAAGAAATACAATCCTTCCTGGGTTTTGCTAACTTTTACAGAAGATTTGTTTCACATTTCTCCGATCTTGTATCTCCCATAACCAGGCTACTAAAAAAGGGGGTTGAATTTCATTGGGATGAGGAGGCAGAGAAGGCTTTTCAAGCCTTAAAGGCTAGCTTTATCTCTGCCCCAGTTATCAAACATGCAGACGAAACACAACCCTATTTCCTTGAAGTGGATGCATCTCAGTATGCTGTAGGAGGGGTTTTGTCCCCGCGCGACAGCTCCAAAGGTACCCTCCATCCTGTTGCCTACTTCTCAAAGACATTAACTCAGTCAGAACAGAACTATACAATTGGAGAAAGAGAGATTCTTGCAATCAAACGAGCCTTTCAGGAATGGCGCCATTATTTATTAGGTTCTCCTCATGTGATCACTGTATATTCAGATCACCAAAATCTCCAATATTTTCGTACAGCTAAAGCCCTCACACCTAGGCAATTACGGTGGGTTTCATTCTTCAGTGAATACGACTTCCAGATACATTTCCGTCCTGGAATACGTCAAGGCAAAGCAGACGCTCTATCCAGGTTGGGCAAAGAGAACAAATGTACAATAGAGAAACCAATATCTATCATATCAGAGAACAGACTCATTGCTGTAGGCGACAGAGAAGTAACTTCACATACATTTCTCGCATACCTTAAAAAGGCGTACACTCATCTTGATCAAGACAAATGGAAAGAAGATAAAAGTAATGTCATTCTAGATGAATTATGGTTTCATGATCATAAACTTTATCTACCCTCTACAGAAACACAGAAACTCATACTACACTGGTGTCACAATCTGCCAATGATGGGTCATCCTGGAGAAACCAAAACTCGACTAACGTGTCAACTTTGGTTTTGGTGGCCCAAAATGGCACAGGATATCAGTAACTATGTCAAAGCCTGTCCCACCTGTGCACGACAAAAGTCATCACATTCCGCTCCTGTTGGGTTATTACAACCCCTTCCTGTACCAAACAGTCCCTGGACGTCCATTAGCATGGACTTTATCACTGACCTGCCTGCAATCCGCGGTTATACTGCTATCCTGGTGGTTGTAGATCTCCTATCAAAAATGGCACATTTTGTACCACTTAAGAAAACACCCACTGCTTTAGAACTCACTGAGGTCTTTGTACGTGACATAGTAAGACTGCATGGACTACCGTCTGTAATTATTTCAGACCAAGGGCCCCAATTTATTTCTAGGTTCTGGCAAGAACTGTGTAAAATTCTACACATAGATCTCAGATTGTCCTCCGCATATCACCCGCAGACGGATGGACAAACTGAAAGAACAAACCAAACATTGGAACAATACCTACGATGTCTGATAACTACCTCTTGTCATGATTGGGTACAGGCCTTAGCTCTTGCAGAATTCGCATACAACAACTCCACTCACTCAGCTTCTAAAATCTCACCTTTCTTCTTCACAACTGGTTGTCACCCTAAGTGTTTACCTTTAGAACACGTACCCTCTGACACATCTGTTCCCGCAGTCAGAGAACAACATGAAAATCTGTTACACATTTGGAACCAGGCTAGAGAAGAATTAACACAGGCGAAGGTCACAATGAAGACTCATGCGGATAAACACAGACGTACAGCTCCTGACTATAAAGCAGGGGATAAAGTATGGCTTTCATCTAAAAACTTAAGATTAGAAGGTCCCCGTAAACTCCAACCGAGATTCCTGGGTCCTTTTGAAATAGTGAAAGTTCTGTCCCCTGTAGCTCTTAAGTTGAGTCTTCCTCCCGAACTGCCAGTTCATCCTGTTTTTCATACCTCCTTGCTAAAACCCTATGTAGTACCTACACATCCTGAACCCCCACCCCCACCTGTCACAGTTGAAGGAGAACTGGAGTATGAAGTCAAAAGAGTCTTAGATTCTCGCAGGCTTAGAGGGAAATTGCAATATTTGATTGACTGGGTGGGTTACCCTCCCGAAGATAGAACATGGGAACCCGCAGAAAACATTCATGCTCCTAGACTAGTCCGTAGGTTCCATGCTCTGAAAACCTCCAAGCCCAGACCTGTTAGAAGACCATTAGGGGGGGTACTGTTAGGACACGTAGATCATAGATCCCTTTCCATTTCCATTTCCTTAGGAGACATGCAAAGGCAGGAATATGCTGTTACGCGCTGCCTGTACTACATCTCCCAGAATGCCATGGGAAAGACATACGTGAACTGAAAGGCACTGGGGAGTATAGACCAATCACGAACCTCGAGGGACTATATACACCTCCTCTTCCAAGATGGCGGTGCTTGGTTTTCCTAGCTCCCGTCCGAAGACGTGTCCCCGGTTTGGATCGTGATCCTGTCTTGTTCCTTTGCTGAGAAGTGTCTCCTCATCGTTTCCCTGCCTCCCCTGGATTACCCGGACTTGTTTCCACGTTCCTACGAGTATCTCGCCGTATGTCCCTGTGCAGCGAGGAGAGTCTGAACTAACGCGACTCCTCCCCTTCCTTACCTCCTTCTTTCCAGTCACCTCCGTGACCCAAGACCCAGAGCCGTTTTCCGCGCTCGGAAGTGCTTCAGGGAGAAAGTCTTAAGCGCGTGTAGTTACGGCAGTGCAAGTCGGTCATTGCCTTGCTCCCCTCATTTTTTGGTTCCTTTATTTTTAGACACGCAGGCTGCGTGTCCTTTCATTGCTTCTTGAACGGAGACTTGTATCAACACGCGATCGTGTTGCAGTGACTATTTGTTTTTGAAATCGGATAACGCGAGGTAGCGTTTCCGCATGATTACTCCCTCAGCTTTATTTTCTGAAACAGTCCTCTTCTCTGGGATATCACGTTGTGAAGGAAATCTTTTGGGAACATTCTATATTGGATCCTCCCTGTTTTGTTTGAAGAGAGACCTGCAGACACATCAGCAAACTGTATCCTTTTTTTTGCTGGAAAGTTTGTGTGCTCATAGACTCCTTTTGGGTTTGTTGTTTCTTTAAAGACAGGTAAGCGCGTGGCAGCATATTCCCATGTAGTAATGAGTTTAGATAGGGAACACTGTACATCTGTGTTTACTATTGAATACCTCTTTTTTGTTCTTGTCTTTTCTGTTACTGCAGGTCACTATTTCCCAAAGACGTGGGGTCCCTGCCAGACATTTTCATTTCTTCTTTAGACCTTGGTTTTGGTCTCTCTCTTTTCTTGGGATAGTATCATTCTCTTGTGTTGTGTATCACGGAGGGAGGTCTGTCTTGAGTAAGGAGGGTGACACTGTCTACACTTCTGAGGAGCCCGGTTTCTGCCTGGATAGTGGTTTACGCCTGACACCACCTTCTCCCCCGTGACCCGCCACCAGCCACCCCACTGCCATTAAATACCAGCCTCCAATGACCCACTGGGTATTTTCACAGGCCATCTATAATATGAGCATGAAATCAGTTTTCCGTTATTGTTTTCTTTAGGGATGGTGCCACAGTGTGACAGTCGATATCGGCTCCCATCACACAGTCTACCAGTGAGGAGCTGATCTCCCACGGTGGCTGGGAAAACTAGCTTAAAACCAGTGTAAATAGTGGTTTTCTAGCTCATTTTCTGAGGCTTTGAACTGCCGACGTCAATCAAGGGGTGTAAAAACAACCGACAACATCGGCACCAGCATCAGCAAGCTTTTTGGGGGGGAGGGGGCGAGGTGGGGTGTTCTCAAAAGTACCACATGGGTACTTCTGGGCACAAGGCCCTTCCCCTTTCAAGGGGAAGGGCCTTGTTTAATTTGCACTGGAACGACGATAATGATAAAACGGTTAACTCGCTCAAAGAGTTCCTGGCCGAACTAAACCTTACACAAGCATGCACACAACCTACACATGCACAAGGAGCGATCTTAGACTGGATTATCTCAAAAAAGAAAGAGACATCAATCCGCGCTATAGATCCATGTGATTGGTCGGACCATCATACCATAACATTCGTGATTCCCAAAGTGAAAAAGGGTAGGACTGTGCAACCCCCCAAGTCCAAAAAAGCGATCCGAGATACAAAAGAGGCGAATATTGAGCTACTGGTTGCTAACTGCGAAAGAGGCTTAAAGCCACCTAATGACATGCAGAATGTAAACGAGCTGACCGATCACTACATAACCTCAATTGGAAATATCGTCAATGACACCATGCCACTAAAACTAAAAAGAGTCACAGAAAAGCCAAAAAATCCTTGGTTTAGTGAGTCACTGAATGAGGACAGGCGCAAACTGAGAATGGCCGAAAGAAAATGGAGACAACACCCTTCCTCCCCAGAGCTGAAAGACCTCAGAAAAATCAGGAACCAATATAACAAAAAGATAATCAACTCCAAAAAAGAATTTATAAGAGCAGAACTTGACAATGCCAAAAACAGACCACGGAAACTCTTCGAGATCTTAAAGCAACAGTCGGATAAACTAGCCAAATCGGCCCAAGAGAACTCAAAAACGCCCTTAAGCTGCGAGGAATTCTCATCATTTTTCACGGAAAAGACCAAATCGCTAGAGGCGGAGCTCTCAAACGCTGTGGCTATCCTCCCAACCCAACCGTTGCCGACCAGCGAGGCTTCCATGACAGCAGAGAATACTAAGACAAAAAATAAAGCAAATTGGGACACATTTGAATTATACGACCAGGACAAGATCGCCAAAACGGTGTCTGAAATCAGACCAAACAACCACTATCAGGACCCTCTACCTGCAAAATGTGTTAAAGAAATCAGTCATATCGTGGTCCCGATCTGGACCAAAATAATAAACGCATCTCTTGCACAAGGGATCCTCCCTGACTGTCTAAAAATAGGACAAGTTGTGCCAATAATCAAAAAACCAACAGCGGAAACAACAGATCCGAATAACTACCGACCAATAACCAACATCCCCCTACTGGCCAAAGTAATTGAGAAATGCGTGCAGAGCCAACTGAAACAACACATCACCAAGTTCTCATTACTAGACGAATGCCAATCAGGATTCAGAGCAGGACATAGCACGGAAACAGCGATCCTGCATATTGTAGATGACGCGCTACAAGCCCTAGACCAAAAGCAAGCATGCCTATTGATTCTACTCGACCTATCATCCGCATTTGACACGGTAAATCATGAAGCATTATTGTCCAGGCTGCAGGACAGGATGGGACTATCCGGAAATGTGCTGAAATGGTTCAATTCTTCTCTACGGAACAGAACACAACGATTTCTGGTTAACCAAGCAATCTCACCCCCTTGTCCTAATACAATTGGGGTCCCGCAAGGTTCTACGCTATCACCGGATCTATTCAACCTGTATGTCGAACCTCTTACAGACATTCTTCGGAACTCTCAGATATCCTACCACATGTACGCAGGTGACACGCAAATATACTTGAAGATCACCTCCCTTGATGACATCGATCTAATGAATGAGACATTAAAGATGGCGTTACAATGGTTAACTACTAATCATCTGAAACTAAATGCCCATAAAACAGAATTCTTGCTAATTTCACCTCCAAGGAGCCACTCTGAAATAAAGGAATGGACCAAATTGGTGACTGCGCTTAACTGCACCCCAACCCTAGTCAACTCTGCTAAATCACTAGGAATCACATTGGATGAGAACCTTGACATGAAAGCCCACATTAATTCAATGGCGAAAAGCGCCCGCTACCATTTGAGCTACCTAAGAAAATTAAAACCATTCATTTCAGAGGCAGATCTAAAACTGGCTATACAATCTCTAGTTATATCAAGGATTGAATATGGTTGCTCCACATTAGCTGGCCTACCTAAAACATCCACAGCACCACTAAAAGCCTGTCTCAACGCAGCGGCAAGACTCATCACAGGATCTAGGAAATTTGATCATATATCTCCTCACTTCAAAGCACTAAACTGGCTTCCTTATGAGGCCAGAATTCAAATGAAATTAGCATGTATTACCCACAAAGCGGTGCACTATAACACGCCAAGATACCTAGCCAAGAAAATCAAGCTATCGGGAGGAAACAGACCAACTAGAAGCGCCAAGGAGCTGCTGTTGCGGCCAGCCATCTTCCGAAAGAAAAAGTCTTATGACCGAACTTTCTATGGAGCTGCCCCCAGAGTCTGGAATTCACTCCCTCCAAGTCTGAGGAAGATTCAAAATATTGTAACATTCAAACGGGAACTGAAGAGTCTTATGTTGAGTAAATACCTTGCATAGGGAAGCAGGCGGATCGTGGGTTCGAATACTTATGTCAGCGGATGGATGGCCCTCTCAAGAATATTATTCAAGAATGTTATCATTGATAAGGAACTAACTCCTCACACAAGCCCTGACTGTGTCCTGAACGTTACCACAGTCCTAGGCGAACTTATAAATGTTTTCTAAAGCCATAACTATATAACCTCTACCTCACCTTAGTTGTCGATATAGACATGGATATAAGCTAAGCCTCACCTACCTTTATTGCTAATTGCACATGCGTTTGGAATAGTTAGATTTAGGCACCCTCTCATAGCCACAGTTTCCTCTACCTCATATCTGTTTGTTTGTATAAATGACTCTGTATTGCCAATATGTAACCTACCTCGATGTTAAGCGCTCTGATACCCACGGGTCTTGTTCGCGCTATACAAAACACTATAATAAATAAATAAATAAATAAATAAATAAATAAGGCCGCGCCCCCTCATCACACGGTAAGATTGTTCTTCAAGTTGGCAGGCATGAGGATGCCTTTCGTCCGTAATTATACAGGGGCAGTGAGATGGCCAGAATTTGTATACTTAACTTCGATGTAAACAAATTCTGATTGTGGCATTGCCCATGTATGGGCTCTTGTGCCATCTGGAAAGAAAATAACTCAGCTTTCCCTCGCCTTGCTTGTTAATATTTACTTATTTCCTGAAATAGACTGCTGCCTTCCAGTGCCCACCTCTAAGACTGCCAATATTCCCTGCCAGTGGTGGCTTTGCACTTGGAGACAGCCCTAGAGTTTGGTCCTAGGAGGAGCAGCAAGTTAAGGCCTGTAGCACAGCCAGTGTGTCATGAGCCATAGTGCAAGGAAGGAAATGGCCACCCTGACTGCTGTTTGAATCATAAAATACAGCAATAATCATGGTTCAGTGGACCCTTCAGGTATTTGGGCCCCAGTGCCTCTGCACCTGCTGCATTTATTTTCAGGTTGCAGATAGCAGCAATTGCTTCGCTCACTGAGCAGTCTTATATCCGAGGAATGGAGGGCAAGGTTAAAAGAATTCTCACAGTCTGGAGTTTAAATCACTTGGATGCAGAATCCTCAGCCAGCACCATAAAGTATAGTTATATAATTGCCCTATACCACAAGATCCTCAAGGCAGTGGGTATGAAATGATAACTATTTATAAGCCAAAAATTAAAAGTCAGGTTCTTTTTTTAGTGATATAGTTTATACAATTTAATTATCTCACTCTTCACATTACACTAATCATGTGTTATGCAGTGCTTATTACACATTTCAACCTTCAGAAGAATGACAAGCCAATTGAAAACGACAATACATTGTCTATTGCACTCGCGTTAATATTTAGAAAGTGCATCTATTTCTAGCAATTATCTTGCCATAAAATTCAGGAATGCCACGTGGCGGTGCAGAAATTGATCAGTAATTGCAAGGTTCGTAGCTGCTTAACATTAAACATTCCAGTAACACATATAGGGCTCTGCAGGTGCTGAAACACCAAGGTGACATTCAATTGATAGCAGAGGATGTCCTTGCTGTATCCCGTAAAATAAAAGGTTGAATGGGATCTATGGCATAACAATGTACCAAATATTGTGAATCACTTGATAAACAAGCACTGGCATTGTCAATAGGTCTGGAAGTGGCTGACAGCCTGTTAGCATTTTTAAATGCTTTTAAGGTCTGTTATTATCCAAGATATTTTGAGTTTGGTAAAATATATGGATAATAACCTTAATTATAGGGGTTTTCAGCCAGCTCTCTTTATCCATTGGTCTTCAGCCGAGTCATTCAAATTTCTTTCCACCCACTGCAACATACAGCAGTGGGGCAGCTTCCTTCACTGTGAGTGACAGCATTCTTCCAGTTCACAAAGAGCACATCCACACACAAACCAGGCTCGACTGGGATGAGACACCAGCCCTGGCAATTTCCCTCGACCAGCCATGGGAGGTGGGGGTGGGTGGCGGGTTATGTTGAGGCACTGAGAAGCTCTAGATGCGGGCACTGCTGCTGCTTTTGTTTTGTTACAGGGATCAGATATTGCAGCACTCCTGCAAAACTGGTCCCCAGTGACAAAACCGGCCCCCACAGCCGCAAAACTGGCCCCACCTCTCCGGCCCACTGGGGAAACGCCCGGTGCCCGCTACGGCCAGTCCGGCCCTGCACACAAAGACGTTCCCTTGAGGGGCAGGGACTTCTATGACAATGTATGCTTTTTGAGACTAAAACATATTTTTGTTTTTAGCTCGTTTTTACATTGATGGCCCCAGCAGTTACCCCAACAACAAAGCTTTGCAAAACCCATGACAAAGCTATTGACAAAGCCAAAAGCCATGCAGCCAAAGACAGGCTAATTGGCTGTGCCAATTCTTGTTTGTTTTGGGATGGGATTTATAAAATGTTATTGTTGAATGAACTGTCAGTCATTAGTCACTGTATTTAAAAAATGGTTAAATCAAAACATTTTTGGGTCTCAAAAACACACACCCTGACATATTAGTTCCTGCCACTGAAGGGAACTACTTTGTGTGTGGATATTGTCCTTGTGAAAGGGAAGCATTACATCACTCGCAGTGAAGTTAGCCAATGGCTGAAATGGGGTGCCCCATTAGCCCAGGCTGAATGCTGCAGTGGGAGGAAGAAGAATGTGAGTGACACAACAAAAAGCGAATGGATGAAGAAGGCTGGCTGAACGTTTCCTAAGTAAGTATATTATTTATACAAGTTTACAAAAATCAAAACGTCTTGGCTAACAACATACGTAAAAGTATGTTATATGTATAATTTCAGTAAAATCAGAAGGTTTTGCTAACATCAGACCTAAAAATTGGAGTTGGCTCTCATCTTTAATATTGTCAGCCTAAAAGAAGCAGAAGACAACATCTGCACACACATGCAAGCTACAACCATAGACAATGTATTCTCATTTTTATAGGCTCTCATTATACTGAAAATGTAAATATTTAAATGGTTCGAAGCACTACATGGCTGTAATTTGACAATCTGTTTTAAATTAAATGGTAAATGCTATATTTTTCTATATATCAGTCTTCTGGTTTTTGCTTTATGGCATATAAATGAATCTTATTAGCTCCCGCGGTCTATAGTGTGGTATTGTGTAAGTGTAAAATGGTTACAGACTTGATGAGTTCAGTTCTGTAACGCCAAGGTGTGCATCCCTCTGGTAGCTCTACTATAAACACGCGTAGTCTTGGAATGTGAACATAAAAGTTTATTCAAGGTTTTTTGGCAAAGGAAAACACTTTGAAATGTTAATAGTTACCATTGCTTGAATAAGATGAGTCAAACTACAAGATAATCGTCTGAAGCCATGCCACTAAAGACGCAAAACTCCTGTCCCGGCATTTATTTGTACAAATCATTGTTGGACGGAAGTGCACCAGGACTACAGCTCCCAGAATACATTAGGTTACTAAACGGAGCTCCAGGGCTGGAGCACCGTGTTCTTTCGTGACTTTGAGGCCTCTGGTTACCTTAGAAAGTCCTGATGAGGAAGGCTCGTCATCAAGAAATGCATCTCTGTACATTCTGTACACTTTGCCCGAAAGGAAGGCCAGTTAATACCCTAGATGTGAATATAACCTTTACCACAGGATAAAGCGCTTTATGTTCTGAAGCACGTGCCTCTAGCCACAAAGATGCTCAGGCAGCCTGGGACACTGTATTCCTGCCTGGAGGCTGTGCGGTTGCTGTGCTACGGCAGGTGAGGGCGGCTCGGCAGTGTTCCCGGCAGGTGTTGTGAGGGGTTGTCAAGGGTGTCCGGGCGCCGCCGGGTACGTCTGAGCCGGCGGAGGGCAGACCAGGCAAGGCCAAGCCCTGGGAGAAGGGCCCTGCCTCCGAGGGCAGCCACAGGTCAGCGTCTTCTTACACTACTAGTTCATCAGCTGATCTCAGTGTAGAGTAAAAGGGGTCAGAAGGGTGTCCACTTTCATAAACAGAGCAGACCTGTGACCCGTGCCAAAGCTGTCACCTGGCCCGGGTCGCCAAGGCCACCTCCAGCCGGCCCTGCCTTATAGCCAGCAGCTCTGTACATGCTGGGACTCATCAACCCGCGCATATATGATCAGAAAGATAGCACTGCTAGTCCCAAATAGTCCCAGAGGGCTATTGGCTAAAACGTAAGGACCCCTGTCTGAGGATGAACCTCAAACTATTTCTATACTATACCCTTGTGGGCTTGGGTGAATACTTGTCAGGTGCTGCCTACAAGGAATGTATTTAGAAATATATATCAATAGAGTTCTATAATTTCTTGCGAGAGGACCGATCATGACGTCAAGAAATCAATTCAGATCGCACTAGTCTGTATTATTAAGGACCACAAATTATTTAAAAAAAAATCAAAGGTGTATTTCTCATTCATTGTACTATTTCAATCAAAGAAGGATCGTTTTATTAGAGGGTCAAAAGAAATAATGCGCCAAAATATTGATAACAGAACCCAAACAGCCTTGCACGTTAGATTTTGCTAGTTATCAATGTGCAATAACCCATTCAAATTAGTTCATACAGTGGAGAATGTCCTGCGTATAGGAACAGACTCCATTTAGTATCTGTTAAGATATTGTTGGGGAGATTTTGTCCCACCTAAACATGGCAGTCATGTGCTTCCAAAAATAATTGTGAATAAATTAAACGATAACATATACTTTTATTAGAAAAGTAGTGTTGCTCCCTACGAGACAGGTACACATTTACGAAAATCACAGAAACCCATTTTAATTTTAATGCATGTCAGACGAAAACATGATTTTTATTGGCACAAAGAGAAATTACAATATGCTCAGGCTCCACACGACTTCCCTGGCCTCGGGGGTGATCGCTGTCTGCTCCCCCGCTCCCCTCCATTTCGCTCACCGTCTAGTGAGGTGCGGCACTGCACAGCTGCATGTGTATGGACTGTTAGAATAACTGCGTGACATGACATCATTGTGAAGCCACCATCATGATGAAACAAACATCAATGCTTGGGTTTTTACTGGCCTTCCTACAAGCAAAGGATAGGCAGCCAAAAACAATTTCCACAGAGGAGTGGAGCTTCTACCCTTTGAAGCACTTTTTATGAGTCCCTGTCCCCACTAATTGGTGAAGGTGTTGTCCACAATTCCCACTCCTATTCAACCATCATTGTGCATGTTCTTGTTTTTAGGTCTCACATTAGACAGCTCAGGATGCAACCTGAAGCCAACAATGATCAGGGCCCTTTTGTTATAAAACCAGGCCAGTAGCTAAGAACAGGAGCCTCTCTTAGCTCAATTCATCTGAACTCATAAAACCAAATGGAAGAAATATCTTAAGGCAATATCCAGGCGACAGATAAAAAGAAAACTGAAAGTTGCTTAACTTCTAATGTCAAAAAGGGTGGCCCAGCCTTCTACGGCCGATAATGGTCTTTGCCCGGGCACACGCCGCGGAAGGTGGAGGTGCATATTAAGCGTGTGGCACAGGTTCAAATCATCAGTCCCTCCTGCCTGTTATGTGGTTTAAGCTGTGAGTTCTGGACTAAAGACTCCCAAACGGCAGTCTACTTGTGGCGTCCCCACTCCCCAACTTGCCACCTTTGTACAGGACTCAGGACTGCCTCCTTCCTCCTTTTGTCCCTCCTTGGTGCTTCCTTGGTGCTTGTTTGCTCTATGGTGGGTCTCCGGGGTGGTAGAAGTAAAGCTAGAGTTGGGACTCCTCTAGGTAGCAGGCATGGTGCGGGAGCTGTACCTGATCGCAAACCGCACCTGAACCTAGCGGGGAAACTTGCGCGGGCTCAACCTGCGTGCTGCGTGGCCTCCCTGATCCCACCTAGCCGAGACTCCTCCACTTCCCGCTCTCCCCACTTGCTGAGGCTCAGGAGCCTAAATGAGTTTGTCCGGAGTTATGGGGTTGTGACTGGCCCTCAGGTGCAGAGTAGGGTGACCAACTGGCATTGGTGCAAATTCAGGACGGTGAGTGTAAAAATTCAGGACAAAGGGTCAAAATTCAGGACACTAATTCAGGACAGGAGGTCAAAATTCAGGACAAAACTTCAGGACAATAGGTACGTTTTACAGACACATCAGAGGTCGCGCAATAGTATATAAGTAAGCCCAGCCATTTCCAAACATATTCAACCGTTTGCAAACCTATCCATCATATATCCTTCCATCTATCATTTCACTCATCCATCCCTTCATCCATCCCCTCATCCATCCTTTCACTCATCTCCATTATCCATCCATCCATCCATCCATCCATCCATCCATCCACCATTTCACCCTATCCATCTGTACACTTATCCATCCACTCTTTATCCCATCCATCCATTCACTCATCCATTCAGCCATTTACCCTTTCACCAATCCAGCCATCCTTTCACTTACTAATCCTTCCACCCATCCACTATTTTAGTCATCCATCCATCCTCCCTTTCTCTCTCCATCGACCCTTTCACTTAGCCATCCTTCCTTCCATCCATCCATCCACCCACCCATCCATCCATCCATCTACTCATCCACTCATGAATCCATCCATTGATCCTATCACTCATCCATCTATCATTTCACTCCTTCACACATCTATTCATCCTTTTGTCCATCTACCCTCCCTTTCACTCACTCATCCATCCTTACATCCACCCTTTCACTCATACGTCCATTCATTCACCCTTGCACTTATCAATCCATCCATCATTTCACTCATCCACCTACCAACCCATCATCCACCCAACCATCCACCCACCCACCATCCACCCACCCACTCATCCATCCTTTCACCCACCCACCATCCAATCCACTGATCCATCCTTTCACTCACCCACTATCCACCCACCCACTCATCCATCCATCCATCCTTTCACCCACCCACTCATCCATCCATCCATCCTTTCACCCACCCACTCATCATCCATCCATCCTTTCACCACCCACTCATCATCCATCCATCCTTTCACCCACCGACTCTCCATCCATCCATCCTTTCACCCACCCATCATCCATCCATCCATCCGTCCTTCCCTTCATCATCCATCCTTCCCCTCATCATCCATCCTTTTCCCTCATCATACATCCATCCATCTACCCACCCACTCATCATCCATCCATCCTTCCCCTCATCATCCATCCATCCTTCCCCTCATCATCCATCCATCCTTTTACCCACCCCCTCATCATCCATCCATTCCCTAATCATCCATCCATTCACCCTTCCCCTCATCATCCATCCATCCACCCTTCCCCTCATCATCCATCCTTTCACCCACCCCCTCATCATCCATCCATCCCCTCATCATCATCCATCCATCCTTCCCCTCATCATCCATCCTTCCCCTCATCATCCATCCATCCATCCTTTCACCCACCCATCCATCCATCCTTCCCTTCTATCCATCCCCTCATCCATCCATCCATCCCCTGATCCATCCATCCATCCCCTCATCCATCCATCCATCCCCTCACCCATTCCCTCATCCATCCATCCATCCCCTCACCCATCCATCCTTCCCCTCACCCATCCATCCTTCCCCTCATCCATCCATCCCCTCATCCATCCATCCTTCCCCTCATCCATCCATCCTTCTCCTCATCCATCCATCCTTCACCTCATCCATCAATCCTTCCCCTCATCCATCCTTCCTTTCATCCATCATCCATCCTTCCCCTCACCCATCCATCCATCCATCCCATCCATTTATCCTTCCCCTCATCCATCCATCCATCCATCTCCTGATCCATCCATCCTTCCCCTCCATCCATCCACTCCATCCATCCATCCATCCTTCCCCTCATCCATCCATCCTTCCCCTCCATCCATCCATCCTTCGCCTCCATCCATCCATCCATCCTTCTCCTCATCCATCATCCTTCCCGTCATCCATCTTTCCCCTCATCCATCATCCAGCTACCCTTCCTCCCATACATCCAGCTATTTACATTTTCTCTCCATCCTTCCCCTCACTCATCAATCCATCCATCCTCTCTCATTAGCCATTTATTCAATCTTTCATTCATCCATTCACCCTTTCACTAATTCATCCAGCCATTCACCCATCCCTTCACTTACTTACTCGCCGACCTTTCCATATTAATTTTGAGCTGAGCCCTTTTGAGAAGAGGCCCATCAAGAACTTCACCCTCGCTGCAGGGGCCGTTCCAGGACTGGGACGGAAGCCACCCAGGGAGGAGACAGGATCCACCACAGGGGGGACAAGAGCCACCACAGGTGGGGGTGGACTGGAGCCATCACTGAGGGGAAGGCAGGAGCCATCACAGGAGAGGGAACACAAGGGTGGGCATGCAGTATTCTAGTATCATCTTGGGCTCCTCTCCTGCATAAGACAACGAGAAGACAGACTCTCTGTCCAAAATGCCATCCCCCACTGTGATGTACAGTACTTACAGGAGATACTCTAAGAGAACTGATTGAACTGATTGTCCTCCATACTTTGTTAATCAGTGTGGGTGCGATTGTGCCATTTCTTTATTTTCTTACATTATAGACTGCATGTTTGAAGAACCGAGGTTTGCTTACAATTTAGTGACAGTAATTACGCTCTGTGAAGAGAACCACGTGCTGCCTCGGTGTAATCAGGGGTGTAATCTGGCCGGGTCTGAATGTTTGGGGCCCTGGGTAGAAATGGAATGTGTGAGCCCCCCTCTAAATAGCAGAGACATGACACATTCAGGGCTGTTTGCATGTGAATAGATGTCGCTGCTCCTGAACCGGCAGCCCCTCCCTCTCAGTCACCTTCGAAGCACCTCTTAACAGGTCATCAAGGGCTGGAGGTGTGAGGGTTGCCATCCCGCTGTGCCTCTACAGTGCTGGGGGGCATCTGAGGAGCTTTGGTGCAGCATCGGAGAGAAGAAAAGAGGCGGGTGCAAGCTGTGCCGGCTTTAGGGTGAGGCAACCGGTGCCCTGTTAAAATGACGGACAAATGGCGTCCGTTAAAGATTCCTTCACGGACAACGGACAGACGGCCGAAATTACGGACTGTCCGTGAAATTTACGGACGGTTGGTCACCCTAGTGCAGAGCAGTGTCACCTGGGGCCCGGTGGAGAAAACTTGCTGAGCATGCCACGCCAGCTACACCAACCGCTTAGATTCAAGCTGGTCCTCTGCTCAACCATGAGGCATGGTAGTTCTGCTAGAAGGCGGAGATGGCAGGATGAGGGTGTCCGGTTGATGGGAGGAGCGGGCATGCGGTAGGTTTTGTTGGTGCGGCTCAATGTGGCCTCAAAGCCGTCTTACCCAGGTTCCATCCTCCCCGCGATTTCTACCTGACTCTCCCCAAGGCCCAGCCCATGCTGCTCAGCCATTCGGCCACTCATTGGTAACGTAGCTACATGACTCCGCTCTGCACACTCCGCTACGCCCCCTCCTTCATGCTGCAGCCATGCATTGCCATATTAGAGTGCTTTATGTGAGCACCTGTTTCATTACACAAGGTCACATTCATTGCTGTAGGCATGGGGAAATTAAGTGATTTGCCCAGACTCGAACTTGGTGCCCCAAATTCAAAGTCGGCAGCACTGGCCCTAACACCACATCCTGGGCAGAGGGAGGGTGGCAGGCAGGCAGAAGCCAAATGAAAGCTTAGCTCGTTATGGGTTCGAGGTTCTGACAGGACCTTGAGCTGAGTCAGGCATCACGCTTGAGCCTGGCTTGAATATTCAGTGGCTCGCCCCCTCTCGTAACTTGCCCTCCTGCCAGCAGTTTTTTTTTTAAATAAAAAAGTGATATGATGTGGCCAGCACTGCCCACGTCATGGCGCTTTTTTGTCGTCTTTTAGCCACGCTGCACAGCAGCTGTACTTCTGTACAACGGAACTAAAAACATTGACAAAGCAATAGTTCACATAGGTGTGTCCTGTTTGCTTTGCAGTACTTGTTTAGTTAGTACTTGTAATTTTTAGAACCCAACAAGATGTTGTTGACAGAAAAGTCTGGGTTGCTAGAGGGCCACTGAATCACCATTTAGAAAAGAAACAAAAATGATTTCCTCTTTTCTATTTACATAGCACTTATTAACACTCACATGGACAGGGAGCACTAAATAAATGCATTTTGAATCTAGGCAGGTTGTGATTTCTGCCTTGTTTGTTTGGAAGCACCCAACACCTTTCAAGTGCAGATGCTCCCTCGCATACCTGTGCTAATCAGCAAACACTGTTTAGCAATAGACTAACAAAAGTGAATCATACGTTGGATTGTCCAGTTGGAACTCCATAATGGGGGCTTTGTCCTGGGATGTTGTGAATCACCTGCTGCGACACCTACAGCCTCCTGTGAGACGCGGAGCCTGTCTCTCAGAGACAAGAAAATGTTTGTTATGCAGCTCCTGAGTTGTACCTATCCCATGCTTTCCCTGCGACAGGCACCCACATCACTGCAGCCTGAGCTTCCGCACACGAACGGGAGGGCAGGGGCTGAAGCCCTTTCAGCCCAATGGGCGTTGCACGCCTGGCACTCTTTGTTATATTGTCTGCACATCTAATAAAAGGGCGCACTCTCGATTACCATGTCTAATACCACGGAGTTCTCACTGTTACACGGTCTGCATGTCTAAAAACAGAGCGGACAGCGAACAGATCTAAAAACAGAGCCTTTCTTGCACAGGTACTTCGTTCACTAGGAGAACGTTGTCCCGGTCTGTCAGACAGCAGAGCACTCCCTGTTACAGTGAGTCTAATTGAAAAGATCTGTCACTGGTACAGCTGAAATGCAGTGGTCGAAGTGGGCAGGATCGGAAGGGCACGATGTACCCATACTTTTTTAATTTAAGGAACACAGTTACCCTACTTTCTGTGAAAAGATAACTGTCCCGGGACGGTTCATTCCTAGATCTGAAATGCTTCAGCTGCGGTGTAAGGCATAGTCTCTGGTGCTGAGAAACCGAGGGCAGGCAGACAGCTAAACAAGCCTTCTTGCCAGGGCTCCTCTGCTTGAAAGAAATGTAAATGTTCACAGTGTGTCAATCTGCAAAAGTAAAGGGGGCTCGGAATCCCATATTGGCTTTAATTAATGGAATCACTTGACATTTTGAGTGGTATTGGAAAGGAGTTACCAACCTGCCTTTAACTATTCTCCACTGCTCCAACCAGGTTTCAATTCCAAGGCTGTCTGGTTACATATATAGTCCTCTGCAGTGCATTGAACTAATAGCATTTTCATAAAGTACAAAGGTGCATTTCCAACTGACTAACCTAACTTGCATTTATTTTACTTTTTAGTTGTGCGTTATTTTATACGCACATACCTGAAGGTAAAAGACTGAAAAATAGTTACAGAATCTTTTGTTTTTTTTAGCCACACCTTTGACTTCTTCCCCATGCTTACTCGTCCTGCCCCCATTGTGCACAACTTCACAGTTCCCTTACTTTTTTAATGCACTTCGACCGCTCTTGAAATGTCTACGAATTAGGCACTATGATGGCTGCCCAACCGATAAATCTAATAGAGAGTTCTGGTCACAGCATGTCAAAAAGTAGAATGCTCTGGCGTTAGGGCGTTCTTGCACTTTCGGGCTTTGTACTTTAAATAAAAGCAGCAGCAGCAAATACAGAAAAAGTTAATGCTTAACCTAAGTATCACATTCCAGCGCACACTAAGCACAGATGGTAAGCCACTCCCTGCTTCAACAACAATTTTAATAGGTATGCTCTTCAGAAAGAGGTCACTTCAGCAGATGCAGCATGACCTATGACTGACTCTGCCTCAATCCGACCATCCTTTCAAAAGAAGCGGTAGGAACCTGACTGCTGGCGTACACCTTTACTCAGGGATTTAAGTGGGATGAAAAAACTGGGGGGTGGGGGGGTCTCTCAAAGAGGTGTGGTCAATGTAATTTAGGGCATGGCTTAAAAACACATGATGTAAATATCTGTGCCTAGCATAATGTGCTGCTCGACTGGTATTTTGCTGTTTCTGTCATTGCACCCAAATATAAAATACAACAAGTAACATTACACCCAGGGCTTTAAGTGGGAAGAAAAAATGTGGCCAATGTAATTAAGGGCGTGGCTTAACAACACGTAAACTAAAAATCAGTGCCTAGCATAGTATGCCTCCTGACTTGTATTTTGCTGTTTCTTTCATTGCATCCAGATATATGATACACCAAGTAACATCATACCTGCAAGAATTCAGGACTATTGGCTTTGTCAGTGGCTGTTAGTTGCATGAGATAAAAAAGCAGCAACTATAGTTGGTATATAATATTGAAAAAGCTTCCCCTTAAATCCCTGGTGACACACGACAATGTTGCTGCTCCCAAGTTTCAAAAAGAGAAGGGAAATCCAGAGAGAAAATGGATGTATGACGGTACAACGCGTACCGTTACAACGCGTCCCTTTACGACGCAGTTTTAACAACGCAAGTCGTTACAACGACTTGCGTTGGGGGGCGCTGATAGTGAATAGTTTAATTTACTATTCCAACACCAGTCCCCGTGGATAGTAGGGAAGGTGTTGGATAGTTAATTAAACTATCCCCTAACCTAGAGCGCCCTCCAGCGAAAGTCGTTGTAACGACTTTCGTTGTTAAAGCTGCATCGTAACGGTACCGCGTTGTACCAGTTACGTTGTAAAGGAATGTTTCCCGAGAAAATGACTCTCTTTAAAGGATTTCCCTTCTCCTACAACGCTCACCTAGCATGACGTCTTGCTGTAACTTCTCCACTAGTGAGAATTGAGCAGTGTGAGCATGCACACATTGATGTGCCTGCTGTCACTGTAGTCTGGGGGAAAAAATGGACTGCCTGTGCCAGGGCACAAAACAGATCCCGATAGAGGCCCGTTTCGAGACCCCTTTAAAAAACTAACGGTGCTCAGCACTGGTGAAACCCGGCCCACTTAAAGCCAGTGATTAATTTGAGCCGGTGCTTTCCGGTGCTCAGCACCGGCACTTAATTGGTTTCGGGTGCTAGGCACTCAATCGCTCTCATCTGTTAGGTCAGATAGTGACCCTAGTAAAACATCCTCGGGCTCCCTCATCCCTGAGATGAGCTTGTGGCCCTTAGTGTCACGGGTGTGACATCAATGAGGAGACCCAGATGATGAAGCATGTCACCTATTGGTGAGTGATGGGATTCCGTCTACCTGGGTACTACTTTTTAGTATAGCAGGTTTCATTAAGGAAGTTGGCGCACACATAAGGATTAGTTTGTTCTAGAGGTTATAGCGTTCAGTGTTGCAGTTTCAGGCCCCTGGATATTTGTGTGTATACCTAATTGTCAACACCATACTTAGAACAGTCTACCACAGGGTGGCGCTGCTCTTCTAATTTAGAGATGAGCAGAACAATGGTGGTTTAGAAATACAATATACATTAAAATATTGCTAATACCTGCCTCCCCAACCATTCTTTTAGCTTTGGGGACCTGGAATAATCTGAAATCACACATTTACATGCAAGAGAGATGGTTAGAAGTTGTTTTTTGGCAGCGATGACAAGTGCGATGGGTGGCACAAGCTGCAGTGGCCTCCAGGTCAGAGCTCTGGCACTAAATATTTTACAAATTAAGCACTGTTTAAAGCCCTGAATACACCTACAACAGGCCAGGACTATTGGCTTTGTCAATGGTTGTTAGTTGCTTAAGATAAATTGGAAACAACTATGGCTTCGTTGTAAATATTGAAAATGTTTCCATTCTGAAATGATGAGACTGTGATTGTGAAAGAACAATAACGAGCCTCCTTGAAGTTACATCAAAGATAGTGAAGGGTGGGACTGCTGCAGAGTTTATATATTTTTTTGTCTCCCCGATGGCCAGTGCAAAAACTGAGAGCCCGACAGGGACCCTTCTGAGCACCAGCTTTTTTAGAAAAGCTTGTGTTGAGCAGGGCCAGGACCCGGCCCATTTAAAGCTCTGCATTTTAATGTTCGAAGCCGAGATTCCGAACCCCCCACCCTCGCCCTCACTCTGAAAGTTGATTGCCTCGTCATTCCCGGGCTGGCGGGAGATCTTCCTGTTAGGCCCCTAAATCCCGGGTTCTCTGACGCAGCCCCATTTCCCGCCACATTGACCTCCTGACGAAAAGTACCTGTTAGAAAACTGGTTTACCATTTTGTTTAGTGCTGTTCCGGTTTCTTAATTCGGATCTGTCCCAATGTTTCTTCCTCTATCCAAGTAAGTCTTCCTCGGCATCAGGCGCCTTTTGTCCCGACGCCCCCGCTGCCTCAAGTAGTGGTTCAAGCGCTGAGTGCCTCCGGGTCCTTGACCGCTGTGGAGCGCACCTGCCACCAGCTACAATGTGTAACCCAAGCCTGCAGACTGTTCACAACCACCCTCCTGTCCCACGCCGACCCAGAGGACACTGTCCGGCAAGTACAAACATGCCCGATTATTTCCGACCTTCCTCTTGTTAACTGATAACCCAGCTCGAAGCCTAATCCACCTCTTTGTGTCTTTGCTAAGTGAAGCGGGAACGGCATCGCCCACTTTAATAACCTGTTGTCTTCTAGAGCGAAACATTGGCCTCCCGCTTCCAAAGCGAAGCCTCTGGAAACTGAAGCGCTCCCGTCTTCAGGGATCCATTTGAGGAAATAAAAGGCTGCCCAAACAGTGACGAATGTGTGGGGGCGGATTTCGTCATAATGTGTGCTCTTGAGCAATCACTTTTTGATTCACTCCTCCGTTGCCTTTATGTCAAGATTAGAAGTTTTTAGAATAATGCAGTAGAGAGTTTACTTCTAATAAAAAATGGGTCAGGCAGAATAGGAAAAAAACAAATCGGAATATTTGCTCGGTAACAGTGCAAATGTACTTAAATAACAGTGGAGTGAAATTATTTGGTAATATGGAAAGGAAATTGAAAGTTATGCTATTATCTACAAGGATGAATTGTACTCATTCTTGATTTAGAATGTTTCCCATACTTTAACCAAATGCACATATGCATATACCCAAAACAAACAAGACCGGAGGAGAGGTGAGAAGAGCAGCGTGAAGGCAGCCAAAGTTTTCAAATATTAATTAAACCACGAGAAAGAAGGGAGGGCAAACAAAAGAGAAAGAAAATGTCCCTAATATTAAAAATATGACCTCTGATGTCATATTTATCAATTGTCTCCTTCTGATGCATCAAAGATTTATCAAAGACTATAAGGCTCTGCTCCTATAAAATTCCGTCTTTCAACATCTGGCTTTTTCGGCCCTTGGTATGCACTTCCCAATAGCCCAAATCAGGATTACACTTATTGCGGTAAAATCTGTGGGTCTGAGTCACACAGGACCTCCGTACTCATGGCGGAGACTCCGCAGTCATGGGAGAGTCTCCACCCTCGTGGCGGAGACCCCGCAGTCATGGGAGAGTTTCACCCATGTGGTGGAGGCCCCACAGTCATGAGAGAGTCTCCACTCTCGTGGTGGAGACCCCGCAGTCATGGGAGAGTCTCCACCCTCGTGGCGGAGACCCCGCAGTCATGGGAGAGTTTCCACCCATGTGGTGGAGGCCCCACAGTCATGAGAGAGTCTCCACTCTCGTGGTGGAGGCCCCGCGGTCATGTGAGAGTCTCCACTCTCGTGGTGGAGGCCGCACAGTCATGGGAGAGTCTCCACCCTCGTGGTGGAGGCCCCACGGTCATGGGAGAGTCTCCACCCTCGTGGTGGAGGCCCCACGGTCATGGGAGAGTCTCCTCCCTCGTTGTGGAGGCCCTGCAGTCATGGGACAGTCTCCTCCCTCGTAGCAGATGCCCCACGGTCATGGGAGAGTCTCAACCCTCGTGTCAGAAGCCCTGCAGTCATGGGAGAGTCTCCACCCAGGTAGCGGATGCCCTGCAGCCAAATATAACTCATTACAACGCATAGAAATACAACACGTGCCATTACAGCATGGGTATTACTACGCATTGTCATTACAACGACATGTCATTACATCGCATACTTTTACCACACATATTCCTTTACCACGTATGTCATTACAACGCAAATGCATGCTTGATAAAGGTATACTCATGGTAAAAGTATGCCCTACCCTGAACCCTAATTTAGTATCCCTGCACAACACTCCCCCGTACCCTGCATGACCCCTCAACACTACCCTAAACTCTAAAACACTACCCTAGTCTAGCGCCGAGACGCCTGCGGGTATTCGTTTGCGCTTAATAAATGGGAAAATTAAATTAAATTACCCTACACCACACAAACACCACAACACTACCCTAAACCCTAAAACACTACCCCCAACACGACCCTCCCCTTCCCCCAGTCCGGTCCCTACACTTGAATATTACCCTGCACGACCCGACACTACCCTAAATCCTAAAACACAACCCTGCCAGCCGCGGCCGGTAGTGGGAGTACCTGCCGGGAGGGGACATGGGGAGGGGCAGGGTGGGGGGTAGGAATGTATGGATTATGGAGTTTAACAGGTAAGGAAACATATAAATAATTAAAACGAATTTCGTTGCCTGCACTGCATCACCAAATGCGATGCAGTGCGCGCAAGGAAATTCGTTTTATTTATGTATATGTTTACTTACCTGTTACACTCCGTAATCCATACATTACTACCCCCACCCTGCACCTCCCCCTCCCCACGTCACCGCCCGGCAGGTACTCCCACTACCATCCATGGCGGAACCCTACACTACACAAAAACCACAAACCTACCCTAAATCCAAAAACACTACCCCCAGCATGATCCTCCTCCCACCCCCAGTCCGGTCCCTACACTCTAACACTACCCTGCATGACCCCCAACACTACCCTAAACCCTAATACACTACCCCCAGCACAACCCTCCCCCTTCCCCCAGTCCGGTCTCTACACTCATACACTTCCCTGCACAACCCCCCGCCACTACCCTAAATCCTAAAACACAACCCTACACTACACAAACATTACAACACTACTTCAACACTACCCTAAACCATAAAAAAGTAACCCCAAGCCCAATCCCCCTTACCTCTCTCTCCTCGTGGTTCCTCTCTCCTGGTTCCAGCGTCGTCTGAGGGGCGGTGCATGGTGCATGTTGTTGTGAGGAGAAGCAACAGCCTACTGAGTACCCCTGGGCATAATGGATGAAAGCAAGGCAGACTGGGTACAGGCCTATGGCACAAAGCACACTGTCTGGCTTCAAAATGGCCCCTAGAACAACACCCACATGCGCAAGATCCTGGACCAGGCCTCAAAATGGCCCCCACCCACATGGCCAGGCCCTGGACCAGGCCCCAACAACACCCAAAAAATCGAAGTACACACAAAATCACCCCAATCCAATGCCATCCATGCCCTAAATGATGTTTAAATTCAAGAGACCCCACAGAAAGACTTTGTCCATGCACCACTGAGTACCCCTGGGCATAATGGACGAAAGCAAGGTAGACTGGGTGCAGGCCTATGGCACAAAGCACACTGCCTGGCTTCAAAATGGCCCCTGACCCACACCCACATGGCCAGGCCCTGGACCAGGCCTCAAAATGGCCCCACCCACATGGCCAGGCCCTGGACCAGGCCCCAACAACCAAAAAATCGAAATACACACAAAAATCACCCCAATCCAATTCCATCCATGCCCTAAATGATGTTTAAATTCAAGAGACCCCACAGAAAGACTTTGTCCATGCACCACTGAGTACCCCTGGGCATAATGGATGAAAGCAAGGCAGACTGGGTGCAGGCCTATGGCACAAAGCACACTGCCTGGCTTCAAAATGGTCCCTAGACCCACACCCACATGGCCAGGCCCTGGACCATGCCTCAAAATGGCCCCCACCCACATGGTCAGGCCCTGGACCAGGCCCCAACAACACCCAAAACATCGAAATACTCATAAACATCACCCCAATCCAATGCCATCCATGCCCTAAATGATGTTTAAATTCAAGAGACCCCCAAAGCAAGACTTTGTCCACGCACCACTGAGTACCCCTGGGCATAATGGATGAAAGCAACGCAGACTGGATGCAGGCCTATGGCACAACAAAGCACACTGCCTGGCTTCAAAATGGCCGCTAGACCCCCACCCACATGGCCAGGCCCAGGACCAGGCATCAAAATGGCCCCCACCCACATGGCCAGGCCCTGGACCAGGACTCAAAATGGCCCCCACCCACATGGCCAGGCCCTGGGCCAGGCCCCAACAAAACCCCAAAAAATCAAAATACACACAAAAATCACCCCAATCCAATGCCATCCATGCCCTAAATGATGTTTAAATTCAAGAGACCCAACAGAAAGACTTTGTCCATGCACCACTGAGTACTCCTGGGCATAATGGATGAAAGCAAGGCAGACTGGGTGCAGGCCTACGGCACAAAGCACACTGCCTGGCTTCAAAATGGCCCCTAGACCCCCACCCACATGGCCAGGCCCTGGACCATGCATCAAAATGGCCACCACCCACATGGCCAGGCCCTGGACCATGCATCAAAATGGCCACCACCCACATGGCCAGGTCCTGGACCAGGCCTCAAAATGGCCCCCACCCACATGGCTAGGCCCTGGAACAGGCCCAACACAACACCCCAAAAAATCGAACTGCACACAAAAATCACCCCAATCCAATGCCATCCATGCCCTAAATGATGTTTAAATTCAAGAGACCCCACAGGAAGACTTGGTCCATGCACCACTGACTACTCCTGGGCCTACTGGCTAGTGTAGCTTTAACACGCACAGCAAAATAAAAAAACAAATTCCACATATAACAGTGAGCTATTCAATTCTATGCCATCCATGCCGTAAATGATATTTAAGTTCAACAAAACTCACAAAAACAGTTGTATCATGCCCCCATGACTGACCCTGGGCCTACTGGATACTGTGGATACCCACAATATATATTTTTTTAAGTTGTGAAAAAGTTTATAAATTGTAGTTGCAACACCTGCAATGCCCCAACACCTGCAATGCCCCAAACAAAAAACACCAACTTACTTGTAAAATCTCAAATCCAAAAGTGATTCAAACAAAAAGTCCTCAAATACAAATATCCAGCAGCAGCCACAAAGAATAATCCTTCCAGCTCCAGATCCAAATGAAAAGTGACCAGGACATGGACAAAGCACTGGGAGGAGCCTGCTGGACAGGAACAGGAAGTTGGAGACTGTGGGGCACTTCCTTCCTCCCACATCCCAAAAATGGACTCCTTGCACAAAAAAGTGCAGCCAAATGTCAATCTGAGGAGTTATTCTGATCCAAATCATCATTTTCAGAAGGTTTATGCTGCCAGCGATAGATATCTTGTGCAGAATTGCAATTTTTGTGAGTTCGGGAAAGCGAGCTGTTCAAATCTCCCGCCGGATGTCAGCTGCGCGTCGCATCTACGTATTCGCAATTGTTTACTCTCATGATGCGTGATCACGGGCCCTTATGACGTATTCGCAGTGCAAGATGGCGGGACTCCAAGACGTACTCGCGGTTGAAAAGTCTCAGAGGATCCAAAATGACGCAACGCACACAAACCGGGAGGAAAACAACTCGGCAAACTCAGAATCACGGTAAGTCATAGCCGCACGCGCAAGATTGTATTTTTGAAGCGCGACCATGCAAAAAAAATTAGCTAACTAGCGAATTGCAGATTTTTGGGCAATTTCGCGCGATTCGGGGACCGCGAAATTGCCAAAAATCAGCAAATTCCGCAAGCGGAACAAATTTTCAGCCCATGCTTAGTCACGACTTGCGGAAAGAATGAGCTGGAAGTGCATCGGCACCGGAGATCGGACACCAGCCCGGGCAGGCTGGAGGTTGTGGGGTTGCGGGAGGGCAGCGGGAGCCGTTTGCTCCTCCTCCCCCTTCGATACAGGTGTTTCTTGGTAGACTGCATGCCCTCTGAGTGGCTGCTGGGGCTGCAGCAAGGCCCCGTCGCGTTCGCACCTTGGACAGGGGCTGCCATGTGTGTGGGCGGTCTGGGGAAGTTGTGCTTGACACTGTGGGCGGAGCGGCACACTCTGAGCGGGTGTTGCGGATCCAGGGTGGTGTTGTTGGACAGTGATCCGGTGGTTTCGCTTTTGTGGCCCCTGTCTATTGGGTTGCTCGTGGCTGCCTGTTCTGCTCACCTGTCTTGGTAGTACGGAGCGGTGGGGTGAGCTCTGTTTGTGCTCCTTAACAGGCGCGGTTGCACTGCGGGGGCTGATGGGCACAGCGTGGAGAGTCCTTCCCCCAGGTGGATTTGCTGGCCATGTCGTTTCCATAGACTATTGCGGGGACTGATTGTGAGGGCATTTGGAAGACGCCGTTAGGGTCTTTGATGTCTTGGCTTCAGGGCTGGTACGGTTTGGCTGCATCAGGACAGGGCGTGTACCTGTGAGGGGCAGGACAGATTGGCCTTTCAGTAAGTTGGAGTGGGGCGGCACCGGCTTCCCTTCTGTGTCCTTGCATGTAGCTATACTTTGTTCATGCATATCTCCTACCGCCGGTCAGAGCAGGTAAATTAGAGAGCCCAAGGGTGGGGCTTGTACCATGCAGCATATTATGTTTCTGGAGTTGTTACCACCTCCACTAGTGTGCAGACAGACTACAGAATACCTTTTTCATGCATGGGTCTACATTTTATTATTAGAGAGCCCAAGGGTGGGGCGTGTACCATGCAGCATATTATGTTTCTGGAGTTGTTACCACCTCCTCTAGTGCGCAGCCTAGGCATCGGCGAATTTTGCGAATTCGCTGTTCGTGAATTTGCGTATTCATGAATTCACAATCCGCAAAATCCGTGAACTCTCGCAAATTTGCGGATTTTTTCTTTTTTTTGTGTACGCAAGGGTTTCTGCCAGTTCGCAAGGGTTTTGTACCAGTTCGCAAACGCAAACTTACTTGTCGGGTCGCAACGGTCACAACTATGTTGTTTCTACGTCTGGTTCATCACAGCACCCTCTGTTTCACCACTGCCACCCTCTGGTTCACCCATGCCACCCTCTGGTTCACCCATGCCACCCTCTGGTACATTATTGCCACCCTCTGGTTCATCACTGTAGATTATGGGGGGAAAAGCACACCAGCCCTGCTTCAACTGACATGAATTAATTTGGGGTTGATTAATGTGTCAGTGAGTCTGGCACCTGCTTCCTTATCTGTAATTGCTTTCTGTTGCAGTGCAATTTTTTTTCACAGGACCTTTGTGGCCTACTTGTAGCTATTGTCTGAGCCTGCTGTGAGGGTCAGAGCAGGGTCATAGAATAGTTGCAAGTAGGCAACTGAACTCTGGAGGGGGCCCTCAGGAAGCACTACAGGGAATGGTTACTAATGATGAGGTTGAACTTTTGCACCTGCTGAGTGCTTTCAGTTTTGCAAAAATCGTTTTTCTGCAATTTTGCAAGATTCGCGGGGCGCAAATTTGCGCGAGATCGAATTCAGAAGCCGCGAATTCGTGCAAATATGCGATTTGTTTTTTGCAGCGTGTTAGTTCGCAAGGTTTTGTGCGTTTTAGCAAGCCGCTTGTAGCGCAACGCGCGATGTTACCCTCACAGTCGTTCACGGGCGTGACCATCTTTTTTGCGTGATGTATTTCCGTTTCCGGGCGCTATGTGTAATCTTGCAAAGTGTGCGGCTCGCTAGTACAAGTTTGCGTGTGATCGTGAGGAAAATCTCGCGCAAACTTACCCACGCGGTCGTGAACGGGCGCGGCCATCTTGTTTTTCATTCATTGCTATGGTTCTGGGCATGCTTTCTGTATCCTCTGTCAATCTCTGCCATCCTTTGCTTGTTTGAAGTTTTTTTGATCTATTTTACTTATTATCTATCCCTCTATTTTTCTAGCTCTATATTTTTGTGTTTTCTGCTACTTTTGGTTAATTTTAAAATACTTTTTTTAAACTCTTTTCTTTTCTTCTTCCCTATTCTATTTATTCTTTATTATTTACCTTCCTTTCTGCCCAGACAATGGTAAAGGGAGCCGGGAAGCAGCCTGAGAAGGGGAAGGGTCCCGCACCCCGTGCCCGGCTCCCGTGCGGGCGTTTGAGGGGGGAGACAGTCACAGTCCGGGAGATCTTTAGCACGGTGGAGGTGGCCGCACTAGTGTTTTATGTCCAGCGCCGCCTCCCCAGGACCATCATGGCAGATGACAAGATCGCTAGCGGCTACGGGATCCCCGGAAGCGGTGGGAGAAGGTGTGCCGGGCCATGTACCAACACTCTCGGGTCCGGCGCACCTACAACCAGGCCACCCACCGTTGGACGGATCTCCTGGACCGGGAACGCGACTTGATCGACCTGCTCGGCCTCGAGATCGCCGGGCTTGGTGAGTAGTATTAGCTATTTCTTCACTACTCTTTTTTCTCCTGCTCTGTGTGTTATTATATTGCAAATTTTTTTTTTTACCAAGAGCAATAATGCTGCTGATTACATTGTAGGTAAATTATATTTCAAAATCTTCTGTGCATTTCAGGTGCACTGCTCTCCTTCTCAGTAGCGTTGCTACTATGCTTATTTGTTTTTGATTTTGTGTTCATTTCATTGGCCTGAGAAATTATGTATGAGTGTAGTTTAAAGAACTGCGTAATGCTAAACACTAAGGGTCAGATTTTGAATTACCGGCGCATCCCTGCAAAGTAGCAGGGATGCGCCAGTAATTGCGCGCCACGCCACCACCACCCATGGTGCGCCGTATTTACAATGCGGCGCACCATGGGCCCAAAACGTCACCGAAGCATTACGCATCTGTGCCGTAAAGGCGGCGCATTGCTGGAGTTGCGTCGCAACGATGGCGCAGCTCCAGCAATGCTCTGGGGTGCCCTATCTCCCCAATGCTGCGTCAAGCCGTACGTTTGCTTCAAGCAGGCGCAGGGTTTGAGTCACGCATCATTGTCCTAAAAGTGACTGATTGAAATTTTGTAGATTTCCCTCAGCCACTTTTAGGATGCGTTCCTGCGCAGGAACGCCCTCCCTTGCGCCGGAACGCCCCCTGATGGCGCAGGGCTTTACAACGTGATGCATCTCCGATATGCGTCACGTTGTTAATATACGCCGCACCATGGCGCCTCTTTTGTTCTGCCGCTGCGTCACAAAAGTCACGCAACAACGGAGCAAAAGAGCCACAAGGGGATTGTAAATCTGCCCCTCCACACTCAAGTCCAGTCCTTCCTTTGTACACCTGGCAATAAGAAGAAATAGTGGTGGTGGATTGATAGTTTGAGTATTTTAATGACTGGTTAATGTAGTAGGAAACTTTTTAGTGTTGTTGCTGATCTGCAATCACAATGGAGTTTGTCTGTCACTTCGCGTGCTGCGAACTGCTGCCTGCCAGTCCTAGGAGAACCTTTTTAGTAGTTTGTTTAGTGAGTTACATAACTTTCCAAGTCGACGGTCCGCAAATCAAGCAATACTAATATCGTAGTAGACCACATGAGATTGGTCAATATATCCCGTGGAATAGTTGTCTATTTGCTACTTCGCCAAAATATTTTGTTATTGTTCTTTTGTAATGTTTGATTTGGTTGACAACAATCATCCATGTTTTCGGGTCTTTCTTTCTTTCATGTTGTACATCAGCTCCCCCCAGGGGCAAGAGGACATTGGAGGAGGCTGCTGCAGCTGAACAAGGCCAGGATTGGTCAGGCGAGGGCTCCGAGCTGGCCCCGGTAAGTTTTAATTTTAATATAGAGTACCTATTTTTTCCTAGCGTTCCTCATTCGATTTTTTCTAAATCGTCTTTGATCTTCTTGTAGACTGTATCTAAATTCTTATCCTGCCTCGACTATGACTCCCTGTGGTATTACTAGATTATTCTTATTAGTCTGTCTGTGTAGCTAACTAAGATTGCACATTTGGCAAAAGGCGTTAAACGAAACTCCCATTCTAGTCAGCAATAGCTCTATGCACTGAGTGCAGTCCTCTGGGATTGTCCATAATGTCTTTTCAAGTCTTCTAAATGTTTATGCTTTGACAATTACCAACAATAAAAAGGTGAATGACCATCAAGAAAGAATAAGATACTACTTTACTTTTGGTTTGAATAGGAGGACAATCCATACTACTACTGTTGCAGGGACAAATCTGCACAAACAGAACTATGGACACTAAATAGTGCATTGTTTATCAATTATAATAGGCGCAGGTAGACTTTCCACATACCTCAGTGATATCAGTCTTTGAAGAACCCCCAATCTCCTTACTGACTAGATAGTGTGGCAGAGTCATTTAGCTCCCGAATTCATCGATGATTGATCCCCAATGATGATTATTCAACGCAGGACAAGAGTAGGGAGTCAGAGTCCAGAAGTGTCAGAGGCACGGACTCATGCTTGCAAATTGCAAAACCTTTTGCTCATTCACTCTTGACCAAAAACCACAGAGTCTATTTAAGTTTTAAAGCTTTACTAAAAGTAAAAATATTTATTAAAATCAAGCTTGTCATAAAACATAAACGGTTGATTAAAAATGGAAAAGTGCTTATAGTGATTTATTTCACACATTTATTGTGGGCGAGTCGAGCCCTCACCTGGTTTGAACTTAAATTTTTCTTTTTGGTGCTGAATCGTTGGTCCCTCCGTCCTAGTGATGATGATTTATTCTTAGACGTGAAGCTTCTGTCTGTTATGAGAAAAATGGTGCGTGTTAAAAAGCAAGCATTCATCAGTTTTGCCAAAAAGTGCAGCATGACAACACCCTTCCCTGGAAAAAGGGACATTTTTACTTTAGAGTAGACAGTCACAAATTATTAGATTGGTTTCTGTATTCACATTTCTTCATTCCTAGACAAAATACTAGTGAGTGGTGTATGTCTATGACATCTAACATTCTTAAATGTACTTTGTAGGTGGAACATCTGGTGCTGGGCCCAGCGCAGAGGTGGAGGAGGAAAGTTCTGGGGAGGAGGCGGTGCAAGTGCCGGACCAAACTGCTGTGCGGGTTGCCACGGTAGTGGCGGGCAGTGGTAAGCTCTTATATTCCTTACTTATTGAGATTGCAGACTGCATAGTGTGCTCCCCGTGAGAAAACGTAAGGTTTGTCCAGATGAGAGACATGAAGAAGAATGATTGACATATAGTTTGAATGGATGGATGCCTGGATCATGGTACTATCTGACTCTTAGATAGCATATGTGTATCTAGAGAGAGTAGACGGTCACTGGATGAACTAAGTGTTACTTTGAAGAGCATGTAACACCGCACCCGCACGTCCGTCCCAGTGTAGGAAAGGCAAGGAAAAGAAGTTGTAATTTTGTCCTAATACTACCATGAATAGTAGCAGTAGTTTGTATTGGAAGCACAGCATATGTCCGGCTATTACGATGGCCACTCCCTACCTCTGTTAATAAGTTTAGTAAAACTCGGTCATTCATGTGTGGATGTATCACTGTTCACTCAATAAAAAGCAAAGCACCTAAAGTCATCCCATATGTAAGCAAATACATACCATGTGCAGTGATAGATAATCCGATTATTTATCTTCTTCATTTCCCTTTTCTAGTATTCATTGGCACTGTAGGGTGAAAGTTAAATGAATTAAGCAGTAGCCCTTGTAACAGAGTATTCTCAGTGCCACCCATAATAGAAAAGTAAGAGCATCACCACCTGCATGTACTGGACTGGTACAGTAATGCAAGTCTGTCTCACTCATCATGGCGGGCGTCTGTTTTTCTCAGGTGCAAGTTGACTGCGCTAGCATTATGCCGGCTTGCAGAAGTTAACGTACCAATTTTGCTAAACAATAGAGAAGAAGAAGAATAAGACTGGTGTACTGTCATAGTCGACTCTAATGGAGTGAGTCCATAGTGCTCGTAGAATTGATTCCTTAAACTCCCACTAATGTTAGAGCAAGGATGAAGAAGTGGGGGGTTAGATAGATACTGGCCACAATAGTTATGTAGTGTACTGCGCTTGCAAGTTGCTAGTTATACTGTGACACAACTTTCTGCTGAATCATTTTGTGTTAATCTTAAAGAGCATTGGTTACAGACTATGTCTTTCTTTCTTCATATAGATGCTCCTTCCAAACCAACATGGAAGGAGCTGGCTAAAAGGGCCCGGCAACGGAGGCTAGAGGCCACTGTCGCCGAATATCGGCGGCTGGTGGCCCAGGAGGAGGAGGACACGCAGAGTACGTCAATCTATGGCGACACCTGCATCCTCCTCCGCGCTCCCTGGGTCAGCCAGTCAGCGCAGTAGGTCTCCAGCAGTACGGAGCCGGGGTACCGCAGCCACCCGCCACCGCCGAGCAGCAAAGAAATCCGCTGCCCCCCACAGCAGTTGCAAAAAAAGGATGCACCGCCTTTCCCTGAGGGTTTCCTACCTCGGGCAGGAGCTTCTCAACACCAAAACCCTGCTCGAGACCCTCCGCAAGGAGCATGCCGACCTGGCCCGAAAAGTCAACAGCAGCCAGCAGTAGGAGGAGACTGTCCCTTGCCCCTTTTTTAAAGACTTCTGGGGAGTAGGAATTGGGAGTTGGGTTTTCTACTTTTTTGGACTTAGTTTTCAGGGACATTCGTTGGGGTTCGGGAGGGGGATTGGGTTGGGTATTGCGGGAGATTATTTATGTCAGGGATATTTAAATATACTTTAAACTTTATCTTAGCATACATGTTTTTTACTGCTTTTGAGGCTGGTGGGTGGGGGTTTAACAGTCCTGAAACTTAAGTGGCATCTCGATTCAAGTTGTGTAAGTACTAATGGCCCAAATGTTTTCAAAACTCAGGGCCTCTCACAGAGTAAGTGAATTCAATAGTCCTTGGACCGTCAGTCTCTCGTCTCTCCTAATACTCCATTATACTACCTCCCCTCAAACGCTTATCTTACCTGTAATTTGTGTTTGGAAATAGGGCTAGGCACAGGGCTGGCTGCATGCGAAATGGCGATCAAGGTTGGCAATCCTGGGCGGATGAAATGTCATCATTGCGGTAATACTTGTAGTGTTACACAGTGGCAGTTGCAGCATCTGAAAAAAAAGAAAATGAAACCTTGTTTGTCCTTACCGTAGCATTAGAACGGTACAATAGAGAATATAGCAGGTGACAGTACACTAGAACAGTGCCACAATGTAGCCTAACAAATGGTAAAGTATTGAAAGTATAACTAGTACTTTATTGAATTTCTTTGACATTGGCTACTACTACAAGAATTAGTACTGAAGGTGAAGGACACAGCAGCGTAATAATTTGCCACATCTAGGAGGAGGATGTTCTTGATGACCAATCAAGTTGATGGCGCACATGAAAATCTGCTTTCATTTGCCAATAGTGACTGAGTGTCAAGCTGAGTAAGAATAGAATATATCCTCGGATTCCTTCACCAGCCTGTTGCTATGACCTTATCCTCCCCAGCAAGTGTGTGGAATTATTGCTGTCATTTAGTCACACATCAATCAAAACCACACAGCCCGGGGGAAGAGGGTTAGGGTTTGGAAAATGGATGGGAATGGGGGTTTTTGGGAAAGTTTTGTTGAGAGAAGAAAAAAAAAGCACGGCATGGACAAACAATAATTAAAGATAAAGAAATCTTTGGGTTCAAAGCTAACCATAAATCTTTTAAGTGACATAAAGGAAGTGCATGCACTACTGCATGCATGGTTACTGAAAAGTAAGTAGTACTTTTGACAACCGTGAATGAAAGAATGCGACAGTACAGGGCTGCAGTAATAATTATGCGTTTTCACTTGCCTATCTTTGCACTCAGAGAAACACTTCATACATTAAATTAGGTTTGAAAAATAGCAGAAGTAAAACCTATACAATGGCTGTAGGGATGAATTTAGAAGCAGAGATCAAAGAAATGCAGTCACACTCATAGAAGTTCACAGCAATAACATTACTTAAAAGATAATTAGAAAAGAACGGACACTGTATCTGCATGTTGTTGTAGCTGTCCTGTTGAATTTGGGAAGTTGTAAGATGCATCCAACCATTCCTCTTATTAGCGTGACTCCTCCATTCCATCTGACGCTCCGTCCATCAATGTTGGTGACCAGAAGACACCCTGTCCACTGCCTGCTTGGCAGATGCTGAATTGCGGCTCGCTAATGTGAAGCCTGACTTCATTCTTTTCCATTGCACAGGCTAAAACCCGGCCTGTAATTAGTGATGGAAAAACAGGAAGTGATATTAGAACATAACTGACAAATAAATATAAGATATGTACGCTATGTAGTGCAAAAAGTCACAGTTTGAGTTTCCTAATAGACAGTACAATATTTTTGAAAGTGCGTACTCTGTCTGAGTCTCCTTTTGAAGGATAAATATCGGATCTTTCCCCTCAAGCTAGGTGTACTGTAAACTGCTTTTAAGAACAAAATTAGACCTTCCCAGCAGTGCTCCCAGACCCTTACTAAACCCAGTCACAAAAATGTAGAAGACCCCCAATCAGATCTCAAAAAACGAGGCCTAGTAGAAAATGGTGACAAAACGTACTTTGAAAGTAAAGTAGGCCCAAATCCCCCCTTACCCACCATGGATTGTATCCAAACCACTTGCAAGCAAGCAAAAGTATCCATACCCAGCATCGCTACAAGACTCGCAAACCCCCCCACAAACAGCCCCCCGCCCAAACACATGCAATACAATACTGCTAACCCTAACAAGCCCTACGTTAAGAATAGTGGCAAACACTTTCTTTAACTAGGCAAAATCCCCCCTTTCCCACCATGGAATTTCTTCAAACCACTTGCAACCAAAATTACGCATTCCCACAAGTGCTCTAAGACCCTAGAACTCAGTTGCAAAAATCTAGAATACCCCGAAACACATGCAATCCTGCTGCTAGTGCTAAACCTAACGAGCACTAAGTTAATGTGCCAAAACGCTTTTCAGCATGGATTTTCTCCAAACCACTTTTATCCGGTATTAGACCTTCCCAGCAATGCCCCAAGACCTGCCAACCCACCCACAAAAAAGCAGAACACCCCCATACAGGCAAAAAGCAAAAATGGAAAATCTCATACTTAGAATATTTTCGGCCTTCTTTCAATTCTGTCCAAACGCGCTGTGCAGCCAGGCCCTAAGTCCCCTTTTCCACCATGGATTTCCTGAAAAACAAATGCAATTTACATTAGACTGTGCCAGCAGTGCTCCCAGACCCCAAAACCCACCCACAACAACCTAAAAGCCCGCCAAACAGCACCCCAAAGACAGGTAAGTGATCAAAAGCGCAACATCTTTTTCTGCTCTGATTTTGTCCAAACCACTTTTATCCGGTATTAGACCTTCCCAGCAATGGCCCCAGAGCCGCCAACCCAGGCGGAAACAAGTAGAAGGCCCCCAAACAGCCAAAAAGCAAAACTACAAAAATGGGGACTTTGACGTCAGGCAAATTTCCAAAATCACTCCGCGCGCGCTCTGCAGCTAGGCCCTAACTCCCCTATGCCAGCATGGATTTGCTTCAAACCTCTTGCAATCGAAAGTATCCATACCCAGCAGTGCTACCAGACCCCAAAACCCACCCCCAAACACCAGGAACCCCCCAAACAGGCCCCCGAAAACATGATAGTGAGCAAAAAGGCAAAACCTTTTTCAACTCTGATTTTCTCCAAACCACTTTTATCCGGTATTAGACCTTCCCAGCAATGCCCCAAGACCTGCCAACCCACCCGCAAAAAAGCACAACACCCCCAAACAGGCAAAAAGCAAAAATGGAAAATCTCATAATTACAATATTTTTCGGCCTTCTTTCAATTCTGTCCAAACGCGCTGTGCAGCTAGGTCATAACTCCACTTTTCCACCATGGATGTCCTGGAAAACAAATGCAATCAACATTAGACTGTGCCAGCAGTTCTCCCAGACCCCAAAACCCACCCCCAAACACCAGGACCCCCCCCAAACAGGCCTCCAAAAACATGATAGTGAGCAAAAAGGCAAAAACTTTTTCAACTCTGATTTTCTCCAAAACACTTTTATCCGGTATTAGACCTTCCCAACAATGGCCCCAGAGCCGTAAACCCAGGTGGAAACAAGTAGAAGACCCCCAAACAGCCAAAAAGCAAAACTACAAAAATGGGGACTTAGTAATTTTCAGGCAAATTTCCAGCATCACTCCACGCGAGCTCAGCAGCTAGGCCCTAACTACCCTTTGCCACCATGGATTTTCTTCAAACCACTTGCAATCAAAAGTATCCATACCCAGCGATGCTCCAAGACCCCAAAACCCACCCACAAACACCAGGAAGCCCCCCAAACAGCACCTCAAAGACAAGCAAGTCAGCAAAAACGCGAAAAAAATGTCACCTCTGATTTTGTCCAAACCACTTTGATCTGGTATTAGACATTCCCAGCAATGGCCCCAGACCCCTGCCGCCACCCGCAAAAAATCAGAACACCCCCAAACTGGCAAAAAGCAAAAATGGGCCTACTACCTGGAATTCTGTCCAAACGCGATGTGCAGCTAGGCCCTAACTCCCCTTTTCCACCATGGATTTCCTGAAAAACAAATGCAATCCACATTAGACCGTGCCAGCAGTGCTCCCAGACCCCAAAACCCACCCACAACAACCTAAAAGCCCGCCAAACAGCATCCCAAAGACAGGCAAGTGATCAAAAGCGCAAAATCTTTTTCTGCTCCGATTTTGTCCAAACCACTTTTATCCGGTAGTAGACCTTCCCAGCAATGGCCCCAGACCCGTCAACTCACCCGCAAAGAAGTAGAACACCCCCACAAGTGCTGAGTCTTTCTTCATTGGGCGTAATCCAGCCATCTGCTTTGAGGGAAATAGGAGTCTGGAGGAGGCGGATAGAGGAGCATGTTCTTGTGAACTTGTGAACCTGAGGAATGCAGACTGCGGCACCTTCAAATCAATAAGCAAATAAGTAAAGACAGTTCTGCTGATGGGCTTGTTTTTGTAATTAGGTGATTAAAGTTTTTTTTTAATAGATTTTGCAAAACAAAGAAAGACAGACACACAGGAATAAAAGTGAATAAGGACGAAAAAGAAAGTTATTGATTCATTGGCTCATTTTCAGGGCTCGGGGTGTCAGGAAAGAAGAGTTCGTCCTCATACTCTGCGAATTCAGGCGGGAGTAGGTCACCTAACAGAGAAGAACTTCCCGCATCTAAGTTGATGTCCTCCTCGTCTTCTTCCTGCGTGTATTCTCGTATTTTGTAATCTGGTGCTATGAGGTGCTGAATTATCTTGATCATTGTTAACCTCTCCACATTTTTGTGCGAGAGGCGGGTCCTTTTGCAAGTTACAATGCCACCAGCAGCACTGAAAACACGTTCAGAAGACACGCTTGCGAGTGGGTAAGACAAGTAATTTATAGCCAGGTTGGAGATCTCTGGCCACAATTCTTTTTTCCCATGCCAATACGCCAATGGGTCATCATGAACATAGACCTCTGTTGAGTCATTCAGATAGTCCTACACCATCGACTCAAGGTTCTCCATGGTTCCTCCACTTTGCTTACTTTTTGCTGGGACCTTTTGAGAAGCAAACCCAAGCTGAGTTAGCCAATCCTCTTCTTCACACAATGTTACTGTTGTGTCTGGTGCAGATGATCCGGTTGCTGGTGTCTTTAGCAGCTGAGAGGGAAAATCACTCACTTCTGCCACAGGTGCAGAAGTGGATTCTTTTGACTCCGGATGGCCTGCTGATGCTGATGTACTGCCTTTTCCTTCAATTTCCTGCCGTTCTCCTTCAAACCTCATGGCTGACACAGCCAGCCAACGTTTGTACTTTATAACTTCTGCGTCATCAAAAGGAAAGAATACTCTGCCTGCCAGTGCCTTTTTGTACCGTGGATCCAGAATAGTAGCACAAATGTAATGCTGTTCGGTGTGGATCTTTTGAAGACGTTCATCGCAAAGTAGGCGCTCTAATAATTTCTCCGCCAAATCAAAAGCTTCTTTTCCATCTTTTTGAAATGTAGAAGACACCGCCTTCAGTTGGTGCTCTAGCATGCGCAACAATGGGATAGCTTTTCCCAAATTACAGTCCTCCCTGTTGACTGCACGCGTGAAGACCTCAAAAGGAAGAAGCATGTCTGTCTGGCTTTGAACCAGCTTCCATTGCTCCGCATGTATCCTCAGGTCCTTCATAGCTGCACCCTGTGTAAAGAAATACTGATTGACTTCCGCACACTGCTCAAACAGACTCTCAAGAATGTAGAAGGTTGAGTTCCAAAGTGTTGCCACCTCCTGAACAGTGCTTTCACTGGCAGTTTACGTTGATGTAGCAGGCCCCTTAGATGCTTCGGGGCCTTAAAAGAATGGCTGAAATGTGTGCACATTCTTCGGCAGGTGGTCAGTAACTCGCACACTGGACTTTCTTCACTCAAGAATTGTTTTACAACCAGGTTTATACAGTGCGCCAAACACGAATAGTTACCCATATCCATGACCTTGACTACATTGGTGCCATTATCCGTGGAAACATAACCAATCTTGCGTTTTATTGGGGGCAGCCATTGAAAGACCTTTGTGTTAAACTCCTGCAAAATGTTTTCTCCTGTATGACTTTTCTCCATGCCAAACATCGCTAGTGTTGCATGTTTCCGAGCAGCTTTAAAAACGTTGTCCGGGTCAACACCTGCCCTTAGCTTTGCTGTAACCCCTGAAAAAGAGACCCAGTGTGCAGTGATGCACATGTAATCAGTGGCTGTGCAACTGGTCCACATGTCTGTTGTCAGATGTATAGTGTGAACAGCACTCTTCTGCAAAGCTGCCCCAATCACCTCCAGCATATCTTCATGTAGTGCTGGAACTGCAACTCTGGCAAAATAGAACCGGCTAGGAAACTTCCATTTAGGGCAGAGCGTTGCCACTAATTCAAGAAAACCAACCCCTTCCACAAAAGAAAAAGGGAGAAGGTCCAGAGCTAACATTTTAGCCAGCTTAGTTTTATACAGACGCGTAATTGGTGGTTGCGTTCAAATGGCGCATCTGAAAACAACATGCTTCTAATGGTGGGCTGGACAATGATTTTACGGGATGATGATGATGGTGACTTCTTTGACCCAGTTACGCTCGGTGATGATGAACTTTTTCGCATTGGTGTCTCACTCTCTCCCACACTCTTAGTGTGGCTCATATATCTTGCAGGGGGTGTGCTGCTGACAGGGGTACTGGGTGTAAGTGAAGAAATGTTTGACGCTTCTTCCTCCTCGTCATCATCAGATGAAACATCAATGGATACAGTTTGTTGACTTGCAATTCGGGCTTCCTTGATCTCCTTTAGGTGCGCATGCCATTTGACAGTGTGCTGTCTCTTAAGATGACCTCTCTGGCCTCCGGTACCATAGTTGGTACAAAGCTTACCACGACTAACTGCAAGCTTACAAATGGTACAAATGGCTATGTTTTCCATTGTTGTGCTAACACTAAAGAAGTCTCAAACTGCGGACTTCAAATGTCTGTGGGGGGCGGAGGAGGCGATACTGGTCATGCTAATGCATGATGAAGTGGAGGATGTGTGTTGCCGAACTTTACTACGTTGTGCACTTGCAGCACCACTAATTGAGGAAATGGAGGTCGAGGTGGATGGAGGTCCCTTCTGGCAAGAAAATATGGAAGCGGTAGGTGGTGGTGTACTAGTTAACTGCATTGGTGGTGGTCCCATTGCCTCGTCGACAACATCACGCTCAGCAGCTTTTCGGGCTAGGGTAAAAATGTCTGTTTGCTGAATGCCCGCTGGGGCTGCAGTGAAGTTTATGATGACTGCGTCGTCGTCGTGAGAGTCTTCATCAGCAGAAGCAGTATACGCCACTTCTTGTTCAGCATCATCATCACACTCCATAAGTACGAGAGTTTCGGGGACCTTCCTTTTACGCTTAGCTACCTTTGTCAGATCATGGTGTGCCTCACTCTCAGACGGCCGTGGTGGTTCCCAATTGTCATCCATATCATCAGAAGGAAGGGGGCTTGAAGAAGATGTCGACACCATCCTTGATCTTCTTTTCCTTGCTAGGGATCTGGAAGACAATGAATGATCAGGAGGAGTGGCTTACTCAAATGATACCTCGGCTTGAATGTCGATTTCCTGATGTGCCCCTACTTCGGGAGGAACACCTATTGTGGGCACTTGTGCCGCTCCATGCCTCTCTGCTTGCGCATCTCCTTGCGCTGCCTCTCCTTCCACATGTACTTGGGCTTGTACTTGCACATGTGGTTGTTGTTGCGGCTGTGGTTGTTGAACACTCGTCAGATGAGTTACAACAACCTGTGTTGATTGAGGGATGCTGCTACTTTCTTGCCATGAGCCAACATCACTGGTCGATGGTGATTGAACAACTATACTGGCTGACTCTAAAGCACTCAAGGGCTTGGACTTAAGTTGGCGTGGTGGTGGTGGCACTGAGCCCAATGGAGCGGGGGTGCTGCTCCCAGCTTGGTCCCCAGCAGATCCCGCTGTTGCTGCAGGCGTACTTTTTTTGTATTCCCAAAAAATTTGGCGGGCGGCACACCAGTCTCCTTGGTAAGTGGCGCCACTTGCTTCTTCTGTTCCTTACTGGCAACTTTCTTGCTATAGGAGCAACGGGGAACTTTTTTTGGGGCCATCTTCTTCAGATGTCAGAACAGCAGGCCGCAGTTGCACGAGTTGCAGAGTTGTCTTGTCTGTGGCCACACGTGACGTCGCGTGACGTTATGCTGCACACACCGCTGCAGGACTTCTTCCTGGCACTGGTGGTTCTCTTGTGCACCTAAAAGCAATGGAAGACAGAGGAACATCAGTTATACACCCGAAAAAGTCAAAGAACACACAAAAATCAGCACAATCCCATGCCATCCATGCCCTCAATGATGTTTAAATTCAAGACACCCCACAGAAAGACTAGGCCCATGCACCATTCACTACCCCTGGGCATAATGGATGAAAGCTAGGCAAAATGGGTGCAGGCCTGAGAACACTGCCTGACTTCAAAATGGCCCCTTGCCCCCCGGCACATGGCCAGGGCCTGCCTGTACCAGCACTCAAAATGGCCGCCACCCACATGGCCAGTCCCCATCAACACCCCAAAAAACTTGAAAAACACACAAAAATCAGCACAATCCCATGCCATCCATGCCCTCCATGATGTTTAAATTAAAGAGACCCCACAGAAAGACTCAGTCCATGCACCACTCACTACCCCTGGGCAAAAGGCCCCAACAACAGCCCAAAAATCGAAAATTCCAAAATTGTAGTTGCAGCAACTGTAATGCCCCAAACAAACTTACTTGTGAAATTTCTAATCCAAAAGTGATCCAAAGAAAGTCAAAAAGGCCTCAAATCCAAATATCCAGCAGCAACCACAAAAGTATTCCTTCCAGGTCAAGATCCAAATGAAAGTGACCAGCACATGAAGAAAGCACTGGGAAGAGCCTGCTGGACAGGAACAGGAAGTTGGAGACTGTGGGGCACTTCCTTCCTCCCCCCCCCCCAAATGGACTCCTTGCAAAAAAAAGTGCAGGCAAATGTCAAGGTTTATGCTGCTTGCTGGTGGATTTCTTGTGCAGAATTGCAAATTTTGCAATTTCGCGAGTGCGAGATTGTTGCTGCCCGCCGCATCTACGTGTTCGCAATTGCAAACTCTTGCGATGCGTGCTGTGCAAGGTGGCAAGCCGCAATGTCGTAATCGCGGTCACCAAACTCCCGCGGGATCCCGCAGCAAGATCCAAAATGGCGCAGCACACGCAAAATATGGAGAAAAACAACTCTGCAAATGCTGAATGACGGTAAGTGAACACCGCGCGCCGCAATCTTGTATCACCAAGCAAAAAAATCTGCTGCGTGCGAATTTGCGAATTTTCGGCAAATTCGCGAGAGTTCGCGGATTGCGAATTTGCCTAAAATCCGCAAATTCCGCAAGCGGAACGGATTTTATGCCCATGCTACAGAATACCTTTTTCATGCATGGGTCTACATTTTATTGTCTGCTAACAGCAAATTACATGACTAGGCAATTGTGCGTCTCAAATTAGCCAGAGTCAAAATTGGGCCACAGAAAGTGTACAAGGGAAGCTATTTGGGAAAGGAAAGTGGCCTGGCAACCTAAGCTGCAGGGTTAGGGCTCCAGTTTTTTTAAAGGCAGGGGTTTGGGTCCCACTGCTGCCAATTATTTTCTTGTTGTAACAACTATTCAGGCAGCCATCTTTTATTTAATTTCCACTCCGGATTTGGTCCCATACTTAACATTGCCTTTTCGGCGGCTGCATTGTGAGATGAACTTCCTGCCATTGTAGCCGAGACAGGTTATGCCACATTCTGGTAGGTGATGTTTACTGGTAAGGCTTCGGATTTGACTGGAATGGAGACTAGGGTCTGGCAGCACCTGGTGGCCAAGGGGGGCTGAGGGGGGATGCGGCGTGAGTGCCATGGGCCCAATGGCTCACCGTGCAGCCTCGGGCAGAGAGGCGTGTCTCCTAGGCACTCAGGCTCAGGCGGGGGCTGCAGTAGACTTCATAGGCAGGGAGGATAGTTGGGGGGGGGGTGTTGTGGGATCGACAGACACCTTTGTTTGCCCTGTCGATTTTTTGCAGGGTGTACCTTTGTTGGTGGTGTGAGTTGTCCAGAGAACTCGAGCAGGCATTTTGGGTGGCAGTGGCAGCCTTGCGTCCACCACGTGGATGCCGGCTTTGGGTGTGGAAAGAGTTGAGGGTGCACTGGTGGCACCCGGAGGTGGCGCAGATATCTTGCTTGGCACTCACGCCAGAGGAGGTGGTTTTACAGACTTGGTAAATTACGTCATACCATCTTCAGTGTGTGTGCTTGTTTGGAGGGCCGTGCGTTCCTGGCATTGCAAGCAGTGCTCGTGCCTGGAGAGACCGTTGGTGTGCCCTTAGGGGGGCCACTTTGTGTGGGGGGGCGGTGCTCAGCATGTGTGCGCTCAAATGCAGGGAGTCTCTTTTTGAAAGAGGGCAAGCAGATGTTCCTTTGAACGTCATGCCGTGCAGCAGTGGTCACTGCCCTAACTTACAATTTTGTTCTCAAGGTGTGGTGGCTGTGGATGCCAGGTCTGGGTACGGTCTAGGTTTGCCCGCTCTGTGCTAAACACATCCTGCCTTGTGTTGACACAAACAGGCTTTGCCCGGCTCATGTGCCGGGACTGAGGGCAGTCCTTCGTAGAGATGCGCTTTCTGCAGCTTTCTTTACCCACTGTGCAGGTATCGCATGGTGGGCGCATTGGCCCCTGTCTCTCCCTTAACGGAGCAGGGAGGCTCAGCTCATGAGCCATAACATATTTTATCGTTGGGTATCTAAGGCATTTTATAGAGAGCGTTACATGTCCAGGGAGATTCCTTCCCCCAAATTATTTCTTCTGCATTTGAAGATCACAGTGCCAGGGTCTCCGGATTGCTGGTTAATTTCTCAGGCTATACCTCTTACGCTGAGTTCGCTGGGATAGCGGTAACCAGAGCCTTCAGCCCCTCCCGCCGCACAATGTGGTCTCCCAGGGTCCTCTGGGACCATTTCGGGAATGCGTCATACTTTTTAATATTGTAGTTTTGCTCTGACCCTGTCATTGCCGCCATTCGGCTCAATCCCTTCTAGTATGTTAATCGCAAGAACGGAGCTGACAACTTGTTTTGGGAACCCAGGTTCACGTCGCTGTGTCGGTTCAACACTCCATCTTAGCGGCAAAATCATTTAATCTCCACGGGCCGAACATCAAGTAACGTTTCGTAAGAGTTGATGTGGTTATATCAGTCTTACCCTCCACAGAACTAGTCTGTCCAAGCCTCACTGGCACCTTCTGAGGCATCGGTGTCAAGTGGGACTATCTGCAATGCAGAGAATGGTAATTTTCTCTCCATCCAAGGGGCATGGAAAATAGGCACAAACATGGTGTGAGAAGTTGGCCTGGCATATGCTGTCCACTATTCTAGTGGGCACCTTGCACCAGTCCAAACGACCCTTATTGATGGTAGGTTTAAAGACAACCTATATAGAAAGCTATCCTAGTGGTATCTGTGGAGAGCAGCCTTCAGGCTAAGTCTTGAAGGAATGTAAAGCAGCTTGTTTTACCAGTCTATAATCTCTTGAATGACCAAATGAAAGAAGAACCACACCTGGTATATATATAAAATATGTGTATTTAATCTAAACACATCCCTCTAGTCTCTTTATGAGGCTAGAGGCAAAAGTACATACAGTAAACTTATTTAGCACACAGTAAATTAGCACAGTATACGTTTAGCCCTAGGGGCCTCACAAACCATATACTAAGTAAGTGGTATAAGAACCACAACAGACATAGAGACAAGGCCTAGGGCCTTTAGAACCACTGGGGCAACCAGGAACCACCCAAGTTAGTGACGCAGGAGATCCACGGGGGACGCGTGCAGTATCTAAACACAGCCGCGAATCACCTTTGACGTCTAAGGAGAAAGTTACGGTTATAACTTTAAAGATTAGGGACACTTAGAAGTGGACTTGGAGCAAACCCCTTGAGAACTAGATAGTTTGAGAGTCAAGACCCGCGGAAGCACCGAAGTACTCGTGTTACCTCACCCAGGGAAGCCGGGTGCATAGGTGTCTTTTCATGTCGGGTTTCGTCGTCGTTTTCTATGGCGAGCTGTGGTAAAGTGCTACAGGCGACCAAGTGGAAAGTGTCTGGATGGATCCAAGGGTAGATCGGAGATCTGAAGAACTTGAAAGCAGAGGGGACAGAGTCTAGGTCCCTTGCCAGTGACCAGGGAGGCGATAAGGTGCAGAAGGTGAATCTTGACTCAGGAGGACCAGGAGGAGTCGACAACAACCAGGATCTGGATTCAAGCTGTCCCACGCCGGATGTCGAGTGCTGCAGTGTCGGTATCCAGATTGGACCCAACAAGACTTGGCAACAGCATCCCACGCAGAATGCAAAGATTGGCTTCGGAGCAGACCAGCAAGGTCTGAGGGACTCACCCTTTGGAGGGGAGTCAGGGCATGTCTGGAGCAACCAGGGAAGCCCAAGAAACAAAAGAGGTACCTTCGTGGGGACCCACCAGTCGACCGACCAGTGATCGCGAAGGGGCCTCAAGCAGAAATGCTAGTAGTGGGCCCATGGAACACTTGTGGACCCCTTGTTGATCCCTGGTCTGTCGCCTGGTGGGTCCCCACAAAGGTAACTCTTTTGTTTCTTGGGCTTCTCTGGTTGCACAAGACGTGCCCTGACTCCCCTCCAAAGGGTGAGTCCTTCAGACCTTCCTGGTCTGCTCCAAAGCCAATCTTTTCATTCTGCGTGGGTTGCTGTTGCCAAGGTTTTTGGTCCAATCCGGATATCGATGCTGCAGCACTTGACATCCAATGTGAGACAGCTTGAATCCAGATCCTCTGTCCCCTCTGCTTTCAGGTTCTTCAGATCTCCGATCCACCCTTGGATCCATCCGGACCCTTTCCAGTTGGTCGCCTGCAGCACTTTTCCGCAGCGCCCCATAGAAAACGACGACAAAACCTGACACGAAAAGACACCTATGCACCCGGCTTGCCTGGGTGAGGTAACACGAGTACTTCAGTGCTCCTGTGGGTCTTGACTCTCAAACAGTCTAGTTCTCAAGGGGTTTGCTCCAAGTCCACTTCCAAGTGTCCCTAATCTTTAAAATTCTAACCGTAACTTTCTCTATAGAAGTCAATTGTGATTCGCTGCTGTGTTTAGACACTGCACGCGTCCCCGGTGGGAGGACCTGGGAAGGGGGAGGTTACACCCCTACCCTTTTGCCCAGTTTCACGCCAGAGCAGGGCCTGAATGCCCCTGCAACTGATTTGAACTGGGGTATGCACGGGGACACCAAGTGTGCCCCCAGCACTGTCTGAAAAGCATTCACTGAATGCACCCGCCCAGCCCCAATACACTAAAGCCTGTCTGGGAAGGTGGTTACACCTACCTGTGACAGGAAACCTATTGTCCAGGCCTCCCCTGCCGGACTTTTGTCCAGTAGCAGAAGGTCACACTTGTGTCTGTGGCAGCAGCATCCATTTTGTGATGCTGGCGTTCTTTTTTTTGTTGTTTTTATTAAACATAAATGACAACTACAGATAACAAGACCATCATGCTGTGGACGTCTGCGAAACAATGTCGGCGAATGTGGGTTCCAGCAGTACAGAATCATGAAGGAGTGTAAAAAGGGGCTCATGGTGCCTCAATGTCCTCACATATTGGATCTATTTCTGGCGGTGTACAGATATCTCCTCGGTAAGCATTCCAGACATCCCATATCTTCCCCCATTTACGGGGTCTCCCTCTGACCACATAAACAGCTCTCTCCCAAAACATACACCAATCAAGGTCTTCCATCCACTTCCCAATCTGGGGAGCTCGACAAGCACCCCATAGTTGTGCGATATTTCGCTTAGCAATTATACAGGCAAGAGTGACCCAAAGCTTGCCATGACTCGTGAGGTCAGAAGGCTCCCATACATTAAGTAAACAGCGGCGTGCCTCAAGTGCAATCTGTACACCCCACACCTCACTCATTTTCTCATGGAGCTTGGTCCAATAGTTATGAATCTCTGGGCACTCCCACAAAATATGCATAAGGGTACCAGTCATACCACAACCCCTACAACAATTTGCATTTGAAGCGAGCCCCATGCGACACAACCCAGGGCCCGTGATGTAGGGCCGGTGAAGGATCCTAAGCTGCACCAGCCGGAGTCTCATGGAGATCGCCACTTCCCGAGGGGAGGACACAGCCTCCACCCAGTCCTCATCATCCAAGACCAGACCATTTGCAACCCATTGTTCCCGGATTTTCACCAGGGGATCTTCTGTGTGGTTGACCAATTTCTTGTATACCAGAGAAATCGCCCTGGTGGGGAGATATTCATCCAGGATTCGATCCTCCAGCGGGGAAGCCTCCGGCGGCTTCACATTGCGAGGGACAGCCGCCGCCAGTGCATGCTTAATTTGCAAATAGCGGTATCGCTCGCTCTAATTCAGTTGGTGTCTGGCCTGCAATTCCTCAAAAGTCAATATCCCGTTCTTGCCCCATATATCTCGGACCTGCGAAATACCGATCAGGTCCCAGCGATCAAAACCCTTCGACTTCCACAGGCTACCCAGAGCTTCCGAGTTCCATAATGGCGTGGCCATTGTTATCTTACCCTCACATTTGAGAGCACGGTTGGCCTCATGCCACGCCCGCACCGAAGCCGACGCCGGACCCAACAAAGGAAACCTGCCTCGCCTAGCATACAAAATCCGGGTGTATTCACCCCCGGCTACTGGCCACGATCCATGGCAAACCCAGGGTCAGCCGGGGAGCCATAGATCACATGATTGATTGGGGCCAGCTGAGAGGCCCAATAATATTTCCTTATACTGGGCAGTCCAATCCCACCATCATACCAGGGTAACATCAGTTTAAATCCGCGGCTTCCCAGCCCAAAGAAGCTGACGCTGCAAAGATTCTATCTCGTTGAAATAGGAGGGGGGCACGGGATCGAAAAAGTTCTGCAAAACGTATAAAAACCGTGGTAGCGCCATCATTTTAAATAGAACCGCCCGACCCAGTAGGGAAAGCGGCAGCTCCTTCCATTTTGCAATATGCTGGCAGAGTCTGGCCAAGGAGGGAACCAAATTAGCCCCGAAACGCGTCTTAGGATCCCGAGAGATGTAAACTCCAAGGTAGCGGAAACCCACCAGTTCTACTTTTACCGGACAATTCTCTGCCACTCTAGGGGGTCACCGCTCAACACAAAGAGGACCAACTTTTTCCAATTAATGGCGAAACCCAAATATCTCCCATAGATCGCCAAGATATCCATGAAAACAATTAAGGACTGCCGGGGGGAGGTCAAATACATAAGGATATCGTCCGCATATAGAGAAATTTTGTCCTCCCACTCCGGAGTCCAACGTAACCCTTTGATCGACCTATCCCATCGCACCCAAACCGCAAGCGGCTCCAGGGCCAGGGCAAACAAGAGTGGCGAGAGGGGACATCCCTGCCGGGTGCCCCTCCCAAGCTGGAAGTCACGGGACTTGTGATTGTTCACCACAACCCGGGCCAATGGAGCCGAGTACAGGAGACGGATCCATCGTATAAATTCCGGGCCAAACCCGAGTTTCTCCAGCACCGCAAAAAGATAAAACCATTCCACTCTGTCGAACGCCATAGTGGCGTCCAACGACAAAAACACCGCTGGTTCATGAATGCGAGAAGAACCTGTCACCAGCCCGTCAAGTCTACGAAGATTAAGAGTAGTGTTACGACGCAGCATAAAGCCGGACTGGTCCGGGTGCACCCACTCAGATATGACCTTCACCAGCCGATTCGCGAGCAGCTTGGCCCGAACCTTAGGCTCCGCATTTAAGAGAGAAATTGGGCGATAGGAGGAGCAATCCAATAGAGGCTTGCCATCTTTATAAATCTCAATAATATTAGCGATACGTTGGTCATAAGGGAGTACGCCATTTTCCCTGCTCTCGAGATACATAGCCTTCAGGAACAGAGCCAGGCGGTCTGCATGAAGTTTATAAAGCTCGACGGGAATACCGTTGGGCCCGAGGCTTGCCATCGCGACCTCGTCATTTGTTATAACAGAATCCAAAAACTCCCTATTCTCGGCCGATAAAACGGGCATTGGTATGCCTCGAATGACCTCCGCATTATCTTCCACCGTGAACAACCCCACTGAATTATAGACTTCCTCATAATAACGGGCAAACTCGTCCACTATGAGTTGCGGATCCATCGTGACCCCCGAGCCCGCGATCTGCAGCTCAGGCACCAGACGCGACCCCCAGTCACCCTTCTCCAACCATGCAATAAGTTTCCCGGCCTTATCACCGTGTTCATAGATTCTGCTTTGGGTTCTAGCGTGTTGCTCCCTTGCCCCATCGCGTGCCAAGCATTTGTACTCATCTCGAGGGAGACCGAGGCGGTGTATATCCCCCGGGTCCCCAGTGGTGGAGACCTCCCTCTCCAAGGCAGAAAGCTCCGCCTCGATCCTGTCAATTTCCGCCCTACTCTTCTTCTTCTGCCCCGAGATTAGGGAGAGAGCCTCTCCCCTGACTACAGTTTTATAGGCCTCCCAGAGAGAGCAGTCAGAGTCAACCGTCCCTGCCTTCTCTCGGAAGTAGCTATCAGTTGCACGCACCAGCTCCTTTTTGGTAGCGGGGTCTCTCAACCGCCAAGCGTTAATTGGGGCAACCCTAGCCACATTACTTGGTCCGACTTTCAGTTGCAGCCAAATCGGCGAGTGATCAGACACTCCTCTGGCCAGATGACGTACTTCCTGTACAAACATCGTCTGCGACGCAGGCAATAATACATAATCGATTCTAGAAAAAGAGTGGTGCGCTGCTGACGCATGCGTGTACTCCAAGTCACCGGGGTGCCGGAGTCTCCACCCATCAACCATACCTGTTCTGGAGACAAAATCCAACAACCATCTACGAGAGGGCAGTAATACACGGGAGGGGTACCTAACTAGCTCTCCATCCATGACAGCATTGAAATCACCCCCTATTACCATGATGCCAATGGGTAGCGACAAGAACACCCTGCTCAGATCACGAAAGGTGTCTGTCTGCAGTGCGGGAGGAACATATACAGAGAGGACCGTGATTGTTCTGCCCTCCCAGAGTCCCGAGATGCCGACATATCGGCCTCGGTTATCAGACCAGGCAGCTTGTATGGTGAGGGAAAGGAATTTTTAACTAGTATCCCCACCCCTCTGGAGCCCGAGGTAAAACCGGCATGAGCAACCAGTTTATACCCTCCTCTATGTAGCGCCATACATCTCTTTCCCAGAAGATGAGTCTCCTGGAGTAATCCACATCCGGTGACCGGTGCCTGATCAGCTGCCCCGCCTTAGCACGTTTGATCTTGTCTCCCAAACCATTCACGTTCCAACTGAGAACGGACACTCCCAAGCCCAATCTAGCTGAAGCCATACTCATCCCCGAGAATTCTGAAGCATTCCGTGACATCCATTGCAAGCACTAGTCATAAACGAAACACAAATCAACAAACAAAAAAACCCACGACCCGACCCCCAAACCCCCACCCTGCACGCAACTTTTGCACATCCCCAACTAGCAGTGTGCCTGTCTCCCCAGATCGAACTACGAAATCTAAACGTAGAAAACGGAGGAGGACCTTACAACAGGCCACCAACCTCCACCATCCCAACCCGCATACAAACCCCATCAACAATGTCACATACGGAAAACCCCAAAAATATTAGCAATGTCAGTGGGGAAAAAGAGCTTGCCCTGGTCAAACCAGCGCCCCCGCCACCATAGTCAACTGACACGATCAAAAAGGGAACATTGTTCCTCGTTGTCCATCGGGGTGTCCCCCTCCATGTCCGGCCCCTGGACTTGGTCCAGCCAGTCCGCTGCGGCATCGGGATGATCAAAGAACAAGGCTTTACCATCCCGTTCTATCCGGAGGCGGACAGTGAACAGCATAGAGTACTTGATTTCTGAGGCGCGCAACCTTCTCTTAATATCCATAAAACCCTGCCGTTGTTTCTGGACTGCCTGGGTAAAGTCAGGGAAAAAAAGCAAGGACCCGTTCTCGTATGCCAAAGGTCCAGAGGATCTTGCAGCCTGCAGGATAGTGTCTCGGTCCCGAAAGTTCAAAATACGGACAATCATAGGACGAGGAGGCGCCCCCGTCTTCAGGCGTCCACTGTAAAAAGGTTACTGAGGCCCTTGGGTTTTAAGTGATTCAGGATAAGATCTTCCACGAACAGATTCGGGGCCTATCCCTCCGATCTCTCCGGTACGCCAAGATTGCAAACGTTATTGCGCCTCGCACGTCCTTCATATTCATCTAGCTTACGGGCAAATTGAGTCCGAGACACCTTCAGATCTCTCACCTCTCGCTGGAATTCCGACACATCGTCCGTGAGACTCGATGTTTTGATCTCGAGTGATTTTACATTCTCTGAGGTTTTTGTTAGGTCAGCTCGGATTAAGCCCACCTCAATAGTCACTGTGTCCAATTTGGAGTCCATCCTGCCGAGGGAAGACTGGATCCCAGTGATCGCTGCCATCAAGTCTTTCAGTGTCGGGTCCGCCCCAGATGGGCCACCCTCCTGGCCACTCACTTGAGCGCATTTCTGGTCCACCGGGGAGCCCTTGGAGAAACTATACTTTTCCAGTCTATTGGACTGAACCGGTCTGGTAGTCCTCGATGTTTTCGGAGGTAGCTTTTCGGGGTCCCCCCTCGCCGCCATGGTCAATTTCTGTACGGGCACCAAATCCGCCACCCGAGCTAGGCCAATGTTTCGCAAAGTCAATCGAAGCAATCGCGGGTTGCTCCGTACTGGCAGGGATGCACTGCTCAAAATAGTTTGAGAGGGGAACCCGGAGGCCCCGTAGATGCGACACGACTTCCGTGGTTTGTGTGCCACCGCGCACTTCCGGTTCCACTCGCCGTTGTTGTTGAACTCCAAAGCGGACAGTGCCACACGTAGGGTCCCGGTGGCGCTCCCTAAAGGCCCAAAAGTTCCAGACGGTGTATTTAAGTCATCAGAGCGCCCAAATCGTTCGGAATTTCACCCAGTGACTCAGGTGCCGGTCCCCCACCCGATGGTAGGGACGGGGCTCAAGATGATTTGCCGGATGTCAAGTCAGGATGTGGCAGCCGGCGGAGCCGATGCTCAAGCGGCCATCTTGGTCACTGGCACGGCTCCTCCTCCCGCTGGTGTTCTTTTAAACTATTTCCGGTCAGGTCAGTGTGTACATGTCTTCTCCCTCTAAAGGGTGGAATTCTACCCCCACTGCCAGGACTGGTTGGGGGGGTAAGGATTCAAAAGTGTTTGACACCAAACACGACATGTTTTAATGCAGCCATTTCAAAGTTAGCATTTACCGCGAGGTTATAATGCACTTAAGAGTATATGGTTACCTATGCCCTTGGTACCTAAGGTACCATATACTAGGGACTCACAAGGGTAACCCTGTAACCAATCTGGGGTATACCTAAAGTACATGCAATCAATTTAAAGAGGAGGCAGCTAGGCTGGGGTCCTGGTTATCAGGGCCCCAGCCAGAATAAAGTTGACAAATCAGTAAAACACCAGCAAAAAGTGGAGGTTACCATAGTAAGCTGATCCTAATCTCCTGCACAAGGGTCTAGCACATCCTTTCTCCAACTCAAGAGAGTTTAGTTTCCAATAGGTTAGGTAAGTGCCACACCACATAACACTAGTATGTCTTCTAGGCCAGAAGACAGAGGGCCTCTGACAACTAGATATGACCATCTCTCATTCCAAGAATTGAGGAACATGTGTACATCTAGGAAACTGAGGACAGGGAGAAGTGCAAACACTCAACGCCTCAAAGATGCTCTGCTTTCTACTCCACCAGGAAGAGTATTGGAATTACCAAGAAGATCAAGATCTCATTCTCAGGAATCTAATCATTCTGGTACATCTGAAGGGACTCTAATAAAAGAGAGAGGGGCCCCACAACCCAAAGGGATGGAGTACCACAGAGGACTTTTTAGTCAAGCAAATATGCCCTTTGGGACACCTTATTATTGAAACAAATATTTTCAAAAACACAATAACAAGAATAAACATTTAACACAAAACTGTACTTAAGGCAAAGTGAAAACACCAAATTTTGAAAAATACTGGACAATTTATTCATCACATAATACACTTTTAAAAAGATATTTCCATTAAAATAAACTTACATTTAAAAACAAGGGGGTAGACATTAAAGGTAAGGAAACAATAGATTCCTATTTGTAAAAAAGGAGGTATAGACAAGCAGAATTAATTCAGCGAAAAGGTTTTTCAAGTCGTTGGGCTGGCGGAGGCTGATACACGGGATGCGAGTATCTTGAACACTTAGGTGGTATCCGACCATAATATATGAAGGAATCATCTTGATGCTACTCTATATTGCCGTTTATAAAGGCTAAAAAGACTAAAAAGACATCTGAAGGGACCTCTGTGTCTCATAGAACCTCTGCTTCTCATTGAAGGGCGTCCTCTTATGATTAAAAAGTGCAGACTGCTTGAGTTTGAAATATCTAAGCTTTGAATCAAGAGAGAGCAGTTGGCCTTACATTGGGAGTCCCTGGAGCTTTGTGAAAGTTGGAGCTAGAGCCTCGTGGTGGTAGCAACAGTGTCCATAGAGGTAGAGAACATACTCATGACCGACCATAGGAACCTGAACAAGATTGTCCCTCCCTACCAGAGTGGGGATGACATCCACAAATGGATAACTGCACCGGAGAGGGCCTGTAATGTACAGAGGGTCCCTCAGGAACAGTGGGCAGCAATCGTTTGGCTGTCCTTTGCAGACAAAGGTAGAGCCAAGCTCCTCACTGTTAGAGAAGAGGATGCTGATAATTACAAAGTCTTGAAGAGTGCTCTGATTGATGGGTTTGGCTTAACCACTGAACAATACAGGATTAAGTTCAGAGATACCAAAAAGGCCCAGACTCAAGACTGGGTTGACTTTGTAGATTGTGCTACAAAGGCTCTGGAAGTTTGGATACATGGCAGCACGGTGCATGACTTTTTAGGATTGTACAATTTGATTATGAGGGAGCAGATCCTTAATAATTGTCAAAAACAGCTTTTACACCAGTACCTGGTGGACTCTGATCTGACCTCTCCCCAGGAATTAGGAAAGAAGGCAGACAAATGGGTCAGGACCAGGGTTAAGCCAAAGAACCAGGGTGGTGATCAGAAGAAAGATTATTCCAAGAACCAAGAGAAAGGTGGGGATACATCAAAAGATAAATCCACTACAGGGCCCCAAAAGTACTCACCTGGGGGTGGGTCCCAAACTCCTTCTCCTGAAAAGAAACCTTATTGCCATGTCTGTAAGAAGTCTGGCCACTTGAAAAAGGATCCCATTTGCCCTAAGGTTAGCAATAAGAAAAATGTTCCTCCCAGCAATACTACCACTCCTCCTAGTACTATAAGTAGTAATCCCCCAGGTGGTAGTAGTGCACCCACAAAGTTAGGTGGGTTCTCATAGGGAACAGAGGGGGACCATGGTTTAGAAAGGTCCCCCTCACAGGACTCCTCAGTCTGTGATGGTGGCATGGGGTTTGCCACTTTTACTGTCAGTCCCAATTCCTTGCGCAGGTACAGACAGGAGCCACTAATAAATGGTCAGAATGCTGCGGCCCTTAGGGACACAGGGGCTAGTGTCACCATAGTGACAGGGAAACTAGTACCCCCTCAACAGCTTTTACCTGAGTTTAAGTACCAGGTGACCAACATTGATGGTATCAGGACAGATCTTCCCATGGCCATAGTCAATCTCAGCTGGGGAGGGGTCACTGGCCCAAAAAGAGTGGAAGTGTCCCCAAACTTGCCTGTAGATTGCCTGTTGGGCAATGATCTGGAAATTTCAGCCTGGGCTGAAATTGTATACCAGGCCCATTTAAGAATGTTAGGCCTACCTGGGAGAGTTGGTGGGGCTGTTAGGGCCTCAGCCCAACCCCAGGGAAATTTTGGAGTGGTGGAGCCTGACCAAATGACCAACTCTACTCCACCAAAGAGCAGAAGGGTTGAAGAAAAGTCTTCTTCCCCCAGACTATAGGTAGGGGTCAGCTTTCTCAGGGAACTGATCGTACCCCTACTGAAGAAAGGTCACCCAGAGGAGCTCAGGCCTGGCCTGGCAACACCCCTGAGGGCAGGGGACCCTTCCAAGGGGGTACCCAGTCTGGAGCAGGTATACTTTCCCTCTCAACCCTACCTCAATCAGTCTAGGGCTGCAGAGGTCAGGGAGGTCAGTGGACCCCTAAGGACCCACTGTCCAGAGGAACCCCCATTATCCACATATTATGGGCACCCAGTCTAGTAGCCCTAGCCGGGTGAAAATTCCTCAACACACTGAGGGATCCCTTTTACCCTTGTGTAATGACCTCCCCCAGATGGACTCTGTTGGACACATGCAAACCTGAGACCAAGTGGTTCCAAACCTATCATGTCCCTCCAATGTTCCAACCAAAGGGACCCAACCCCCAGCTGTAGGCAGTTAGAGGTTGATCCTTAGGGCCAGATACAACGTAGTCATGGAAAGAAAGGGCTCCATGGTGACCAGTGATATGAGGAAGCTGAGACCAACTTTATTAGGGCCTCACTTCTCTACTCAGACACCCCATCAGCCTTTTACTTTGCCAAAACACACTACTTGTAGTAATCCCAACTTTTGGAGAAAACCCAATACCCTTAAAGGTAGGGACTGCTTAGTGGACCAAAAGACAGGGGGTACCCATGCTAGTGCAGGATCTTCCTTATATGGCCACTTAGTCAATAAAAGCTCAGCTCAACTGGACAAGGTTAGCCATATCTCATTTTGTTTGGAGGGGGGTTACTTATGTAGGAAGGTGAAATCTGACTGCATGGTTACCACCATTTTTTTTCTTAGTGTTTTACTGGTTTTCGACTTAGTTTGACTGGGATCCTGCTGATCAGAACCCCAGTCTTTCTGCTTTCTCCTTAAATTGGTTGTTCATGTACTTTAGGTACACTCCAGATTGGTTTCCATGGTACACTTATAAGTCCCTAATAAACGGTATACTATATACCCAGGGCATAGGTACCCCAGAGGCCTCCCAGGGGCTGCAGCATGTATTATGCCACCCCTGGGAGACCATTCAAAATGACACAACAGGTCTGCTATTGCAGCCTGTGTACGATGGTGCATGCACCCCTTACTTAGATATAGGTTCACTATATCTACGTTATCACTGCACATATAAACCTATGTCACCCCTATGGCAGGCCTTATCAATCCTGAAGGCAGGGTGCTGGGTTTAATGTGAGAGGTTGCCCATGCTTGAGCAGAGCCCCTCTGCAGCCTTCGGAATCTATTCTCCGGGGTTGTTCTGTGATGCAGCCTACCATATGCTCTTAAGTGCATTATAACCTTGCGGTAAATGCTAACTTTAAAACGGCTGCATGGAAACATGTTGTGTTTGATGTCAAACACCTTGGAATCATACTTCCACACCAGTAACTGGTGTGGGAGGTATGATTCCACCATCCTACAGGGAGAAATATGGCTACACCGGTACACCCGGTACCAGCTGTTGTTCTAGTGATTTAATATTATGTGCTTTGTTCTCTAATCTCATAAAGAGGTTAGTACCTTACATTAATTGTTTATTTCACACACAGGGGTACCTTATTTTGTATGTAGTCACTCATTCTACAGTATGTCGCATCTAAGCGCTCTAATTGACAAATGATGCAGTTACACGATTTAATGGTACTCAGTTTATTGACCCCAGAAAGATGGAAAGCTGAGACGGTCTTGCAGGAATGGATATGCTTATTTGCTCATGGTATAGGACATCTTGATTGCTGTCTCTGTTAAATACAGCATTTTTTTTTATCCCTGTATGGGGGCGAGGGGGGGGGGGTGTGCTAGACTCGTCTTAGTATGTTAAATGCCCGGAGTGGAGGATTGGGATTAGGAGACAGGCGTTTTTTTTAGTAATTCTAAGATTATATGTAAGAGAAGGGTTTCCTTTTTGTCTGAAATGTGGAATGAATAGAAAACAGTAGTTTCTTCTCTGCTGACAGTACATAATTAAAAAGCCTTTCGCACATTATGTGCCACTGGTATTGAAAGCCAAATGTACATTGGTACCACATTCTTTCATGGCTTACATTGTTTTTTCCAGAAAGATGTAGGGAACTCCAGCCTTTCTGAATAATTCCATGACAACCAGTTAGAAAAGCCCGAATACCAGTGCCAATTGTGATTGGTCAAATGGCAGCCAGTTAGATTACCTAGTTGCTTCGGTCATTCTTATTTGCTGCCTTGCTCGTGGGATAGCCTGCTTTGGTCTGTGGCAATACTCTGTCTGCTACTTGTCAACCATTGCCCTGTCCAAAGCATAAGGATATGTATAATGATGTATCTTTCTAGCTGTCTGCAAACAAAAAAAATGGGATTATTAGCCCTTCTCTATTTAAAAGTGTTCCCATGTCAGATCTTAGTTCATCAAGTCTGCTTTTTCCTTGCCATTTTGGTTCTTGTAGTTTTGTGTTATCTGCTATAAAAGGAGTACTAGAATTGTAAGAAAACAGTACAAAAATAGACTAACTTGCTATATTGCGAGTTCTGTGTATCTTATTTGCTTGGATGACACCTGGCTTGGGATCTCGTGATTTGTGTGCTTCCGTTACCAGGAGGTGTTCTGGGGAGAGCGTTTGGCTCCAGACTGGGTTTAAAACCGGCGATTGCCCCACGGGTCCCAGTGGGTCCCTCCAGAGTGCAGCAGTGTGAAAACGTGCTTACTCCACGGAAAAAGTGATGGGCTGTAAATCGAAGGCCACGTGCTTCCTGCAGAAATATTCGCCTGGGAGTCTTTGATCACTTCCACCCATTTCAAGGGCTCGAGGAGCATCCCTCCGAGGCGCAGCGGAAGGGGCTCTGAGGGCCAGGCCTGCTCAGGAAAGGCTCACAGCACGGGCAGTGACGTACACACGGGAAGACATCCAGGGTTGATACTCATATGGGACGCAAAGCCCTTTGACGTAACAGTGCGGTGCTGGGAAGTCACAATAACGTCATAATCCGCGAGGCTGAGACGGGCTACATCGGCCCGCGCATGGCTCGTGACACTGTTAGTCGGACATTACTGTCAAGATGATAACGGGAGTCCGAGGGCCCGGCCCTCGCTGACGAGGAACCAAGCTCTCCGGCCATGGGACCCGGGGCCTGTGGATGTCGCAGGCAGAAAGCAATTCTGCAGACATGCTTCTGCTCGCTGGCCTTGATGTGCCTGGGGTCCGTGCTCTACCTGTACAAGCACTTACAGGAGAAAGTGCACAGCTCCGAGAACCTGCTCTTCACGTTCAAGCAGCTGCAGGAGGCGCTCTCTGCCCAGCTGCAAGGTGAGGGGCAACTGTCAAGTGAATTATGTTTTACCCCGGTGTCTCCACTTACATTAGTTGTTCATTTCACTCACAGGGGTACCTTACTTTGTATGTAGTCACTCATGATGCCTTTAAGCGCTCTAATTGACAAATGTTGCAGTTAACACAATTTAGAGTTACTCAGTTTATCGACCCCAGAAAGATGGCAAGCTGAGATGGCCTTGCATGAATGGAAAAGCCTATTTGCTCACGGTATAGGAAACCTTGATTTGCTGTCTCTGTTAAATAAGGTATTTTTGTTTATCCCTGTGTGGGGTGGAGGGGGAGGGGGGGGGTATTAGACTCTTCTTAGTATGTTACATTCCAGGAGTGGAAGTTAGGGCTCAGGAGACAAGTGGGTTTTTAGTAATTCTAAGATTATATGATAAGAGAAGGGTTTCCTTTTTGTCTGAAATGTGGAATGAATAGAAAACAGTAGTTTCTTCCCTGCTGACAGTACGTAATTAAAAAGCCTTTCGTACATTAAGTACCACTGGTATTGAAAGCCAAAAGCACATTGGTATCACATGCTTTCATGGCTTATAGTTTTTTTCCAGAAAGATTTAGGGAACTCGAGCCTTTCTGAATAATTCCATGACAACAAGTTAGAAAAGCTTGAACGCCGGTGACAATTGTGATTGGTTAAATGGCAGCCAGTTAGATTACCTAGGTACTTCGGTCATTCTGATTTGCTGCCTTACGGTTGGTATAGCCTGCTTTGGCCTGTGGCAATACGCTGTCTGCTACTTGCCAACCATTGCCCTGCCCAAAGCATCAGGATATGTATAATGGTGTATCTTTGTAGCTGTCTGCAAACAAAAAAATCGGATTATTAGCCCACGCCTACTTAAAAGTTTTCCCATGTCAGACCAGAGTAGGTCATCAAGTCTGCTCTTTCCTTGCCATTCTGGTACTTGTAGTTTTGTGTTATCTGCTATAACAGCAGAACTACAATTGTAAGAAAACAGTACATAAATAGCCTAACTTGCTATATTGGGAGTTCTGTGTATCTTCTAGAAGGTCAGTGTTTGAACGCAGGCTTTAAGTTCCAGATATAAAGGACCTGATTCACCTCACAAAACAACGACCCTCCCTCCTGACCACGAAAACGACGTGGCAGCCGGAGCCGACCTAGACCACGTGACCAGGAGGAACCAAATGGCATGGAGTCCCGGCGCGCAAAAGGACCGCTAGATTGGCGGGGGAGGTCTATATACCTACCTCCAAGCCCAATAGTGCGTCGAAAATACCCCATGGGTAGCGCAGGACCCCAGTGGGTCCAAACACTAGCCTGTCGGATGCACCCTCATGTGGTACTAGGGTGGCTGCCTTACTATGGGGTCTCCATGCGTGGGCCGCAGGCAGCCTCATTCAAGGGCTGTGAATAAAAATTCTTCTAGCTGACGCAACAAGAATTTTCAATTCTATTAACACCTTGCGTGCTGCCCCGATTTCCCCCCTGTGTTGGACATTCCATAACTGGGTGTGGTCGTGACGGAAACATTCCGTCCGGAGTGCTCATTTCTACTCAACCCTCAACTGCACATACATACTTTTTGCATCAGATCTGAACAGCCTCAGTGAAGCCTAACAACTGGGATGGCCTGAAGGTACTTGTACGCAGTCTCTTAATTATTTTTTATCCTGATCATGCTGGTTTTACATTCCCGGCCCTGAATCCTATAAAGTTTTCTGCCTGCAAACTATCCTCGCGACATGGCGGGCTTTTCTCTCCTTTCACTCTCCATTCCTAAGATGGCTGGGGCCACATACCGGAGCCATAAATCGCCCCACTGCCCACCAGATGACCATGAGACTACATACCAACGTGGTCACAGGTCAACAAAACAGTGATAAGACTCTCTCCTCGCCTCCAAGCAGCAGGGAAACTAAGCTCTCTCCTCCCCACCTAACACAGAAGATGGACTAACGCGACCTGCCCCCAAGCAGAAAGGGAAACTATCTAAGCCACACCAAAAACAGAAAAAGGACTACTACTCTTGTCTCCATATATGCTATTCTGGCGGCCATCTTTGACTAGTCCTTCATTGGGGGTGATCACCTTAGACTAGTCATCCCTACCAACTGCCCATTCGTAAGACCACCTGGGTTTACAGCCCTGTAATTTCACACACCCACCCACGGCCACCCCCCCCCCCTCCTCTACCTACGCTTCTTCCACTATGGAACGCAGGGGCAAACACACATACAAAATAAACTACCCACCCGAGCTCTCCAAAAAAAATGCCAAACGCTACAAACACAACTTCCTGAAGGCTCACCCTGAAATCCCGTTTGTGGACACCTACTTCTCATTGACCAATGGAGCCACAAGCACCGATATCATCTTCTATACACGGCGTAGAGCACAGTGGAGGAAAGCGCTCCTCTCCACTCTCACTAGCTCCATCTCCAGCAAATCCACTCATGCCCTAACGCTGTCTATCACGCCATCCCAAGTTTTCCCAGGCAAAGCCACCATCACCATCTACAACAACGGGACCATACTATTCCAAGCCACTGATAGGAACCTCGACCGACTTGACAACCTGTTCCCTACATTCTTAGAACACATCGCCAAACGGCGGACCTCCACTCCGAACACATCAAGTTACACAACACCGTCCAACTCCAATCCCCTATCTCCATCATCTCAACAGCTGATCAACACCCACCTTTCCCATCCCCCCAGCGCTATAGTCAGTCACACACCCAACCTAACATCTCCTCACCCCGCATCTATTGGCAGAGAACACTCTCCCTCATACCCCACGCCTAACACCACGGGTTACACAACACCCCCTAACTCCAAGCGTCAGTACTTCTGGCCTAAACCATCACAGCAGAGGAGCATCTCACACCTCTCCCCTCTGACCAGCGCGGTAATCAGTCACCCACCCGATCATACTTCCCAAAATCCCCCATGCGAAGATCACCCCCCCTCGCACATTCCCCATACCCCCACCCTCCTCACCCCCCACCTCACGACTCCTGCGAACGCCGCAGATCCCACTGTAATCAATCACCCATCCGATCTCACTTCCCCACACCCCTCATGCTCTGGTGAATATCACCCCCCTTCACACATCCCCTATACCCCCACCCTCCTTACCCCCATCCCACACCTTACACGAGTCTCGCAGAACCCACCTCCACCGCACTGTGCTTATCTCCCACGCCCGCGACACGACCAACTCTCACCCTTTACCCCCCCACTCTCACTCCCCACTACCCCACTCTACCGGCTAGACTCACGGAACACACCACCTCCCTCAACCCAACCCCTTATCCTCTATCCCCCCCATTCTTAGCCCCCACCATCCTACTGTCACTCCTTCCCTCTCCAGTCTACACTCATCCCTCATCTCACCTGCGCCGCCTTCCACCAGCGCCATCACCTACGCTACAAACCTCCCCCTGTCCTCATCCATGCCATCCACGCCCCTTGCTCACGAACTCTCTCATCCATCGAATGCCACCCCACCTACTATGGCCGCAGAGCCCTGTACCCCACCTACTACGGCCGCAGAGCCAGAGCCATGTACCATCGCATGCACATCCCGCCCGATTCGATCCAGTGCCCACCCCATTGCCCCACTCAATCACCCACCCACTGCTCTCACTCCCAATACCATCCCCAATCCAACCCTGGACATGATCATATCCACCCTCCTACACGTCAAAGAAGATCTTCACTCCATCAAAGAACTTCTTTTCACACACCCCAGACACACACTACCCTCCACTTCTGCGCCCAACAAATATACCACTCGCCCCTCAAACCTTTTCACTCATCATTCCCCGCATTGGCCCTCTATCCCCGATCGCAAGGCCACCAGCCGCCCCCGTCGCACCCTAAACCCCTTCTCTGACCGAGACTTGCACACTCTACTCCGCTCATATGGCCCAGGTCCCACAAAACTCCCACCCACCACACACCTTCCCATACCCACGATTCTCACAAATCCCCTCAGGCCCGCCACAATGAGCAATAGAAGCTCCGTCCCCTGTAATCTCAGAAAAGCCCCCCTCTCCCTAGAACACTCACCCACTCTCATCACCCCCAGACTAAAGTGTATCCTGCTCAACTGCAGATCGGCCCAGAGACACTCCTCCGGCATCGCGGATCTCATCTTATCAATGGACCTCTATCTAGCCATTCTGACTGAAACGTGGCTAACTGAAGCCTCCACACCTATAATGGACATACTAGTACCCCCCAAATATCACATTATTAGACTCAACAGAAATGGCAAGATGGGCAGGGGAATCGCATGCATCTACAGGAGCAACCTCGTTGTCACTGAAGGTACCTCCCTCTCCCTCTCCTCCTGCGAACTCATCTGCCTCGATATTACTAGCGAGGGCAAACCTGTGTGCTCCCTTCATGTTATCTACCACCCACCCAGGGACAACCTCACCTTCTCCCAACAACTCATGGACACGATATCCACCAACGCCGGTCGGCAGATCAATCAAATCTACTTGGGAGACTTCAACCTCCACTGGAACGACCAGAAAGACGCTGTGGTAAACAGCCTTAAGACTTTCCTCAACGCGCTGGACCTCACCCAAATCTGCAACCGTCCAACACATGAAAAAGGCTCTATCCTTGACCTTATCATCGCGAAAGAAGACTCTACCAGCTGGAGGCAATCGAACCCTGTGACTGGTCAGACCATCACATCATCACCTTCTTCATCAACGAAAAGGTCAAACTTAACCCAGCTCAACCTGCCAAAACCAAGATCTGGAAGAGGGACATGAAGAATCTTAACCCAAACTCCTTGCCTGCCCACACAGGCAGTCTCCTTCTTCCCCCGACGGGCGTCTCTGATGTGCACTCACTGACCGACCTCTACCTAGACACTATGTCTGCAATAATCAATGAAGCCGCACCCCTGCAAATGAAGAGAGTCGCCTCCAAGAACTCAAACCCAGGGTATGATGGTAGACTCAATGAAGACAGACGTGCTATGCGCATGGCAGAGCGCACGTGGAGATCTGACCCCTCAGCACTGCACCTTAGAGCGCTTAAGAGTAAGAGAAACGCTTACTTCAGAAAAATCAAACGCTCAAAATCAGTCTTCTTTAGCCAACAGCTGGATCAAGCAAAAAACCGACCAAGAAAACTGTTTGAGTTAGTCAAAACCCAAACCAAGACGCAACCCCTACAACCTAACAGTTCAACAAAGGATATTCCAAGTTGCGAAGACTTTTCTGCTTTCTTCAAGCAAAAGACCGACAATATAAGAAGTGATCTCCTCAAAGATGTAAGTCGATATTCCAGCTCCATATGCATAACTAACACTCAACCTAAAACCAACGCTTCATGGACGTCCTTCGACACCTATACTGAAGAATCAATTCACAAGCTGCTAGGCAACTTGAAACCTGCCAATCACCTCACAGACCCCCCCTACCTGCCAACGCTGTTAAAGCCCTCACCCCCCTGCTCCTCCCACTCTGGACTAAAATCATCAACTGTTCCTTGCAACAAGGACTCATCCCAGACTCCCTCAAGATAGGGCAAGTCACACCTATACTCAAGAAACCCACAGCTGACCCGGCCGACCTAAACAATTACCGACCTATCACCAATATTCCCACTCTGGCCAAACTGCTAGAAAAATGCGTACAACTCCAACTAACAAAACACATTGAGCAGTTTGACCTCCTCAACCCTCACCAATCAGGATTCAGAGCAAAACATAGCACGGAAACGGCTATGACACACATAATTGATGACGCCCTCGAAATCCTTGATCACAATGAGTCCTGCCTCCTCATCCTTCTTGACCTCTCCTCAGCATTTGATACGGTCAAACATGAGAATCTACTGGAGCTGTTAAATACCAGAATGGGCATATCCGGGACTGTTCTCAAATCGTTCACTTCCTTTCTGCACAACCGGTCTCAGAAGTTCAAGATCAACAACGCATTGTCCTCGCCTGTGCCCGTAACACTAGGCGTCCTGCAAGGCTCCTCCCTATCCCCCACATTGTTCAACCTCGTCATGGAACCACTCACCACCTTGCTTCAAGCATCAAATGTACACTTCTATATGTACGCCGACGAAACTCAGCTCTACCTCAAGCTTCAATCCCCTGAAGACATCAAACTTTTGAATGCCACACTAAGAAACACCCAAGCATGGCTGGCAGACAATCACCTTAAACTAAATGCTCTGAAAACTGAGTTCCTTCTGATCTCACCTCCTGTGAAAAAGGCCATCACCCAAACCTGGCTCAATCATCTAACCGCACTAAATGTACAGCCCACCATCGTGGACTCTGCAAAATCCCTTGGCATCACACTTGACTCCAATCTTGACATGCAGCAGCATATTAGCAAAGCAACTAAAGGAGCCAACTTCCAAATCAACACGCTGAGAAAACTCAAACCCTTCCTACCACCCAAGGACTTCCGAACTGTTGTACAAGCCCTAGTAATTCCTCGCATAGACTACGGAATTGTGGCTCTCAGCGGGCTCCCCCTAACAACAACGGCGCCCCTACGAGCCTCCTTGAACGCGGCCGCGAGACTCATCACTGGTTCAAGAAAACACTTGCATACATCCCCTGACTTAAAAGCCCTGAACTGGTTGCCTTTTGAAGCCAGAGTTCAGCTGAAAATTGCCTGTATGACACACTCGGCCGTACACCACAAGTCACCCAACTACCTCACTCACAAGCTGACTTTATCAGGAGGCTCAAGATCCAACAGAAGCACAAAGAATCTCCTCCTGAAACCTCATAGATTCCGGAAGGAAAAAACATACAAACGCTCCTTCTCTGGAATGGCACCTAGGATCTGGAATGCACTCCCGCCAGAAACTAGGCTTATCCCCTCCTCTGCACTCTTCAAGAAAGAGGTAAAAGCCATCCCTATGGCTAAGTTCACCTGATCCCTATTGCTACTGGAACAATGACAGTACATGGCTCCTATATTATCGGCTACCTGAATGCTTATCTATGTTAGACTCTTTTATGACTGCTACTGGATCAAAATCATTGCACGGATGCTATATTATTGGTTTCCAGATTGTTTATTAGGGCTGTACACTATGACTTGAGTGCTTTACTAACTTACAATCCACTCACTACTGCCTACTATTCTGTTTTCAACAGTGTGGTTCCTCACCCTCTGGGGTGCTATAATCTTATTCGAGTCGACACTGGACGGCTTCTATATTATTGTTTCTTGATTGTATTAGTGTGCATACTCTTGTGCGATTGCTACCCTATTTTGCAACTCACTCACTACCGAATTTTATACTGTTTTCAACAGTTTGTTTATCCTACCTACTGTTTTCTGTAAAGCGCTCTGATATCTGCAAAGATCTTGTTCGCGCTATATAAAACTTAAATAAATAAATAAATAAATAAAAAGCTCAACCGTGACTGATGACGGAATTGTTCCGTCACAAGCATCGAAGGGGTTAAGGACACAGAGGCGAAGATTATGCTTCTCTTTGCTTTACTGCAAAACGACAGCAGCCAATAACAACTTTGAAACTCAGCCTACCCCGGAAGTACAACCCCAGCATAGTATGCACCAATCACCATCAGTCCACTCTAATATATAGTCCGGAGTGACAACATCACTTCCTCTTTCTTTGCATTAAACTTTAACACAGTCCACAAACTTGACAGTTGAACACTGGGCCACCGATTACATCATCGCTGCGGATCCCCCTCAAGCACGTAATAGCATCCTCCGAACCAGATTCGATGTCACCATGCTCCATATCCGCCAGTTCTGTCCTTCTTCCGAACAGTGTCATCCTGAACGTTCAGGTCTATTTACCCTGATCTCCTATAAAGAGAATGGTGGTCGTAATATGCCATCCATGAACTCTGTGCATTGCATAACTTATATGACAGTCACAATTAAGCATCTCCAAATATCAATGGGTGGGAGAAAATGAAAATATCACCATGAATTATACATGAACCATTCCATTGACCATAATCCCATTATCATATGAAACATCAGTATGTTACCTGGGTGGGATAATCCTCACCTCCGTGTCCTTAATAGAATTGAAAATTCTTGTCGCGTCAGCTAGAATTTTTTTTATTCTATGTCAGTCCATGGAGGCTCAGATTATGCTAGTTTAAAGTTGATCCATAATCACCGAAGCCACATCCACAATTGGTTTATGATAAAATGTCTTAAACGTTTAGTCAGAGGACCAGTCCGCCGCAGTCATAATATCCTGTAATCGAGAGACTGAATAAAAGGCCTTGGAAGCCATTGCTCCTCTAACTGAGGGAGCGCCAAAAATGGCAGTATCAACACCTGCTAGTCTCAGTAACCAAGTAACCCACCTGGCAAAAGTCGCTGCAGTGACTGGACGGAAAGGTCTCTGCAGAGAAATTAACAATTGTCCTGCAACATCATTCCTGAACTCTCTAGTACAATCCTCATAACATTTTAAGCATTGAACCACACATAACTTGGTATGATGAGGAAAGGCAGGATATGAAATACATCTAGAATGCGTTTTTGTCTGTTTGGATATCGTGAAAGAAACTCCTGTAGGAGTAAATACTCTACCTGCTATATCCAAAGCTCGCACGTCCCAGACACGCCTGCAGGATACCAGGCATAAATGCATTGTACGTTTCGCTGATAACTGTTCCGGGATAAGCCCTCACTGGCTGGCCAAGCTTTAAGTAAACGTAAAACTAAATTAACATCCCATAAAACAGAATACCTGGGTTTTGGGGGATTGACCAATGGAATACCCCTCACCACTTTACACACCAGGGGGTGTTCCCCCACCGGTTTACCATCCACGTGTGGATGAGCAGCCGAAATTGCTGAACGAAAATTGTTCACCATCCGATATGCCATTCCTGAGCTGGCGAGCTCCGACAGGAAATTGACTATGAGATCGACACCGGATCCCATGGGATCTGTCTGCTGTTCAGAACACCAACTAACCCATCTACACCAAGCTGATTCATATTGCTTGTGTGTAGCAGGTGCCCATGCCTGTGATAAGAAAAACAGAGACTCCTGTGAAACTCCTGGCACTTGCCATTGTCGCCTGAAAGTCTCCACGCCATGAGAGGAGGCCTTGCATCACCAAAGGATGAGTCAACCCCTGAGGTTCCTCCAGGATCTCCGGAAACGACCGAAGTCGAACCGGAAGAGCGCATGACAAAGCTAGCGCCACCGGAAACCACGCTTGCGCTTTCCAACATGGAGTGATTAAAATCACCTCCGCCCCCTGCCGGTGGAGGTGTGCCAATACTCTCGGAATAATGGCGAAAGGAAATAGAATGCCCATCGTCCATGACTGAAGAAATGCGTCCGAGCTGATCGCTAGAGGGTCTGGGCCCCAGCTGTAGAACCGAGGAAGTTGCGCATTTAGTCTGGATGCGAAAAGATCCACTGCACATGGGCCCCATTTGTCGTTCAAGTGCTTGAACACCCCAGGATGCAGTCTCCAATCGCTGGCATACCTCAGGAAACGAGAATTTCAATCCGCTACCACATTGGAAGAGCCCGGAATGTACTCCGCCGTCACCGATATATGGTGGTCCAGGCAATAATGCCAAAAGTACTTGGCTATCACCACTAGAAGACGAGACCTCGTACCCCCCAGACGATTGATGTATCGTACTGCCGACACATTGTCCATCCGCAGTAAAATACAGCAAGTCGTCCGCTGCGGGAGAGCGTCCGAATTGCAAATGAGCCCACAAGACGCTCCAGGCAATTGATATGGAGTTTCAGTTCCTCTCGGGACCACCGACCCCCAGTTTCCATGAGCCGCATCAGGCTCCCCAACCTCATCTGCTGGCATCCGATTCTATGACTATCTCAGGGTGGGCTGAGAAAATGGCTTTGCCATTCCAAGCATCCATGTGCTCCAGCCACCAACTCATCTCGGTCCGCGCCTCTTCGGAAATCGAGATCTGCTCTGCATAACTCAGACCCTTGCGTAAGTGTAGAATCTTCAAACGCTGAAGAGCTCTGTAATGTAGGGGTCCTGGGAATATAGTCTGTATTTAGGCGGCCAGAAGTTCCACCAACCTGGCTAAGGTCCTCAAGGATATAGTCTGAGAGGCAAGCGCTCACCTCAACTCCTTCTTGATATCTATTCTCTTCCTCAAAGGTAATAGTAACTGAGCTGCAAGTGAGTCTACCTGAAACCCCAAGAACTCCATCAACTGGGTTGGAGTCAGAATGGACTTCTGCGCGTTGATGACAAATCCCAACTCTTGTAAGAGTTGGACCATCCAGATCAGATGAAGAAGAACTGTGTCCATATTCTGCACCATAATCAGAATATCGTCCAAATAAATTATGAGTTTTACCCCCCGTTCTCTCAGATACTGAACCACAGGTTTTAGTAATTTGGTGAAACACCAAGGGGCGGACGAAAGGCCAAAGGGCATGGCCGAAAACTCGAACCACTGGTCTTTCCATTGAAAATGAATGAACCTCCTTGAGGGGGGAAGATAGGCACCGCCAGATACGCGTCTTTCAGATCTAAACGCACCATCCAATCTTTTTTTAACAGGATGTCTCTCAACAAGTGTATGCCCTCCATTTTGAAGTGGCGATACACTACCCAGGAATTGAATTCTTTCAGATTGAGCACTCGTCTGAATCCTTCGTCCTTTTTGGGAACTAGGAAGACGGTACTTACAAAACCCAGCGGATGTGGGCACATGTGCATGATTGCCCCTTTTTGCAATAACGACTCGGCGTCCATGAAAGACGTCTCTGCAAGGGAAAAATGTAGGGAATGAGGAACCTGAACCTGATAGGGTGAGGATAAAACTCTATTTGAAAACCTCTTACCGTCTGAAGGATCAAAGGATTCTATGTGAGGCTTTCCCATACATGATAAAACAAAGCAATCCGGCCTCCCACCTTGGTGTCCCCAGCCTGCATTAAGCTTACCTGAGTAAGAACCATCTCCGGAGGAATTATTTTGTCCTCTGTAGCCTCTATGTTGTCACCCCCTGTCGCCGCGATTGCGGGAAGGGTAGAACTTTGAACGCTGGCCACCACCTCTGCCACGTTGCTCGGAGCCTCGAGAGGTCTGGTTAAATCCATGGCCGGTCGCTCGACCCCTGTAGCACCCGGCCCTGTTAAAAAGGCCAGTGTGAAAGACTTTTTTTATATTTGCTTGAGCCTTATCCAGGGCGAAAAATGTGTTCACATACTTCCCCATCTCCTTCACGAATTTCTCCCCGAACAGCATGCCATTAGCGAGCGTGCCCAGTTCTGTATTCGCCATTTCAGCCAGTTGTGGGTCAATACGCATAATGAAGGACCTTCTCTGTTCCGCTGATAGAGCGCAGTTCGTGTTCCCGAGGAAACACATAGCTCTTTGTGCCCACTCCAAAAGCTCTGTGGGGTCCAACGGGGTATTGGAATCCTTAGCGGTAACCTCAGCATCCAAGATCTTAGTCAGGGGACCAGACACGTCAAGAAGCTTATCCTGACAACCCCTTCAGGCCCTGTCGAGCCCTTTCTTGGGATCCTTCGCAAATTTCTTCATAAAAGCGGCCATGTTTGGGTCTATTTCTGGAGTGTCAGCTACTTTTCTCATTAGTGATGGTCGGGGACATTCGGAACTTAGGGTGGCCCTAACTTCCTTCTCAAAACCTCTCCGGAGGTTGTCCTGCACATAGTGCGCCACCTCTACGCAAGGAACCCACTCAGTGGACCTTGGGTGTATAATATTTCTGCGGTCAAACAAAAGATTCTTATTGGGCGGTTTGTCCTCAACGTTGTGAGATTTGCGTTTCCGCTTTTTTATCTTCTGGGAAGTCTGCGACGCCTGATCGGAATTAGACATGTCAGGCACGGCAGAAGACGACTCATCAGTCTCATCCGTCTGTGTCACCTGTGTTTTACGTGCCTTAGAATTCACACCACCGTGATCATGCATCACATTACCGGCCATCCTAGCAAGGACCTCAGCCGAGGTATGAGCAGAGGTCTCACCTTGCGCAGCACAAAACGTACGCCTGCCATAGTTCTTCAATGGGTTGGTAAAAGGTTGCAAAGCCTTAATTAATGCCATATTGATAGAGCCCTGGACGTGGGTATCCAGGGCTTCAACCAATTGCTCCTCCATCTGGTGCTCTTCAGGTTCTTTTTAATCTGCATATTCATTAAACTCTACCCACTGCTCTTCCTCCTCGCCGTAGTACGCCATTGTTATTGTAGGAGGTCTGAAGGAGTTTCTAGGGGGGAGAACCCAGGGGTGTACACTTGTGCACCGGCACCGATAAAACTGTCCCTATACTGTAAACCAGCTGCCCCTATGCCAGACGGTGAAAACTTATTCAATTGTAGTGGAGAGAGCCACCCCTATTCTCCCCTAAGGCAATGCCCTGCTCCGGAATCTACCCCGGTCGGCGTTCTCTTGGGACCGGGGATAGAACAGTCACTGACACTCGCTGATGCGCGAAGAGCCGATCGCGAGCGCTAGAATTGGCTCTCCGCACATGCGCGAGTCGTGGGAATAGAAATAGGACTGCTCCCCGCAAAGCGCGTCTAGCGCATCCCACTCCCGCTCCACAGAAGTACCGCTATCTGTACTAAGCGAAACACATGCAAGCTAAATGGGCACAATATTGCACAATGTTAACTGCACACACACCAAATACGAGCTGCCAAAAAGCAGTTGAAACACAGCACCACGCTGACGCGCGCCTACTCATTAAACAACACCGTAACGGCACCCCCCGGTTACCATAAACAAATTGAACAATAAAAGCATTCACCTTAAAAACTTTCGCAATGAAAGAAAGGGAAAGTACTTAACTCGCTGCTGCAGCAGCAAAGAAAGAGGAAGTGATGTTGTCACTCCGGACTATATATTAGAGTGGACTGATGGTGATTGGTGCATACTATACTGGGGGTTGTACTTCCGGGGTATGCTGAGTTTAAAAGTTGTTATTGGCTGCTGTGGCTTTGCAGTAAAGCAAAGAGAAGCATAATCTGAGCCTCCGTGGACTGACATAGAATTACTGCAAGTGGGAGACGCGTTAGCACCTGAGCACATAGAGAGTGACTTAGATTGTGTGTTCATGATGGAAAGCCCTAAAACATTGTTTGTTCCTATTTTTTTGGATGCCACCTGGCTCGGGACCTTGTCATTTGTGTGTTTCCGGTACCAGGAGGTGTTCTGGTGTCAGATCTGTTGAGAGCGTTTGGCTGCAGACTGGGTTTAAAACTGGCGATTGCCCCACGGTCCTCTGGTCCCTCTGGACGCACAGAGTGCAGCGTTGTGAAAAAGTGCCTACTTCCACGGAAAAAGTGATGAGCTGTACGTCGAAGGCCACATGCTTCCTGCAGGAATGTTCGCCTGGGAATCTTTGATCACATCCATCCATTTCCAGGGCTCGAGGAACATCCCTCACAGGCGCAGCGGAAGGGTCTCTGAAGGGCCAGGCATGCCCAGGAAAGACTCACAGCATGTGCAGTGATGTACACAAGGGATAACAAAGCTGTACTGCTCAGGGTGCGGACATAAAGTAGTTACCAGGGTTGATGCTCGTATGGGACGCAAAGCGCTTTGACGTAACAGTGCGGCGCTGTGAAGTCACAATAACGTCATAATCCGTGAGGCTGAGCAGGGCTATATAGGCCCGCACATGCCTCGTGAGACTGTTAGTCGATCATTACTGTCAAGATGATAACAGGAGTCCGAGGGCCTGGCCCTTGCTGACGAGGAACCGAGCTCTCCGGCCATGGGACTCTGGGCCTGCGGATTTTGCAGGCATAAGAGGATTCTGCAGGCAGGCTTCTGCTTGCTAGCCTTGCGGTGCCTCGGGTCCGTGCTCTACCAGTACAAGCACTTACAGGAAAAGTGCAAAGCTACAAGCACCTGCTCCTCAAGTTCAAGCAGCTGCAGGAGACGGTCTCTGCTCAGCTGGAAGGTGAGGGGCAGCTGTGCAGTGAATGGTGTTTTACCCTGGTGTCTTCACTTACATTAATTGTTTATTTCATACACAAGGGTAGCTTTTTAGGTCTCGCCTAGCAGCGCGGAAGCGCTGCTTTAGAGACCTCTTGGAATCTCTCCAGGTTTTATTGGGAACTCCTGCACATTTTGCACTGTTCCCAATGAGCTCTCGTGCACGTTTGGCGATTGCCTTGCGGGAGCGAGCAGCAGTGCCAAATGTTAGTAATTATCGTGCTGGCTCCCGCAAGGTAAACGCCGTGCACCACAGGAAAGCCTTCGTCCACACAGCCGCCCGCTTTAAACGGTGCCTTGGTTTCACGCCGATACCTCGGTGCAGCTTTGGGTATTTTACTTCCAACGGAGGAGGTGTCAAAGCCCGCCCTGGGGACGGTCTCCGGGTGGACACAGGGGGTTGTATCCGCTGTAAAGGGAAATCTCCTCGGTTCGGTTTCAAAATTCCTGAAGCGCTTCATAATTTACATAAGTTATACATGACGTGCATTGTCCGGAGGGAAGCACGAGGCACAGACGACCAATATGCACCATTTTTAAAACATCAAATGAAAAGTGCAAGCCATAAATAGAGATGGGGGCAGCGGAGTATGTGAGCGATTAGGCGGCTCTTCGCGTGACTGTTAGACCTGACATCATTGGCTTGAGTCTCTCCTCCATTTCTTTCTGTTTGCCTCCACTGTTTTACGATGTTTTTGCTGGTATATGCTTTTGGCACTGTGCCACTGCTGATCAGTGCCACAGTGCAAGTGCTCCCTATGTTAAATTACTGTATTGATTGAATTCCATGTTTGGCTTATTTGGTTTACTGTCAGTCCCTAGTCTAGTGCACCAGGAGTGCCAGGGCGTGTAAATGCAAATGCCGCTCGTGGGCTTGCAGCACACGTTGTGCCACCCACAAGAGCGGCCTAGTAAAAGTATGTCTGAGGGTCTGCCATTGCCAGACCCACGTGCAGTCTAGTATTGTCACGCTGACTGCGCAAGTACACCTACTTGCCAGTCCCTAAACCTTCCCTTAACTTCATGTTAGTCACCCCTATGGTAGGCCCAACGGCACGGTGCGTTGTAAGCATAAGGTAGGACAGGCCTGACCAAGTTGGCATGTCCTAATAGTGAATCACAGCCATATTCGTTTTTCACTATTACGAGGTTACCTGCTCTCCATTAGTTAGAATGGGCTGCCCGGATTATTAATGCTATAATCCTAGCGGGCTCGGGGAGCATGGTGCAATGTCGAGTTTGGTATCCCTGAACTCAGGGTTTAATTACGCATCCGTTGGTGTGGATGGTTTTTGGACTCCGGTTTTGAAAATAGCACTTTTAAAAAGTGGCTATTTTCTTGTCTAACTATTTCTGGTTTCTGCTGGTTTGGTGTGTGTGTGACAGGAGCTGGGTGGCTCCAGAGATCTGGATGAGTCAGTGTGGGATGAGTGGGACATTTGCGTTGAGAGTAGGGGGAGAGTAGTTGCTGATAGCCTGCCCTGCCTGATACAATGTTGGCTCCACCTCCTGCCAGGCGACTGATGGCTCTGTGCCTGCCATGGACCATCCTGGCCCCACCTCCTACCAGGAGGCCGATTACTCTGCTCCTGCCAGTGACAATGCTGGCTCCACCTCCTGCTGGGCGTCTGAGGACCCAGCCCTGCGCAGTGAATAGGCCAGGTGCCTCTGCCTGGCTACACCCACAACAGACCCAGGATGTTGGGAAATCCCCCTGCATGGACAAAGGGATTAAAGCCAAAAAGGGGTATAAGAGAAGGACCCCTGAACCAAGAATTTAGATCACTTCTGACAAGGAACCCTGAAACCAAGGACAAGAAGCCTGCTGATCCAAGGACTTGCCTACCCCTTCTGCCTGTGTGCTGTTTGCTGGGGGGAATCCTGCATTGCTTCTTTATTTTTGCCAAGGAACCAGGAGAGAGGAACTGTGTGTGTACTCTCACGCTTTGCTAAGAAAATCTCCAAGGGCTGGAAGAGGCCAGTCTCCTGTTGAAGTCACAGGGCTAAAGGACTTCATCTGCTTAAAGTGCTATTTGCTGGAACCTGTGAATCCAGCACCTTTGAAAGAATCCAGCAATCTCGACGCCGACGGACGTCGCCAAATCCAGCTCGACATAGTGAGTAACGGCTCCAGTGTCCCGCTTCCTCGACGCCGGCCGCCGGGCCCGATCGACGCCAGCAGCAACGCCAGTGAGTAGTGAGTTCGGCTCCAGCTCCAAGGGACCTTGTGTCTGCACCGCTGCTGATCGCATCGACTTTGAAGCCCTCTCGACGCCGTGAGCGCTGCTCACACTTCGTAACAGCATCATCGACATCGACGACCACTGAGGCCTGATCGACACCGACGACGCGACGCCGAATTGCTCGACGCCGCTGATTATCGTGTGCTTCATTTTCCTAAGGTACTGTGTTGTTGGGGGTCCGTGTGACTCCGGGCTCGACGTAGCGCTCCTCGCGGTCGACGCCGAACCTTTGGATTAACTTTGCCTCGACGTCGTGTGACTCCCGTGTGGGTTACATTGTTGCCAAGAACTGTGTTTTCAGGAAGAAGAGTTGCTTTTGATACAAAAGACTTTGTGCTAAAGAAGAAACTATATTTGAACTATTATTTTCCCTTCCAAGAGTATTTATTAAGATTGTGCATATTTTTGTCGTTATTTGGTCTTGTGCTAAGCCTTATATAAAAATCCTTATTTTTATAATACTACTGTGTCGTGTCCATTTGTAGTGTATTCACTTTATTACTGTATGTGGTCATAAATGCTTAACGCACAGCCTCTGAGATAAGCCTGTCTGCTCTGCCAAGCTACCAAGGGGGTGAGCAGGGGTTATCAAAGGGTGTGATCCCCTTGCCCTGACTAGAAAAGGTGTGTCCCTATTTGTCAGAAGTGTATACCTCTGCCAACTAGAGACAGCCGGTTCTAACATTGGTGGGTCAGCGGTGAGGATTTTGAACTTTGCGTTTATGACCCATGTCCAGTGATTAGTGTGCGCTACATAGTGAAAGCAGACCATAGCGCAGCCACAATCTAATTTTGAAGGATCCTATTTTTGTTCTCCGCTTTTCTGAAGCTTGATTTTTTTAACACTGCCAGTTTTGACCACGAGTGACACCGGAGTCGCTACCCCTGTTGTTGTTGTGGAGGAATTCGATAGAATTAAAATCCCGGATTACAGCAGGAAGCAATTAGACCATTATTGCAAGCAGTTCAATGTTCCTACCAAGAGCTGCAGAAACAAACCGGAAGTTGTCAAAGCCTTGGAGGCCTGGTTAGAGTCCAGAGATCACTCTGATGCGGTGGTGGTACCGCCAGGGGAAGGGGATGAGGAGGTGCCAGTGAATGGGCCTGTGTCCTCTCCCGGCAGAAGTGTTTCCTCCAAAGGTCTTTCCCCTGAAGAAAGAGAAGAAAGGGCGAAAGAGCGAGCATACAACATGGAAATGGCAAGGCTTAAGATAAATGGGCAGTTGGAGTTAGAAAATGCAAGAGGTAGGAGAGAAGCTGATTTGGAGACAAAAGGTTGGATTTTGAAAGAGCGTGATACCAAGTTGAGGGAGTTGGAGATCCAAGCTAAGAAGTTAGAATTGAATCCCTCTGGTGGCAACATCCCATCTGTGCCTGCAGAAAGTTGGTTTTATTTCCCTAAAGATGTGATAAAAGATTATCATAGGAATGAAGATATTGGTCAATGGTTTAAAGCATATGAGTTAGCATTGTTGGCCCACCGGGTCCCTGAGAAGGATTGGGGAGCGGGATTGTGGGGTCGCTTTGTGAATGAGGGGAGAGATACCCTGTTAGACATGCCTGTTGAGGATAGGATGTCGTATGCTCATATGAAAGATGCTTTAATGTTGCGGTATGGCCTAACCCCCGAGAAGTACAGACAAGCTTTTAAAGAATGTAAGAAGTTGCCTGGTACGACGTGGGTTGAATATGTGTCTTATTTTTGCAGAGCCATGGATGGTTGGGTAAAGGGCAGCAAAGTGGAAAGTTATGACGCTCTTTATGATTTGTTTGCTTGGGAGCATTTGTCTAATAACTGTTTTCCAGAGCTGCGCCAGCACCTTATTGATAGCAAGATATCTAACCCTAGAAAACTTGCTGAGGAGGCGGACCGCTGGGTCAGTACCAGGGTCCACAAGGGTCCAGTGGGAGACTCAGCCAAAGGTGGGCAGGGTCCCCAGCAGAAGAGTGGGGGGGACAAGGGTAAACAAAAGGAGTCCCAGAAAGGGCCCCAAAGTAATCCCCAAGGGATCCAAGGGAAGGGTTCCCAGCCTCCCCCTGAGAAGAAGCCAGGGGCCCGACAGGTAAACCTGTTCATAGGGGCCCACTGACCTGTTACGTTTGTGGACAGGTGGGACACCGGTATTATGACCCCCAGTGTCCCATGAAGAATTCGAATGCACCGCCACGTGCACCCCCCCGTCAGTTGGCGAGTGTAGCCCTGGGAGGGGAGGAGATGGTTGTCCCTGGTGGGAGGGGTCCCGCAGAAATGTCCCTGGTCTCGCTAGGAGACATGGAAATGGTCCCTCCACCCCCTCTGCCTAGTAACATTAAGAAATATAGGCAGTGGGTGACCATTAATGGCCATAGAGTGGAAGCTCTCAGAGACACCGGAGTGAGTGTGACAGCTGTCAAGTGTCACTTGGTGTCCAGAGAGCAGGTGGTTCCCCACACATTTTACCCCGTGATAGCTGCTGACAACTCCCAGAAAGAGTGTGAGGTAGCTCAAGTTTCCTTTGAATGGGGGGGAGTTTCAGGTACTCTTCAAGTTGCTGTAAAGTCCGCCATGCCTGTTGATTGTCTCCTGGGCAATGATTTAGAAGACTCCCCTTGGGCTAAGGTGGAGAGGGAGACGCAGTTGAAAATGTTGGGTGTGCCAGAGTGGGTGTGTGCAACCACTCGATCCATGACAGCAAGTTAGGGTGTTGATGGGGTCCCGGAGCCTGAAAATATGGCCCAGGACCCAGCTGTGAAGAGAAGAGGCAGGAGGCGCGGGAAAGCAGCCTCCGTAGTTCCCGTGGTCCAGGAGGAGGTAGACCTTGAGGGGGATGCCCTGGAGCCCACAGGGGAACAAGTGGCCGAACTGGTAGACCTGCCCGAGCTGACCCACTGGCAGCAGGATGGTGGTCCCTCCAGGGAGGAATTTTGTGCAGAACAAAAGGTGTGCCCTTCTCTTGTGGGTATGAGGCAGCAGGCCTCAGCCCAAACATCAGGTGATCAGTCAGGGTCACATTTTGTTTACTGGGAGAACGACCTCCTGTATAGCGAGCCTAAGGCTGCTGAGCCTGGGTCAGCCCGTGTGCTGGTGGTACCCCAGCGCTTCAGAGCCTTCCTACTGGGTTTGGCTCATGACGTTCCGTTAGCTGGACATCTGGGGCAGGACAAGACCTATGACAGGCTTGTCACCCATTTTTATTGGCCTCAGATGCGACGGGATGTAGACATCCATTGTAAGACTTGTCACACTTGCCAGGCAAGTGGGAAAAGTGGAAGGAAGCAGAAGGCTCCCCTCCAACCTTTTCCAGTGGTCAGTACCCCCTTTGACCGGGTGGGGATTGACATTGTTGGGCCCCTGGACCCCAAGACAGCCCTGGGCAACAGGTTTATCCTGGTCTTGGTGGACCATGCCACACGGTACCCGGAAGCCATCCCTCTCCGAACAGTGACGGCCCCCATGGTGGGACGGGCACTGATGGGTGTTTTTTCCCGAATGGGGTTCCCCAGAGAGGTGGTGTCAGACCGGGGCACCAACTTCATTTCCAACTATATGAGGTCTCTGTGGAAGGAGTGTGGGGAAACCTACAAGTTCACCACTCCTTACCACCCTCAAGGAAATGGGCTGGTTGAGAGATTCAACCGGACCCTTAAAGGCATGATCATGGGTCTTGAAGAACCAATGAGGCGGAAATGGGACGTCCTCTTGCCATGCCTGTTGTTTGTTTACCGAGAGGTGCCACAAAAGTCTCTAGGGTTCAGCCCCTTTGAGCTTTTGTATGGTCACCCGGTAAGAGGACCTTTGAGTCTGGTCAAAGAAGGCTGGGAGCAATCTCCCAGGAAACCTCCCCAGGATGTATACAGTTACATGCTGGCCTTTAGGAACCAGACTCGGCGCTTCAGAGATCTTGCTCAGGTGAATCTGGAGGCCAGCCAGGAAGAGATGAAGCGGTGGTACGACCGGAATGCCACTCTGGTTGAGCTTCAGCCTGGTCAGGAAGTTTGGGTCATGTCCCCTGTGGAACCTTGTGCGCTCAAGGACAGGTGGACTGGACCGTTTAAGGTTGTGGAGAAGAAGAGCGATGTCACCTACTTGGTGGACTTGAAATCTCCCAGGAACCCTTTGAGGGTCCTGCATGTCAACCGGTTGAAGCCCCACTTAGAAAGGTCCGAAGTGGGCATGCTCCTAGCTACAGATGCTGGAATGGAGGAGGAGAGTGAGGCTCTTCCTGACCTCCTGTGTGCTAAAGAGCAAGATGGGTCAGTGGATGGTGTTGTCCTCTCTGACACACTGACCCTTGAGCAGAAGCAGGATTGTCGCCAACTGTTGGGACAATTCCCTGATCTGTTTTCCTTGGTTCCGGGTGTCACTCATTGGTGTCTCCATGATGTTGACACCGGAGACAGCCCTCCTGTGAAGCACAAGGCTTACAGGGTGACTGACAAGGTCAGAGCGTACATTAAGGAGGAGGTTTCCAAAATGTTCGCCTTAGGGGTGGTTGAGTCCTCTAGCAGTCCTTGGGCCAGTCCAGTGGTCTTGGTCCCGAAGGCTGCAGCGCCTGGTGCTTCACCAGAACTTTGGTTCTGCGTGTATTACCGAGGACTCAATTCAGTCACGAAGACTAGCGCGCACCCCATCCCCAGAGCTGATGAGCTCATCGATCGGTTGGGGGCTGCACGGTACCTTTGCACGTTTGATCTGACGTCTGGGTACTGGCAGATCGCCTTAACCGATGGGGCAAAAGAGAGGTCAGCATTCTCCACACCAGATGGGCTCTACCAGTTCCGGGTGATGCCCTTTGGGATGAAGAATGCCCCTGCCACCTTCCAGAGGTTGGTCAACAAGGTCTTGGCTGGACTGGAGGATTTCAGTGCCGCCTACCTGGACGACATCGCAGTGTTCAGCGCCAGCTGGGAGGAACACTTGCGCCACCACCAGGAAGTGTTGTTGGCCCTGCACCGAGCAGGCCTCACAATCAAAGCCAGTAAGTGCCAGATTGGGCAGGGTTCTGTGGTGTACTTGGGGCACCAAGTAGGGAGCGGCAAGGTTGCCCCCCTGCAACCCAAGATTGATACCATCCTGGCTTGGGCGCCGCCCAAAACCCAAACTCAGGTGAGAGCCTTCTTAGGACTCACGGGTTACTACAGGAGGTTTGTCAAGGATTACGGTAACATTGTGCACCCCTTGACTTCGCTGACTTCCAGGAAGCAGCCACGAAATGTGATCTGGACTGATGCCTGTCAAACGGCCTTCGACACCCTGAAAACTGCAATGTGCACAGCACCTATACTCCAGGCACCCGACTTTTCTAAAGAATTTGTTGTCCAGACGGACGCTTCAGAGCATGGCGTGGGGGCTGTTCTGGCTCAGGTGAATGAAGAGGGCCGAGACTTACCTGTAGCCTTCATCAGCCGGAGGTTACTTCCCAGGGAAACGAGGTTGAGTGCGATAGAGCGAGAAGCATTTGCTGTGGTCTGGGCGCTGAAGAAGCTAAGACCCTACCTGTTTGGGACTCACTTCCGGGTTCAGACAGACCACAGGCCCCTCAGATGGTTGATGCAGATGAGGGGTGAGAATCCAAAACTGTTGAGGTGGTCCATTTCCCTAGAGGGGATGGACTTTACGGTGGAACACGGCCCTGGTACAGATCACGCCAATGCTGATGGTCTGTGCAGATTTTTCCGCCTTAGTGATGAGGACTCCCTAGGTCAAGGGTAGTTCTCCCCACATTTCAGCTGGAGGGGACACGTGTTAGACCTGACATCATTGGCTTGAGTCTCTCCTCCATTTTTTTCTGTTTGCCTCCACTGTTTTACAATGTTTTTGCTGGTATATGCTTTGGGCACTGTGCCACTGCTGATCAGTGCCACAGTGCAAGTGCTCCCTATGTTAAATTACTGTATTGATTGAATTCCATGTTTGGCTTATTTGGTTTACTGTCAGTCCCTAGTCTAGTGCACCAGGAGTGCCAGGGCGTGTAAATGCAAATGCCGCTCGTGGGCTTGCAGCACACGTTGTGCCACCCACAAGAGCGGCCTAGTAAAAGTATGTCTGAGGGTCTGCCATTGCCAGACCCACGTGCAGTCTAGTATTGCCACGCTGACTGCGCAAGTACACCTACTTGCCAGTCCCTAAACCTTCCCTTAACTTCATGTTAGTCACCCCTATGGTAGGCCCACGGGCAGGGTGCGTTGTAAGCATAAGGTAGGACAGGCCTGACCAAGTTGGTATGTCCTAATAGTGAATTACAGCCATATTCGTTTTTCACTATTGCGAGGTTACCTGCTCTCCATTAGTTAGAATGGGCTGCCCGGATTATTAATGCTATAATCCTAGCGGGCTCGGGGAGCATGGTGCAATGTCGAGTTTGGTATCCCTGAACTCGGGGTTTAATTACGCATCCGTTGGTGTGGATGGTTTTTGGACTCCGGTTTTGAAAATAGCACTTTTAGAAAGTGGCTATTTTCTTGTCTAACTATTTCTGGTTTCTGCTGGTTTGGTGTGTGTGTGACAGGAGCTGGGTGGCTCCAGAGGTCTGGATGAGCCAGTGTGGGATGAGTGGGACATTTGCGTTGAGAGTAGGGGGAGAGTAGTTGCTGATAGCCTGCCCTGCCTGATACAATGTTGGCTCCACCTCCTGCCAGGCGACTGATGGCTCTGTGCCTGCCATGGACGATCCTGGCCCCACCTCCTACCAGGAGGCCGATAGCTTTGCTCCTGCCAGTGACAATGCTGGCTCCACCTCCTGCTGGGTGTCTGAGGACCCAGCCCTGCTCAGTGAATAGGCCAGGTGCCTCTGCCTGGCTACACCCACAACAGACCCAGGATGTTGGGAAATCCCCCTGCATGGAACAAGGGATCAAAGCCAAAAAGGGGTATAAGAGAAGGACCCCTGAACCAAGAATTTAGATCACTTCTGACAAGGAACCCTGAAACCAAGGACAAGAAGCCTGCTGATCCAAGGACTTGCCTACCCCTTCTGCCAGTGTGCTGTTTGCTGGGGGGAATCCTGCATTGCTTCTTTATTTTTGCCAAGGCACCAGGAGAGAGGAACTGTGTGTGTACTCTCACGCTTTGCTAAGAAAATCTCCAAGGGCTGGAAGAGGCCAGTCTCCTGTTGAAGTCACAGGGCTAAAGGACTTCATCTGCTTAAAGTGCTATTTGCTGGAACCTGTGAATCCAGCACCTTTGAAAGAATCCAGCAATCTCGACGCCGACGGACGTCGCCGAATCCAGCTCGACATAGTGAGTAACGGCTCCAGTGTCCCACTTCCTCGACGCCGGCCGCCGGGCCCGATCGACGCCAGCAGCAACGCCAGTGAGTAGTGAGTTCGGCTCCAGCTCCAAGGGACCTCGTGTCTGCACCGCTGCTGATCGAATCGACTTCGAAGCCCTCTCGACGCCGTGAGCGCTGCTCACACTTCGCAACAGCATCATCGACATCGACGACCACTGAGGCCTGATCGACACCGATGACGCGACGCCGGATTGCTCGACGCCGCTGATCATCGTGTGCTTCATTTTCCTAAGGTATTGTGTTGTTGGGGGTCCGTGTGACTCCGGGCTCGACGTAGCGCTCCTCGCTGTCGACGCCGAACCTTTGGATTAACTTTGCCTCAACGTCGTGTGACTCCTGTGTGGGTTACATTGTTGCCAAGAACTGTGTTTCCAGGAAGAAGAGTTGCTTTTGATACGAAATACTTTGTGCTAAAGAAGAAACTATATTTGAAGTGGAAGCCCTCCCGCCGCACCCAAATTAATCACCACCCCCAGCCGCCATTAGCGCCTTCTGCACTTAGGGTAAAATCAAAGTGCTCTCTGCCTGTCCGCTGCAGAAAAGCACACTTTCCCAAACCTGTAATTCAGAGCTTTAAGTCCGTGCTCTGACAACCCTTCTCCCTTGCACCATTGATCTGCCGAAACCAAATCCTACAAATCAAAGGTGCAGCAGCTCCATTAAGGATGTATTTGTTGCAAGGAGCACCCGAAAAAATAAATTGTGAAATGCCCCTTTTCTTTAACCTCAAATGAATCCTTTTTCTGCCTCCACTGCACTGCATAGTATTTCCCTTACTGCATGCAGACTCAAAGGGACTTTTCATCATAATTCCAAGTAGTAGACTGGTGTTCAGAGCCCTTTACCGCCACATGAAGAAGTGAAATACTTTTATTGAGGCATTGACAAACAGCTTGAGTTTGGAAAAGTGACCACGGTGACACCAGGCTACAGCTGCATAAGTACAGATTATTTATTATCATATGCTTAACCCAGTTCACTCTTCTCGTTGGCACGGGTGAGTGCGCCAACAGCGCACCTGTAATTTGAGTCAATTGCAGAGCCGTTATAGCTGCATTTTTTTTGTGTAAGTAGACCCGGGTGCGTTTCTGGGCTTTTGGATCTCACCCCCCACCCCCACAGGATGAGAGGTGGTACCTCCCTCTCTCACATAACTCAGTTCCAGACGTGATTGGGCACTGAGGGGCCAAGCCAAGTACATTGGCCTGTAAAGTGGGAATGGGCGCGCGTGACACCAGTCAGAGGACATTAACAAAATCAACACGTGCGTCCTCCCCTGCCTCCTCTCTCCACCCATACACTTGTTTGGCCTCCATCTCCTGGCTGTGGGGCGCTCCCTGCTCCCACCGCGAACAAGCATTTGCAATGCAATAGATCTCGCATTTACGTGAGTTTTAGCTATTGGCATTGTAAATGACAATGCCTTTTATTTATGTTTGGTTTTTAAATGTAAATAAAAGGCATTGTCATTTACAATGCCAATAGCTTAAACTCGCATAAATGCGAGACCTATTGCATTGCAAATGCTTGTTTTGTATGTAGTCACTCATTCTACAGTATGTTGCCTCTAAGCGCTCTAATTGACAAATGTTGCAGTTACGCAATTTAAAGTTACTCAGTTTATCGACCCCAGAAATCTGGAAAGCTGAGATGGTCTTGCAGGAATGGAAAAGCTCATTTGCTCACGGTATAGGAAATCTTGATTTGCTGTCTCTGTTAACACGTTTACCGCTGCGGACATTCCGCCGCGGTGCGGGCGTTTGATGAAGTGGGCGGGGCTGCGTCGGCCGTTGGCCATTTGCAGCACTACGGAGGTAGTGCTCCCGTCGGCCAACAGCCGACAGGAGCACGCAACGGGTTATATAAAAAATAAACAAAGGAATAAGGAGACTCTAGAAGTCAGATGGGACCAAGGGTAAACATCTACTGGAAAAAAACAAGGGTTCCATACTAGTAGGATAGGTACAATAACACAGTTTTTACAATCAAAAATTGGGGTATAAGCATGTATTCACAGAATGAAAACATTTTGTTAAGCAATAGTTTACAGCACAAATTATACAAGAGGTGAGTGAGCAAACCGTGACGAGGTACAAGGAAATCAGCCAATTTCCTTACCACAGGCAAGTGACTTAAAAGGGTGAAAAATCAGTTAGCATCTCATACTCAATAATGTGATACAAATTGTAGTATAGAGTTAGAGACGTTTGTCGACGACGTTTCGATACCTGAGCGATAGTGGGATCTAATCAGGAGAAGGTGATGGAACAAGTGCCTGGGAAGTTTGCCTGGGCAGGTATAAGTAAAAAAAAAAGGGGGGGGGTTTAGAAAAGTAAGGGAGGAAGGGAGAGTGGAGTAGGGATTAGTAAACAGCAAGGACAATCAGGTTAGGTAGATCAAAGAAATAAACTATTGCTTAAATAAATGTTTCTATTCTGTGAATACATGCTTATACCCCAATTTTTGATTGTCAAAATTGTGTTATTGTACCTATTCTACTTGTATGGGACCATTGTTTTTCCCCAAAAGTCTCTGTTAAATAAGGCTTTTTTGTGGATCTCTGTTTTGGGTTGGGGGTGGGTGTTAGGCTTGTCTTAGTATGTTAAATGCCCGGAGTGGAAGTTAGGGCTCAGGAGACAGGTGGGTTGTTAGAAATGGGATTTTTGGTAGGCTAGGGTGCGGGCCAAAGCCAGGCAAAAGGCACTACTGTAGTCAGGATAAGGGATTAAACATCTAAAATAACCCCTGCTCACCCCCTTGGTAGCTTGGCAGGAGCAGCTAGGTTTATCTTAGAGGCTGTGTGTAAAGCATTTGCACATCACATAACCCACAGTAAGACAGTGTACCCACCACAAAAGGACACCACACCAGTTTAGAAAAATATCAAATATTTTTATATAATTAAACCAAGACAAAAAATGATGAAAATCCACAATACTATACTTAAAAGTTCACAGTTCAAAAATATTTTGATTAAAAAGGGTTCCTTGTGTGGATAGCTCAGTCCGGGCTTCCACGGCGTCATGAGCACACGATCAACTACGGTGTCGGGAAGACCCTCAAACAGTACCTTTTTAGAGATGCAGGGCGATGGAGCCCTTGAAGTCACTCGCATTGCAGGTCGAGCTTCTTTCTGATGGGGTCTGGAGCGCTCGCGCCAGCAGGCGTCCGGACCTGTGGTGTAAAGTACAGCGGTGTGGCTTGAGGTACCCCCAGGTTGCGGTGCGAGCAGCGACTCGGTGGCTGAGTCCGATAGCGTAGTCAGTGAGCCCAGGATCGCTGTGCCAGATGGAGGCGGGGCTCACCACAGTTCTAGCAGGTCATGGTGCAAGCAGCGGCGGTGTCAATGCTGAAACTCTGTCGTCGGCTGACGAACTGGAGTCGATGGTGCCGGTGTCGGTAGGCCAAGGCTGCGGTGCGGGATGAGGGTGGTGCGTCGTGTAACTTATGAGTGGTGCCCCCGAACCATGGTGCAAGCCTCTGCGTCGATTTCGGCAGGAAGTGGCGGTGTCAGGAAGGCCATGTCGTTGTTGTGTAGTGAGGTGGTGCAGAGTGCGGGCCCACAGGTCTCTGTGCGAGCAGCGGCTTGGTGATTGCGTCAGCAGGCATCATAAGTGGGACCAGGATCGCGGCGTGGCATGGCGGCAGTGCCCTCTGCGGTGCCAAAGCTTTGGCGGGAAGCAAGGTGGTGCAGAGTGCGGTGCCCACTAGTCGTGGTGCGAGCAGTTGCTCGGTGATGGCATCAGCAGGCGTCTTCAGTGAGACCAGGTTTGCGTTGCAGTGGGTGTCCTCTGCGGGACCTTCAGCACACCGGGTTCGGCAGGGTTGTCATATTCTTCGTCGAGTGGCGTTCTTCGGGTTGCAGCACAAAACACACAGTCTCCAGTGCTGTGGGTCGAAGAACCTGAAGTCTTTGCTGTTCCTGAGACTTCGTGAACAGGGAGCAAGCTCTACCTGAAGCCCTTGGAGAGTCTCATCAATTTGGTTGCAGAAAGTCCAGTCCAGGCCTTTCACTGCCCAAGACAGAATCAGCCACTGCAGGTCAGCCCAGCAAAGCACACAGCAAAGCGGTCGTTCCTTTTAGCAGCTTCTCCAGCTCTTCTTCTGGGCAGTCTTCTTGATCCAAATGAGTTCTAAAGTTCAGGGGTCTGGGACCCAGTATTTGTACACAAAAATCCTTTGATCTTCCAGGCAGAGGGTGTCGGTTTCCGGCCAGAACCAGTTGGGCCTTCTCTGGTGTGAATTCCTGGCAGGAGGTGGAGACTGCTTTGTCAGATGCAGACTAGGTCCTTTGAGGTGCAAGGAAATCTCCCCCCTGCCCCCCATCATAACTTAGGTCTATTTAGCCCTTTCCTGACCTACCTAGGCTATGGGGAGCCACCATGCTCCCCAGCCATCTGTCGTCTAGAAACCAGACTGGCAATCCACATTCCAGCAGTGGCACATGGGATGACCGAGCAAAATAATACCCACTTTCTAAAAGTGGCCACTATGAACTCCTCCGAATGAAAAGGGCACCCTCGCTAAAGGCTGCGTCTTTAGACGCTGAGTTCGTCATACCTAACTTCCTTTACTTATAGCTATTTTGGGCTACATACGTGGGTGGCACAATCCGTGCTGCAGGCCCACGAGTAGCGGTTGACTCACAAGCCACGGCACCTGTAGTGCCCTTTACTGGTGATTGACAAGTAAGTCACACATCCAATCATAACACAATTTACCACAGGAGCACCGGCGCTTTACCACTGACCAGCAGTGCGAAAAGCACGCAGGAAAGTTATACCAACAAAAACAGAGTCAAAACCGGGAGGGCAGAAAGCAAAAACTCAGGGGAAACACCCCAAAAGATGCCAAGTCTAACACACGTCCCCTCCAGCTGAAAGTAGGGGGAACTACCCACACTCCTGGAAGTTCTCCTCACTAAGGCGGAAGAACCGGGACAGGCCATCTGCGTTGGCGTGTTCTGTCCCTGGATGGTGTTCCATCGTGAAGTCCATTCCCTGTAAGGAGATGAACCACCTCAGCAGTTTTGGATTCTCCCCCCTCATCTGCATTAACTACCTGAAGGGCCTGTGGTCGGTCTGAACCCGGAAGTGAGTCCCAAACAGGTAGGGCCTCTGCTTCTTCAGTGCCCAGGCCACAGTGAAAGCTTCCCTTTCTATGACACACTACCTTTGCTCCTTGGGGAGTAGTCTCTTGCTAAGGAAGACTACCAGCAGGTCTAGGCCCTCCTCGTTCAGTTGTGAGAGCACTGCTCCCACTCCATGCTCTCACGCGTCAGTCTGCACTCTTCAATAGCAAGGGGAGCTTAGAGGGAAGTTATGGGTACTGATAGGGAAAAGCCCTCCACTCAGTGAAATCAATCCAAAAGAAATCCCTGTACCCAGGACACTAGTTATTAATTATCTAACGGGCATGAGACCATTGTCCGCCTGAATTCTCAATCGTAAAATTCCGGACAACACCTATTCTTATTTATATGTTTAGGTGTTCATTGTCTATAATGCCCTACTGTCCCAAACAAACATAATGGTTTGTAAATACTACTAATTATGGGGGGGTTCAATATGTTTTCAACTCGGCGCGACCTAAAAAATGTCAGCCCTACATAGGACCATACATATATCCACACATACACCCATTAATCCAGAAAAAATGTGTGGCGGAGAGGAAGGCACATCACGGGCGAACACCCTCGGGGCGATCTGGTCAGATGTTTACCAGAGACTTGGCCCTTTTCTCATCATAGGTGACCATTCCTATTCCAGAGTTTTGTGAACAAGTGAAAAAAGAGAGGAGTGAAGAGACGGTGCAAAGCAAGGAGCTTAGAGCGTGACTCCTTAAACAAACAAAACAGAGTGAGAATAAAATCAACAGTCAAACCTCTAAAACTACTTTATTACCGACTGAGGTATGCACAGTTGAAGTAAAAAGGCTGGTAGCTTAATGTCGCATACCACTACCTGCAACCGACATGTTTCACTGCCCAATAAACTGAGGTTCCTGGGATGATACAACGTTCCTGAATCAAGTTGGTACGGTTGAAATTACAACCGACAACCAGGCGGAGAACTGCCTTTTCAGCTGGTACGCAGGAGCATAGCTGAATTAGGCTCCCTGTTTTAAAGATGTCGGAAGTGGGTGCAGCAACAGAGTACTAACCCTGATGAATCTGCCATAAAGTTTATTGGGCAGTGAAACATGTCGGTTGCAGGTAGTGGTATGCGACATTAAGCTACCAGCCTTTTTACTTCAACTGTGCATACCTCATTCAGTAATAAAGTAGTTTTAGAGGTTTGACTGTTGATTTTATTCTCACTCTGTTTTGTTTGTTTAAGGAGTCACGCTCTAAGCTCCTTGCTTTGCACCGTCTCTTCACTTCTCTCTTTTTTCACTTGTTCACTAAACTCTGGAATAGGAATGGTCACCTATGATGAGAAAGGGGCCAAGTCTCTGGTAAACATCTGACCAGATCGCCCCGAGGGTGTTCGCCCGTGAGGTGCCTTCCTCTCCGCCACACATTTTTTCTGGATTAATGGGTGTATGTGTGGATATATGTATGGTCCTATGTAGGGCTGACATTTTTTAGGTCGTGCCGAGTTGAAAACATATTGAACCCCCCATAATTAGTAGTATTTACAAACCATTATGTTTGTTTGGGACAGTAGGGCATTATAGACAATGAACACCTAAACATATAAATAAGAATAGGTGTTGTACGGAATTTTACGATTGAGAATTCAGGCGGACAATGGTCTCATGCCCATTAGATAATTAATAACTAGTGTCCTGGGTACAGGGATTTCTTTTGGATTGATGAGCGTCAGTCTGCACGACAAATTCTTCGGAGAAGTCGGGAGCCTTGAGCACGGGGGGCCGTGCACATAGCAGCCTTCAGGGTATCAAACGCCCACTGGCAGGACTCCTTTTTCATCTGCTTCTTGGAAGTCAGCCTCAGTTAAGGGGGCCACGATGGCGCCATATCCCTTAACAAACTTCCTGTAGTATCTGGTGAGTCCTAAGAAGACCCTCACCTCAGTCTGGGTCTTGGGGGATCCCAAGCCAGAATGGTGTCAACCTTGGGCTGTAGGGGTGCCACCTGGCCGCTCCCTACCTGGTGTCCCAAGTACACCACAGACCCCTGCCCGATCTGGCACATACTGGCCATAATCGTGAGGCCTGCCGTCTGCTGTGCCCTCAACAGTTCCCTAAATGTGTTGCTGATGTTTGTCCTAACTGGAACTGAACACAGTGATGTCGTCCAGGTATGCGGCGCTGAATTCCTCCAGCCCGGCCAACACCTGGTTGACCAACCTCTGAAATATGGCAAGGGCATTCTTCAAGCCAAAGGGCATCAAACGGAACTGGTAATGCCCGTCCGGGGTCAAGAATGCAGATCTTTCTTGGGCCCCCTCTGTTAGGATGATCTGCCAGTACCCTGACGTTAAATCGAACCTACTCCGGAATCAGGCCACTCCCAACCGATCGATGAGCTCATCGGCTCGGGGGATGGGGTGTGCGTCAGTCCACATGATGGCATTGAGCCCCCGATAGTCCCTGCAGAACCGCAGTTCCGGAGTGGCACCCGGTGCCTTTGTCTTCGGGACCAAGACCACGGGGCTGGCCCAGGGGCTGCTGGATGGCTCATCCACCCCTAACGCCAACATGTTCAAGACCTCCTCTTTGATGCTGGCCTTGACCCGGTCAGCCAACTGGTAAATCTTATGTTTCACTGGGGGGCTGCCACCGGTATCCATGTCGTAGGTACACCAGTAAGTAACACATGGGATCAAGGAAAACAGTGGGGCAAACTGCTCCATCAACTGGCAACACTCGCTCTGTTGCTCTGCCGTCAGGGCCAGGGAGTGGGTCACACCATCCACCGATCCATCCCCCTCTTGGGTGTACAGCAGGTCAGGGAGAGGCTCACTCTCCACTTCCTCACCGTCGTTTGTCCGCCAAGAGCATGCTCACTTCAGACCTCTTGAAGTGGGGTTTGAGGCGGTTTATGTGGAGGACCCGCAACGTGTTCCGAGGAGCCCGCAAATCCACCAGTGAGGTGACCTCACTTTTGCGCTCCACCACCTCAAAGAGCCCCGTCCACTTGTCCTGCAAGGCACTAGGTTCCACAGGGGCCATAACCCACACTTTCTGTCCAGGTTGAAACTCTACTAGAGTGGCATTCTGGTCATACCACTTCCCCATTTCTTCATGACTGGCCTTGAGGTTCGCCTGAGCGAGTTTCCTGAAGCCGGCAGTTTGGTTGCAGAAGGCCAGCATGTAGCTGCACATATCCTGGGGTGTCTTCTTGGGAGCTGCCTCCCAGCCCTCCTTCACCAAGCTGAGAGGTCCTCGCACGGGATGATCGTACAACAGTTCGAAGTGGCTGAACCCAAGAGGCTTCTGGGGTACCTCCCTGTAAGCAAAGAGCATGCATGGTAAGAGGATGTCCCACTTACGCCTCATGGGTTCAGTGAGATCCTTGATCATGCCCTTTAAGGTCTGGTTGAACCTTTCCACCAGACCATTACCTTGGGGGTGGTAAGGAGTGGTGAACTTGTAGGTAACACCACACTCCTTCCACAAGGATGTCATATACTTCGATATGAAATTGGTCCCCCTGTCGGAAGCCACCTCTCTGGGGAACCCCATGTGGGAAAAGATCACCATTAATGCCCGGCCTACCACTGGCGCCGTCGTTGTCCTGTGAGGGATTGCCTCTGGGTACCGGGTGGCATGGTCCACCAAGACCAGGATGTACCTGTTGCCCATGGCCATCTTGGGAGCCAGTGGCCCCATGATGTCCATCCCTACTCTTTCAAAGGGTGTCCCCACTATGGGGAACGGTTGGAGAGGCACTTTCACCTTCCTCCCACTCTTGCCACTTGCCTGGCAAGTTTGGCAAGACCGACAATGCACATCCGATTGCCTCCGCATTTGAGGCCAGAAAAGTGGGTGACAAGCCAGTCAAAGGTCTTGTCCTGCCCCAAGTGTCCTGCCAAAGGCACGTCGTGAGCCGGAAGTACCACCAGCACCCGAGCTGATCCTGGTTCCGCGACCTTGGGCTCGCTGTACAGGAGATCATTCTCCCAAAAGATCCATTGTGATCCAGACTGATCACCAGTCACCTGGGCTGCGGCCTGCCACCGCAGACCCTCCAGAGAAGGGCACTCTTTCTGCTCCCGGCAGAACTCCTCCCTGGTGGGACCCCATTCTTGCTGCCAATGGGTCAGCTCAGAGATGTCCTCCAGTTCGGCTACCTGCTCCCCTGTGGGCACCGGGGCATCCCCCTCTAGGTCCGCTTCCTTCCGGGCCGTGGGAAACCTCAGGGGGAAGTTTCCCACACCCCTTGCCCTTTCTTTTGGCAGGGACCTGGGCCACTGTCTCAGGCTCCTGGTCCCTCTAATCACCTTCTCGGGCTGCCATCGACTGAGTGGAAATGCATGTGCACTCTGCCAACCCAAGCATCTCCAAGTGGGGCCTGAGCTCAACATCCTTTCATAAGGACTGCTCCAGGTCATTACTGAGCAGACAATCGACAGGCATGGAAGGGCTCACAACTACCCTCAATGGACCTGAGACCCCCCCACTGGAAGGGAACCTGCACTACTAGACACGGGCACTCTGAATTGTCGACTGCGATCACCTGGTGGAATACCCGGGGACTACCTGCGTCTCAGGGACCAGGTGACACTGAACTGAGGTCACACTGGCTCCAGTATCCCTGAGAGCCTCTTCCCTTTTCCCGTTGATGGTCACCCAGGTGCTATATTTCTTTGTGTTAGGGGCCCCATGGTCTCCTGGGACCATCTCACTGTCCCCTAGTGAGACGAGGGCCATTTCTACGGGCTCCCCATCCTCCTGTTGGGACTCCTCCTCCTCCCCAAGCGCTATGCTGGCCAACACTTTAGACTGCCCACCGGTGAGTGGGTGTGTCCCCTTTGGGCACCTGGGGCCTCCCTTCCTGTACCTCACCTGGTCACATTCAAAATATTTCCGGGGGCCGGTCTCAGCAGGCTTTCCTGTCGAGGCCCTTTGCTTCCTATGTCCGGGGGGATGGGAACCTTTACCCTGGGTGTTATTTTGGGGCCCTTTCAAGAACTCCTGTGTTTTACCCTTGTCCCCCCCACACTTTTTGGCTGGGGACCCTGTCCACCTTTGGCTGAGTCTCCCCCAAATGCTTTATTGTGGACACTGGTAGTCACCCAGTGGTCTGCCTCCATAGCAAGGTTCCTGGGGTCAGTCTGCTTACTATCTACTAGGTGCTGGTGCAGATCTGTAAAACATAGACTGGACAGGTGCTCCCACGCAATCAAATTGTAGAGCCCTTTAGCATCTGTCACATTGCTGCTCTTCACCCAGCCATCCAACGATCGACAAAACCCATCCACACATTCATGCCACGTGTTGGCATCAGGTTTCTTCCAGGATCTAAACTGATCCCTGTACTTTTCAGGGGTGGGACCATACCTGGTGAGAAGGGCTTCCTTCATATAAGCATTGGTGAAGTTAGGCCCCTTGCCCAATGCTGTCAAAGTATCCCTGGCTTCCTCTGGAAACAGAGACCACAATCCTGCTCCCCAATTCTCCTCAGGGAACCCCATTCATGTGTATCGCTGCCTCGTAACCCTGAAACCTCCTCTGTACTTCATCCCCCTTCTTGAAGTCTCTGCCCACGTTCTTCGGGATGTGTACGATTCGGTCTGTCTTGGCGAGTACTGCCACCATCTGAGATGGTTCTTTTCTCTCGATCCAGATCCTTCATCCTAACTTCATGTTCCGATACCATTCTCTTCTCCTCCATGGCCAATCTAATCTTTTCCAGCTCAGGGGCGGCTTTCCTTGCGTCCCGCCTGTCCTCCAGCTCCTATAGGGACAGGCCATTGCTGATTGGTCGGAAGGGTCCCCCCCCCTCCCAAAAACACATCCATCCTAGGACTAGGCCCTCAGTGCCTTTTGTAGCTCTTCCTTCTTAGTGAAGCCTCTGACTTGGACATTTAGGTTTTTGCACACAGACTTCAGTTCTCTCACAGTGTAGAGCTCCTCAAAGGCGATGTCCATGGATGCAACGGATGACGATATTGATTCCGGCATGATGAAGCAGAAAGTTCACCTGGCAAGATCACAAAAATCGGCCAAAAAGAAAACTGGTTAGTATGTGGCACGTAATGGTCTGCAATATGGCAGTAGGGCACACCAATCCCTGTAAGTCAAGTGCAAACGCAAGTCCGATCCTCACCGCTGACAACCAATGTTAGAAATGGGATTTTTGGTAGGCTAGGGTGCGGGCCAAAGCCAAGCAAAAACCACTACTCTAGTCAAGATAAGGAAGTTACACATATAAAATAACCCCTGCTCACTCCCTTGATAGCTTGTCACGAGCAGCCAGGTTTATCTTAGAGGCAGTGTGTAAAGATTTTGCACATAACCCACAGTAAGACAGTGTACGCACCACATAAGGACACCACACCACTTCAGAAAAATATAAAATATTTTTACATAATTAAAACAAGACCAAAAACGATGAAAATCCACAATACTATACTTAAAAGTTCACAGTTCAAAAATACTTTGACTAAAAGGGGTTCCTTGTGTGGATAGCTCGATCCGGGCTTCCACGGCACCGTGAGAACACAAATCCCAAAACAGTTCTGGCTGACCACGGGGTCGCAGGCCAACTACTGTGTTGGGAAGACCCGCAACCACTACTTTTCTGAGATGCAGGGCGATGGGGCCCTTGAAGTCACTTGCACTGCAGGTCTAGCTCCATTCTGATGGGGTCCGGAGCGCTGGTGCCAACAGGCGTCGGGTGCTGCGGTGTGAAGTGCGTCGTGCGGTACCCCCAGGTCGCGGTGCGAGCAGCGGCTCAGCGGCATCAGATGGCGTCATCGGTGAGACCAGGGTCGTGGTGCGAGATGGAGGCGGGGCTCGTCACGGTGCTTGCAGGTCACGGTGCAAGCAGCAGTAGTGTCCCTGCCGAAGCGGTGTCAGTAGGCCAAGGCTGCGGTGCGGGATGAGGGCGTTGCTGACCTATTTCTCTGGATCGGGAGCGGCTCTGTTGACCTGGTTCTCTGGCTCGGGAGAGGCTCTGCTGACCTGCTTCTCCAGCTTTACAGCTGCTCTGATGACCTGGTTCTACAATGGCTCTGCTGGCTCTGGTTCTCTGGCTCTAGAGCAGCTCTGCTAGCCTGGTTCTCCGGCTCTAGAGCGGCTCTGCCGACCTGGTTTTTTGCCCCTAGAGCGGCTCTGCCTATCTGGTTTTCTGCCCCTAGAGCGGCTCTGCTGACCTTGTTCTCAGAGCTCAAGAGCGACTCTAAAGACCTGGTTCTCTGGCTATACAGCATATCTGCTAACCTGGCTCTCTGGCTCTAATCAGCTCTGCTGACCTGGTACTAAGTCTCTAGTTCTGCTGACCTGGTTCTCTGGCTCTAGAGCAGCTCTGCTGACCTGGTTCTTTGGCGGATGTATGACATCACAACGCATGCTTTTAGCACGCATGCTTTTACATTGCAAGTTTTACAACGCATGCCTTTACAACGCATAGTGTTGAGGGGTGCTGGATAGTGAATAGTTTAATTTACTATTCCAAATGCAGTCCCCGTGGATAGTAGGGAAGGTGTTGGATAGTAAATTAAATCTATTCCCTATCCTAGAGCGCCCCCCAGCTCAATGCGTTGTAATGGTTTGCGTTGTAAAAGTTGCGATGTAAAAGCACTGCGTGGTAAAAGTTGCGTTGTAAAGGATGTTTCCCTCTCTGGCTCTGGAGCCGCCCTGCTGACCTGGTTCCCTGGCTCTAGAGCCGCCCGGCTGACCTGGTTCCCTGACTCTAGAGCCGCCCTGCTGACCTGGTTCTCTGGCTCTAGAGCCGCCCTGCTGACCTGATTCTCTGGCTCTAGAGCAGCTCCGCTGACCTGGTTCTCTGGCTCTAGAACAGCTCTGCTGACCTGGTTCTCTGGCTCTAGAGCAGCTCTGCTGACATGGCACTAGAGCAGCTCTGCTGACATGGCTCTAGAGCAGCTCTGCTGACCTGGTTCTCTGGCTCTACAGCAGCTCTGCTGACCTGGTACTCAGTCTCTAACTCTTCTGACCTGGTTCATTGGCTCTGGAGCTGCCCTGCTGACCTGGTTCTCTGGCTCTAGAGCAGCTCTGCTGACATGGTTCTCTGGCTCTAGGGCAGCTCTGCTGAACTGGTTCTCTGACTGCAACAGCTCTGCTGACCTGGTTCTCTGACTCTAGAGCAGCTCTGCCAACCTGATTCTCTGGCTCTAGAGCAGCTCTGCTGACAATGCTCTAGAGCTGCTCTGCTGACCTGGTTCTCTGGCTCTACAATGGCTCTGCTGACCTCATTTTCTGGCTCTGCAACTGATCTGCTGACCTGGTTTTCTGGCTCTCCAGCAGCTCTGCTGACCTGGTTCTCTGGCTCTAGAGCAGCTCTGTTGGCCTGGTTCTCTGGCTTTAGAGCCGCTCAGCTGACCTGTATCTCTGGCTCTACATCGGCTCAGCTGACCTGGTTCTCTGGCTCAACAGCCTCTCTGGTGACCTGGTTCTCTGGCTCTACAGCATCTCTGGTGACCTGGTTCTCTGGATCTAGAGAGACTCTGCTGACCTGGTTCTCTGGCTCTAAAGCGGCACTGCTGACCTGGTTCTCTGGCTCTAGAGCGGCTCTGCTGACCCTGTTCTATGGCTCTACAGCGGCTCTACTGACTTGGTTCTCTGGCTCTAAAGCAGCTGTGCAAACCTGGTTCTCTGGCTCTACAGCAGCTCTGCAGACCTGGTTCTCTGGCTCTACAGCAGCTCTGCAGATCTGGTACTCTGGCTCTAGAGCGGCTCTGCTGACCTGGTTTTCTGGCTGTAGGGCGTCTCTGCTGACCTGGTTCACTGGCTCTAGAGCAGCCCAGCAGACCTGGTTCTCACGCTGTACAGCAGCTCTGCTCACCTGGCTTTCTGGCTCTAGAGCTGCTCTGCTGACCTGGTTCTCTAACTCTGCTGACCTGGTTCTCTGGCTCTACAACTGCTCTTCTGACCTGGTTCTCGGGTTCTACAACATCTCTGCTGTCCTGGTTTTCTAGCTCCAGAGCGACTCTGCTGACCTGGTTTTCTGGCTGTACAACTGCTCTTCTGACCTGGTTCTCTGGCTCTACAACGTCCCTGCTGTCCTGGTTTTCTGGCTCCAGAGCGACTCTGCTGACTTGGTTTTCTGGCTCTAGAGCGACTCTGCTGACCTGGTTCTTTGGCTCTAGAGAGGCTCTGCTGACACGGTTCTCTGGCTCTAAAGCGGCTCTGCTGACCTGGCTCTACAGCAGCTCTGCTGACCTGGGTCTCAGCCTCTACAACGGCTCTGCTGACCTGGTTCTTTGGCTCTAAGTCAGAGAACACATATAAAATAACCCCTGCTCACCTCCTTGATAGCTTGGCAGGCTTATCTTAGAGGCAGCGTGTAAAGCATTTGCACATAACCCACAGTAAGACACCACACCACTTTAGAAAAATATCAAATATTTTTATATAGTTAGAACAAGACCAAAAACGATGGAAATCCACAATACTATACTTAAAAGTTCACAGTTCAAAATACTTTGATTAAAAAGGGTTCCTTGTGTGGATAGCTCTGTCCGGGCTTCCACAGAGTCGTGAGCACACAAATCCAAAAACAGTTCTGGCTGACCACGGGGTCGCAGGCCAACTACGGTGTCGGGAAGACCCACAAACAGTACCTTTCAGAGATGCAGGGTGATGGGGCTGTTGAAGTCACTTGGGTCTGATTGGGTCTGGAGAGCTGGTGCAAACAGGCGTCAAGTGCTGCTGTGTGAAATGCAGCGTGCAGTGCCCCCAGGTTGCGGTGCAAGCAGCGGCTCAGCGGCATCAGATGGCGTCGTCGGTGAGACCAGGGTCGTGGTGCAAGATGGAGGCGCGGATTGTCACGGTGCTAGCAGGTCACGATGCAAGCAGCGGCAGTGTCGTTGCCGAAGCGGTGTCGGTAGGCCAAGGGTGCAGGATGAGGGCAGTGCTGACCTATTTCTCTGGCTCAATAGCAGCTGTTGACCTGGTTCCCTGGCTCGGGAGAGGCTCTGCCGACCTGGTTCTCCGGCTTTACAGCAGCTCTGCTGACCTGGTTCTCTGGCTCTACAATGGCTCTGCTGACCTGGTTCTCTGGCTCTAGAGCAACTCTGCTGACCTCGTTTTCTGGATCCAGAGCGACTCTGCAGACCCGGTTCTCTGGCTCTAGAGTGGGTCTGCTGACCTGGTTGTCTGGCTCTACATCAGCTCTGCTGACCTGGTACTCAGTCTCTAGTTCTGCTGACCTGGTTCTCTGGCTCTAGAGCAGCTCTGCTGACCTGGTTCTCTGGCTCTGGAGCCACCCTGCTGACCTAGTTCCCTGGTTCTAGAGCCGCCCTGCTGACCTGGTTCTCTGGCTCTAGAGCCGCCCTGCTGACCTGATTCTCTGGCTCTAGAGCATCTCCGCTGACCTGGTTCTCTGGCTCTAGAGCAGCTCTGCAGACCTGGTTCTCCGGCTTTACAGCAGCTTCTACTGACCTGGTTCTCTGGCTCTACAGCATCTCTGCTGACCTGGTTCTCTGGCTCTACAGCAGCTCTGCTGACCTCGTACTCAGTCTCTAACTCTGCTGACCTGGTTTATTGGATATAGAGCAGCTCTGCTGACCTGGTTCTCTGGCTCTGGAGCTGCCCTGCTGACCTAGTTATCTGGCTCTAGAGCAGCTCTGGCTCTAGAGCATCTCCGCTGACCTGGTTCTCTGGCTCTAGGGCAGCTCTGCTGAACTGGTTTTCTGACTCTACAACAGCTCTGCTGACCTGATTCTCTGGCTCTAGAGCAGCTCTGCTGACATGGCTCTAGAGCTGCTCTGCTGACCTGGTTCTCTGGCTCTACAATGGCTCTGCTGACCTGGTTCTCTGGCTCTGCAACCGCTCTGCTGACTTGGTTCTCTGGCTCTACGGCAGCTCTACTGATCTGGTTCTCTGGCTGTCCAGCAGCTCTGCTGACCTGGTTCTCAGGCTCTAGAGCAGCTCTGTTGGCCTGGTTCTCTGGCTCTAGAGCCGCTCAGCTAACATCTCTGCTGACCTGGTTCTTTGGCTCTGCAAAGGCTCTGCTGACCAATTTCTATGGCTCGGTAGCAGCTCTGTTGACCTGGTTCCCTGGCTCGGTAGCGGCTCTGTTGACCAGGTTCTCTGGATCGGGAGCAGCTCTACTGACCTGTTTCTCTGGCTTTACAGTGGCTCTGCTGACCTGGTACTCTGGCTCTACAATGGCTCTGCTGACCTGGTTTTCTGTCCCTAGAGCGGCTCTGCTGACCTGGTTCTATTCCTCTAATTGACATTGTGTCCTCTTTGGGCAGGTACTTGTTTGCGGCGGGCTATTGAGGGAAAACAAGTACCTGAAGTTTTATGCCATATCACATTGGGCTTCTATGTTCTAACTAGCTAATATTTGCTTATGAAAGATTTGTTTTCGTTTTAATTGACGTATAGTTCTTATCCTTCTTTGATAAATAGACCAGTAGTGGGTACTTGCACTTTACTATGCCCACTATTAGAATGTCTGTACAGTACCCTCTACGTTTGTCTGAAAATATTCTTTTCATTAGAGGGCTAAATCACTTTATTATGGTGAATGTGTGTTTATTTAAATGACAGTATTGATCTATGAAGGTCTTAACTATTGGTATATTAGATTGCCTTTTGTATGCATTGTTTTATGAATGAAATCTGAATAAATAATTTGACTGACAGTGCTGTCGGGTGAAAAATTCTGCAACTAGGACTGAAAAATTAGGACGAACCACTGACTCTCCGGGTGGCAAATCCCATTCCATAGAGGATAGCTCAGAAAACAATGTTAATTCCAATCCCAAAATTACTGATACTCATAAAAGGTATGAAATACCCACATAAGAATTGGCGATGCCTTAGTAATAAGGACCTCTGTAATCAGCTTCCACCGACCATCACACTTTATTGCAATAGAGTACACTTTGGGGTATCCCAGCCGTCCAGCACAGTATTGCACTGTTCTGGAGGCACAATGGAAATATGGAGCAACCTCAGGGAACTTGCAAGTTGTTAAATTCATTGGGGGGTACAACATGGCGGCCATAGGAAGATGAACAGACGGAAGATACCACACAGCCCTGCCAAGTGTCACGCTTCAGACGTGACACTAACGCATTTCAGTGTGGTGGTCCGTATCACTGCACTGAAATGCATTGTCACGCATTATGGCACCTCTCAGCTGTGAAGCCGGAGCACTTATAATCCACCAATATTGAAATCTGCAGTGGTAGCGCGATGTGCGACTCCACACCCTTCCGTCCAGCACAAGGTTTTTCCTCTCAGTGCTTCGTTTCCGAGTGTGGTTGCCAGTGGTGGACACAGGGACTCATTTTCATGGATCCGGACTCACCTTCTGCTTCGATGCAGCGTAAGGGAAAGTAGGAAAAAGATAAAGATAGGAAAGCAGTGAGAAAGGAAGAACACAAATGAAAAAGATCTCCGTGTGAGATGCAGAGACAGGAAGTGTAAGGCGCCGTAATTAAGAGCAAAGCACGGCTTTCCCCCTACAAGAACACTCATTGATTACTTCAAACTGAAAATATGGATCACAAAACTGGGCAGGCCATTTACCCTATCATAACCTGCCAGACTCCTGATGTTCCACTTAACAGGGTCAGACTAGCACATATCACCTTTCATTGCCATAAAATGGCCAATGGATGATATGGCCATCATGTCCAGACTGTAACAGGCAACGCTCTGAAAAGAATTGTTATTTCCATGTTCAAAACCAACACAATTTCAAGGGGGAAGAAGCAAAAGGTCAAAAGGTCAAAAAACTAATTACCTTTGCTGGGCTGTACATTGGCATAAATGCACAATCCTGCAGTGTCTGCACTCCTTCAAACATTGCCCAGATGAACAGTGGTGCTGGGAGCTCTGGGCACTTGTGGTAACCTCTCCATGCTTCTTGTTTCTGCAGTGGAGTATGAGTACCAGTCCTGGCTGAAGCAGGCCATCCAGAAGGAGATTGCGGAGCACAAGAAGACTAAGGAAGGTAAGAGCCGTGTGGAACAAGGGGTGGTATTTAATGAATCAATACCATGGTGGGGAAGGCGATACTGCATGAGTTGGTAGATCACGTTCTATATTCATAACACAATTATTTAAGCTACTGTCAAAATGAATAAATCATGTATTTGGTTACTTAGAAAATCCATCCAGTGATCATACTTCAATAACACCCAGAAGAACTCATATCCACTAAAACAAATTGAGACATTCCATTTACTGTATCAACAATTCAATTGATAGGAAATCTTCTCATCGAAGGTAGCTCAACAAGAGTTAACTCATAGGTTAATCTTTCAGCTAATGCAGCGGTTCCCTGGTGCGCGTCTGTACATTTCCTGACTGCTTTCCTATAAACAGTCTGACTACGCACATTTCAGACTTTAGGTTGATCCATGATCCTCCATCAAGGAAAAATTGACCATAATATTGTTTTCCATTCTGTTTACTGGTTTTGTATTGTCAAAAAATGTTATTACGGTACCTAATTTGTAAAACAATATGTTCCTGAGGCAAACGTTTTCCCCAGAAGCCTGATCACGGCGCTATCCAAGGTCAAGTTGCCGAAAAATCGAGGCTGCTGAGCCTTGATTGAACCGCATGCCTTGTTAATCCTCCATTGGTCACTTTTTCTGTTTCTGTTTCTGTTTCTTTTTCTCTCTCTTGTCTAATGAGGGAAACTATGTGCCAGCCCCCCAACATGAGTGCCAGTGAGGCCCACCTGCATCCACTGGCTCAAATTAATTACTGCTTATACACCATCATCTGGAGATTTCCCTCCCAAGCTCTATAGTGCAATTTAAACCATGTGAGATCAAATTTGACTTCTACATTCTCTATTATCACTTTTTTTGGTCAAACGTGTATTTATTATCATTTCTGTTAGGCATACATTTCGTACATTATAGCAAAAGAAGTTTCGAAGTCAAAAGTACAAGGCATTGCAACATGAAAAGTAGTGAGGTTGTATTCGCTTATTCAATCATATCCAAGCCTTCCTTTATGGGGATTCTATAATATCCGGTACAGTTTTCGGTAGTGTACAGGCCTAGGATATCCCCTTCATGAAAATGTGAAAAGACAACCTGTCTTTCTTTTGTGAGAGTATTTTGCCCTACCCTTACAACCAGGAAGGTCCCCCAATAAAATCACAATTGTAAGAAAAAGAAAAAAATCCTAAAACAACAAAAAGAGAAACACCCGCCCCCTTCTCAGTGGCGGCAGCTCTAAATATGGATGATATTTCACCATCTGGTCATGTGCTAGATGTTTAGAATTGGAAGAGATGCATATCCCTGATTGAAGGTGGACATACTGCCAGTGGCAAGCCCCCTGTAAGAAAATCAACCAGTGGTCCCCATTTGTATTCAAAGCTCTTATAATTATCGCAAAAGTTTCCAGAGTCACGAGTGCCATAATGAAAGGGGGGGGGCTGATGTTTCCAAGCAGCTGCTATTGTTACATTCGCAGCTCCTATGCACGCACACAGAATGGCTTTATCTGCTTTGGTTTGGTGTTTAAGAGAAGGATCACGGATGCCTAAGAGGACCCCCTCCACAGTAGTCTGTATGGGGTAGTCTACCATGGTCTTAATTTGTGCTAGGATTTCCTCCCAAAATGGTCTTATGATGGGGCAGTCCCACCAGATGTGTTGGAGATCCTTGAGCAAACTACAGCCCCTCTAGCACCTATCTGATGTGTTCGGGAAGAATCGTTTAAGTTTGGCGGGATATAGGTACCAGTCCATCAGTGTTTTTAAATGTGCTTCCGTTAGTTCCAGAGAGTGATGACCATAGTGCAGCCCACTCTTTATCGAATATTTCTCTTTGTAACACTCTCTCCCACATAGACATGTATCTTGGAAGTGCTGAGTGTGTGGAGGAGAGCAGATAATTGTATAGGAAGGAAATCGCCCCTTTCATGGATCCAACCGCCCTCACAAATTTTTCAAAGCCCTTTTTCTCCCTTGTAGCTGCATTATGAACGTAAGAGGTAAGAGCCCAATATCGGAGTTGGAGGTAGTGGAAATGTTTGTCCTGGTTTATATGGAAGTCTCTTCTACAATTGTCAAAGGTGAGAATGTCATAATTTTGAAATAAGTGATCTAGCATAAGGCAGCCACCTTCTCTCCAGGCATCAAAGGGGCCTTCCCGCTTTGCCGGTGTAAAGGACGGATTGAAATGGATTGGTGTGTAGGGGGAAGGGAATTTGGCCCACTGTTCATTCCCCGTCACCGAGTCCCACACTCTCAAAGTGGTGCGTGTGGGGATGCTGATATACAAATTTGCGGGTCTCTCTTTCGTGGGCTTCCATATTCGGTCTCAGATTGTCCTCCCCGCAATAGCTCTATCCATATGGAGCCAGTGTTTCTCAGACTCCCTTTTAAACCACTCCCTCACTACTTGCAACTGAGCGGCTTTAAAATACAGACCTAGATCTGGTAGACCCACTCCACCCTCTACTCTTGGGCACCGCAATATTGAAAACTATAAACGTGCCCTCCTTCCTTGCCATATGAACCGTGTAAGCTGGACTTAATTGTAGGTAGGAATGGTGTGTCCAGCTAAATAGGCAGAGCCTGAAAGAGATGTAACAGTTTGGGAAGAACCGTCTTTTTGATCGCTTGCATTCGGCTGAGCCAGGAAATGAACAAAGTCTTCCAACGCTTAAAATCATATTGGAGTTGAAGAAGAGCAGTCGGGAAGTTCGGTTTTTAAAGCCCTTCCACCCGTGGCGTCAATTGGATCCCCAGGTACTGAAGAGAGTGGTCAGTCCATTGTAGTGGGGAGTGAGACTGTAGGTCGCCAGCCTTGTCATCTGGGACCGTGAGGTTGAGTATAAGTGATTTATTGAGGTTAATCTTAAAGCCTGCTACTGCCTCAAACTTGGCCAGCTCAGATTGCAGTGCGGGAAGTGATAGTGAGGGTTCTGCGAGGGACAGGTGTACATCATCCGCAAAAAGTAAGATTTTATGGTTGTCACCTCCGAAGGGTTTCCTTTTAATTGTCTGCGCCTCTCGAATGGTCATTGCCAGTGGTTCAATACTAAGCGGAAATAGTAAAGGCAACAATGGGCACCCTTGTCTGGTGCCTACCGTAAGGGAAAAGGGGGCCAAGAGCACTCCATTGACCTGCACCCTAGAACGGGGACGTGTGTAGTTGGCCTTAATTATTTGAATACATTTATCTGCGAAGCCGAGGTGCGTAGGCGTGCGGAAGAAAAAGGTGTGCCTACTCTGCCAATTTCAGTTCCGTCACTAGGTTTTCCCTCTCTTTAGTTCGTTGTCTATTTAGTGTGGAGTTGAGCTCTATGCAGTTTCCCCTTATGACTGCTTTAAAAGAGTCGCGGCGTCTGTGAGAGGGGCACGAGTAGTGACACAGCTATCCGCCGGAACAGTTGTGTTCCTTGGAACTCCACCCCCAGACGTCATTTTGAGTTTAATTACATAATAAGCTCGTATATGTCTCCCTTGTTGGCGGGATTCCCTCCACATGGGCTTAAGTGATTGATAAAATCTACTATTACCTCCTTAGCACCAGATCAAGGCAAGGGGGGTTAATGCATATGCATCGGACAGCCAGACGTCCTGAAGAAGACCGATGTGACCGACTATTTGTGGGCACGCTTAGGTCAAAACATGTTGACTTTACCAGTTTAGGAGGGGTGTTAGGGGTTCCTAATTTCCTTCTTTAACACCACCATCCGTAATTTATTTTAATCCTGACCTTGGAACCTACTAATAAAGGTAGACTAGGTATCCACGAGCCAGTTTTAATCTCACTATTCTGACTGCACTTTTTTGTTCTATCACTGTACCCAGTCTTGGACTGACACATTCTGTTGTGAACACTGTTGCCACTTCCAATTTTGTGTTTTGTCTTTGTGTTTCATGTTCCCCCTCCCTATGCTCCGCCCAGTGCGTGGCTAGGCCTGGGCGTCGCAGCATAACCCGATGATGAAGCATGTCACACACATTTGTGTGTGAGTGAGGGCAGTTTTTCCAAGTACATAACTGTGTCACTGCTTTTACGCTTCGTTATATGTGATTCTTACCTCTCCACCCCTCAACGTGTATATTATATTGCTTTAAAAGAGTCCCAGGTATTGCCCACTGAGGTGTCCTCAGCTCTAATTAATTTTAAAAAGTCTGTGATCGCTTCTCGCAGTTCTGTGCGCAGCACCCTGTCTCGTGTAAGGGAGATCGGGAAATACCATTTAGGCATGGTCGCCGAGGCCGTCCCTCGATTGTAAACAACTCAAAACGGGTCAGTGATCCGAAAGAGAGAGAGGGGAAATCTTAGCTCATTGAGGGTGCCCATTAGGTTTTCACAGAGAAAAATATAATCCAATCTGGAGTAGGTGAGGTGTACGTGGGAGTAAACATATAGTCTCTATCCTGAGGGTACATAGTACGCCAGGCATTGCAAAGTCCCATATATTATCCGCTTCATGTCTGCAGTAAATGAGCTAGCTTAAGTTCGGTGTGAGTGTGTGCTGTCTAAATCTGTCTGCCAGGTGAGGTTAAAATCTCCCATTAGAATCGTTAACCCATCTGCAAAATCATCTATTTTGTCTTGTACGGTAGCTAAAGAGCCAGTTTGGCCGGTGTTTGGCGCGTAAGCCGTGATAAAGTGCTAAGTTTACCCTGCAGTGTACCCATGACCATAACCATCCTACCCTCCTTGTCTGAATGGATGGCCAGTGGTTGAACTTTCGTCAAGATATGGAATAGGAGTGCAACCCCACGGTGCTTAGTGAGTGCTGAGGATCTGTAAATAAGGGGGTATTGTTTGTGTTTAAGCCTCGATTCTTCAGCCCTCCGAAGGTGTGTCTCTTGAAGCGCTACTATGTCAAAGTGGTGGTCATTGAGATATTTTCAGATTTTTTGTCTCTTTGTGGTGAATTTAGTCCCTTGCCGTTCCAGGACCCTATAGTAATTACCATCTTTCCATAGTAACCTCCTCCCCCATTCTCACATCCCTCTTGTGTAAGACGATGTTTTCAGTTTCACAAGCAAATACGCGTAGACCCCCCATTAAGCCTGTCTTGTTGGGTGTTCCCTGACCAGAAGTATGGTGTGTTGCCTATCTGAGTGAAGCTGCCACCACTCCTTTAACCTTCCCCCTCCCAAAAATCCCCTAAAAAATGGGAAAATCCCAACCCCCAACTTTACCAACAGTAACATGTGTCAGATCGATGGTGAGTCTCCGACCGTAGATGTAACCATCTATCTGGACGCATGACCGATGTCCCCATCCATGCACCTCCCAGGAGATTGAAAGTAGCAAATTTTGCCTTGAATGATGGCTCTCCAGAGCTGAGCAGCTCTATTTTAGCCTCCGACTGTGCACGAATGTCAGACTTAGGGAAGAGTATAGCTCTTTAATCCTTGTGGAGTCACATCCTGTAGTCTCTTGTCTCCAGCATAGCTTGTGATTCCCCCCTTGAGCTCGTGGACCATTGTGACGGAGATGAGCCAGTTCGATTTGTCCCTTGTACATTGTGAAGGTTCAGGATCGGTTGCAGAGAGTCCTATTAAGTCCTACCCTTCCCTCAATTATGTAATGTGACGTTGCTTGTTTTTTTTACTCAAAACTCAGGCCAAACGGGTATGTCCAGCGGTATCTGACTTTGTTTTTGAGTAATTTTGAAGTAATGGGTCGAAACTGCTGCCACCTTACTATGGTTGCAGTTGCCAAGTCTTGGTAGATGCTGCAGGTATGACCCAGGAAGGAGACCGCATTGTTTCCTGGCCACCGGCAGGACTGCTTCTTTCACCTTATAAGAGTGAAATGCGCCCGATCCTACTTGATTTTAAGAGTTTGTGGGTTTAGGATCTCTGCAAATAGGCCTTCAAGGAAAGCTTGAAGATCCAGTCCTTTCGCCCCCTCCTCTAAGTCACAAATCTGTAGGTTGCCTCTCTGAGCCCTGTTTTCTGGATCTTCAGCTTTCAATTGGGTTTGGAGTAGTTGGTGTCGGAGGGCGTGCATTTTGTCTTGCATGTCAGAGGTTTGTTTGTCGACTTCCTGAGCCTGCGTCTCCAAACCCACCACTCTGACTCCCACAGAGTCCACATCCTGTTGGAGGGTGGCCAGTCTCTCATTGAGGTCGGTCTTTAGTTGGTCAATGGAGGCCTTAATGTCCTGGCTAAGCTCATTTCGGAGTTCCGTTTTGTAATCACGTAGGGAAGCCATGAGATCATCCTTCGTGACGGCCATGATGTCTGTTCTGTCATTGCGTTCTGATGGCAAATCTTAGTCCACTGGAAGAAAGGAGTTGGAAACTTTATTTGTGGCTTTGGTCAGCGTCTTCTTTGGTGGCATAGAGGCGGGCCCAGTGATATCCCCACTTCTACCTTACAGGAGGACCTCTACCTCCCCCTCTTTATCTCTGCTGTCGGCAGCCGCCGCAGGTTGCTGGAGTTTTTTGGTGGGGATCTGTATCAGCCCCTTAGGGGACAGGCCGCAATGTGGGTACAAGCTTGTCGGATGTTCCCCTCGATCTCACACGGTCAGGGGTCCCGCGTCGATATGCAGACACGTGCCTGTTCTTCCCGCCAAAGCTAATTCCCACTATTCGCTCTTGCTGCGATGGAGTGGATCTTTACAGTTCAAAACCCAGTTGTGCAGCGGTCTCCATCTTATCCGCCGGTTCACCCCCTGAAGAAAGTGTGGCGACTGGGCCCTTCTTGCGCTTCGGACATAGTTCTTCCCAGGCGCACAGGTTCTTAGTGTCTGTCAGGGGAGCTCAGTACCCAGGAGCGATTGCGGTCTCCCCAGAGCACCCGGGCCCTGTGCCATGACACCGTCGCAGTGCTTCACCCTCGCCGCGGGAAACCAGAGCATGTTTGTGGGCCCTACACGGCGCTGATTGCAGCTTCTATAATGCTGCTCCTTCGTGTCTTGTCTGCCATTTTGAAGTCAGGCTCTGGTTGTATGGCGCTCCCGGGAGTCAACCGTCTTCCCACTCCGCCCAGCCCAGGTAGGACACTTCAAGCCTGTATCTCTCCGCTTGTGTAGCACATCCCTATCTCTGTATATATGGGGCCCCCAACGCACCTGATTGCATCAGCAATGTAACGTGTAACGTCTGGGCCGGCTGCAGCTGAAAGCCTTCCCTCGTACTTCTCCGCTTCGGCAAGGGCAGCAGTTGTGTTAATCAACTTGTTTTATTCATTGAGGGGAGCGGAGAACCCAAGCCACTTTATCTTCGTGGTCTCCACCGTGTCAGGCAGGCCCCTTGTCAGCTCAGAGAGTGGTGGTCGCCATTTTGAGAAGTTCCGCGGCCAGACTGTTGAGGCTCCATTATGGTCTTCCGCGGAAAGCATGCTGCAGATTCCTGGATTCCCTAAATGCACCAGCCTTAGGGTTCTCGCATGGTGCTCACAGCAGCAGTGGCAGCGTCGTGCTTCAACAGGTATGCTCCCGAGACTCGAGGGCGGACCGGGAGCCGAGACGAATTACGTCCGCTCGGCCATCTTGCCCAGCCTTGCCCCGTCTTATTATCCCTTTTGTTGGTAGAATCTGATATCATTCTATGGTCTCTAGACTCTTACATTCGCCTTCGCTCAGCTGCACTGTGGTTGGTAAAGACTCATCTCTTCATAATTCTTAACATGCAGTGTTTTGAGAGGCAGTCTTGCTGCATCTTCTCAGAGTGGTCACTCTTAGAATTGCGACAACGAGTTCCAGTCTAGCCTTGAGATGTTCTTATTGTCTGACTCGTCAAATTTCCAGCAAAAAACGAGTGTTCCCGGCAGAATTTTCCATGTCTGTTCTTAACATTGGAGTTTGTTCCCAGAAGTGAAGCACTCAGAATACATTATTAGTTGAATATAAAGATTACATATAGCTATGTCATATTAATGCATTTCAGAGTATTAACGTGTAAAATAATCTAGAAACAAAGTCCCGCGCACACAGATTCAGTACAAACAAGTAGAGTGCTACTATATGTAATTCACAGAGACAAATGTCCAACGTTGGTTCCTTGAGCTTTGATGTATATCTCCTTTTATTAGATCGTCACACCAATGGTAATTTACAGCCAGCCGACATTAGATCGTTACCATTGGTGTGACGATCTAATAAAAGGAGATATACATCAAAGCTCAAGGAACCAACGTTGGACATTTGTCTCTGTGTATTACATATAGTAGTACTCTACTTGTTTGTACTGAATCTGTGTGCGCGGGACTTTGTTTCTTAATTCTTAGGTGTGAATTCTCACATTTAAATTGAGGGGTTCTTGGGGTCCCCCCATCCCTGCTAGCACCAGTTACTGTTGTATTTTCATTTTATATACACGCTAATATTGTCTGACCGCCAATATTTCCCGTACACTTAATACCCTTTCGCTGTTGTGTGTAAAATAATCTCATCATAAAATATTAATATAGTTTCAAATGATTTACATTAGTACATGTATGAAGATAATAAGCTGAAGGCTTCAGAACAGTTCCACTAAAGATTGCTATGCAAGACCACTTTTTCTTTTGTCACATGTGCAGATTTTCACATATGCTATGATGAAATTCAGAATGAAAACCACTTCAATATCACATATGAAATTATCTAAAATCATGTTAGATTTCATTAATTCATCACACACATTAATTATTTCAATAAGGATGGTTAGAAACCTAATAACACGTGAGTACATGTCTTGCTTCACAATTTCAGATAATACAGAATCTCCCACACGGTGGCTCAAACACACAGCGAAGCAGGAAACATTACCCAACACTTTTAGAAAAGAGTTTTATTTTACACAATGCAAAGGCTCTTTTTAGAATAAGGCTTGGGGTTTATATATGCAATGCTCTCTAACAGAAAGGCTTTCCCTGATGCTAAATGCTCAACATTCAAATATATATATATATATATATATATATATATATATATATATATATATATATATATATATATAACAGGAACTCCGTTTTTTCTGATAGCTTGCTGCAAAATAACGAACCAGACCCAGTTAGGTAAATTTGCTTGCTTTATTCAGTCAAGTGCTCCGTCTGCCATGACGCGTTTCGGGCCCTGAAGCCCTTGATCACATGACATGGTCAGCCAATCCTTGTGTATTTAATGTGCATACAGGTGTCATCTGACCACCGGGCCTGTAGAGATAAACAACAGACTTCAGCCTAATCCTGTATCACATCGGCTTCATGATGTTTTCCTACATAATGTAAACAGTTTTCAAATAATGCAAATGTACAACATTATCTCCATTCTTTCTCACCCTCTGACACCCTAACATTAAAATGCGGTTATAACATACAGCATTCTAATTTTCAGTGCAAATTATCTCCTAGTGTGCAAATCTCGCAAATAAATAAATAAATATCAATAAAACCAACACTTTTTATCATACAATAATTGTAAACAAATCATGTTCTGTTAATATTTATACAATAAATAAATTAATTATTTGTGCAAATAAGCAAGATATGTGCAAAATTCGCATCGAGATTTGCGCAAAATAAAACAATGTTTTTACGGGGGATATGGAGAGGGTGGTGGGTGGGGAGTAAATTATAATAGTGCCCAAGTGGGCTAAATCGATGTTCAGGATAACTGCCTCTAAACTGCCCTTACATAGTGGTTCAGTTCCTGTCGCACGTTTCTAGGAGTCAAACATATAGGACAAAGTGCATTAAAAAAACAAAACAATTTTGTGTTTTTCCCTTTCACCCTGTGAAAAGATCTAAAAACTGTTCTTCTCAATTTCATAAAAAATCAGTCTGATGCTCTGACGACTCTCTCTATTCATACTCATACACTCATGAATATTTCATGGTTCTTATATAAATGCTCCCTCCAATTGATGTTTTTATAGGCAGGTATATAGGTCCTCTGTGGTGTTAAGGCCATTTGGAGTCTTAGTATTCAGTTCTAGGATGTACCTGGTTTCTAGTACTCTCAGGCGGGCCTCCCTGTCCCCTCCCCTCCGGAGTGGCAGTACTGTATCTATTGCATAATAGCTGAGGCAGCCTAAGCGTCCCTTGTGGCAAGAATTGATGTGTCGCGCCACAGGGTAAGACGCGTCCCTGTTTCTGACCGCCCGCATGTGCTGGAGTATGCGTTTGTGAACCTGCAGCTTGGTACTACCAACATACCGCAGGCCACACGCACACTCACACACATACACGACGAAGTCAGTCTTGCATGTTATTTTCTTGGTTATAAGGGGTGGCACCTCAGTGAATGGGGTCATGTACGAAGTTTTGTTCTTCCCATTGTGCATGCTTTGCATATGGTGCACTTAATGAACCCCTTACTTTTATGCAACCAGTTGTCCTTGTTGGCTACTTCTGGGCTACTCTTCACAAGCATATCGCTCATTGACCTGGCTCTACTGTAAGTGATCGCTGGACGTTCTGCCAGAGTTCCACCTATCACGGGATCCCCCTTGACGATGGGCCAATTTCTGCCAATGATTTTTTGTAACTGCCTGTGTTGACGACTGTAAGCTGTAATCAGTCTTGGTTGGCCACCCTCACCACTCATTACTTTGCGGTTTCCATCCGGTCCCCCCTCCAAATCAGTGGTGGTACCTAGCTTGTTGGCCCTCTTCATGGCTTTTTCAACTGTGATCAACGAATAGCCCCTTGCCAAAAATCTTTCTTTACTGCTCGCCTGCGCTGCTGAACACGACTCCTCTGTGCTGCATATTCTCCTGATCCTTAGCATCTCCCCATAGGGGATGCTTCGGATCAGGTGAGAGGGGTGGTGGGTGGATGCATGCAAGACCGTGTTACCTGCGGTCAATTTGCGATGCAGCCTTGTCTGTAATTTACCCTCCTCAATGTGCACCTCCACATCAAGAAAGTTGACATTACTTCCACTGATCTCCCCAGTGAACCTCAAATTCAAGTTATTTGTATTAACATCAGAGATGAACTGCTCAGCCTCACTCTTTGACACCTCCATACTAGAAAGAGGTCATCAATAAATCTATACCATGACACTATGTTGTTTTTCATTACATCAGCAAAAGCGACTCCCAGGACCTGCTCCTCCCACGGCCCCATGTGCAAGCACGCGTAGCTGGAGGAGAAGCAGGCCCCCATCGCTACTCCTCTTAACTGCTAAAAGAGTTGATTCTGGAACAAGAAATAGTTATTGGTCAGGCACACCTCAATCATTTCCTTGATCATAGCATTATGATCTAACATACAAGCTGGTCTATTGTTAAAAAAATGAGCCACTCCCTTCAGACCATCCTGATGGTTGATGCTCGTATATAATGTTGTCACGTCAAGTGTGATTAGTAAATAATCCTCCTGCCAAACTACTGTTTTTACTTTCTCCAGAAAGTCCATAGTGTCTCTCAAGTAGGATGGTAAAGTTTTAACATGCTCCTGGAGAAAATGGTCAATATAGCGTGATGTATTTTCAAAGGCTCCCTGTCTGGCCGAGATGATTGGCCTACCTGGTGGTTTTAACAGATCCTATGAACCTTCGGGATCATGTAAAACACCGGCATTACTGGGTAATTCATCTTAAGGAACTTAAGTTCATCACCACTCAAGAGTCCTTTGCTCTTCCAACCATATAACTAGGAATTGAACTTGTCCCAAGCTGATTTCGCCTTTTGTAAATCGCTCCTACAATAACATTGCCTGTCATTGAGCTGTTTTAAAGCCTCCTCCATATACAGGTGCAGGGGCCAGAGGACAATATTTCCCCCTTTGTCCGATTGCCTGATGATTATATTGCTCCTGCTCTGTAATTTCTTCATTAAACTACCATAGGCATTGTTATTTTTTTGATTTTTCTTATCCTCGCTCAATGATGATTTGTGGAGCTTTTTTACCTCTGCTGTTACAAGTTCATTAAATACATTGATATTTTCATGGACCAATATTGGATTGAACGTTGATTTAAGTCTAAATGGAGTTGCCCCTGGGGCATTAGTTCTCAAAGGTCTCTCTTCGTCCACAGCCCCCTCCGTCCAGCCTTCCTTATTCAGTTCTTGCAAGTCACAATGAAGACCATACTCCCCCACTGTGACCGTCATAGATTCAACACTCCCAATGTCATTCATAGCAGAGGTTTTGCGGGTCTTGCTCTTATTTACCAGGTATAGTTTCCTCAGTTTTAGCTTTCTTACGAATTTAAAAATGTCCATCCTGGTACGGGCATAGTTGAAGGTACTGGGTGGGCAATATGTTAGGCCTAATCACAACGTTCTAATCTCCCCTGGACTTAAATGCATGTCTGTAAGATTTATTACTGTCATGGCATCTCTTACTTGTTTCATTGCCGGCGGTTCCATCTCTTGCGGATTTTCAGCTTTGGCGCTGGATCTCCTGCTGGGCCTTGTTATCCTGCACTTCCTGCGCTGCCTGCGCTTGAGGTTGTTACTTTGGTTGCTGCAGAGCTTGCGGCGTGGGATCTCAGCGTTTGTTTGTGGTCGTTGTGAAGGCAGTCCACCTCCTGAGCCAACAACCGCTTTGTAAACCCCAACTGCCTGCTTGCTGCCCGTTGTTCCGGTTCAGAGTCACTGCCCGCCACAGAGCTGATATCAGTAGAGGACGCTGAGGTATGTCCTGTATTTATGGCCCCCTGCGGTGTTTGTGATGTGATGGTGCTTTTGGGGGGATCATACTTTCGTGAGGCCGTAAATATACGCCCATTCTGGTAGTCCAGCTTGTCAAGCTGGAACTTGAAAGTTTTCCGTTTTTTTATAACGTCCTCTTCTTTGGCCAGCCTCACTAACATTTCCTCCCTAAGTTTCTTTCCTTGTGTCTGTTCGGCCAATGCTCCGATTTGCTCATTCAGGTCCATGATTTTCTTTTGCACATTCACCCCATCACTTTCCGCATATTTGATGAGTATCCTTAATAGACGACTCGAGTTGACGAGATTACACTGCGCCCATTCTTGCAGCATATTCGGGTCGGGATTCTCGAAGCTGGGGGCCAGCATTATACGCAAGCCGCGTGGGATACGACCCACCTCCAAGTAGCGGTAGAGAGACTTCTGCTCCCACCACTTGGCTTGTTCTGTCCTCATGGCCTTCTCCAGCTGTTTAAATAAATCCTGTATTTTTCTGCCCCCTACTTCGGTTTGTGGTATGCTACCTGGGAATTGAGCATCACTTATTGGTGAGTCGTCGAACATGTCGACTGCTGCCTCCTCTCTGTTCCTGACCACGTCTGTGGCGGCCATTGTGATGCACTGGTTTTATTTCCAACCTTACAGCACCCGGTCTGTCGAGCCCCTTGTCCAACGTGGCACCGCTCGTCAGAACCGGCCTTACTCCAGCACTGGCGCGTTGTTTTTTGCAATCACTCCTTGAAGCCGGTTGTTTCTCCTGGTATACACTCAATCACAGCCGTGAGAGCGTTTTACCTTCGGTCTCCGACTCCGGGTGGATGTTGCTTGCCGGGGGTTGAAGCGGCTGCTCCTACCGGAGCTGTAGATGCTTCCGGGTCACCAGTCGCTTTGCTTCCTTCTGCTTCACCCTGTCACTGGAGGGGTCCGTTAATACACCTAGAAGCTCACCGGTCTAGAAACATTACAGGAACTCCGTTTTTTCTGACAGCTTGCTGCAAAATAACGAACCGGACCCAGTTAGGTAAATTTGCTTGCTTTATTCAGTCAAGTGCATCACTCCGTCAGCCATGACACGTTTCGGGCCCTGAAGTCCTTGATCACATGACATGGTCAGACAATCCTTGTGTATTTAACGTGCATACAGGTGTCATCTGACCACTGGGCCTGTAGAGATAAAAAACAGACTTCAGCCTAATCCTGTAACACATCGGCTTCATGATGTTTTCTTACATAATGTAAAGAGTTTTCAAATAATGCAAATGTACAACATTATCTCCATTCTTTCTCACCCTAACATTAAAATGCGGTTATAACATACAGCATTCTAATTTTCAGTGCAAATTATCTCCTAGCGTGCAAATCTCGCAAATAAATAAATAAATATCAATAAAACCAACACTTTTTATCATACAATTATTGTAAACAAATCATGTTCTGATAATATTTATACAATAAATAAATTAATTATTTGTGCAAATAAGCAAGATATGTGCAAAATTCGCATCGAGATTTGCGCAAAAAAAACAAAGTTTTTAGGGGGGATATGGAGAGGGTGGTGGGTGGGGAGTAAATTATAATATATATATATATATATATATATATATATATATATATATATATATATATATATATATATATATATATATATATATATACATACATATATATTTATATATATACATACATATATATTTAAATATATATATATATATATATATATATATTTTTGGCAACTTATTTCCAAGGAAAGGTCTGTGCTATCTACTCACATTTTAAGACACAAACTATCACTGACCACCTTTTACCACCCTCACTAACCGCTCTTAAAGACAGTCGTGAAACTGCTACCTCAGCTATTGACACCAAAACCATTCCGACTTTCCACAATTTTAGCCAGGTGTCCCCGGAACTGGTATCCCACCTTCTCACTACCATCAACTCTGGCTTCCCGGATGATCCTTGCCCTCCATCTATATTCAAACTATCACCTGAGATTATTGGCTACAAGCTTACTGAGATCTTTAATGCTATGTTCAAATGGGAGTATTCCCTTCCATTTGGAAAAAAACTGTTATCAAACCTTTAATCAAAAAAAGCACTCTCGATCCAACTAATGTCACCAGCTACAGGCCCATAGCCTGCCTCCCTTTTCCAGCTAAAATTGTGGAAAAAATCATGAATGCGCAGAACAACGCTTTAGATGACTCTCAATTCGGATTCAGGAGAGGACATGGAACAGAAACCGCCCTAATTAAAGCTTCTGACGAAATCGGATGATTTTAAATGGTGTGGGGGTGGCAGTTCTCATACTGCTAGACCTCTCTGCGGCCTTTGACACGGTCGATCATGTTACTTTGATCGAGCGTGTCACGGCAGCAGGAATATCACGATGTGCTATATCCTTTCTTTCCTCGCTAATCAGTAAACAGTCTGTATCTTTTGGCAAATTCAACTTGTCACCATTTATCTTGCCTTGTGGTGTTCCCCAGGGATCCTCGCTAAGTCCGACACTTTTTAACATCTATGTGTCTGGCTTGGCGAGGATCAATAAATCGCATCACCTGGCTTTAACATCATACACAGACGATACTCAACTGGTGCTGGCTGTTAATAACAATGGACAGAAAATGGCCCGCAATTTCCAACTTGGAATGATTGCAATAAGTGAGTGGATGACTGAGAATTGCCTTAAGCTAAACTGATGGTCTTCAGCAATTTCTCTCCGGCCTTGTCTCCCACATGGTGGCCAGCAGATCTTGGACCTCCTCCCACTCCGGTTGCCAAGGTCGGAAACCTGGGTGTCATTTTTGACAGTAAACTGTCATTTATGCATCATGCAAACGCAATGGTTTCCTCCTCGTTCTTCACTATAAGAATGATTAGGAAACTTATCCCCTACCTTCCTATCAACATGATTAAAACTCTGGTCAGCACTCAAGTGATGGCACGCATCGACTATTGCAACGGACTCTTTGTTAACGCTCAAGAAAGAGTATTGAACAAGCTGCAGTTGGTGCAGTATGCGGCAGCCAGATTGATTACAGGGACACCTAAGTTCAAACCAATTTCTAAAATCATCAGACAGCTCCATTAGCTGCCGGTAAGACACAGAACAAAATTCCAAGCCTTATGCATTGCTTTTAAAGTAAATCTTGCCTCTGGACCGGCTTTTCTGAAACAATCTCGATGTCCTTACAGACCGGCACGGTCTCTACGATCCTCCACAGCAGGCCTCCTAGAGGTCCCAAAAACAAAGAAAGTATCAAGGGGTGACAGATCTTTCATAATTACAACCGTCAAACTTTGGAATAGCCTACCATATCAAATTAAGATCAGCACATCCTTGTTAACATTTCGTAAGCAGCTAAAGACTTGGCTTTTCAATCAATAATCCTTGCCATACAGTTAGTGTATCCACAAGCGCCGAGACACCTACGGGTATTTGTGCGCTCAATAAAACTCCTAAATAAATAAATAAATATATGTAGATATATATTTATATGCAAGCAATAATAACACAAATGGAAAATCCAACAGTTAAATGTATGAATAATACTAAAGAATAAACAAGCAGCAAATAATATGAGATAACACTCAAGAAAATATAATATGGGATGTCCTGCAAGAGATCAGAAAGATATATGTACACACTAGATACATCAATGTATTACTTTGGATGTGCACCTCAATCATTCACACGTCACAAAGAAAACACCTCAAATGATCAAAGCTACGAGCCACACATCACAATGGCAATAATCAGAAATGTCACTTCACCCGATCGTTCACTCGACATCCTTGCCAATTTCCGCTGGGGGGCCCATTCAAAGCTGGTTTGGACTCTCGACCGGGACTCAAGTTCCATTTGTCTTACAGCAGTACGTCTACTCTGTAAGTGAGCTCCCAGCTGTCAACAAACCTCAGCTTTATGGTCTCAAAGCACACACTAGAAGGTTCAAGAATCTTTCCCCTGCACCAAAGGAATACTACTAGGACTGGCCGGCTTCAAAGCAAGTATTCCATGGCAGGAAGGAGTTACCACGTTCCCTTTACATTCTCGCATGTTCCAGCCTTTATCTTGATGAAGCTCACAAAAACCTTCCAGGGTAAGTTAAACAATCTCTCACATAAACTATCCTTGAACGTGATTAACCCAAACAACTCGCAAGCGGGGATGGCACGCAGATAAAGCTCAAGCCAGGCAGAGTCAGAATTCAGGATGACATGAGGCCATGCAAAAGCCAATAGTAAGAACTTAATCATACCACTAATGTGCTATAAGCACCACTGCTTATAGCATCACATACTTCATCAATCAATGTACAGTACACATTTGTGCACCACTGCTCATAGCACTGCACTTCGAGACCAAAAGTACATTCCACACCTCTTTCTATCATGCTTTCAAATGCACATCCCACACGTTCTGTTCTTGGCAAGGCTGTTCTACTCCCTGACCACTCCCACTGAAAGACTGCTAGATTACAAGAAAGAAACCTTTAAGAGAAATGAGGCATATGGAGGAAATCGTACATTCAGGCTAGGATAAAATAACACACCAAGGTCAATTAAAATGATGGTAGTCAAAGGTCCTCACAGGGTGTCAGACCACAAGAGTGCCTCTAGCACTACAGTACATCACTTTAACTATACAAATTGAAATGACAATTAAAGTTGCTTAATAACATATGAACGTATATTATTTAAGTATATGATTCATCTATCCTACACTATAATTGCATGCTTTTATGATGCAGCAAATAAGTTCCCACATTTAATTTTTCATGACTCACCGTGTGAATAGTGCACATTTATTCATGTGTTATTCAAGATGTCTCATAATCAATTTATATATGTCACAGGCTCTAGCTGCTTATCAGCTGCATCAATCTCAAAACCTTGCACTGTGTGAACACCAGAATTGTTGACTTTCTCAGTATTTAAATACCTTCCACCATTGTATAATCTATAAGCTGGCGATTAAAGGCTATTTTTCACTAAAGTTTTTTCCCCTCTTTTGGTCAACAGATTTTGAATTATATAATTTAGAATTTCAAAAATTTCAAGAAGCCCTGAGCAAAGAGAAGGTGAGTGTGAGTGAGTGTGTGTGATCTTGTTTAGCGAGGTACTAAGTTTGGTGGTGGCTGGGATATTTTCTGTATTAGATGCCCCGTTAAGTGTGCTCCTTTTACTTTTGATATTACAGATTTGCCGCCATCACTGGGTAATAGTTCCTTAGCTGCAGGCTGAGATATGGACTAGGTTATGTGGTGTTGAGTGGAATGCCCAACATGACTAGTCTATGGTGATGATTGGCATGTTTGGTGGAGGTAGGCTCATGCCAGGCACTAAATGGAACATGGCGGCTGATTGGCGGATGGAACATGGCAGCTGATTATTAGAACCTTTTTCTTTTGGCCATACCTCCACAGCAGATTAAATTTGCTGCAACCAATTGTTAGAGCCTCCTGCTTCTGCGAAAATCTTTTTGTGAAATGGGATGACTATCTCAATCAAGCAGGCACTGTTTGGCCGCCTTGCAGGAAATCTGTATAGAGATTTTTCCTTAGTACCTTTTCACCCTCTCAAATGAAAGTTACATGCACACCTTGTGAAGGGAAGAGGCGATCTTGAGAAAACTCTAAAGGGTTGTTTTACATGTTTACTGCAAGCTCCTCTGCTACCTATTTTATATTTTACGTGCTGTAGAAAATAAGCATTTCTCAGGGTAATACATGACACAGCCATAATAAGGATTCCAGAAAATCTGTACTTATGTTCCTCATTTTCACAGCAAGACTCACACCTCTTCAGTTTAATTGATTTTAAGAAAAAGCGCAAAATAGTAAGACCTGAAGGACAAAACATGCGTTTGTGCGCTAAAGGTGGTACTCCTGTTGAGGGGTGTTGGTGTGCTGTGCTGTAAGTGAAATTTTGTGTTTGGCTCCTATCGGACATTCTCCATGCTATAGTGAGAAGCTGGCACTAGAAGAGTCTGGGAGTCGGTGCCTGAGCCCCTCACATAAAGAAGGTCACGGAACTGAAGTCCAGCAGACTGGGAGGCAATCACAGTCCATATCAGAGGGCCCATAGAGTACGAGGTTGTCACACACAGTCTGTATGAAAAGCCTACATACGGAGAGGGTTTCACAGTCTGTATCAGAGTCCACAGACTAGGAGGGTATCCCAGTTGGTATAGGAGCCTACAGACAGGGAAGGTATTTCAGTCAGTATCAGGCCCAACCGACGAGGAAGGGATCATTGTCAGTATCAGACCAAACAGACAAGGAAGGTTTTTCAGTCAGTATCAGTCCCAACAGACGAGGAAGGTATTGCTGTAAGTATCAGACCCAACAGACGAGGAAGGTATCGCTGTCCTTATCAGACCCAACAGATGAGGATGGTATCTCCGTTAGTATCAGTGTTCACATACTATCAGGATATCACAGTCAGTATCAGTGTTCACATACTAGGAGGATATCACAGTATGTATTAGAGCCAATAGACTAGGAAGATATTGCACTCTGTATCAGAGTTCGCATGTTAGGAAGGTATCACAGTCTGTATCAGAGTTCACATATTAGGAGGATATCACAGTCTGTATCAGAGCCACATATTAGGAGGGTATCACAGTCCATATCAGAGTTCACGTATTAGGAGGGTATCACAGCCATATCAGAGTTCACATATTAGGGGGGTATCACAGTCCATATCAGAGTTCACATATTAGGAGGATATCACTGCCGTATCAGAGTTCACATACTAGGAGGGTATCACAGCCGTATCAAGAGTTCACATATTAGGAGGGTATCACAGTCCACATATTAGGAGGGTATCAAAGTCTGTATCAGAGTTCACATATTAGGAGGGTATCACAGTCCGTATCCGAGTTCACAGACCTAGGAGTGTATCATCCTCAGTCTCAGAGTCCACAAACTAGGTTTTTATCACAGTCAGTATTGGAGTCCACAGACTAGGAGGGTATTACAGTCCGAATCAGAGTTCACATATTAGGAGTATATCACAGTCCATATCAGAGTTCACATATTAGGAGGGTATCACGGTCCGTATCAGAGTTCACACATTAGGAGAGTATCACAGCCTGTATCGGAGTTCACATATCAGGAGGGTATCAGAGTCCACATCAGAGTTCACATATTAGACAACAAAAAGAAGGAATCAAAGCATAAATGCCTGCACAAGTCTCAAAATTGCCTCTCAAATAACATGAGAAAAGGTGCAAAAAGGGCTGGAGGCACAATTCCCTACACCCCCAAAACTGGGAAGCAGGTCAAGACCGTCTTCCACAAACCAAATATACACAATAGCCCAGCACACTTTTGTACGTAAATATGACAATGATATAATAATCAGAAAGCAGAGCTTGTTCCAAAGATGAGTCGAGGCTGTATTAAATTTGATTCTTTATTCAATTCTTTTAAAAACTTTTGGAACCGCCAACGCGTTTCGTCCCGTCCAGGGACTTCTTCAGGGCTACAAAAGTACATATAAAAAAGACCATTTACAAAATTGTACAAATAAATAGTAATTTTTTACAAACATCAACAATACGAGAACACTATTAAAAAAAGGAGAAACAATTAATTTTACATATGTATGTCCTAAAGCATATATTATCCTGTTCTTATACACACATGAACTCATTTTCATTATGATTTCATAGTTTGTAAATCATTTTTAAAGCTCCAGACCATATCGAATATGCAGAGTCAATATGGAGAAGGGAGGTACAACTCCATATATATACACTGAACACTGTTTATGCATTAGCTCCAAATGTGCATATCTGATAGTATATGAATGGGCAAATTCTAAGCTGTGTTTGTTTATCAGTAGTATTAACCAAAAATGAAGAGCTGTGAAAAAGTGTCAACAGATTAAAAGTTGCAACACTAATGTATTTAGAAGTATTTTCAGAATTTTCTGAGGTCGTTTAAAGTTAGGACTGCTTACTTTAAGTAATCAAGCAACGGCGTGGTTTCTCCATTGATTTTAAAATTTCAAATTTGATTCGACAAGACTTCTCATAGAAAGGCAAAGTATCCTATGGAAAGAAACAAAAGATCAAACTAAGTAGATGGATGTTGGGGTCAATATCCCATATTAAATAAGTGCTAGACAATCCTATGTTAGATCCTCATGCCACAGTATATACGCTGATTCTACACAACTTTTAAGGCTATGAATATTCAAAAGTTTTATCTGTCTAATTTTTATGGTCATAAATCTATTAAAAGGAACAGTATACACAAAATGTGTAATATAAGTTATGCCAGCTTTTGTTATAGGCTGGGCAGAAGTATGGACAAAAATTATCTAACTCATATACAAATTCTATTATAAGGTGTAACATTGTTAATTTAAAAAAGGTGCAAAGCAGAATAATCAACAATTTCTTTCTCTCAGGTATGGTGCTATGCAGCCAAAAGTGCATTTTTTTTGTCCTCATTAGCCAATTAGTCGTTCCAGGGGTGCTCCAACCGCACGACACAATCGGCTCTGTACCATTAAGAAACCAGAAAATGTTTTCATAACCTCCAGAAAGGCAGGCCTGATGTCTCAGCGAGAAAGAGCCCCACACGAACTATCTCCATTCAAGCCCATTATTGGCTGATGGTCCAGTAGCATTATGGCGTGGGGTGCTTCCCATTGGACTTGGAAACTTAGGCTTAATCATCGGACCCGGGGAAAAAAAAAACCCCGGGTACTCTAACTGTTCCGTCTCCACTCAATTAAGAAGTTCCAAAATCTCACAGTACGGGGGCTACAGGTTCTGGCTAGATCTACTTTCGATGTTGCATAGAGTAAAGACAACCAGTCCGCATGAGTCGGTGAGATGGTGTTAACCCAATTTATGCAAATTTGTCTTCTTGCTAGTAGAATAGCGTAGTACAGAAACTCTCTTTCTAAACCCTTGATGTTATTATTTAGCCCAAAGATGATTAAAGACCATGAGAAAGGAATAGAGATTCTAAGAATTGATTCAAGTGATGTCTTGATTTCTTGCCAATATATAGTGATGTTCGGGCATTCCCAGAACATACGTAGGTCTGAAGCTGCTGGGAGAAGGCATTTGCTGCAAAACTTCCCTGGTTGGAACTTAGAAAGCTTTTTGGGGGAATAGTACGCTCGATGTAGTGTAAATAATTGGTTGCGCCTCAACCATGCAGGTTTTATGATTTTATAGAGAAGGCTAAAGGATTCTACCTATTTCTCTTCTGCTTGGGGTTCTCCGTCTCCTCCCCATAATTCTTTCCGGAAGGTTGAAATCGCCCTCAACTTCTTCCATGATGTTCCAATAGTGAGAGGCAACCTCCTTACCTCCATAGAGTTTCTCAACTAGGTTCTTTTCTAGAGAACTATATCCTCCAATTTTAACCTTTTTCTTAATTTGAGATTGCAACCAACTGGACAGTTGTATGTAGACGAACCAGGATAGGGGTGAGGTTACCCTATCTGTAAATGATTCCCATTCCATTAAGGATCCTCCTGCTACTAATTCTCCCCATCGTTTTATTCCTGCTTCCGATAACACCGTTTAACCGTCTCAGTATATTGCGAAGAGAACCCTGGTAAATCCCAGATCTGTGCGTAGTTTGAAAAATATGCTATCCCGACCTTGGATTTAATTTGAGTCCATTCTTTTAGGGAGCAATGTAATGACTTTAACCTAAATTTTTAAAGAATCTCTAATGCCCAAACTTAAATAGGAATCCGTCCAATGGAAGATCGGAGCCCAGTAGCATTGCTTTGAACATACGGCCATTTGAATTGCCTAGCGGGATCTTTAATAGCATCCTGGAGTGGGTCAGATGGAAAGCCCAAGCATAATATTCCAGGTCTGGCAAGGCAAAACCTCCCTTTTCTCTCCTCCTTCTTAACTTCTTCCATGCCAGCCTGGTTGACTTATAGCTCCAAATAAATGAGTTGATGTTTTGTTGGCATTTAAGGAGTTGCTTATTATCGAACATTAGTGGAATGGTATTGAAGGTGAATGTGTATTTGGGGAGGATGGTCATTTTCACTAAGCTGGTTCTCCCATAGATGGTGAGAGGGAGAAAAGACCAAGATTTCATCAATGCCTTGGATTCTCGGGATATCCGATCCAGGTTAGTATGAGTCAAGAGGTTTAAGTCTTTTGTGATTTTGATCCCAAAGTAGCGGATTGAAGATTTTACCGGAAGCTAAAGATTAGTAATGTTCCAAGCCATTATATCTGTTTTTACCCGGCATTTATTTCATAGCCTGAAAATTTTCCAAATTCCTCGGCCCTTTTGATGACCGTAGGAAATGCCTGGGCCGGGTCCGTTGTATAGATGAGAATGTCATCGGCATAAAGTCCGACTTTCTTCTCCCATCCCGAAAAAGAAAAAGGCAGAATATTAATGTCCTCTCTTATAGTCTGAACAAATGGTTCCACATAAATATTAAATAAAAGAGGGGAAAGAGGACACCCCTGTCTTGTCCCTCTGCTGATTTCAAAGGGGCTTGTGCGTGTGCCATTAATTAACAGGCTGGCTCTCGGGTTTTTATACAATAAGCTTACCGCTCTACAGAATTTAGGGCCAAATTGAAACTTTTCCATGACTGCATTTAGATAGGACCAATTGACCCTATTGAATGCTTTTGTTGCATCGAGTGTCATAATAGCGAGGGGCAAAGGAAAGGTTGAGGCAATATCTATCGCTCCGACTAAATCATAAGTTAAGTCAGCCAGTTGTTGGCCTCTAATAAACCCCTTTTGATTTTGATGAATAATTGTTCCGATCTCTCTTCCCAAACGTGCAGCCAAAATTGTCGAAAAGATCTTATAATCGTTATTGAGAAGCGAGATTGGACGATATGATCCACAATCTGCTGGGTCCTTACCTGTTTTTAAGATTAAAGGGATATTTGCTTCTCCCCAAGAACTAGGTGATGTCTCACCCCTAATTAGTATATTATTGAATAAATTTGTTAGAATCGGGGTGAGAGTAGAGTTAAGCACTCGGTATAGTTCTCCCGGAATACCATCCGGTCCTGCAGCCTTTCCCTGTTTTAGTTGTTTAATAGCACTTTCTACTTCTGCCTCCGTTATCTCTTTATCTAAATTTTCAGACTGTAGCCTGTTCAGCTTTGGAAGGTTCACCCTTTTCAGCCACTCAGTTCTTTCCTCGATATTGATATTAGTGTCATCTGTATATATGTTTTGGAAAAAAGTACTGAAGGCTTCACCTATTTCGAGATCAGTCTTCCTGTTATCTGTTTCTCCATCTAGCCTCACTTCTTTTATATGGTTTCTAGTCTGGTCCACTTTTATTTTCCAAGCTAGCAGCTTCCCTGCCGATTCACCATATTCAAAGTGGGAAAGCTTACTGGCCTGCCATCGTTTGTTCAATCTCTCCTGCAGTAATGTTTCTAATTTATCCCTTAGCTCCCTTTTCTTTTCTAGATTTACCGAAGGCGCTTGATCTGCAGACTCCAATAGGGCCAGATCTTGCTCTATAGTTGATAACTCCTCTGGGTATTTCTTGTTCCTGTAGGAAGCCCGGTTAGTGATACAACCCCTTATATATGCCTTCGATGTCTCCCACACACTAACCAGAGAGGTAGAATCTATATTCCACTCCAGGAAAGGGGCGGTTTCAGATATAAGGTGTTCTCTTTCCTCTTCCTCCAGTAAGATGGTGCGGTCAAAAGATCATGAAGCATAAGTGGGTTCCTGATCTAGCATTATCGAGAAGAGAATAGCTGAGTGGTCTGAGATATGCTGAGGTAGATACGTTAAGTTCTTTATAGAGTCTTTTTTGGAGAAGCTGAAAAGAGCATAATCAATGCGTGATTTATGCTTATATTTAAAATTGTGAAAAGAGACACCCAAGGTTTTCACCCAAGGTGTATCTCTCATTTTATTGTGGACTACAGCTCTAGAGCTAGGGGATTTATCCAATTTTGCATCCAGCACTAATTTAAAATCCCCCATCCATATTATTGGGTCTGTAATGGTGATCAGGTGGTTTTGTAACATGTTTAAGTAGGAGGAATCATCTTGATTGGGACCGTAGTAGCCCACCAGGGTGAATCACCTTACGTCTAGCTGAACATTGGCTATCAGCCATCTGCCACTCGGATCTGTCCTCCAATCCAGAATCTGAGCCCTAACTCCCTTTTTGAAGATGATGGCTATTCCACGAATACTGGCATTATGATCTGTGCTTATGAATTTATCAACACATTTCAATTTTTTCAATATGTCTGTGATCTCTTGTTTATTTAGATGTGTCTCCTGGATTGTTATGATCTGCGCCGGCGAGTCTCTAAGGTACTGCAAGATTTTATGCCTTCTTCTTCGTACGCGCAGGCCATTTACGTTCCAGGACAGAAATTTAATATCCCTCATTTATCTTTATCAACTAGGTGTCCCGCTTTTCCCATCGTATTATTTCTACTATTTTCTGTCTATTATCTTTTGTATCAACCACTGGCTTTATGTAACACACCCTGGAATCGATGACTTTTAGGAATTTGGTGTTTTGCTTATGAGGATTTTTTTGTGCTTTCACCCCCCCCCTCCTACCCTCCTCCCTCCCCTAGAAACCCCCCCCTACTTACTCTAGCCGGATGACTTGCCAGATTGTCGTCCCCGACATACTCCTACCTGAGGCTCCATCTATTTCGTAAGTTGGTCAATATAATCAAAATTATGTAGGTGGCATATTTATTATTTATTCTTTTATTATTTTGGAAATAGACACAATGGCATCTGAAAGGAAGTAGATCGAGAAAAAGGCTGAAGGGAGAAAAAAGAAGAACCAATGACCGGCACATTCAGTTATATAAATTGTGTGTTATGGTGCTTTAGTCTACCACTTTATGGGCTGTAGTATTTCTTTCTTCTTAGAATTATTAACCCTGTAGCCCTGTGTTCTCTCCCTAGTGTTTATTTTTCTTTTCTCTTTTTTTTTTCCTTTTTTCCCCCTTTATATATATTTTTTTAAATTTTGTTATAGTGCGATTATTTATAGCTCTTTTTTTTGTTTTGTGCGACAATATATATATATTTTTTTTATAAAGCCCCTTTTTTGTTTTCTATCTCCTCCTCTTTTTCCTTTATTCCTAAATGAGATCGTGTATTAAGGGGTTTGAGAAAATTTGCTGATAGAAACTAGTAGTTCATCCGCCTCGAGAGGAGTCTTGATATTGTACATTTTATTATTGAACATGATCTTCAGGAAGGCGGGAAAGCGCATCTGTACAGTGGCTCCTAAAGCTCTGAACTTTTCCATCCGTTGTCCTAGCTCCCATTGCCTATCCAATGTGGTTTTGGATAGATCTGACCTTATTTTGAAGGAAAAGTCTGGGGTCTTCAATGTCTTAGCTTTTAGTGCTAAATTAAGGATCTTTTCCTTCATCGCATATGTTAGAAAATTTACGAGGATCTTTCTGGGTTTGGCCCTGCCAGGGTTAAGACCAAAGGGGTCGCGGTGTATCCTCTGAATATCTGATTCTAATTCTATTGTTGACTTCTCTAAGTTAAGAGCATCCTTCAGCAGAGTCACTACGTATTTCTTAATTTCGCTTCCTTCTTTGCCTTCTGGAAATTTTAAAATCCTAAGATTGTTCCTCCTTAATTGGTTTTCTAGGGACTCAACTCTTTCTTTTACAGCTTCTCCCTCTCTCCGCAGATTCTGGATCTTTGTTTCTGCATGATCTAATTTTGCTTTAAGTTAACCTACCGTATTCTCTAAAGCCCCAGTCCTCTCCGAGAGCCCATCCACTTTGGTCTCTAGATTTTCGCACATAGCCCGAATCTCAGATTGATTTTGCCTTGATTCTGCAAAGCTCTTTTTTGACTCATCAAAACCACATTTAATCTCATTTCTCATGTTGAGAAGTAAGTGCTGGAGGGTACCTTCACTGTCCTCATTGTTGCCCCCTGAACATAATTCGAAATCTTTTGCTACGCTGATAGTTTCTGGTCCCAGGAAGTTAGCAGCCAGGTGATCTGGTGGAGTCTTTATGGCTGTACTGAGTTCTGCGGCGTTGTGATCGATCATTGATTTATTTCCCTGTTCCTGTTCAATTTCCTCTGCTGCTGGAAGCTTAGTGCTATTAAGTGATACTGGTGAGCTAAGTGTGGCAGGAACTACAATAGGGGTGGATATATTTTGTGTGACAGTTGAGCTTTGCGGGCCCTGCGATTCTTGGTTAATGTTTAGGACCTGAGGCAGGATCTTAAAGTAGGATTTCGAGAGGGTGTGATCAGTGTAGCTTTGGTCTTTTTAGATTTACCTTTACTCTGTGCTGACTTCTGAGGTGACTCTTTTTCCCTGTTGCCTGGTCCCTCCACTACCAGTTTGGTGGTACATGGTAGCGAGTGTCCCTTTTCCCCACTCAACTCTTTGTCATGTAATGTCTGTAGTGAGTCTAGCTCCAACTCGGACTTCGTCTCTGTTTCTATTTCGCTTTCAGGGTTCCCTTCCGGCGCGTGTTCTAAATCTGGGTCCACAGTTTTGCCTAAATCTCCGAGAGCTGCGTCCTTCTTTCTGCCCTTCCCCTTGCCCTTTTGCTTCCCCAAGTTGTCGCTAGTGAACCCCTTCTTCACCCCTGATCTCCTCCTTTTGATCTGTGCCTTGTTGCTTTTCTGACCTAGTACTGCAGTGGAAAGGGCTTGCAATTTGCTTTTGATTTGAATCAGATTCGGGGCAGGTACGGGGCAGAAATCTTTTCCCGGTATTTGCACAGCGCTGGTTTCTTGATTCACTAGTACTGGGGAGCTTCTGTCTGTTGTGTCTAAATCTGTATACTTATGGCTGATATGGTCACCCTTGATATTAGCACTCGCTATCTTTTCATTTTTATTTGTGTTTAGGTTCACAATCTTCTTTCCTGTTAACAGTGCTTCTGATGGGACACCCTCCTCCCGAGAGCCCTCCTTACCACACCGTTTTACTGTGCTCGCTCCTCTAGCAAAGAAACTGTGTGTATCCGCCCTCCGGCTTCTCCGCAGCTCCACGGCTGCCGCGTACCAGCCTATAATTTGGACATATGCACAAATGCAGCCAAAAGTGCATTTGTGCATTTGTCCAAATTATAGCGCAATACACCAGTAGTTGGAGAGAACACAGGAACAAAAAATTTTACAAAACGTGCAGCGGATTAGCACTATTTAAATATTTATTGTTATGATCATCAGACTAAGATCCAATGGCAGCCAACCAGGATCTAGTCACCTATTCAAAGGAGAAACCACGCCGTTGCTTGCTAACTTAAAGTAAGCAGTCCTAACTTTAAACGACTACAGAAAATACTGAAAATACTTCTAAATACATTAGTGTTGCAACTTTTAATCTGTTGACACTTTTTCACAGCTCTTCATTTTTGGTTAATTCTACTGATGAACAAACACAGCTTAGAATTTGCCCGTTCATATACTATCAGGTATGCACATTTGGAGCTAATGCATAAACAGTGTTCAGTGTGTATATATGGAGTTGTTCCTCCCTTCTCCATATTGACTCTGCATATTCGATATGGCCTGGAGCTTTAAGAATGATTTTCAAACTATGAAATCATAATGAAAATGAGTTCATTTGTGTATAAGAACAGGATAATATATGCTTTAGGACATACATATGTAAAATTAATTGTTTCTCCTTTTTTTAATAGTGTTCTTGTATTGTCGATGTTTGTAAAAAATTACTATTTATTTGTACAATTTTGTAAATGGTCTTTTTTATGTGTACTTTTGTACCCCGAAGAAGTCCCTGGACAGGACGAAACGCGTTGGCGGTTCCAAAAGTTTTTTAAAGAATTGAATAAAGAATCAAATTTAATACAGCATCGACTCATCTTTGGAACAAGTTCTGCTTTCTGATTATTATATCATTGTCATATTTACATACAAAAGTGTGCTGGGCTATTGTGTATATTTGGTTTGTGGAAGACAGTCTTGACCTGCTTCCCAGTTTTGGGGGTGTAGGGAATTGTGCCTCCAGCCCTTTTTGCACCTTTTCTCATCTTATTTGAGAGGCAATTTTGAGACTTGTGCAGGCATTTATGCTTCGATTCCTTCTTTTTGTTGTCTGTATAGCTTTGAGCAGCCTAGCACAGTCTTTGCCTAAACTTGTGATTCACACAAATTTTGGAAATAATTTAACTATTCCTGACTATGATTTTTGAGGACAATAGGGAGGAACTATTGGATGATTTACTCAATAGAAAGGATGGAGGTACGACTTCGGTCCCTACTCAAAATGTAACAAACAAAGATGGATTAAAAAATAAATTTGTCCGACTAGAGAAACTGAAAAAACAAGAACTCACGTAATGGTGGGATGGCACCGCGGCCAGGGTGACTGACCCCAGAATCTGGGGATCACGGTTCGATCCCCGGGGCTGGCGGCAGATTAGCCCAGCACCATGTGACTCTGGGCAATAGCTTGCTTAATCTTCCCGACGGTCCCCAGCGCCTAGAGACCCTAACGGGTGATGGTTTGCTCTTTACAAATGTGGATTATTATTATTATTATTATTGACCTTGAAAAAATATTTAGAAAATAGACGCATCCCCAGAGGCCTCCGCATACTCATCTTTCCCAACTATGAAGAGATCTAGAACCCGAGTTATTGGGAGAATGGGAGGATGGTTTACATACTACCTCCCATAAAATGATGGATATACTAAACCGTAATTCTGAACAAAGAGTCAAAAAGATTAGGGAAGAAATTCTGATTCTTGAAAAAGAGATAAGTGAGATGAATCTGCCTGATCCAACACAAAAAAAATTGTAATCCTTAAGAAAGAACTGGCAGCATATCAACTATATTTAAAAGGTAAAACACAATTGAAAATAGAAAGAGACAGAAAGGATTATGAACGCGGGCGTATCTTCACGTTCGCCCGTAAATACGATGATGTCCCTACAAAAAGCACATTGACTGCTGCTGTAGAAAAGAAGTCAGTTAGTATCTCTTCAAGTAATACCTCAATTTCTTCCGTTTCCTCCATTGAAAGTAATCCTGGGGAGGGGACTCGTGCAGCCAGCCCCAATCTGAACCAAACCTCTGATTTTTTATGGCAGGTCCAGAGAGTCCGCGTGGGAAACAGAAAGAAAAACATAGGCGAAGAAACAGACGGGGTGGCCAAAAACACAAGATCCGTAACCAAGGCAAAACTAGGGAGCAACTAAAGAGTTTGAATTATGAGATTGTGCACCACTGTGTGGACAGTATGGGACAAGAAGTGGAGACAAATACTGTTAATGTTGTTAATTTATCGTCCAAACAGTTTGGTGATGATGAACTGATGGTTTTGAGCAAAGGTTTAAATTATTGTATAACAGGTAATCAGTCTCTGGACAATGTACATGTGGATCTGTTCCGCTTTGTTCCAAAGTTGAAATTAAAACAATTTTTTTCTGAACGTCCTACTGTCCGTCCTCCTGTTGTAAATATGCCTTGTGTGTCAGAGTATGAAATTTCTGAAATTGTCACCTCACACGTTAATGCAACATTAGAAGATGAAAATCTGTTTAATCTATTTCAACATGCTAGGATTTTGGACATTGAGGAGGATATGAGCATAGATAGTGGACTAAGAAATGCATCCAAATGTATGCCACCAGTTCATGCCAAATCAGCCATTGACACCTTCAGTGTGAGCGTTACACAGGACCTCTATAATCTTGAAGATAGACATGGTGTGAATTCAAAGTGTATCCATCAGCACAACGTCATGAAAAATGAAAAAGCCTTTCTTCAGTCATTTTTTTTTCTTTCATTTTTTGTTTGAATATATTTTATTAGTTTTCCAGTATTTATTGTCAGTATACAATTATGCATTGTGCAAGAGGAAATGGTACACAAAATCTGCATAACACCATAACGACAATACAGCATAATGATGATACATAGTGGGTCATTTAACACATATCACAGTTCTTTCGGCAAAACTGATGGGATATATGAGAAGAAATGTATATTTCAGAGAGTGTGATGTCGTATGGTGTTATTAGCAGCGTAGTCTGGGGTACGGGGATGAGATGTGATGTAAGGCGGCATGTTCTTGTGGTTGCGTGCCTTCCCCAGGTCACTCCCGCCAGCTAGCATGTAGTGCATCCCCCTTTGTGCGGTCGTATCGAGAATGTCGCGGATTAGTTGGGTATCGGTAGCTAATACAATATTCACAACTGTGTAACAGACATGTCACAGGTAAAGCTGCCTTGACATCCGAACATAACCAGTAGGGAAAATTTAAGTCGGGACAAATTAAAGATAAAAGACTCACCAACAGTATGAGGTTTTGGGGGGAGAAACGAAAAAAAAAAGATAACTTAAAGTAGAGGGGTGACGGTGAAGGGCTAATAGCTCAAGAAAAGTGTCAATGTGTGTCCGCGGAGGTATGCCTCGAGTTCGATGTGCTGGGCGTCGCCTACGGTTTCGAGGGTGTGCTTGCGGGTCCAAGGCAGCTGTCCAGTGCGTCTGCAGAGAATGCCAGCAGTCGCCGCTCGTGCTTAGCTCTCACAAGTGCACCTGTATGCAGTGTCCACTAGCTGTTGGGCCCCCCCTATTGCGGATATCAAAGTACCTGTCAGGGTGGTCCCTGGCGTGGTGTTGCCAATCCTGTAGGTCCTGGAAGTCCCCGGGTGGGTGAGGGGGGTGGTGGGGGAAAGGCAAGGGGGAGACTTGCTTCAGCGCCTAGATCCAAAGGCGGGCCATGCCGTGTCTATGGTGGCGTTCCGTGGCAGCCGTGGTATGTGCTGGTGCCGTGGTCCACCCCTGCCAGTGTGGGGCTCCACCTCGATCAGCAGTGTTGGGTCTCGCTCCTAGGGGGATCGCGCCTTTCTCAGCTGTGATGATCTAGAGGTTTCAGGCACAGTCCTGCACTCCGGGCCCCTTCCATGCGTCAGGCAACAGGAGTTGTGGGGCGTAGGAGCGCCAATGCGCGCCAGCAGCTGCCGGGACACCCGGGCACAGGTGTGTTCGCCTAGGTTTAAGTCCGGGCCTCCCGCACCTCGCTTTGTAGGCCTCGCCCTGAGGCCCAGCTCCCCGTTGCAGGCCCCGGCTTCCTGTGGTCGCGCTTGCCGGCCAGGCGGCTTGTAATGTGGCAACGATACCTTCAAAAGGACCACAGCCGTTGGGAGTGTCCACACAGTGCCAAAGCCGGCGAAGGGGCAGAGGATGATGTCCTAACACTACGCCCGCAATTCACAGGCAGCTGCGCTCTAATGGGCGCCCCGCGTGGCAGTTACTATGTGGGTTGGTGTTGCGTTATACCCTCGTCCACACGGGGTTCCATCCTGGCCTGCGATGTGCAGCCACGCTCACCGGGAGTTCATGCCTCTCTCAGCAGTGGCTCCTTGCAGGCGTCATGTGCAGCTCTGCTTTAGGGTTCCATCCAGCTGTGATCTGCAGAAATTGCGGGGCACAGGGGCACTGACGTGTGCCTGTGGTAGCTTGCTTCCCGGGGGTGTCGGCTTGCCTGCCCAGGTCCGATTTTAGGTCCGCAAGGGGACTCCGGCGTCTCGTGGTGCAGGCCCTGCCTCCAGGCCCAGTCTCTAGGTGCGATCCCCAGCCTCTCTTAGTCGGGCCCGCCGACCAGGCGGCGCCCGATGCGGCTGAAATGTCCCTGAAGGGCCCGGAGCAGCCAGGAGCGGCCACATTTCACCAGAGCCGGTAGAGCGGCGGAGAACGATGTCCGGTCACTCCGCCTGTAGTTTGGGCCGGTTACGGATAATGGTGTCGGAGTTTCAGCCCGAGGAAGGGGAGCTCAGGCCGGAGCTCTACCCTTGTGCGTCTGCCGCCATTGCGTGCCTAGCCACGCCCCAAGCCTTTCTTCAGTCATTACGAGATGACACAGACCTTGTCATCCGTGAGGCTGATAAAGGTGGCAATATCGTTATAATGAATTATGTAGATTATGTATCTGAAATTGAGAGACAACTCAACAATACAGAATGCTACATGAGATTACAATCCAATCCAACAAAAACGATTGAGAGAAACATTAACGGAAGACTTACAGAATGGCACGATTTCTGCCTTATAACAGATCTAGAATATAAATATCTTCTAGCAAATAACTCAAGACATCCGTGCATTTACATGCTGCCAAAAATTCATAAAGGGGGGTTTTTTCCCCTTGGGCATCCCAATATAGCGGGATACCTTCTTGCAACCCATAGTATGTAACCTTCCATCATATCTCAAAGATAGCAGAGAGCTTCTCTGCAAATTAGAAGACCTGATATGGGAAGACAACATCTTTACGTTCGTTACAATGGACGTGGAGAGCCTCTTCACCTGTATAGGGTTGGAGGGAGGACAGACTAAGAGCTCTAAATTACTTTCTGTATAAGCGCAATGCATGTCATCCGGAACATACCCAGATTTTGCTTGCAATGGCTGAAATGATCCTTACCCAAAATGCTTTTCTAAATGAGGAGGATTGGTATGTACAGAGACAGGGGAAAGCCATGGGTTCCAGGTTTGCTCCATCCTATGCAAACCTGCTCATGGGTTTGTATGAGATGGAGCATGCCTGGGGCCCAGGCGCAAAGGATTGGATGGATAGTATCTTCTATTACACCAGATACATTGACGATATCTTTCTGATTTGGAAGGGTAGCTCTGAAGAATTCAACAAATATTTCGTATACTTGAATAACAACAACGTAATTTGAAATTGACTACCAATAGTTCAAAGGATGAGATCACTTTTTTGGATCTTAGACTTTATGTTAAAAATCAGAAAATCCAGAGTGACCTATACATTAAACCTACTGCCTGCAACAGTGTGTTGCATGCCTCAAGTTGTCACCCCAAGTCTACACTATCCGCTGTACCATATGGCGAAATGGTGAGAATTCAGCGTAATTGCAGCGAGGCAGATAATTTTGAGCAAAATATACGCAGATTAAAGGGTAATTTTAGACTTCGAGGATATGATGAGGTCTGTCTGACAAGGGCAGAAAATAAAATCAAAAGGCGAACCAGAAAGGACACTCTGATACATAAGAAAGAAACTAAGAATAAAAAGGATCAGGGTCAGTGTGCCTTCATCACAGAATATGGGACCCTTAGTAATCATGTTTACAACATATTACGAGAAAATTGGCATTTATTAAAATCTGAAACTTTGCCAACTGATTTGGTACCTGTGAATCCGAAGGTTGTCTATCGTAAAGGTAGCACAATTAAAGATACACTATGCCCCAGTCATGTCAAAAAATCAAGTCCTGGGCCATCTACATGGCTACATGTAAACTTGGACTAAATAAAAAGAAATCCTTCAAGTACAATGGCCCGAAAGAATTTCAGATAAAAAGTTTTATCAACTGCAATACAACACACACAGTGTATGTCATTATCTATGCGTGTAAGAAAATCTATGTAGGGAGCAGTGCGAGAAGTCTTAAAGTTCGAATACAAGAGCACGTAAGGAACATCAGACATGGAGACACCACAAACCCAATAGTACAGCATATTCTTGAGAATCATCCTAGTGAAAGAGACATCACTTTCCATGCTATTGACTGCACTCATGATAATGCAAAGGGTGGTGACTGAACCTTACACCTAAGACAGTTGGAATCCAGATGGATTTGTAGACTTAGATGCGTTACACTGGGTCTCAATATCAATAATGAATTTCATTATTTCCTATAGGGAACTTATATATGAGTCTCATTATGAAAATAATCTGTACTCATATATCTGTTGTATTTTTTGGACAAGTCACTTGTGAACATGTATTTGGACAATCCAATATTTGTTTGAGTTTGATTTGTGGCCAATGTCAATTTTTATTGTATTGTAAGATCATGACAGATTTAAACTTTGTCCGAGTAGAGCCAAATATTGGTGTATGTTTTCACGTTATGATGTGCATTCCATTAATTTGATCACTGACATACATATCATATCATATTACTTCAGGCTTCACTTCTGCACCATTTCAGACATAATAATCTCTAGATTTGCTCTCACTTTTTTTGTTGTTGTTCTCATTGATTTATCATATAGTCTTGAAAAACATTCATCTATACCCTTAGAACAACGATGGCATCCATATATGTTCTAGATAAACCGCGTTGGTGGAACTAATAAATTAGGTCTATAAGAGCATTTATTGAGATATTCGCAATAATCTTTAGATTTGCTTTCACTTTTTTTGTTCTCATTGATTTATCATATAGTCTTGAAAAACATTCATCCAGACCTTAGAACAACGATGGCGACATATATGTTCTAAATAAACCGCTTTGGTGGAACTAATAAATTAGGTCTATAAGAGCATTTATTGAGATATTCGCTATGTGTGAGAATATCTATATCGATTTAAAAACAATTGATTTGATCTATAACATCAAATAGTGTGGTGATTGTTAAACTGTAGACAGACCGTAATCATACTGCTCAAAGATGGCGCCCATGAGTTATATTGAATCTGAGCTTTAATACCATCTAAGACTATATGCAGTAACAATCTTTTCATATCCAGATATATGTTTTATAGGCATCTTGATGCCCCGCGAACAAATAACCCGTGTTATGTCCCTCTTCTTAGAACATACTATCGAAACACCGTTACAAGATGGCGCCCGTTCACATCGATTCAACTATACCGTTCAAAAATGGCGCTTATGCGTTTAATCCGATCTGGGCTTCAATACCTTTTAAGATAATGTGAAGTAGTAATATTCTTATACCCGGACATATAATACATAGTCATATTTCATGCCCCGTGAAGTAACAACCTTTTGCCACGTTCGTTGTTCTATAACACATTATAACACCTTTACAAGATGGCGCCCAAAACCACTGATATACGATCGGTGTTTGTTTAACACAACATGATGTGATCTGACCATGAATATGCTCCAATTGATATTTGTGTATGGCGATATTAGTTAGTTTCCTTAGAATTTAGTAAAACCGTGCATCTTATAACTCTAGTGTAGATTCCATCGTGGGGTACTCACAGTCCATACACCACTCAAAAATGGCGCATACATAGATGACACTCAGCAATATCTATGCTCACAAAACCAGCTCTAATAATGATCCTAATAGTATTATTGACTAATTAGCAACTTAATTGATCAATTAGCATACGTTTTTAATGAGGACCGTAGATTCAGTTTGATACACGCCACTACGATGCAGGCACAAGTTTGCATTCCGGATCTAGGTGAGTGAATTGGGAACTTTATCTCGCCTCTGCGCTCTTCATGTTGGGAGTCCTTTTGACATGTAGCAATCCCTGTTCCACAACCGTGCGCATTCAAAGGGCATTTAAATTTGTAATATATTTTAACTTGCGCTAAAACTTTAATTTTTAATTCTCTTCTTTACTGTCCATCACTAAAATACGCCGATTAGGGGCGGCACCATGTGCTGTAACTGACTAGCCATACTACTCTCTTATTGGCCGGTGTATAGAAAGGGCGGGGCTATAGGTCAAAAAATAGCTTTAGCCTGTACGGGACAACACTCCATCTCAGCCCTTGTAATAGCTCCGTTCGTTTTACAGCAATTGTTGAGAATAGGTGACTAGATCCTGGTTGGCTGCCATTGGATCTTAGTCTGATGATCATAACAATAAATATTTAAATAGTGCTAATCCGCTGCACGTTTTGTAAAAATTTATGTTCCTGTGTTCTTTCCAACTAATGGTGTATTGCGCTATAATTTAGACATATGCACAAATGCACTTTTGGCTGCATAGCACCATAACTGAGAGAAAGAAATCGTTGATTACTCTGCTTTGCACCTTTTTTAAATAAACAATGGTCCACCTTATAATAGAATTTGTATATGAGTTAGATAATTTTTGTCCATACTTCTGCCCAGCCTATAACAAAGTGGGCATCATTTATATTATACATTTTGTGTATACTGTCCCCTTTAATAGATTTATGACCATAAAAAATTAGACGGATAAAACTTTAGAATAATCATAGTCTTAAAAGTTGTGTAGAATCAGCATATTTACTATGGCATGATAATCTAACATAGGATTGTCTAGCACTTATTTAATATGGGATATTGACACCAACATCCATCTACTTAGTTTGATCTTTTGTTTCTTTCCATAGGATACTTTGCCTTTCTATGAGAAGTCTTGTCAAATCAAATTTGACATTTTAAAATTGATGGAGAAACCACGTCGTTGCTTGATAACTTAAAGTAAGCAGTCCTAACTTTAAACAACCACAGAAAATACCGAAAATACGTCTAAATACATTAGTGTTGCAACTTTTGATATGTTGACACTTTTTCACAGCTCTTCATTTTTGGTTAATACTTCTGATGAACAAACACAGCTTAGAATTTGCCCGTTCATATATTATCAGGTATCCACATTTGCAGCTAATGCATAAACAGTGTTCAGTGTGTATATATGAAGTTGTTCCTCCCTTCTCCATATTGACTCTAGATATTCGATATGGTCTGGAGCTTTAAGAATAATTTACAAACTATGAAATCATAATGAAAATGAGTTCATGTGTGTATAAGAACAGGATAATATATGCGTTAGGACATACATACGTAAAATTAATTGTTTCTCCTTTTTTTAATAGTGTTCTTGTATTGTCGATGTTTGTAAAAAAAATCACTATTTATTTGTACAATTTTGTAAATGGTCTTTTTTATGTGTACTTTTGTAGCCCTGAAGAAGTCCCTGGACGGGACGAAATGCGTTGACGGTTCCAAAAGCTTTTAAAAGAATTGAATAAAGAATCAAATTTAATACAGCATCGACTCATCTTTGGAACAAGCTCTGCTTTCTGATTATTATATCATTGTCATATTTACGTACAAAAGTGTGCTGGGCTATTATGTATATATAGAGTTCACATATTAGGAGGATATCACAGTCCATATCGGAGTTCACATATTTGGAGGGTATCACAGTCCATATCTGTGTTCACATATTAGGAGGGTATCAGTCTGTATCAGAGTTCACATATTAGAAGGCTATCACAGTCCATATCTGAGTTCACATATTAGGAGGGTATCACAGTCAGTATGACAGTCCACAGCCCTGGAGGGTATCACAGTCAGAGTCTGCACCTCTGAGACTAAGGCTGAGTCCCAGTCAGTCTGAGAGCCCTGCAGACCAGGAGGACGTTACAGTCTGTTCCAGATACTAGGAGAGTGTGACCAACTGTATCAATCAATCAATCAATCATTTGTAAAGCGCACTACATACCCGCAAGGGTCTCAAAGCGCTGGGGGGCGCTACTGATCGAACAGCCAGGTCTTGAGTATCCTCCTGAAGGTTAGCAGGTCTTGCGTCTGTCGTAGGCTCAGTAGGAGCGTGTTCCATGTCTTGACGGTGAGGTGGGAGAAGGATCTCCAACCGGTGGTCGTTCTTCGGATGTGTGGGACGGTGGCGAGTGGGAGGTCAGCGGAGCGTAGCTGGCGGTTGGGGATGTACAAGGAGAGCCGTCTGTTGAGGTAGGGTGGGCCGGTCTTGTGGAGTGCCTTGTGTGCCTGGGTGAGGATTTGAAGGATATCCTCTTGTTGACGGGGAGCCAGTACAGGTTTCTCAGGTGGGGGTGATGTGGCCGTGGTGTGGTACATTGAGGATCAGTCGTGCCGAGGCACTTTGGATGCGTTGTAGTCGTTTGATGAGCTTGGTTGGGGCTCCCGCATAGAGGGCGTTTCCGTAGTCGAGTCTGCTGCTGACGAGGGCCTGGGTGACTGTCTTTCTTGTATTTGTTGGGATCCATCTGTAGATCTTGCGGAGCATGCAGAGGGTGTTGAAGCAGGAGGAGTAGATGGCGTTGACTTGCTTGGTCATTGAGAGCGTTGAGTCGAGGATGATTCCCAGGTTGCGTGCGTGGTCGGTGGGTGTCTGGGCTGCCCCCTGTGCCGTCGGCCACCAGGAGTCGTCCAAGGCTGAAGGGTTGGACCCAAAGATGAGGACCTCCGTCTTGTCTTGTCTGAGTTCAGCTTCAGACGGCTGGTCTTCATCCAGTCGGCGACGGCCTTCATTCCTTCGTGGAGGTTGGCCTTGGCGGTGATGGCGTCCTTGGTATCCGAGTCCTGCAGACTTGTAGGTATCACAATCCATTTTAAAAGCCCTTCTTCATAGTATCATACTCTGTGTTGGAGACCACAAGACTAGAAAGGGTATCTTAGTCGGCAACAGATCCCACAGTCTTCAAGCATGTCACAGTCCGTATCAGAGCCCCACAGTCTATGAGCCCCACAGACCAGGAGGGTATCACGGATACTGTCAAAGCCTCGCAGACTCGGAGAGGATCACAGTCAAAACCAGTGCCCTGAAACTAGTAAAGTGACAAACCTGGATGTACTCAGACTGGAAGAGTCTCTGAAATAGGGCTAAGCAGTCATAGACCTTGTGCCTAGGAGGGTCTTGAGGAGAAGGCCTTGGGGCAGGAAGGCTGTCACACCGGGTCCTGAATCCTAGAGAGGTGTGGGAGACAAAGGGGCAGATGTATCATCAAAAAATCGCTATTTGAGAATCGCAAATAGGTATCTTGATACATCTGCCCCTAAGCGCCTTAGTATAGACTGCGCTCATGATCTAAGCCTATTGACCTGATACAGCATCAGTCCAAATCAAAGCGCCTCTAAGAAGTAAGGTCGAACATTTAACCCCCCATCATATTTTCTGGGTATTAATCCGATTCTTTCACGTTATGAGTGTCTCCAGACCTTTTCCTCTGAAATTGAGAGGGTTTCAGAGTGGGATCCCCAACCAGACAGGAGTGGCACAGACCTTTAACATAGAAGTGGCTCAGAGCAAGGTCTCTCAGTTAGACTGGGGATGCAATGGGGTTTTGGGGCGATACATTCAGAGTTACAGATTGGGAGGATGTCAATAACAGCCCCTCAGCATCAAATGGTCTTGGATACAGTCCCCCTAAAAGCAGGATTCTGGTGTTCCGCTAACAAGAAGGGCCTTGGGTCTCGATTGCAGGTGACTGAGTACACTTTATACGGTACTGCACCCTATAATTACTGGGTTTGCTAAGCTCCGTTCCAGGACTTGGCCACCCCCACCCCCAGCCAGAATAGAAGGGTGTTGGGTTCTAAGACTTTAGGGGCCAGATGTAGGAGCCCAAATACCGGTCGGTAACGGCCGATTTCGGCCGTTACCGACTGTTATCTAGGAATTGGCATGTAGGGGCCCTATTTTACCGATTAGGTAAATTTACCAAATCGGTAAATTTAACGATTTGGTAAAATACCGAATCGGTATTTTTTACCGATTCGGTAACTTCCTGATGTAGGTGGGACTCTTCTGAGTCCCAAAGGCCTTACAGATTCGGTATTTTACCACCCAATCCAATTGGGTAGTAAAATACCGAATCCAGGTGTGGATGCACATGTGTGCATGCACACCTATGCCATGTGACAGACAGACATGCCTTAGGGCATGTCTGTGTGCCACAAGGCACACATGCCTGTATTTGGGGTGCTAGACGGTGTCAAAGTGACACCCCCTGCACCCTTACTGGAATCGGTATTTACCGAATCGGTAACCGATTCGGAAATGCCCATTGATTCCTATGGGCTTCAATGCCCATAGGAAGCAATGGGCATTACCGAATCGGTATTTACCGATTCGGTAAATACCGATTTTTACGGAATCGGTCATTCAATTACCGATTTTACCTACATCTCCCCCCTTCTATTTTACCGATTCATAAATACCGAATCGGTAAAATTCAGTATTTATGAATCGGTAAAATAGAATTACCTAAATCTGGCCCTTGATTTTGCTTTTGTAGAAAGTGACCTGCAATGATGGTTTGACCCAGTGGCGAGGTTCACCTCTAAGCTTTATCCACCTTGTCATCCCATTACTTATTAAAATATGCTTGAACGTTCACAAATACTTATGCAAAGCTTCGCTACATTTCTGAGCAAGGCTCATCTGTTCGGTTTTGTTTTGCTCTACATACGACACCTCTGCTTTGTGTTGCAGCAAGATGCCATGAACCGCTACGGCGCCCTCACCTCTCGGCACATGATCCTGAAGGTATGCAACATAAGACAAGTGCTCAGGTGAAGCCTAGGTGATGCTTATACTAAAGCATGTGAATTTGACACTCGGAGGCAGAACTCCTAATTGAGGCAGCAGAACAGAGGGGAGGGTGGATGGGACGTCCATTGATTGGTGGCTTATATCTTGATATCACTCACATTTGAATGACCCTGTGTATGTGTTCGACCATGGATGGGCTAGTGCAAGGGGGGCACATGTTTTTACCCAAGGCCACGAATAACCAAATTAGGTAAGAGGGCTTTAGCTCAAGACGAACGTCAGACATTGACCGCTATTTTCACAATGCAAAACGTAAAACTCACAGACGTATGATCTACTATGCATATATATGAATTACACATTCATGTTTGATCGGGATATTTTATCTGTCAGAGTAAGACAAATATATATATTGTTTTTAGTTACCCATGTCTGAGAGTTCTAGACAATATCTGTAACCTCATGTGATGTATCCTAACAAGAGACGTGGCAGAAATGGTACCCGTTAGTGGGCATAATAAAATGAAAAAAGTGAAACATTTGTCATTAATTAGATTCAAGAACCACTCAATAGTTGGTTTTATCACAATACATTGTAGCTCTATTCTAACTAGAGTTTGTTCTAATTCTTAGTCACGTGCCAGTAATGTTGCACAAGGTTTTAAAACCAAAAACATTCTATTCAACACATACACAATCACACCTGCAGGAGCCTTGGACATTGCAGGTGGACTGGTTTGACATTACAGACAATCATCCCAGGCTTTTAACATCTCATGAAATTGGCTTGATCGATCCCTTGAGATGCCCTCTGGTCTTCCTATTCCTTGACTTGAGATGTTTCACTCACATGAGCTAAAAAGATGGCGGCTATGGACAGATGCTGGCCTTTGCATCAGTCCAGAAGCATCTGTAGCATCGCATTCAGTCCTCGGAGCTCTCGCCTTTAGATTACAAAACATGGCCTTATAAAGCGCTTGAAGACCACTCCTTCTGACGACACCTACCTGCACCTGATTGCCTTTAATGTTACCACAACTGGATTTCAATAAGGCTGATCTTATTACGCCAATTGTATGCATCTACAAATATGTATTTTCATCTCAAACCGATGGAGACCTGTTAAATGTGACCTCTGGTCTCAGACCAGTTCACACTAGAAGGACTGACCTATCATTCATCACCTTCCTTTATGGTACCTCACTCCTGAATGACAAACAATTGGACCACATCCAGAATCATACACAGTTCTTTGTACTGGAGAATATATTTGCACATGTCTTTTGGAAAGATAAATTCCAAACCTTTGGTTGATTTCCCAGACTTTCACTACGTGGGTGACGGCCAACACACTAACATTCCTAAATTACTTTGTGTTCCAACACCTTAAACAAATATTCTCACAATGGCGTGTTACTTTGGTTGTTTAATGCACTTATGTAAGTAATGCACAATCACTTGTATTACATGTTGAAACTATGCATGAAGTGAAATGTTAATTTGCCATAGCTCCATCCTGCTATTATGAATATTATAAAGAGTTCAAATCAGCAAGTCAGTAGAGCAACACTCTGTATCCGGGCACTTTTTCAGGTCCCAAACCTCGAGTACGAGTGCCATCACTGGGGATCTTGGTAGATACTAGGGGTAAGAAAATATTGGAGGATGGACGTTTTTGGTGCATAACATGGGGGTCGGGAGGTCTGTGTTTGTGGCCGATTAGCGCATGTTTCCCCAGTCCACAGACATTTGGCCCCTTCCGGCAGCTAAATCTCCTCGTAAAAATACAAAACTCGGAATTTCATTTCTTGGCCTATCGGAATTTACGAGCCATTAGTGGTGAGGGCTTTAATCCGGTAGGTAAGGCTTCTGAAGCAACCCTGCCTCATCTACAGTAACAAGTCTGAGCTCCTGCCTGAGGTGGCGAGAGAGTGTTAGGACGCAGCATACAGAGTGACAAAATAACTAACACTTGAAGATAAATCCAAGCCTGTCCAGCAAAAAGTGTTAGGAATTCAATTGATTATTTTACGGTTGGCTAAAAGAACCTAATAATATCAGTTAAAGCATTGTATGCCAATCTGCAAACGTAGGGTTACTAGGAAACACTTGAATATGATGACCGTCTAAATAGAAGAAAGTAAGTCTATGGAGAGATCATTCCTTGACTCTCTTGACTACATGCATGATAAGGGCCTCGGTTGACCAGGCGCTGTAGCAGCCCGGCGACTATGATTGAAGTTCCCCGCTGCACAGATGGAGAATGTTATCCTGATTTGCTTTTGCTAACTCGGTTGGGGCACCTACAACAAAACTGTCTATTTCAGCCACACTGCCTTGTCACGGCAGCTTGGCTAACATTTAGTTTCGTTTTCCATAAATCAAGGTTCAATGGGATGGTTTGTTATCAGAATAAAAATATGAATGTCTCTGAGTCACATGGAGTTAACTCCAAGCGCCTGCATATCATTGTTGCTTTTTCCTGTGTATGATCCCCATACCATTAATAATGGCCATGGACAGGTACCACAGCATCAAGAAGCCGGGCTACATAGGGCCACCCTTCCAAGGTCGATAAGCCAGTGATCCTGTGGACCACCGGCTCATGGTTGTTGACCCTGCAGCGACCTTGGGTGCTGCTGTTGGGACCAAGAAGTTGTTAAGGGTATAAATGATGTAGAGACAGAATGAGGTAGGTGCAAAGATCCTTCACCCATTGTTGAGAGATGTCCTGTTGACTGCCATTGAGTGGTTGTTCTCCATATGGCCTAGGAATTTGTCCATTACAGCCAGAGCTGGGAGTGTGTTCACCCCACTTGCATGCAGTTTTGCTTACCATTCCTCCCACAAACCTTTAGGAACAAAGACAAATGTCACATAAGCTAAAAACTACATCTACATAAGTTACACACATGAGTAAATTAGAGACTCCCATATCACAGACTTTTACCCTTAGTGAATTATGGGTAATTAGGCAGTAGCACACCCGCGCCTTAACCTCCACTTTCTCTCATGTTCAGAACCAGCATGAAGAAGTGAAGAAGCAGCTCCTGGACTTGCAGGTGCTGTGTAACTCTCTAAAGCTGGAAAACCGCCGAATGTTGGAGAGCTACAACCAGATAAATGCCCAGCTGCAGCGGGATCAAGAGAACACAATGGAGATGCTGCTGGGTGAGTACAGGGAGGGTGCCATCTGGGTCAGACTTGGACTTGGGCTAAGGAGCCATGTGCTCCCCTGATCCAAAAACATATACTCACACTCACACCCTCATAATTGTGAGGCATCCGTGAATATGTAATAAATGGATCCAAATATTGACACTCTGATAGTGAAAGAGGGAAGCTAGTTTATTAAATGGAATCTCAGATGGAACTCCATATCATATGAGTTTGTTTTTTTTTAACTTGCATTTCCCTTTGTAGGTTCACTGTACTTGTTTGTAAGTGGTAATTTGGTACTAGACCATTTTAAATCTCTGTTGACACTCTATGTGGGATTTTTATGCATATTGCACCCACCCTAGAGCCTTCCACTCACCCAGGTGTATGTATATTTATTGTATTTATATGACACGAACCTTTATAAATAAATAAATAAATACATAAATCGATTGAAGGCAGTGGAGTTCTCTATCTGGACAAAGAGAAACATCTGGTCTAAGAGTGATTGGAGAGGTAGCTGTGTTCTGAGAGAGAGAATGTGGATTGATGCTAGTCATAATAGGGTAATTTAGCGCTACCTGCACAAGGCGTGACGTGAGTTACAAGGACAAGCAGTTACACTGGGACAAGTGCACTCGGCATGGCAATTGTACAACCTAAGGGCTAGATGTATCAAGTCATTTGCGATTCGCAAATGCCGGAATTCGCAGAATTCCGGCGTTTACGAATCGCAAACGGTCTTTTTGCATGTTTTGGCATGTAACAAAAATTCGCATTCCTTATTTTGCTTAAGCATTTAAGGAATCACAATTTTGTGATTCCTTAAATGCTATGTATGTAGCATTTTGGAATTGCGAATTTAGGTTAAGAAATCGCAAATTACCACCAACTTGTAGTTGGTGGTAATTTGCAAATTCTTTTAAAAATGCATAATTTGGCATTTGTGAAGGTGGCATGTGACGCACATACATGCCCATAGGGCATGTATGTGCGCCATATGCACAAACATGTAAATTTCAGAGGTGCAGCAGGGTGTCCTTGAGACACCCCTGCACCCTTGAAATTATTCTCAACTTGCGATTAGCAAATTGCGAATCGCAAATTGAGAATTATTTCACAATCATTCCTATGGGCCTTCTGGCCCATAGGAGTGAATGGGAAATTATTCCTTAATTGAGAATTCGCAAATTGCGAATTCGCAAATAAGGAAGATTAAGAAATCGCTAAAAAATAGCGATTTTCTACATACATCCCATTTTGCGATTTCTAAATAGCGATTCCTTAAAAATCACTTTTCAGAAATCGCAAAAGGGTATGTTGATACATCTACCCCTAAGTTCCATATGCAGCCCATAGTTTCAATTAAAATGGTTTGCCTAAATCCACTACTGGTCATTTTCCTAAAAGAAACCTTTGGTAAAGTGAGGAAAGGGACTTCAAATCCTAGAAGAAACTTTTGGTAATGTAAGGGATCAAACTTCCAAATAGAGACCATTAGAGGTATTTGCCCCTGAATATCTGAAGGATGGCCACATGAAAGTGTTTCTTCCTTTACTGGTAACAAAAGCATCTCCTGAAGTGAGAACAAACATACATTTTGAAACACACAATTGAGGCTGAGAAGAAAGCTCGCATCATACAATCTTCCATGGTAATCACAAACATACTCTAATGATACGTAGCTTTTGAGTGGACATGAAATATTGTCTACCAACCTTTCACTGATACGTAGAAAGATTGGAACTAAAGTTTATTTGGAGCCCAGTATTAATTCAGTATACTATATCCGGGAACTCGTGAAATCTGTGAGTTCATCTTGGTGGTAATCACCAACCTAGGTGTGGAGAGGGCACCGAGGATGAAGCATGGCACGATTTTTAGTAGGTGAGGTGTCCTCTCCAATATCTGTATATGGTTGTGATTAGGTAGGAGACAATATTTCATGTCCCCTAAATACCTACACACCACTAGTATATTTTTTTAACAATATACATCAGTGCTCCTTCACTTCCAATTAGGAATACTACGCGCATTCACAAAAAGAAAGGCAAAAGAAGTTTTTCTGCATTTCCACTTGCCTGACTTCCACCAGCAGGTAGTATGTGCTGAGGTCTAGGACAGTGCTTAATTTGTAAAGATTTTCTTTGTAGCCCACCATGGGGCAACCGATTACCTCAGCCGCCTAGTTGTACTGTTACTACGCTACATTTCCTTTCTCTTTAGTTTTTGCAGGTTCCTTTCATCTCATCTTTCCTCCTTTGTTGGCGTTATTCCATCTACCCCCTCAGGCGTCTTTCTCCCTGACCAGTAAAAAATGAGTGCTGGTTCCCACCTATAGCAACCTCTAATTTGGTGCTGGGCTCTGGACACTGTACACTTTCCTCCCTCTTAACCCATATGAAGGGAAAATCACAATGTTCTCACCCTGGATAAGGTCTGTGCTTCTAACCGGTATCACAAGAGCAGATGAGACCAATTTAAATAGAGGGTGGATGTTAGAAATATTGTTTTCCTTTCGGTTCATAAACAGCGCAACATTGGTGAAGGGGTTAATGACCCTTCATGGAGCACTTTTCATGCTCCCAATAAACTACTGGAGAGGGGTAGGCAGGAAAGAATCTGATATTTCAAAGTCCCTTTCCTTAATTTATCTCTTTATTGTATAGAAATAGTATCTCTTTTCATTATAAATAGCATTTTATGTATGACCCCCTTCTCCCGTTATTCTATTGCCTCATATCCCTATTGGTGTTCAGTTCATGTATGTATTATGTAAAGCGTGACTTGAGTGTGCTTCCAGATTAATCTCTAGCTCTGTGCTGGTTAAGTCATGCAGAAATGAGCAGTGTCATTTGGTGAAGGAAGATGTATTGAGCCCCAGTTTCCGTGTATGTCTTCCTATCTTCATATCTTAATGACTGGGCGTGCATGTCACTTTGCCCCAGTGCCTATGTCTCTTTATCCAGATGTTGATGCTTTTGCGACAGGGCTGCATTAGTCTCCGTGTCCATGTGTGTGTCTGTGTCTCCGTTTTAGTGTGGATCTTTCAGACCCAGTTCCTCTTGATGTCATTGTATGGATGTCTTATTGACATTCTCAGTGGTCTTGTGGTGGAGCATGTAAGGATGTATGACGTTACAACGCATGCTTTTACCACGCATGCCTTTACAACGCGGTTTTTACAACGCCTGCCTTTACAACGCATAGTGCTTTGGGGCGCTGGATAGTGAATAGTTTAATTTACTATTCCAACTCCAGTCCCCGTGGATAGTAGGGAAGGTGTTCGATAGTAAATTAAACCTATTCCCTATCCTAGAGCGCCCCCCAGCGCAATGCGTTGTAATGGTTTGCGTTGTAAATGTTGCGTCATAATGGTAGTGGGTTGTAAAAGTTTCGTTGTAAAGGTTGTTTACCAGCATGTGAACATGTGTTGGGGTATGTGAGTGTTTGGTGGTATTGGTAAGGGTATATTTATCGGTATATTTTCTGAATGCAGTTGCCTTGTGAATGCCAGTGAGTAGTTGCACTTGTAGAACTTTTGGCATGTGGAAAAGGAGAAATTGAACTGTTTGTCGGCGTTGTTGTAGTGTGGGTCTGCCTGGTTGCTATGTCTGAAGATGTAGTTTTCATGTTAGTGTGAGATTGTATAGTGGTTGCGCAAGTGGTTGTCTCTTTGGTGCTTTTGTTGGTCTTGGGTGGTGTGTTTCCAGCAGAAACTGTGTGTAGGTGCTGGTGTAAGTTGGAGGTAGGCAATTTTTCTTTGCTTGGTCTAGATATTTTTGTTTGAATAGCAATTTTGTCAGTAGTTTCCTTATGGTGAGGCAGTCTGACATTTTCTTGATGTTACGGGAAGAAAGTACCAGATGGTTGTTGCTAAGACTGATGTACCTTCTGTTATTGATTTCCTGAAGTTAGATAATTTGAGAAGTGTGACTTCTGTGCATCTTACTATTCAAACTTGCAGGCATTCAGTTAGTTTGTGTGTATAGGAAACCGTGGCCATTATTGTATTGCATGTAAAGCTTTAAATGTGATTCTTTTTTCATATGGTGGCTAATGGTTGGTGCATAGTTTCTGAGCGACATATTTTCTTTATCTAACATGTAGGAGTAGGGCTGCTGGTGTAGTTTGCTTCTGTTGAAGTGTGAAAATGTGGTATGCAAGTAGTGCCATTTTCATAGTCTGTTCATGAATGTAGTGGTGTCTTTTGAGGTGGAGGAAAGGAAGCTTATAGAGTTGGCGTCAGCTATGCAGATGAGTTCTGAAAGCGTGTGGACAACTTGGATTTTTCCTGTATTTGGGAGCGAGGACAGGGCTTTGTCTGTAAGCAGCCTCATGAAAGGTACGGCTGAATTTTAGAGCTTTGTATACAGTGGCGGCTCTTCCGCAAAGGCAGAGGAGCCTCGCCCCACTGCTTTTTAGCAGTGAAAAAAAGAGAAAATAAAATGATAACTCTCATTATATCGTTTTATTTTGTCCTGCTTCTGGCAGCTTTACGGGGCTGCTCTCCTCACAGAGCAGGGCAGGGGAGGAGTGGTAGCGCCCTCCTAAGTGCGCAGGATTGTTAGGCCGGCCCTCTTGGGCAGGCCACACAGTCATGCACACTTCGCATATTCTCTAAGCAGGCTGCATTACAGCCTGCTTGGAGAACATGCTCAGGCTCCCAGTCAGCGTCTGAGCACTGTGATTGGCTGACTGTGAGCCTGATTGTGCTTCCTGTTCAGGCCGGGCGAGGGGCTACGGAAGAGAGATGTGGAGAGGAAGCGATGAAAAAGTAGATTTGTTTTCTTTTTTCTTTTTTAACACCCCCCCTAAAACCTCACTCCCCCTCCTGCCCCCTACTTCCGATTTATGCCCGCCTCCGCTTTTTAGGTTTCGCCTGGCGTCCACTGCGCAGCAGTGTTCGCGCAGGCGAAATCTTTTGAGTTTCAGTACGGAGCTTTCACCCGCCTCTCTGTTCCATTGGCTAGCTCCATAAATGGAGGCTAGCCATTGGAACAGAGATGCGTCAGTCATTGTCCGAGCAGATTCGTGGGCGTTCCGTTGATTTTTTCGCTCTCCGCCCCTTTAACAATGTCATTGCGGCGGTTGGCGGTTGTTTATTTTTTTTTTCTTCAGAGGTTTTTTTTGGTCATTCCTCCAGGCCGACCGCCGCCGGAAGAAGTCCAGGTGAGTGCTCCCCTCCCCTCCTGCTGTCCGTGTGCCCATTCCCTCCCCCCCTCCCGCTGTCCGTGTGCCCGTTCCCGCCCCCTCTCCCGCTGTCCGTGTCTCCGGCCCCACTTGTAAATGCTTGTTGATGAATGTGAGGAATCATTAAGCGGGGGCTTTATTTGGGCGATGCCACTGGCCGGGAAAGCGTAGGCCTGCTCCTTTCTTTCGCGACGAGTTCTGGAATAGGATTAGCTCACGGATGGGTTGGCAGGGTAAAGAATCTCTTATGCACAAAGCTCACCAAAGAGCGTGGGGGAAGCTCATTGTGCGGCCATTATGTGCGCGCATCAAGGCAGGGGATTAGAGTGGGAGTGCCTACTCCTCCACTTGGTACAGGCTTAGCTCCTCACAGAGGTCACCATAAAAGCGCCACTAAATTGTTGCTGATCCATGCGGCACCATTTCAATGTTCATAGATACCGTTTTTTAAAAATGTTATGATTTTAAATGATGATATTTCATTTATTTCTGCTCCAGACTGTGGCCTGCCACACAATTATTATGCCAACAATGTGTCACCAAAAATAAACATGAGGAAAAGTTAACCATGAGATTGTGACTTGACAGCCAGAAATGCGATACCACACATGAAACTTTATTTCTTCATGGGTCTGGAGGGAAATAGTGTTGATAATATTTACGGCGACAGTTAAACGTGCATTTTGTAGGAGAAATTAAAAACAATACGACCCTCCCCCTGTGAAAAATGCAACATTTACTAGTTACGGTTGTGATTTTCTCCTCAATAAATCATATTGACTTCACTGATGCGGTTTTGATTTTTACAGCATCAATAACAGATTAATAAAAACATGGGCTAAACAAGTGTGTGCAAAAGGCTGTAGGAGTGCGCACCCCTGTTTGTACACGGCTATACCTGTCGTCTTGACTTTGGGTAAAGGGCTGTGGAAACGGATGTGCAATGGTGCTTACAATCGACTGCAGGAATGTGCAAGTTGTGTGCCTAAAGATCTGAATCAGTGTGCATGTCTGCGTGAAAGGGCGGCAGGAGTGACGAGCTTTGTGTGTGAAGGGCGGCAGCTGCATGCAGCAACTGAGTGAGTTACTTATTAAATAAGAGCACTGCTCGTTTGTTTAAATGCAGGTCTTAAACCATCCATGGCAGGGAGCTGGGGGAAGGTCACTGTTGTAAAGGGGCGGGGCAAGGGGGTGTAACTGCTTTTCAGTAACGCTATTCCCTATATTACATGTAGTGAGCGGCTACAATGTCCCTGCCTCTCGAAGAAATTGGAAGCTGCGTGCCTCTCACTCCGGCAGTGCTGCTTGCTGTGGTCAGCACACTCTCAAATAATAGGTGAAAGCGGGCCTGCAGGGACCCCGCGCCCTGCCCTTTACCTCACACGGACCAGCCTCAGTTCTCGCCAATGATTTGCTGAACTGCACAGTCTGCCATTGTGTTTTTAGAAAGTCACTCCAAACTCTTTCTGTCCCCTTAATATCCATTTCTTGCCTCTGACCACCCTAACCTTTGATGTCTAAGTCCCAGTGACTCTCAGCGAGTGTGGATTTACAGCCCAGCCCCTCACCCTCTCCTCGCTCCCCTGCAAAGAAGAAGCGTGCAACAAAAAGAGAATTGATAAAGTAGTAAGCTGGCTCTGTGCCCATTCTGGGAGCCGCTCGGGGCTCAAGCGCTCAGCCGAGGGGCTTCCTTGCTCTGGCTGCAGACCAACTTTGATGTTTTTGAAGGGCAGTGGTGGGATGAAACGACGAAACCATTAAACTCCACGTTTTGCGCAAATAATCTGGCCTCTATGCCCCCGTTTGTGCTGCGCTTTCTCCAAGTGTCAACGGAACATGTGCCGGATTCCTGGCTTGGGTGTTGCACATGAATTGTTTTCGTGTATTTTTTAGCTCTGGCCTTTCTTGTGCAAGAGACAATGCATGCTGTTTTCAAGGTTGTAGTTACAGAGGCGCCAGTCATAGGACCGCCAACATGGAATGTATGCATGCGTAGTGGAACTCCAGCCATTTAGGAAATCTTTCAAGACTTGATGTCAGCGCCTCCACGGTGCCCTGCATGCTTCTTCACAAGTAATTTTTAAACTACATTGGCTCTTGAAATTATGCTCTGGGGCTCTGTGTATGTGTGTGTGTGGCTCTGTGTCTGTGTGTGGCTCTGTGTGTGGCTCTGTGTGTGTGGCTCTGTGTGTGTGTCTCTGTGTTTGTGTGTGGCTGTGTGTGTGTGGCTCTGTGTGTGTGGCTCTGTGTTTGTTTGGCTCTGTGTGTGTGTGTGGCTCTGTGTGTGTGGCTCTGTGTGTGTATTTGTGGCTCTGTGTGTGTGTGGCTCTGTGTGTCTGTGTGTGTGGCTCTGTGTGTGTGGCTCTCTGTGTTTGTGTGGGTGCAAATGCAATAGGTATCGCATTTGCGAGTGATTAAGCTATTGGTATTGTAAATGACAATGTCATTTATTTATCTGTTTTCAAAACCAACACATAAATAAAAATGTTGTCATTTACAATGCCAATAGCTCTAACTTTTGCAAAGGCGAGACCGTTGCATTGTAAATGCTTGTTGTAAAACGTGATTTGTTTTTGTCTTAGGGGGTTTAGTTTCAAGTGCTGAGGCCGTTGGAGTTTTCTCTGGGATTGCTGCAGATTTTATCATAATGTGAGTGCCTTCTGCATAGTTTCGAAGGTGAGGTTGAGGCATTTAACTAGAGCGGCCAAAGTTATCAATCTTACGTTGAAAAATAGAAGGGACCCAGTGGAACCTTGCATCAGTACTCGATTTTATTTTGCAGTATAAAGGAAGCCCAAAGGCTAGTTAAGTTCTGTTGTAAAGGAAGTTGGAGATACATTTTAGAGCTAACCCATTGTTGACTATGTTTTGTAGTGTGTTTGTGACTATGTAATGGTTGACTGTGTTAAATGTCCATAAGCATTAAGCCTCTACCCCCGCCTGGGTGTCTTTAAAGAGGTCTTCTCAGACAGAGACACAGATGCTTTTGGTGAGTTGCTCAGGTCTGAATCTTAGTTGCGCTTATTCTAAGATGGCGTTTGATTCCATACAGTGTTAAAATTGTATTAGTTAATCTTTATAGTCGTTTTGGTGGAGAGAGTGTTTGAGATAAGCCTGATGGGTTTATGGTGGTCCTGTGCCATCCTGTCATGTTTGGTAATTCTCCCCCTCTGTCTTAAAGTATATTTTAAGTCTCTTAGCCACTTATTGTTTTTATTAGAATTGTTGCACTTCTCAGACTCTTCAATAACCAATCGTCATTGCTTCATGTCACTGCCTACTGGTCCGTTCTTAGCTCAGCAGGAAAATGTAGACATACAGACAGGGGCAGGTTGGTCTTTAACGTTCTAGGTGTAATATCTTGTCTGGCAGCTGTATTAAGGATTGTAGGACATACTGCATGTGTTCACATTCCACCTAATTAGCATCACTGGAGAAAAAACTGATTCAGCGGGACATCTGTGCTTTAGCTCTTTCTCTGGTTACTTCCACACACGTTTGCAAAATCGCATGTTCACAATGTGCCGGATAAAGTGAGCATCATCCAGTCTGGGTCTCTCAAGGCACCCTACCCAGGCTATTTGAAGCATGGGGTACGCTCCTGCATTCATCAACATCATGGTTGGATAATAGTCTGCTTTTCCAACCCTCATTACCTGATCTTTCTGTTCCGCCTCACCTCTTTCGATTCATAATGAGAGAGCAACCCAACACAGCAGGCTCCCCACTTGCCTATTATACCATGCAGCCTTTTTAATATAGTGAATATGCCCTGTTAAGGGACCCCTCTTCTGTGGCAGTGGCATTAAAAAGAGATAATCCTGTTTCTTTTGTCCGATCAAACATGTCATTGAACCTCTGAAGATGTACAGAGTTGTTCTAAAAAGAACTACTCGTTATTAATGCTCAGAATTGTAGTTACGTTATTGTAACAGTGCTTGGTTCAATTGATGTTTTAAAGCTGATTTTCCTCCATGTAAGTACATTCATTGCGTGCTCATAGCGTTTTGCGCCTATGGCTCTTCATCATCGACCATGGCTAGGTATCTCGGAAGTTTAAGTAATGTGATGATAATATGAAGCCCATGGTGCAATGGTGTGCATGGTAGAATTTGTCTAGGAGCACTTTGATCACAATTTGCTTTGTTAGGTGTTGTGTCTCATGGCAAGTGCACTGAAAAGCAATAGAATTCTGTTCAACTGAGTTTTCCAGACTTAATTGGAGTTACTGGTCAAGTGCTGACCTGAGATGGCAAAAAGTGTAGAGCACTAGCAATCACTCCCAGTATATTTGGAAGAAGTGTATTCTGCAGCTGCTTTGGATTTTCCTTTCTCTCTCTTGCAAAGGAGACACACAGATAATCTGGTGGCCTTGATATCTGAGGGTTGTCTCAAAACAACCAAGGGCAGTGGCCACTACAGAATTCACTTTACACACTATGTCCTTTCCGCTAGTATGTCTTAAAGTACAGTCACTAACTGGGAAGAGGTATATTTCTTAATGCATGCTCAAAGTACAACATTAGGACAACATTCTAAATCTAGCTGGACACTAATTGTTGTTTTCTCCTGAACATATACAAACTAGCTGTTCTAGGAATCTTCTCTTGGTTTGTGTTTTTTGGAGATGATGGATCATGGAGAGAAATACAAGAGAGAATTGAATACTTCATAAGATGAGGGAGAGGAGACTGAAACAACTGTTCTACAGCCATTTAAAAGGAACAGCTTAAAGCCTCATGAATGATTCCCTTCCTGAATTCTAGGTGTCCCAAAAAACGCCAGATTGGAAAGATAAGCATTTACAGACCGTTTCCACTTTTTCCCAATTCCATGGCCTCTTCTCTTTATCCAGGTTTCCCCCAGTGTATGACACCCACTGAAGGAAGAGAAAGGGTTGGACCCTTGTCCAATGAGGAAATACATTAGTAAGAAAGATATGCCAGTAGTGCCTGCTTTTCTCATATTATTGTCATGGAAAGATCCTCAATTCAGCTCATGAACGTCAAAGTAACAGCAGTCATGGCAACTTAAAATATGATTTGAGCCTCCCTTTTCAAAATATTTCAAGCATCCTGTCACAAGAATAAATGTATAAGTGGAGGGATTTGGATAAGATACAGTATTCCAGTTCATGTCCAAACTCATTCATTTGGAAAAGCAGATGCTGTACTTAAAAGTGTATCCTCCATTAGCCTGATTAGACTTGAAGTTGGAGGGCATATAAAAAGCAGATGGAGTCACACCACCTTCCTGGGAAATCATCTTTATGGACCTAGATGTGACCTTTCGATACATTGCTTTTCGAATAGCAGACGTGCTCATTAATTTTTATTTTAAACTAAAAACTGTTCCCCATCCAAAAAAATATCTTATCTAAATGAAGGAAAACCAATTAGTCACATTTCAGATCTGCTCAAGAATCAGTAAAGAAGTTGACATTTACCATACTCTGTGAATAAATCTATTGATTCGCCTCCTCATAAGCCCCCACTGAGTATGCTCCAGAGAAAATGTTTGTGTAAGTGGAATAAGTTGCAGAAAGTGTGGAAAAATAGTTTCAGATGTGTCACAAGGACAAAATGGAAAGGGCTGCTCAGTAGTGTACATTGTCAAACAGGTGCAACCAAATAGAGGACCCAGGATCTTCTGAAAATGATTGACATTGCATTAAACCAGCAGAAAGAATGTTTACTCATGAGTGATTCTGGCCCGGGAGGCACTAGGGTGATTCTTTGAGCTCTTCAACCTCAAAAAGGTCCACCTGATTGTGCAGACTGTATTTCAAGATGGAGACTTTAACACAACTTAAATTGCTGGGTTTTTTGGGGGGCTGGGGTAGGGAGAATTTTGATTTACCCTAGACTTAGAGGATGTCTATAGTCTGTACATATGCCCACAAGAAATAATTACCAAATATTTCTGCATTTTAGCATCCATGGATATCTAGACATTCGAATCAAACGTTTTTGCAAACATTGTGGCACTTCTGATGTGGCTACTTCATGTCAGGGGAATTCAACGCCAACCACACCTAGACAACTGTATAGCATATTCAGACAATGTTGCATGGATGCAAACATTTACAAGTGAGTTGTGTGATGTGTAATGCTATGTTATTGAGATTTGTAGTGTGCACAGCTACTCAATGAGTGTCCCGAAATGAGCCCAAGAGAAGAAGAGCAAAGTAAAAACTCAGCAAAAAGGAGAGAAAGCCAGTTAAAGAGAAAAGTTTTGAGTCTCTTTCTAAATTGCTTGGGATCCTGCAAACTGCATAAGTCAAATGGGATTGTGTTCCCAGCCACCACAGCCATGTAGGCCAGGGAACTGCCACCTGTCCTTTTAAGGCGGAATCTAAGGGATATGTTGGGAATCCATGGGTTTCTGATTCACAGAGACAACCCCCACATGGACACATGTAATGATCCATAACTCATTGGCCCCACTTCAGGATGGACATGGAGCTAGTTTTCCTTCCAGAGATTTGGCCACACAGATTGATGCAGCAGCAGCTATCGCACCTCCTTTAAAAGCACTCTGCTGCAGCCATTGAATGGTGTCTTGTTCAAGAAGACATTGTTAGTGGTCCATTTGGTTCTTTTAATTCGATATTGAATGATTGACAGATGGGATTTTGTGTGGCTCAATAATCTGCTTCAGTAGTTGTCATGTCTTGGGGCAGACTTCACCAGTTGTCTTTAGTGAGACACACCTCAAACACTGGAGTCCGCACTCCCAGCTATTTGATGCAGTGATTCAGGGTTCTCTTAAAGGCCAACAGACTTTAAAATGGTTTGTAGCACCCACCAGGACAACTGGCCAAAGGGGTTCCATTGTGTCTCCTAGCTCCATTTTTTCTGACCGCGAATGCTGCCGATCTTGGGTGGTGGGAGGTGGAGCTTGGAGGATGCATCATGAAGGGAACCACCATGTCCAGAGCCCTCTGAGACGGAGTAGTCCACATCTCTTACTGGGCAGAACTGATCAGTCCTTTTCTAGTCCCCTTCTCTTACTCCTTGTCTTTTTCAATATTTGTCAACTAATGCAAAAGTTACCTCCTCTCTTTTCAGAGACGTAGATTTCTGGCATTACCCTTGATTCCTGAGGTTCTGGGAAATATCAGGAGGGAAAAGGCCGTACCTATTCTGGTAAAATTGTGAGGGAGGTGAATGGTAAAATTATAGCTCTGAAAGAGACAGCAATAAGATATCCAAGTTCTCAGGCTAACTGATGCCCAAAACTATAGACATGTGTCTCCAACATGTATGTGTGTCTAGTAGTTTAACCAGATCTGAATGGGAACCTACATGGTCCTCACCCTTAAAAACTTGTAGTCATTGTTGTATGACATTCTAAACTTGATGCAGGGATGGTGGGATGCAGCCATGTACTTATGACCTGTATCAGATACTCCTATTTCTGTAGAAGGTCTTTGATCTGGGTCAGTCTCCTCAAGGCTGAAGGTGCAGTGGTGCTCTATCAAAGACATTAGGGAACCCTAACATGCACTTAGTGAGAGATAATCATTTAACACCTGCCTTCTGAGGGGTTGCCATTCTCCTGACCTGTGTGTTTTCTGAATCATGGGTACCTCTATTTGAATCTTTGAAGGAGATTTATTTAACCACAATCATTATTAAGCCACTTTATTTAACCCCTCCCATGCTCGTGACGGAACCGTTCCATCACAAGCCTCGGGTGGGCTGTGCTGGTGATGGAACGGTTCCGTCACGGCCCGCTCGCCACGCCTGCCCGGCGCGAATTCCGCGCCTGCGCTGACGTTCTGAAGAGCGGGCGGGGCCATGACGGAACCGTTCCGTCACAAGCACAGCTCACCCGCGGGCCGTGACGGAGCGGTTCCGTCACGAGCATGGGACCGCCGCGCGGCCCCGCCTCCCCCTTAGCGCTGCGGCGGAATAGCCGCCGCAGCGAAGGGGTTAAAAAACATGCAGACAAGATTAGGAAAATTTGGATCTTTTAAAGAGCCAGAGACTCCTATGTCAGAATATTCATAGAGAGAGACAGCCCCTAAATATTCCCATTAAGATTGGTTCTGAGGCATGGGTTGGGGGATTTCCAAAGGCTGCCTTGTGTTTCCATGGACAATAGGAAAATGTTCTTTCTCCAGAACTGTGCTGTGCAGAGGAGCATTGTCTACACCAGTTGGATCTCAGTAGAGCAGCAGTGCTTCATGTTCATCTCACTCTGGGGAGTTGCTATGGCAGCAACTGTCCTACATTCAAAGTGCAATGCAGACAAATCACAGAACTCCTCTATGCAGTGAGACAGTAAAGTGGATGAACAGGCCTAGAGGCTCCTTCCCAGATTTCATGAACAAGGATTCTTTGAAAATACGTTTAGGATGCGGCCCAACCTTTAGTTGAACATTCAGGGGTTGTTACCGGACAAATGTCGCCTCCCGCAAATAAGCTATTGAAATTGTGGACCTAAACATCTGCTTTATGAGACTGGGCCAGGCTTCGGGCTCAGCATAGTCGGCCCACAATTTATAAAGAGACCATTACTACATTGCATCCCCAGAGTGAGGATGCTGTTTAGAGGATGCTGGACAGTTCGTAATGGATCCGCTTTCAAACGAGCAAACCCATTTTCAGTTCCCCCGCTTCCTCCTCTTTAACAGATTGTGTGAACAAGGACCAATCATTGTATCCTTCTGCACATTGTTTCTCTTATTTGCTCACAATGATGGCGCTTAGAAAGGAGCAGATTGAATATTGAATTCAGTTTTTTAGAGGGATGTTAACATTTAGAAGAAAGGGTTTGGGCTGATGTGGGAAGTATTTTGAGGTATCTCGTAACAATCTTTGCTCAGGTGCCAGAATGTTTTGAGATCATGTTGCTCCCAAAGTTGTTGAATTTGACTCTGCTTTTCCCTCCTTCTCTGACAGATATAGTATCAAAACGAATGGAAGAAAGTATGGTTCTTCGCAATGAACATGAAGAGGTCCGCTCTAAGGTTCACAGTGCGCAGGTAAGCTGTGTGGCCTGCAGATGAAGGCACATATCTGCACAAGCTGGTATATCTTTGGGATCTCAGGAACTAGCAGCCCTTTGTTGACTTTGCACAAAAGGTTTCCTATACCAGCCAGATCTAAGATTTGTAGGTCTGACCAAGGTGTTGGACTAGTTCTATACAAACCTGCTCTGACCGGTCATACCAGGATGTTCCGTCTCATTGTGGGCAAATGACCGTCTTTCAACATGTCACCTTCCAGCTTGGAACTTCGGACTATACCTTCTTTGAAGGCATGTTAAAATATCCGTGGAAGATTCGATAAAATAAATTCTGCCTAATGTCTTCCCAGCTTGAGACTATATTTTGTTGTAAGTACTAGCGAGAGTCTATGATACGAATGATGAACACTAAAACCCCTTGTTGCAGGTATTGTGACTTGTGTGTTACCACATTACTGTTTGATCTTAATGTAAATAATAGTGATATTCATTTAAAAAAAAGATTTAACATTGACTGAACAGCCCAGTAATTGTAGTTTTGATTGTGTAAACTGTATCTGAAGTTCAAACTCTAAATAAAGTTCTAATGGTTAACTTTGGTTTGCAGAGTCTTATCCCAGGAGGAGCTTCTTGACATTTCAAGGAGCTTAAACATAGAACCCCACCCTCTAGGCTGGTAGAGGACATAGGCAATGCTGGTCACAAGTGTTTCCTTGTACACTGGAGTACCCTAGCATCCATGGAACAATAACAGGCCCTACACGCTTTGGTAGGGCAGCCTAGTTCTTATTTTAGAAGGATGGAGAGCGTTTTTCACCTGCCAACAGCAAAAAGAAAAGAATAACAAGGATTCAAAAACTGGAAATGTACTCTTACCATGGTGACCTTCCATGCGCATTGGCGTGAAGAACACAAACCCTTTGCTCTCCACATCACTTCCTGAAGCGCTCTGTGCACTTTGGCTCAGTTTCCTGAAGTTCGGCCTGAAAACTATTTCTTCCCAATTGAAATTTTGTTTTGAAGTGCAGTTGGCAAAGCTAGTATGTCTGGCTGTGCCAAGGATTGTTTCATTTGCGATAGTGTAGTATTCTATTTATCGTTTCAATAAACTAACACGCTGTGCATTTTGGTGTGGTATGCTAGTGGTAAATTATAACCAAATTCATTTTCAGATGTCTGGGAGGCTACTGGTTCCCTGTGAGGTAAAGATTAAACAAGCATTTACAATACAACGGTTTCGCCTTTGGAAATGTTAGAGCTATTGGCATTGTAAATGACAAAATTTGTATTTATGTGTTGGTTTTGAAAACAGATAAATACATGGCATTGTCATTTACATTGCCAATAGCTTAATCTTTCGCAAATGTGAGACCTATTGTACCCTACGGACGAGCTCAGCAGATAGTCTTTAAACTTCACTTATACCCGTTTTAAGAAATGGGCGAGGTGTCACAATATATCTTGAAGTTGCACAAATAAAGTGACCTACATGTTAACCCTAGATTTATGTAAAACTTGACTATGTGGTAAAGCCAGGTGTACTCTTCAGTGTTATAACATTTTAAAAGTTAAATAATTTTGGAAAGATAGCTGCACTGGTTTTGCCCGGCCATTTCGTAGCAAAGTATATTGCAATATGAAAGTACATCCCAGTTACCCTGACTGGAAGGTATCCTAATGTTTAGGTATGCGTTTACAATTACATAGATTAATCGAAATGTACTTTTATTATTGTCCATTTCAAAGCTTTGGTGATCTAAGACTATATTTACACAGTTTACACAGTATTGGCTGTTCACCTCCTGGTCCGCTCGTGCGCATCAGCTGAAACAAAGAAATCATTCACATTAGGATTTGGTCAGGAAAAGGTTGAAAGTACAAGTAGTATTCTCACAAAGCACAAAGATTGACACGTGTAATGACTAGAATTAGCATCTTCATCATTTACGACTCTTGTTCACGATATAAGGTTTAAATAGTGTCCCAGCGATTGAGGATAGAACCAGCCGATGAAAGCGATTCAGAAAAGGGGGTGGTGATGAACAGAGTGTCTGAATTAAGCAGACCACTCTTACCCAGTCCAAAGATCAGGGCTTGATCCATCACCGTTTTTTAGCTCACTGCACCATCCCAGCTCAGAACCTGGCTACATGCATATCAGTCTGACCCTGGCCCAGTGCATCATGGGAACAGGGCAGACCAAACTACCAAGCCAATTCTTATACTGGAAAGGAAACAAGCTTCTGGGGACCGGTTTCTGGCATTTCAGCCGTTTTCGGCCCGGCTTGCTTGAATCCTGATGTTGCAATGAGCAAGGGACTCACATCTGAGTATACCCTTCCACACTTATAGTGGACAAAAACGATTCAGAAAAGGGGGTGATCATGAACAAAGTGTCTGAATTAAGCAGACCACTCTTACCCAGTCCAAAGATCAGGGCTTGATCAATCACCGTTTTTTAGCTCACTGCACCATCCCAGCTCAGAACCTGGCTACATGCAAATCAATCTGACCCTGGCCCAGTGCATCATGGTAACAGGGCAGACCAAACTACCAAGCCAATCCTTATACTGGGAAGGAAACAAGCTTCCGGGGACCGGTTTCTGGCATTTCAGCCGTCTTCGGCCCGGCTTGCTTGAATCCTGATGTTGCAATGAGCAAGGGACTCACATCTGAGTATACCCTTCCACACTTATAGTGGACAAAAACGATTCAGAAAAGGGGGTGATCATGAACAAAGTGTCTGAATTAAGCAGACCACTCTTACCCAGTCCAAAGATCAGGGCTTGATCAATCACCGTTTTTTAGCTCACTGCACCATCCCAGCTCAGAACCTGGCTACATGCAAATCAATCTGACCCTGGCCCAGTGCATCATGGTAACAGGGCAGACCAAACTACCAAGCCAATCCTTATACTGGGAAGGAAACAAGCTTCCGGGGACCGGTTTCTGGCATTTCAGCCGTCTTCGGCCCGGCTTGCTTGAATCCTGATGGTGCAATGAGCAAGGGACTCACATCCGAGTATACCCTTCCACACTTATGGTGGACAAAAACGATTCAGAAAAGGGGGTGGTGATGAACAGAGTGTCTGAATTAAGCAGACCACTCTTACCCAGTCCAAAGATCCAGGCTTGATCCATCACCGTTTTTTAGTTCACTGCACCATCCCAGCTCTGAACCTGGCTACATGCAAATCCGTCTGACCCTGGCCCAGTGCATCATGGGAACAGGGCAGACCAAACTACCAAGCCAATTCTTATACTGGGAAGGAAACAAGCTTCCGGGGACCGGTTTCTGGCATTTCAGCCGTCTTCGGCCCGGCTTGCTTGAATCCTGATGGTGCAATGAGCAAGGGACTCACATCTGAGTATACCCTTCCACACTTATGGTGGACAAAAACGATTCAGAAAAGGGGGTGGTGATGAACAGAGTATCTGAATTAAGCAGACCACTCTTACCCAGTCCAAAGATCAGGGCTTGATCCATCACCGTTTTTAGCTCACTGCACCATCCCAGCTCAGAACCTGGCTACATGCAAATCAGTCTGACCCTGGCCCAGTGCATCATGGGAACAGGGCAGACCAAACTACCAAGCCAATTCTTATACTGGGAAGGAAACAAGCTTCCGGGGACCGGTTTCTGGCATTTCAGCCGTCTTCGGCCCGGCTTGCTTGAATCCTGATGGTGCAATGAGCAAGGGACTCACATCCGAGTATACCCTTCCACACTTATGGTGGACAAAAACGATTCAGAAAAGGGGGTGGTGATGAACAGAGTATCTGAATTAAGCAGACCACTCTTACCCAGTCCAAAGATCAGGGCTTGATCCATCACCGTTTTTAGCTCACTGCACCATCCCAGCTCAGAACCTGGCTACATGCAAATCAGTCTGACCCTGGCCCAGTGCATCATGGGAACAGGGCAGACCAAACTACCAAGCCAATTCTTATACTGGGAAGGAAACAAGCTTCCGGGGACCGGTTTCTGGCATTTCAGCCGTCTTCGGCCCGGCTTGCTTGAATCCTGATGGTGCAATGAGCAAGGGACTCACATCTGAGTATACCCTTCCACACTTATGGTGGACAAAAACGATTCAGAAAAGGGGGTGGTGATGAACAGAGTGTCTGAATTAAGCAGACCACTCTTACCCAGTCCAAAGATCAGGGCTTGATCCATCACCGTTTTTTAGCTCACTGCACCATCCCAGCTCAGAACCTGGCTACATGCAAATCAGTCTGACCCTGGCCCAGTGCATCATGGGAACAGGGCAGACCAAACTACCAAGCCAATTCTTATACTGGGAAGGAAACAAGCTTCCGGGGACCGGTTTCTGGCATTTCAGCCGTCTTCGGCCCGGCTTGCTTGAATCCTGATGGTGCAATGAGCAAGGGACTCACATCTGAGTATACCCTTCCACACTTATGGTGGACAAAAACGATTCAGAAAAGGGGGTGGTGATGAACAGAGTGTCTGAATTAAGCAGACCACTCTTACCCAGTCCAAAGATCAGGGCTTGATCCATCACCGTTTTTTAGCTCGCTGCACCATCCCAGCTCAGAACCTGGCTACATGCAAATCAGTCTGACCCTGGCCCAGTGCATCATGGGAACAGGGCAGACCAAACTACCAAGCCAATTCTTATACTGGGAAGGAAACAAGCTTCCGGGGACCGGTTTCTGGCATTTCAGCCGTCTTCGGCCTGGCTTGCTTGAATCCTGATGGTGCAATGAGCAAGGGACTCACATCTGAGTATACCCTTCCACACTTATGGTGGACAAAAACGATTCAGAAAAGGGGGTGGTGATGAACAGAGTGTCTGAATTAAGCAGACCACTCTTACCCAGTCCAAAGATCAGGGCTTGATCCATCACCGTTTTTTAGCTCACTGCACCATCCAAGCTCAGAACCTGGCTACATGCAAATCAGTCTGACCCTGGCCCAGTGCATCATGGGAACAGGGCAGACCAAACTACCAAGCCAATTCTTATACTGGGAAGGAAACAAGCTTCTCGGGACCGGTTTCTGGCATTTCAGCCGTCTTCGGCCCGGCTTGCTTGAATCCTGATGGTGCAATGAGCAAGGGACTCACATCTGAATATACTCTTCCACACTTATGGTCGACAAAAACGATTCAGAAAAGGGGGTGGTGATGAACAGAGTGTCTGAATTAAGCAGACCACTCTTACCCAGTCCAAAGACCAGGGCTTGATCCATCACCGTTTTTTAGCTCACTCTACCATCCCAGCTCAGAACCTGGATACATGCAAATCAGTCTGACCCTGGCCCAGTGCATCATGGGAACAGGGCAGACCAAACTACCAAGCCAATTCTTATACTGGGAAGGAAACAAGCTTCCGGGGACCGGTTTCTGGCATTTCAGCCGTCTTCGGCCCGGCTTGCTTGAATCCTGATGGTGCAATGAGCAAGGGACTCACATCTGAGTATACCCTTCCACACTTATGGTGGACAAAAACGATTCAGAAAAGGGGGTGGTGATTTGCATATAGCCAGGTTCTGAGCTGGGATGGTGCAGTAAGATAAATAACGGTGATGGATCAAGCCCTGATCTTTGGACTGGGTAAGAGTGGTCTGCTTAATTCAGACACTCTGTTCATCACCACCCCCTTTTCTGAATCGTTTTTTGGCCACTATAGGTGTGGCAGGCTATACTCAGACATGAGTCCCTTTCTCACTGCACCATCAGGATTCAAGCAAGCCGGGCCAAAGACGGCTGAAATGCCAGAAACCGGTCCCCGGTAGCTTGTCTCCTTTCTGGTGAAGAATTGGCTTGGTAGTTTAGTCTGCCCTGTTCCCATGATGCACTGGGCCAGGGACAGACTGATTTGCATATAGCCAGGTTCTGAGCTGGGATGGTGCAGTGAGATAAATAACGGTGATGGATCAAGCCCTGATCTTTGGACTGGGTAAGAGTGGTCTGCTTAATTCAGACACTCTGTTCATCACCACCCCCTTTTCTGAATCGTTTTTTGGCCACTATAGGTGTGGCAGGGTATACTCAGACATGAGTCCCTTTCTCACTGCACCATCAGGATTCAAGCAAGCCGGGCCGAAGACGGCTAAATGCCAGAAACCGGTCCCCGGTAGCTTGTCTCCTTTCTGGTGAAGAATTGGCTTGGTAGTTTAGTCTGCCCTGTTCCCATGATGCACTGGGCCAGGGACAGACTGATTTGCATATAGCCAGGTTCTGAGCTGGGATGGTGCAGTGAGATAAATAACGGTGATGGATCAAGCCCTGATCTTTGGACTGGGTAAGAGTGGTCTGCTTAATTCAGACACTCTGTTCATCACCACCCCCTTTTCTGAATCGTTTTTTGGCCACTATAGGTGTGGCAGGGTATACTCAGACATGAGTCCCTTTCTCACTGCACCATCAGGATTCAAGCAAGCCGGGACGAAGACGGCTGAAATGCCAGAAACCGGTCCCCGGTAGCTTCTCTCCTTTCTGGTGAAGCATTGGCTTGGTAGTTTAGTCTGCCCTGTTCCCATGATGCACTGGGCCAGGGACAGACTGATTTGCATATAGCCAGGTTCTGAGCTGGGATGGTGCAGTGAGATAAATAACGGTGATGGATCAAGCCCTGATCTTTGGACTGGGTAAGAGTGGTCTGCTTAATTCAGACACTCTGTTCATCACCACCCCCTTTTCTGAATCGTTTTTTGGCCACTATAGGTGTGGCAGGGTATACTCAGACATGAGTCCCTTTCTCACTGCACCATCAGGATTCAAGCAAGCCGGGCCGAAGACGGCTGAAATGCCAGAAACCGGTCCCCGGTAGCTTCTCTCCTTTCTGGTGAAGCATTGGCTTGGTAGTTTAGTCTGCCCTGTTCCCATGATGCACTGGGCCAGGGACAGACTGATTTGCATATAGCCAGGTTCTGAGCTTGGATGGTGCAGTGAGATAAATAACGGTGATGGATCAAGTCCTGATCTTTGGACTGGGTAAGAGTGGTCTGCTTAATTCAGACACTCTGTTCATCACCACCCCCTTTTCTGAATCGTTTTTTGGCCACTATAGGTGTGGCAGGGTATACTCAGACATGAGTCCCTTTCTCACTGCACCATCAGGATTCAAGCAAGCCGGGTCGAAGACGGCTGAAATGCCAGAAACCGGTCCCCGGTAGCTTGTCTTCTTTCTGGTGAAGAATTGGCTTGGTAGTTTAGTCTGCCCTGTTCCCATGATGCACTGGGCCAGGGACAGACTGATTTGCAAATATAGCCAGGTTCTGAGCTGGGATGGTGCAGTGAGATAAATAACGGTGATGGATCAAGCCCTGATCTTTGGACTGGGTAAGAGTGGTCTGCTTAATTCAGACACTCTGTTCATCACCACCCCCTTTTCTGAATCGTTTTTTGGCCACTATAGGTGTGGCAGGGTATACTCAGACATGAGTCCCTTTCTCACTGCACCATCAGGATTCAAGCAAGCCGGGCCGAAGACGGCTGAAATGCCAGAAACCGGTTCCCGGTAGCTTGTCTCCTTTCTGGTGAAGAATTGGCTTGGTAGTTTAGTCTGCCCTGTTCCCATGATGCACTGGGCCAGGGACAGACTGATTTGCATATAGCCAGGTTCTGAGCTGGGATGGTGCAGTGAGATAAATAACGGTGATGGATCAAGCCCTGATCTTTGGACTGGGTAAGAGTGCTCTGCTTAATTCAGACACTCTGTTCATCACCACCCCCTTTTCTGAATCGTTTTTTGGCCACTATAGGTGTGGCAGGGCATACTCAGACATGAGCCCCTTTCTCACTGCACCATCAGGATTCAAGCAAGCCGGGCCGAAGACGGCGGAAATGCCAGAAACCGGTCCCCGGTAGCTTGTCTCCTTTCTGGTGAAGAATTGGCTTGGTAGTTTAGTCTGCCCTGTTCCCATGATGCACTGGGCCAGGGACAGACTGATTTGCATATAGCCTGGTTCTGAGCTGGGATGGTGCAGTGAGATAAATAACGGTGATGTATCAAGCCCTGATCTTTGGACTGGGTAAGAGTGGTCTGCTTAATTCAGACACTCTGTTCATCACCACCCCCTTTTCTGAATCGTTTTTTGGCCACTAAAGGTGTGGCAGGGTATACTCAGACATGAGTCCCTTTCTCACTGCACCATCAGGATTCAAGCAAGCCGGGCCGAAGACGACTGAAATGCCAGAAACCGGTCCCTGGTAGCTTATCTCCTTTCTGGTGAAGAATTGGCTTGGTAGTTTAGTCTGCCCTGTTCCCATGATGCACTGGGCCAGGGACAGACTGATTTGCATATAGCCAGGTTCTGAGCTGGGATGGTGCAGTGAGATAAATAACGGTGATGGATCAAGCCCTGATCTTTGGACTGGGTAAGAGTGGTCTGCTTAATTCAGACACTCTGTTCATCACCACCCCCTTTTCTGAATCGTTTTTTGGCCACTATAGGTGTGGCAGGGTATACTCAGACATGAGTCCCTTTCTCACTGCACCATCAGGATTCAAGCAAGCCGGGCCGAAGACGGCTGAAATGCCAGAAACCGGTCCCCGGTAGCTTGTCTCCTTTCTGGTGAAGAATTGGCTTGGTAGTTTAGTCTGCCCTGTTCCCATGATGCACTGGGCCAGGGACAGACTGATTTGCATATAGCCTGGTTCTGAGCTGGGATGGTGCAGTGAGATAAATAACGGTGATGGATCAAGCCCTGATCTTTTTACTGGGTAAGAGTGGTCTGCTTAATTCAGACACTCTGTTCATCACCACCCCCTTTTCTGAATCGTTTTTTGGCCACTATAGGTGTGGCAGGGTATACTCAGACATGAGTCCCTTTCTCACTGCACCATCAGGATTCAAGCAAACCGGGCCGAAGACGGCTGAAATGCCAGAAACCGGTCCCTGGTAGCTTGTCTCCTTTCTGGTGAAGAATTGGCTTGGTAGTTTAGTCTGCCCTGTTCCCATGATGCACTGGGCCAGGGACAGACTGATTTGCATATAGCCAGGTTCTGAGCTGGGATGGTGCAGTGAGATAAATAACGGTGATGGATCAAGCCCTGATCTTTGGACTGGGTAAGAGTGGTCTGCTTAATTCAGACACTCTGTTCATCACCACCCCCTTTTCTCAGCCGATGAGAGCAGCTGGCACCGAAGACATAGCACTGGTATTGCTCTACCTCCGAACATTACACATCACAGTACTGGATAACCAGGACATGCCAAGAAATGGAGGCTCACGTACACATTACCGTGTAACACGAGTTACAGTTTCATGAGACTAAAGACCTTGTACATGGCGCTTAATGGCAGAAGCTATTATCCTTGCGTCTACGGTGACCAGGCGGGCAACTCGAGCCAAAGTTCAGGGGGTGGGGGCTAATTCTTCGAACCATAGAAAGTGACTGAAAGAAGCAGTTAAAACGCAACAAAAGCCTAATTTACAAGTACATGGTCTTTTAAAGACCTGTTAAGTACTCTGGTGCGGCTGCAATTAGATAGTCGCCCGCCTGGGCAGACACAAGGGGGGGGGAGCCTGAAGCCATGTGAGCCCAATTGGTGTTGCGCGCCTGCGTCTACCAGACATCAATCACCTGGGTACATTCAGATGAACAGAAGTAATCATATTATGTAATAAAAAAAACTAGATTATAGAGCGGTATGTCAAATATTGGATGCATGATCTTATTTACAGTTTAAATACTACGTGTTTATAAAGACAATTAAAGGCATTCTGTTATGTGCATAAACGCACCGTCCATTGAGAAACGGACTCAAGTTTTGAAAATGGTGATTTTAAGCATCGGAATACACGACGAGGATGCATTTTATATTCCACGTGGTATTGACCCGCCCGCTTCCGGATGATTCTAACTTTAGCGATATAGTCCCCCTGTGCACCGGTCAGGCTAAACTAAAACACGAGGGTTACATTCCGGCGATAATGATCCGATTGAGGTAAAGAGAAAATGCACCTTTTTAAAATTAAGTTTATAAGCAGGTGCGCTCGCAAGTCTAGGAGTGGGCTTTGGCAGGCGCGTGAATAGGAGGGAAGAGTGGCAAGCTCAATGCGGGCGATTTACGCAATATATAAGCTACTGCTCATAAAAACCCACAATGCTTCTATCAAGCAATGCCCCATCTTCCGCGAAAATCCTAAAGTGCCCCAAGTGTCTAGTCAATTCAATAACAGTTCACCCACACACGTAAAATACACACCTGCCAGCCACGACTTCAATACCAGTAACCACACATTATAGACATAATTATTTAAGTAAATTAGTGACGTTCGTTAAACGCATGCTAAAAACACCTACTATTTTTCTCCTAACACCTTATCAACAAAGGAAAATAAACTGGTACTCACTGTTTCTCTTAACACACCCAAAAAGAAAGAAACACTACCATAGCAGCCTTTATAGAGGGCGGAGACTGAATCTGCGCATGTGCACACAGCATTTCACCCTGGACCGATAGCTGAGGGGCAAGAGCGAGCCGCCTGTCTACGTCTTCGAGAATCTGGTACAATTATATCTGCTGCCAAGGTCAGTGCGCAACGTTAGGTAATGCAGACTTCTAGCATAAACACTGGAGTTCATGGTTATGTCATGGAATCTACAGTATACTCAGAATATCCGAGACTACAGGAAACCGAGACCAGCAGACCCCCGAGGCCCGGCTCCTGCCTGCACGTCAGCCACGAACAAATGAAACATGCCGCCCCCAAAAAAAAAAATCCCGCCCACCGCCAGAATAACATTTACAAAGGGGCGGAGAGCGAAAAAATCACCGGAACGCCCACAAATCTGCTCCGGCAATGACGGACAGATCTCTCTTCCAATGGCTAGCCTCCATTTATGGAGCTAGCCAACGGAAGAGCAGGCGGGACAAAGCCCGAGTACTGCTTCTCAAAAGATTTCGCCTGCGCGAACGCTGCTGCGCAGCGGACGCCAGGCGAAACCTAAAAAGGAATTAAAACCTAAAAGGGTAAAATCATTTATTTCACACTTTGTTCTCCAGTACATGGCACTGCAGTAGGCTACTTTTGTTGCAGATGTGCAAATTGTACACAGGAAAAAATGCTGTCACTCAAAGTGAGGGGAGACAATGGTTGAAGTGTGCTGACCCATTGGTCTGTTGTAAGCTGTGGTGGGCAGAAGCAAAATGTGATTGATATTAAAACAGACCAATGGATTAGGACGGCTGACTGAAAGTCCCTGTATGTACGTATGCCTATCTATTTATTCCTTAAGAAATCTTTAATGGAAATACAAAAGGTCTTGGGGTGACAACAGACCCAACAAGCATTGGCAACGCCAATAGGTCGCGGCAATTCCTGAGCTATTAGCCTAGTCATTGTGAATGTCTTTTAGCCATGTTGTCTAGCAGCACATTTGCTGTTCAGCCTGGCAGAACAAATGCATGACAAAATTCAGCTAAAGGTTTACTCAAGGCAAAAGCCTAGAAATGCTCTTTTCAGGTGAGGTTAACATAACCGTTATTCCTTTAAAATTAAATGTATTTATTTTTGATGAACACTACCAGTCACCTCTGAACTATGGGCCAAGACTTGCCACTCATTAGATAAATAAATCCTCTACAGGATCTTTGTTTGATGACCTTGTCAAGAAGAAATCCCAGCCCTTCATCTCAGCCATTCTTCCTTCCAAGTTTGATCAAATGAGTACCTGTGAGTTGGGTAACAAATATTCATTTACTCTCAGTAGCCCTAGGGGAGTGAATGAGCGCCCTACAAATACACCTATTATGTGTGTCACATCTGAGCAGTCGGCCACCAGGGAGATGATGTAAAGCTTAAATCTTTAGTCACCAGCCATTCAGGCATGGTGATTATCCGGTTGGCCAATAGATATCTTGCCTGATGTTGAAAAGACAGTGACATCTGCAGTGTCCTCTTATGGGGGTGCGTCTGGTCTCAGCAGAGGTAAGATTTACACACATTCTGAAGCGAGAGCTCTCACAAAGTTTGTGTCAGATCCTTCGATTACGAAACCTGGAGTCCGTAGAAACATGCAAACAGCACCAGGTAAAAAGAGGATTTTCGAATACTTTTAAATGTTAAAGTAGTAGCATCAAATCTCTCATACCATAGTTGTCCTCCCAGCTCTTTAGACTTCTTATTGGACTTGATAGTCCAAGAGATTTAAATTACTCAGCTGAACTAATCTATTAACTTTGGGTGTAAAGACGGGTGGCAGTCTGTGCTGTGGCTTTGCTAATGCCTCTGATGGTTTTCTAGGAACCAACTATTCCTTCCTCGGGCCCTGAAGCCCCCTAATATTCATGGTCTTAGCTGTCTTTGACTAAGGACACTATAATGGTGTGGGATTTGGTTTTTCTAAGGACTGCCGTGTGTACAGAGAAGTTCAGAAAACGCCTAACAACTATTCTCTCATAGTTTTGCACACACGGAGCTGGACTTTGTGCCTGCCTCTGGATACCTTTGGGTTTAGGCTGTTTCCAAATAGAACTAGGCTCATAGTGGCCAGTAAGCAGGTGCCAACCCAGTTGCTAGTATCAAGCTAATAGCCTTGTGGTAGCTGTGACCTTCTGTGGATGAGGCATCCCTCAGACCAGTGTAGGACCTTGCTCCTAATTTATCTGCATTAAAATCCCTTTCTACTCCCCCTTCATGGGCATACTTCTAAATAAAAGAGGGCAACCATGTGACCCAAACCAACTTAAGGTTGTTAGTCAGTTAATTGAGAGATCTTCTCTTTCCGAAGTCGTCTTTGGGCGAATAGCTGCTATGGGAAGGACGACTCAAGCCACATTTGGGGAAGTGTTTGCCACAAGGCTGGTGTTTTCTAAAAAAGCTTATTTCCGTTCTGTTGTATTTCTGTGCAACCGCACAAGTCACAACTTTTGCACATTATGCTTCTTGTGCCGGCCTTTCCCCTGTTGCAGATGAATGGGGTATCTACTGATTGTTGAGAGAGATTTATGTGAAACCAGTAAGCGTGAAACCAGTTAGTGGGATGCAGTAAACTTTTTTGTGGCTAACTCAGAGTTATGTAAGTGGTGGGCAGTAGTAGGTTCTTCTACAGGCTGATTTCACCATAGGCGAAGCCAGAATTCTTCAAAGTCAGGAACAGATTTCTTCACAACCATTTCCTCAACAGAACAGACCAGCGCAGGTCCCCTTGAGGTTAACATCAGTTTCTTTCGTACTTTTATGGTCTGCGACCGAATAAAGTTGATTTGAGTTTCTTTCACCAGTGGCATGACACAATATGATGGGTCCTTCCTGTAAAATGTGATGAGGGGCTACTCGAAGGGTTGATGCCACCCCAGCGCCACAGGAGCTGCAGGGCCCTGCATTGCACACCTGCCCCTCTATATTCTTCTAGAATCCCTATTAGTTTACTCAGTAGCTGATGCAGACTCTGATACTGGCGGGGCCAGAGTTATTTACAGGCAGGAAAAGACTCTTCATATCGAGTTGAGACTTCAGGGGGTCAGAAAGAATGGGCAGGGGAGCGGCAGGTGGTCGGCTGGTGAGGGGACAGTCGCCAGGGTGCTGTAACAGAATTAAATGCTTGCTAGGGCCAGTTTTCTCTAAAACAAGAAATATTCCTTTATAGGCAGGGCCAGATTTTACGTTAGATGAAGCCAGATTCTTCACAGGCATGGGCAAAGTCATCTGTTTGCATGGGCAGACTCCTCCCCTGGTAACTCCCTCTCTAGGAAGTGCCCGAATTCTCTACAGTAGGGTAGCTTCTTCTGCGTATTGAAGGATATTACCCTTGAGGCATAGACCAGCTCTGCACAGGTCATGCTGATTTTCACGTTGTATATAACCCAGTACAGACGGTTCACTTTATTAGGCAGTGCCAGATAATGACAGGGTCAGTACAAACCGGCGGTCATGATTGGAATCGACCAGAAAGTGACTCTACCCTGTCCAAGGGGCCAAGGGCCAGATGTAGGTAAATCCGATTTACCGACTCTTAAATACCGACTCATACCGATTCGGTATTTAAGAGTCGGTAAATTGGAAGGAGGCAGATGTAGGTAAACAATTACCGATTCTGTAAGAGTCGGTATTTACCGAATCAGTAAATACCGATTCTGTATTTCCCATTGATTCCTATGGGCCTTGAAGCCCATAGGAATCAATGGGAAATACAGATTCGGTATTTACCGAGTCGGTAAATTCCGATTGTTGCAAGGGTGCAGGGGGTGTCACTTTGACACCCTCTAGCACCCCAATTCCGGACTTGTGTGCCATGTGGCACACAGACATGCCCTAAGGGCATGTCTGTGTGTCACATTGCACAGGTGTGCATGCACAGATGTGCATGCACACCTGTATTCGGTATTTTACCACCCAATAGGATTGGGTGGTAAAATACCGATTCTTAAAGCCCTGTGGCACTCTGACATGTGCCAGCTACATCTGCATTTACAGAATCGGTATTTTACCGATTCTGTATTTACCGATTCGGTAATTTTACCGAATCGGTAAATACAGAATCGGTAAAATGCCGATTCTGTAAATGCATGCCCTACATCTGGAAACCGTAATACCGGTCGGAAACGGCCGAATTCGGCCATTTCCGACCGGTATTAGGGCACCTACATCGGGCCCCAAATCCTTTGTGGCAGGTCCAGAGTGATTCCATTCAATCCAAAAAATTCCCTGTACCCAGGACTCACGTTAGCAATTATCTAACGGGCATGAGAACATTCTCCACTAGAATTTTCTATAGTAAAATTCTGGATATACCTCTTCTTGATTCTATGTTTAGGTATGCATTATCTCTAATGCCCCACTGTCCCAATCAAACACCTGGTTTGTGAATACTAATAAAAAGGGGGATTCACTGTATATTCAACTCGGCGCAACCTATAATGTCAGCCCTAAATAGGACCATACATACACCCACACATACACAATTAATATAGAAAAAATGTGTGGCGGAGAGGAAGGCATCTCACGGGCGAACACCCTCGGGGCAATTTGGTCAGATGTTTACCAAATACTTTGCCCCTTTCTCATCATAGGTGGCCGTTCCTTTTCCAGAGTTTGTGAACAAGTGAAGAAAAAGGATTAAAGAAAAAGGTGCAGAGCAAGGAGCTTAGAGCATAGCTCCTAACAAAAACAATACAGAGTGAAAGTAAATCAACAGTCAAACCTTCTGAACCACTTTATTACTGACTGAGGTATGCACTGCTGAGTTAAAAAGACAGGTAGCTTATTGTTGCATACCACTACCTGCAACCAACATGTTTCACTGCCCAGTAGATATTATGGCAGATTCATCAGGGTTAACACTCTGTTGCTGCACCCACTTCAGACATCTTTAAAACAGGAAGCTGCCGAGTTGAAAAAAACAATGTAAAATTTTTTTTGTTAGAGCCCATTCTGAATTTTTTATAATTTTTTTTTAAACTTTTTAACCAGAGATTATCCTCCACCAGTTTACCATAAGTATTAAAAGCGAATAAAAGGGGAGCTTTACCCTGGATCAGCTATGCTCACTCGTACCAGCTGAAAAGGCAATTCTCCGCCTTGCTGTCGGTTGTAGTATCAACCTGTAGATCATTCAGGTGCAATAAGTACAGGAATAACATGCCCATATTGTCATATTTCAGTGATGAGCTATCATTACTCATCAGAATCATAATACCTCCAAATTACAAATTGTACCCAGAAGAAAAACCATGTTTCATTTCCACAGTATGTATCCTATTGATGTCAGATCTATTTGTACCCAGAAAAGATGTCTGACTTAACTAGACCATATCCGTGAGTAATGTTTGTAACTCAGGTCCCAGCGTGTTCCAGTCTATAAAGGTGTGAATATTAAATAATGACACCCTTTCTAAATTGTTCAATACCCCACTAGAATCATTCATAGTTCGAAACGATTTTTGAGCACATCGTAAAATTGTGAACCCATCGCCCTTGCCAAAGTATTCAGACTATCCCTCGAGTAAGAAAGTGATAAACCGAGGGACCGGCACCAAGAAAAACAACCTCCAGGGGCCCTCTCCTTACCGTGCAGCCTTTGTTTCGGAACCTTAAATCATCCCAGGAACAATGCCGGGAGAGCGTTCGCGCGATTTAAACCCTATGCGCGATCGCTCGAACAGTAAACTCCCCGATCATGTGATCGGAAGACCCCGTCACGTGATCTGGACAAGCGTGGCGTTAGTCCAGAAAGATTAAGTCCCAGGCTAATGCGGGGGCCATTTTGAAGTAGCGAGTTAGATGAAAACGATCGCATAAATATTGCCATGATCGTTTAAACTCGAAGTATACTAAATCTTTCAGGGGCGTTTTTCAAAAGGTATCGCACTAATCACTAACAAAATGTTACAAGGACCATTTTGGAGTAGGCATATATTTGAGAGTTACCTAAACCTTGCCAAACTTATTGGTATTAAAAATAACCTTTTGAAAATATATAATATACCTCCCATATTAGACCCTCTGAGGAGGGAATGGGAGGTGGCGCATAACTGAGTTCTTCTTGTTTCAGCAAGATTTAATGCATTAGTGTCTTGTGAAAACCATTTTAGATCAAAACTTAAGTCCTCAGATAAAACAAAAGTGGGAATTGTCTTTATGTGAAACTGGTAGTCCGTTACAAAAGCAATTGTTTCTTTAATCACCTGATGGACAAATTATTGTAGTTAACTTGACTGTAAAAACACATCCGAGAGAAAATAGAGTGCACGATGACTACACCTCTGCTGTTGAATATGTTACTGACGTTAAAAGTGTTGTGTTATATGAAGTGCTAAAGTGCTTGACCCAGAATGTTAATAACCTATATGAAAGTTATCTTGGTGTTTTTCATAAATATTTTGACCTGTAACCGTGTCACTGTCCGGGACATAGACTCCAGATATTGCACAGTTTGTATTGTGTGCTGCTAGAGAAGTTAAACACTTCACTCGCATCATGTGTTACCATAAACTATAATATTTTCCGATAGCACCTTGTGCTGCTGGACAGGCAGCTGGTAAATACTACACAAAAGGCGTTAGGTGCAGCCATACATACATACAGTAAACTCTACATTGTTGATACTGTGTGCTGCAAAATGCAGACAGAGTAAGCATTTCACTGTTTGTCATATGTGCCATTGAACAATAATTCTGAGATCTGAACTGTTTGTGTCAAGTGCCACTAGGCACTGCATTATGTGTACCTTATGTTTAGTGCAGGCAATCATGCAGGGCACATTTATTTTGCTTTTTTTTTCAAAACTTCACCTTTCTTCTACTTTCTCAAGCAGGTGGATTAAAAAAGTTGTGCTAAGCTTCGTGACGGCTCCTGTCCCTGCATGCATAACGCACTGCACTGTACCTTGGAGCCACAGAACATAGGTGGTATGAGGAGAGGCTATTTGAGGGCTTCAGAATTTTTGCAAAAAAAGAATCCAATGACAAACTTGTATGGTACACAGCAGTATGAGGTTCTCGAAAGCTGAAATGACTAGTGAGTCAGGTTTTCAACGTCTGGCTACTGACCGCTTTAGTTATCCGATGGATAGTTATTTTACTGACCCCTTATGTAAGTGTACATTGTATAATTGACCCCTTTATATTGTAGGTACATTTTTATACATTTTTGATCACAGTTTGAGGTGCATGGAATAAAGGGGCCTCGGTGTGCCTCCTTACAGGCAAGACGGGGTCATTGATATTGCCAATGCTTATTATTATAAGAATGTAAGTCTGAGGTCTCCTTGCCCCCTCTCCTCACAGTGGTCTCGTGGTGATTGATGCCCAAGTGCCACCAGATTTCCTGTGAATGGGGGACTCAAATGGCTGAAGATTTCTAAACTTGATTATTTATCATTCATGGAAGTCCATGGGCTTTGAGTGGGGGAGGTGGTGTAGCAGCTGCTACCCCTTCTTTGTCCCTTTCTATGCTTGCCATTGCTTCTGCTACTCTGGGTCTCAAGCAGGAGCAAAAGCTGAGCTGAACCCTCAGTGCTGTGTTAACTTTCTATAGTGTCCACTCCTTGCCATTTCTCTAGCCTCTTGCTACTTATTGGAGGCCAGAGTTAAGGGAGTCATTACATAGATGGCACTGGGGCAGTCAAAGGGGAGTGATATTTCTTCCAGCACTCCTTGCATTTTGATGCATTGCTGGTCAGGTTTACAGCCAATGTGCAATTCCTTACTTTGAAACTTACAGAACTGTCCATATACCAGTGGACATTATATGTAGCCTCTCACCTGTCTTAACCTTTGCCTGCTTATGTCGGAACCATGCCGTCATGAGCCACAGGCGGCGTGTGCTCATGGCGGCGTGGTTCCGTCATGCTGCGGCCTCTCCGCCCACGCAGCATTAATTCCCCACCTGTGCGGGCGAATTAATGAGCGGGCGGGGCCGTGACGGAACCACGCCGTCATGAGCACACGGCGCTCGTGGCTCATGACTGCAGCGCCCACCCCTATCCCCTCAGCGCCGCTGCGGAATTTGCGCCACGGCCAAGGGGTTAAATGATCCTGTCTGCTGCTCTGTTAAGTTTCTGCAAGCTACTTATGATGTCAAGGTCAGTAAATAGTGTGGCAACAATATAGGATTATATATTGATTCTCCCAAAAGCATTGTCTGTAAGTTAAGCACATCCTCACAGGGAAAGTGTAATTAGTGCAGACGGTTGCAAGTGGTGGGTCCCGGCACCATTTTTAGATCTGACGTTAAATAAGACCTTTTGGTTTTACAGTAGAATGTACTTACTCTAGGAAGCTGGCTCTCTATATACTGTACCAAAGTTAGGTGCACGATGTAGTGTGTATAGATATCCCTTACTAGTGTACTGGTTTTTGCTTTAAGAATCTAAAGGTGCTCTTTTTATGGTAGCGTGGGCAAGCAGTCTCCTGCGTATCAGAGGGGAGTGTTGGGCATTAGTTGCACACACAGAGTCAATAAAAGAGACACACACTCAATAAGGAAATCCGGCACCAATTTGTAAAAATAACACTGATTTTAATATAATTTTAGACACCAAGATGTTCGGGATCAGGTAAGTACTTTTTGTGTTCGCGATTTTCAGAAACCTAGATAATACAGCTGTCGGATTGGAGGCATAATCCAATCCAAACTAGCTTTATTCGACATCTAGTCATAAAAGCACATGATCCTCAAACGTGGTAATGTTATCCTATGGGAGTAACACACACTTCATAGGGTCACTTTCAAACAACTTACAGGACTGTTCTTCTGAACTTAAGGTAAGTAGGGGCCAAAGTCAAAGAAAGCACCAACAGTTCAAGTTTCCTTGCCCTGGGGTGTCCGGGTGCAGCGGTGTTTTTTGTGGTGGTAGCCTTAAACGCTACATGTTGAAGTCCATGGAGAACAGTACCTGCAAAGAAAGGCTGCCAGTGGGAACTGGGGGACCTAAAGGGTAGCTCGACTCTTGAGGGTCTCAGGACCACAGAGACCCCGTCTGTTTAAATGGACTCGGGTCTATAAGTGTTTTGTCCGCTGGGTCGGCGAGTTTGAGGCTCCCACAGTTCTTGGTTCACCTGCAGAAGAGGGGAAAGAAACTCAGCCAGACACAACACAGCTTGGTGTTTGTAACTAACTCCAGTACCCCGAGTATTGGTGCAGGGAGCCTCCAGGGTGGATCGGCATCTCAAAGACGGGATGGATTGGTGGGCCGACCTCCTCCTGGGCTGCTGCTGCGTCGGTGGACCCAGTGGTCAGCAGATTGGTGAACCGGACTGTGCTGTCGGAGCCTAGAGGCTGCAGTGAAGTGGCTCCTCCATTTCAGGAGAGATGCTGACAGATTGTCGAAGTGCTGGCAGCCGTCTGAACTTTGATAGGTTGCACAGCTGAAGGATAAGTCTGGTCTTTGCAGTTGCCAGGAAAGGAGTAGGCAGGCAGGGTTTGACGCCAGGTCCACAGCTAGTACACAGTTCTTGTGTTCTTTGGCTCTTCTTTGTCCTCCTTCTTTAGTCAGTTGAATCTGAGTTCCTGGTGTCAGGGCCACCAAATACAACATTTAGGGTGTTAAGGGGTGTATAGGGTGGTGGCCAATGGGCTACTTAATCTGGGCATTACTATGCCCTTATATGAACTTGGGACGCTCTTGGAGTGGGCATAACCCTTTCCCAGGGCTCCTAATTCCACCAATAACAAGATGGCGGAGCCCTTTTTTCAAGGAGCACATCAGATATCCCACCTTAGGGATGTGACTAGCTTGGTGGTGCAACACACCTAATGCATATCTAAGTTCCCGTCTGTCTTGGTGCCAAATGGGCCACACGTCAGGGGGTGGCATCTCCCAGGCCTGGGTAAAACCGGGGTCGCATATCAAAGATGGCAGGGGCTGTGAAGCCCCTGACATTGATATGCTAAATCACTAGGCATCCTGCTGGAGGAGGTGTGAACACCTTCCTCTGGAGCAGGCATTGTTTCTGGCCTAAGAGCATGGTCTCTGACTTGTAGTGGGTCAGAAACTTGTCTGTGTTAGCGGGCTGGATGATACCTGTCAGGCAGGACACTAGACAATCTTAAGCTTTTCAGGGGCACCCCTTAGGTGCCCTCTGGGCGCACGTCATAATAAATCTAGTACTTGCAAGAGTATAGATTTATTAGGTGCAAGATGTTTGATACCAAACACCATAGTTTTCAGTAAAGCCATCATGTAGCTGGGTAACTTGTAATGACTAGTGCTGAGTACATATACTTAAGATGGTTTCCCTGTTCACTTATACCATTGTGCAATTGACCTAGACAGCACAGGGGCACATCTGCTCATGCAGGTATGCCCGCACATGTCATATATTGCACACTGCCTTATGGCTACAAGGTCTGCTGTTGAGGTGACTTGCATTTATTGTATGCAGTGACTTTGGCATGACACACAGTGAGGGTACCATATTGTGTTTTCACTCCTGATTTGCACCATGATTCACAGTTTGCAATGGCAGGCTGCATGCAGGTTGTATGGGGTCCCTTAGGGGGGCATAATCATGCTCCTTTGTACCCTTGCCCGAGGTACCAGGGGTACCACTTAGTATGACTTACAGGGGTGCTAATGTGTGTTTTTTGTCTTGTAAAGTTCGTGTCAGTCTTGTGCTGTTATATATGTATAGATCAGAGAGGTTGTTTTTTTAAAGAGGCAATAGATCGAAACATTGGGATTATCTCAATATTTAAGGGATTCCCTGGGTGACTAATTCTTTATCACTTATGTTTATCGATCAATAAGTAAATATTGCCAAGAGAACTAGGATTGGTGTTGTTGAATGACGTATAGAGTGGAGGGCGTCCTAGTTCTGTCTTCCCCTCTAGACTCCTATATTTTCTTGTGCCTTGTGTACGGCGGCTCAGCCGTGAGAGTATTCTTAAGCAACCCTATTTCTAAACTCTGATTTTTATTGTATGTCATATATGAGGTCAGTAAACCCTGGTTTTCCAACTCTTACTGCACAGTCAAACCACCAATAAGTCTGTATTGTTAGAATGGACAAAAATTGTCTGGCTTTTACGGACGAACAGATCGCTGCGATTTTAGCTGGCCCGTCATTGTTTGAAGACAATCCCCTCTCCGGTAATAATAAAGTCAGGGAAGAATGGGAAAAACTTAGTAACCTAAAAAAGAAACACATAAGAATTGCCCTGCATGGGGCTCTTATGTCTGAATACTATCAAGCTGGAGCCTCACCTGCAAGTCTAATAGTGAGGATCGAACCACGGATCTTCCTTGATGATAAACTATTCCGGCGCAATTGGAGTTATATCGCAAATAAGTGTACCAGGGATTGGTTAATTCTAATAATCAGTACCGCCCAGAGGTTAAGTGAGGAGGTGTTAAAAGAAATCGTAGAATTGGAGGAGGCCATTAGTCGGGACAGTAGCTTTACTGACGCAAAAGAACATCAACAGAAAATCAAAGAAGACCTTGATGAGTATAAGCAATATATGATAACTCAGAAAATCAGGGGACTACAGCGTAATTTACAACGCTACACACACGAGTGGGCCTTCCCCTATATCAACGACTCACACTACCAACCCGCCCAAGAACAACAACAACAACAACAATTTGGAGGGGGGAGAAGAGGTAGAGGAGCCAGATTTCAGCAACAAAGGCGAACACCTTCCAACTGGACATTTGATAACACGTCCAGCGAAGATGAACCGGAGCCAGGTCCAAGCACTGACAGAGTGAGATTTAACCAACCTGAAGCCTCCAACACTGATCTGAGTGCATTACTGCGCAATTTTTTAGAACAGGGACAAACAACCAACAAGGGGCCGGGACAACAAGGGAGAGGAAAAGGACGTGGCAATCGTCTCCCGCAACAATGGCAAACATTTTCCCCACGACAGACACGGAGCAGGGGAAAGAAACCAGTCTGACAAGTATTGTGGTCAACTTATCCGACCACCAGCTAACTGTGGAAGAAGAGCGAGTACATAATAAAGGGCTGGGATTTGTTCCCACTCCGACTCATGATGCTTTCAAGTGTCGCACTGAATTTCATGAGACAATGCGAAAAATTAAACTAAAGAAATTCTTTGCGAAACAACCATTTGAGGAGAACAAAGGCTTTAATACCAACCTAAAGAAACCCTCTACTTTTTGTCCCCCGATGGGGGCACTCGGCCCGGAAGTGGCAGTATTTGAGGCCAAAGTCCTAGAGGAAATCGGGAAAATAGAAAGTAACAACAAAACAGGTGGATTTAAAAATATGACGAAAGAAGACTGGGATGCAATGAAGTCCCTCCAGAAGAATGATAATATAACTATAAAAAGCGCTGATAAAGGCGGAGCTGTCGTCATATTAAACACTTGTGATTACGAGGCCGAAGTACGCCGACTACTCAATGTGAGAGCCAACTATCAACCCCTTAAAAAAGACCCCACTCCGGAACTGATGAAAATAATAACTGACCTCATTGGGAATGCAAAAGAGAAGAAGTGGATCAGTGCGAAGGAGGCGGAGTTCCTTATCAATACCAATCCAAGGACCCCCGCCTTCTACATCCTTCCGAAGATACACAAACCGGCCCGGCCCCCGCCGGGCCGGCCAATTGTATCTGGAATCCAATCAATATTGGAGCCTTTATCCCAGTTCGCTGATTATTACCTTCGCGAATCGGTGGTAACCCAGAAATCCTATGTTAAGGACACCACAGACATCTTAAATGTCCTTAACCATATGATGTTTGACCCTGTCAAAGAATACATTGTGACTATTGACATCGAGTCCTTGTACTCTTGCATCCCTCAGGATGCCGCATTAGTGGCTACATCAAGAGCACTAGCCACACAGGAGTGGTTTTATGATGCCCCGCAAAGTTTTGTATTACAGTGTGTGGAAATAGCTCTCACAAAAAACTTTTTCAGCTATAAGGATGACCTGTTCCTCCAAGTGACGGGCACATCTATGGGGGCGACGATGGCACCTAGCCTGGCCTGTATTTATGTGGGCCAATTTGAGGAGCACGTCATCGAATCTGACAACAATCCCTTCAAAGGCCATATGCGCCTTTGGAGGCGATATATTGATGATGCGCTCCTCCTATGGGCAGGGGAAGAATCAGCCCTCCTCCAATTTTTGAATTGGTTAAACACCCAAGATATGAGCCTCCGTTTCACCTGGAAATATCATCACACGAGCGCAGTCTACCTTGATCTAGACATCGAGGCATCTGAAGGAGGATTCCGAACAAGTGTTCATCAGAAGCCCACCGATAGAAATTCACTGCTATCGTATCGGTCATACCACCCGAGAGCATTAAGAGACAACCTCCCTGTGGGCCAATTTTTGAGGTACAGGTGAAATTGTTCATCGACTGAACTATACAAGGATCAAGCAGGAGTTTTGAGTATGAAATTGGAAGCCCGTGATTACCCACGGAGAGTAATCAAACAAGCTCAGAAAAGAGCCTTAAAAACACCCAGATCGGTTTTGTTGGAGGCACAAACAAAGGTGAAGACAGACTGTCTGCCGGTGGTCATGACCTACGACCCTATGACCACAAAGATCCGTCAGTCTATTAGGAAACACTGGTCTTTACTTTCTACAGCAGATTTCCAGATGCCCCCACCTCGTTTTGCCTTCCGAAGGGCTAGTAACCTGAAAGATAAATTGGTCCACACCAGGAGTAACGGACGACCTGAAACAGAGAACACCACCATCCCTAAAGGACATTTTCCATGCGGGAACTGCTCAGTTTGTCCCCTTACAAAAAAAACGACAACAGTGACTTTACAATCTGGAAAAACCTGGGCACTGAATCACTTCAGTAACTGTAACACTACCAACGTGGTGTATAGACTAAGATGTGAATGTGGGTTGGAGTACATTGGACTCACCACACAGAAGATCAAACTCCGCATTCAAGAACATGTCAGCACAATAAGGATCGGGAAACTGACTACCAAACTAGTGCAACATTGCCATCGCAATAAACACACCTTCACGTGGGTAGTGCTTGAGAGGGTGATGGGTGATGTTCAGTCTGCTGAAAGACGCTTCATTAATAAGGAAGCGCGTTGGATATATCAAGAGCAAAGTGAACTGAAGGGGCTGAATGAACTCCTGGAGTGGAACAAGTTACGCTGAAATATCTATGTTTGTGTTTCTGAGCTCAGTGGTCTACTGTCCCCCAAGTACTAGGCACCTCTCCATCTTAGATACTTACATATAAAGTACTTCGGCCATATAAACAATGGGAGGACACATTAGAAATTCACACTTATTATATTATATCATGAGCAATAATAAGAAAACACCTCCTCTCCCTGTATGAGCTAGTTGTCTGATCCTTTTATAGGGTAGGAACTTCTGGAACATGTCAATGATGTTAATTATATAACATGAGTCCGGGTTCCCACATATCTCTAAAAACATCCGAGATAAATAAGTAACTGTACCCATGTAATGACCCTGTATGACACAATAGAGTAACATGGCCGCCATGCACTAACTCGATCTCAGCATAGCCTACACAATGCTCTTAGATGGCCGTGTCACTCTCTGACCAGACACTGTCTTAAGATGGCCTCCACTGATATAACATTCTAGCCACTGAACAAATAGCTACTACCATCAGTAAATAGAGCTATACGATAATCAACGAGATGCGCTGGGAATTCCAAAATAAATCTAATGCCCAGGCGATTACTAACACTGGATCATTTCTTTAATCCCGAAAACCGACGTGACTTCTTGACGTTATGTATAGAAGATTCTTGCATGCAGTGTATATAAAACACCTTAATACTCTGCAGGGGTATATGCATTTTGCGACACGAAATATATATAAACAATGGCTTGGGGACCCTTTACAAATGTCCGCGGTAGTCTCCAGACTCAACGGACCAATCAGAATTCCCGAAAACCGGCATCTGGGAACTGTGGCAGTCACCTGACTCCCCGGACCAATCAGAGCCCTCGAAAATCGGAACTCTAGAATCTAAATAAACCCGGTTTGCTCCAGGTCGGCGTTCGAGTGCTGAGAGGACGCCGACCTTTTACTCTCCACCGGTAACATCTAAATGGACCTTTGTCCATGACTGTCTAATGTTTTTAAATACTTGCAAGGTGTGAGACCGCTTCTAGATTAAATAACTCTGTGGCGTCTGTGATTTCCTTTTAGTAATTGAACTAAAGGGAGAAAAAGGGCCACGCTCACCTTTGGGGGCTGAGTTCCGAATTACAAGTCCTCCTGTCTGGTATGAGAGGCAGTGCTGCTTGTAGGGTAATAATGATATTTACCAAATACAGCATGGCTGTTTGACAGTGTATGGAGATTCATGTGCAGAATATAAGGGAGGACACCAGGTAACCTCATGTATGTTTGTTTGTATTACAGCACTCGAGATACAGTGTCTCTTGCAGTGGCATTTTAATTAAGTTGCCCTGAAGAAATTGCCTGATAGAAACCAAGGCAATGAAACATGTCGGCTGTAAGCAGGGTGTGAGTCGATAGGTAGTATTCACACTCTCCTTTTTTAATGTATATGTGTATATGTGTTTACTGTTTGCAACAAAGAAAGGAACGTGAGTAAAGTTGACTGTCCAGGTTGCACAGTAACTTGTATGTTAAGTGTTTAACGTTGTGAGTTTTGTCACATATAAGTTGTGTTCACTTCACCAATCACTGTCCTTTTTATTTTGGGTTGGAGACACGTTTACGTTACAGCTTCATGGCACCAATGATGAGAACAGGGCCAGCCTGGTGAGTACCAGCCAGGGGTCCCATTGGTGGTGCGCCCGTGAGGTGCCATCTCGCTTTTCACACATTTTTTGTCTTGTAAAGTTCGTGTCAGTCTTGTGCTGTTATATATGTATAGATCAGAGAGGTTGTTTTTTTAAAGAGGCAATAGATCGAAACATTGGGATTATCACTTATGTTTATCGATCAATAAGTAAATATTGCTAAGAGAACTAGGATTGGTGTTGTTGAATGACGTATAGAGTGGAGGGCGTCCTAGTTCTGTCTTCCCCTCTAGACTCCTATATTTTCTTGTGCTAATGTGTGTGCCAACTGTGTTACAATTAGACCATTTTACCTTCTTTTCAGGGAAAGAGAACTGGCCCTGGGTCCTGGTTAGCAGGTATCCAGTGCACATCATTCGAAAAACATCAGTACCAGTAGCAAAAACCAGGACAAAAAGGGACACTTTCCTATACTTGTAAGGACGTTCAGCCAGCCTTCTTCATCCTTTGTTTTTTTGTTGTCATTCAGATTTTTCCTTTGCCCACTACAGAGTACAGCATGGGAAAGTGGTTCAGTCCACTTCAGGCACTGGCTAACATCATAGTGAATGACAGCATTTTGCCCTTTCACAAGGAACACATCAACATGCAAATTTGCTCCAGTAGGTGCTAGGGCGTAGTATAGCAATGTGTGGTTTTTGAGATCAAAAAATATTTTTGATTTTTACTCCATATTACTGTTTTGCAAAAACATAACAAAATGAGCATTGACAAATCCAAAAGGCTTGTGGGCAATGCACGACGTATGGGACTGCCAATGTTTGTTGGGGATTGGGACTTTTCATCTTCAGACTCTGATCCAGAGCAAGAGATCAAAAGGGAGAACGGTGAGAGGGAAGAAGAAAGAGAAAGAAACACTGTCAAAGGGAGACAGTGATGAAAAAGAACCTACAACAGTAGGATAAAGAGACATGAAGTTTATGGTGGTGAGAGGTGCAGGAGGTAAAATCTTGACAGACAACCTCATTAAAAGCGAAAAGCTGCATTACACAAATTGCACTAATGTTTTGGAGTTTATCAACCACACAGGTGGAACTTGAAGCCATCATTTGCACAGATTGGTGGCAAAACATTTTCACTAACCTGTACAAAATGCAATTTTTGCAAATGTTTTTTTAGCAGCCCATCAGTGAACAACATGATGTACAGTGTCATCATCACTACGTGAAACTTTCCTTGACAACAGTGCAATACATTTGGTCAGTGTCTTACAGTTCTTTTTAGAAAAAGTGGCCTTTTTCCTCAACTGTGGATTCCTGGGGAAAAATAAAAATAAATATCAAGTCTTGTAAGCACAATGAGTGACGTGTAGTAAATTGCTGATGGTTAACAGCCACATGTAGACCATCTAGTGGGCGGCACATTGGGTTTTTACCTCAAGCCGGTGAATATTCTGTTATAAAATCCTGCCTCCTACAGACTGGACAGCCCCTTAGGCTGTGCTCCTATTATATCCTGCTTTAGTGATCCTACTTACTCCCTATTTAACACATCTTCTCTTGTTTCCCAGCATTCCCGAGCCTTTGACGCTGAATTGCAGCGTATTCACAAACAGACTGGCCTACAAGCGACTACTCTGGACACGCCGTCAGACTCTGGGAAGAAAACCCCAGAAAGTGCTGCCCAGACCACAGAATCTATTAGAAAATTGTTGGTACCCCGGACAGGGTCTCTTGAAGTTCTGCCACAGCCAGCCTTGCCTCTGTGGCTAGTGAAGGGCAGAGATGGCCGTGGCGTACGCTTCTAGAGGACGGAGAATAGCATCCAGGCTGGAGACGAGGTAATATCCACCGTGCGTGGTGATGATCTTTGCTCTCTGTAGAGGTCTCTCACTAACTCCAGAGTATTTATTTAAATAGAAACAGGGTATCCTCTCTAGGTCCAGGAGGACTAGATCCATGCCTCATTTTCAGGATAGCCTCTGTCTATTTAAATGTGTATCATTAAGATGAATTTACTCAAAATTATGTTATTCAGATATCCTAGAATCTGGCATCGATATAAACTTTATGTAAGTACACTGGCCTTCTTGGCACACTCCATGTGAGGTATCAAATGTTACTCACCTTTTGTCACTCCCTAGTCGTTGTTGCTTGCCACCCCCCACTTTATTGTTGCTTGCCCTACCTGGCCATGTAATGTGTCAGAAGTGCGCTTGTCATGAGTAAGGAGAGAAGTATACTTAATCGCACATTGTCATTAACAGGATCTTATTGCCATATTTGTTGTCTTTCAGCTGCTGAAAGACTTAAAGACGATAAACTTCACCTTGAGAAGCAGCGCCATCAACTATGATGAATTTGTGAACATGAATATTGGATATGATATTCTGACCTGGATGATGGACAAGAATGGGATGACTTTTCCGCACTGTTGGAGAGTACACAGGAAATCTGACTCTTGATGCCGATGAGATTCACTGGCACAAGGAGAGCCAGCTAACGACCTCTGATAGACCTATACTCCAGTGTGTGTGAAAGAGAAAGGGACTGTGAAAGCTCTCCATCAAAGGGGCCAAATTTGGAATTTAAGGAAAATTGGATTCCACACCACTCTTGTAAGCCAGGTACTGGAAGCAATATTACTCTCTCCCTTGAAGAAGACAGTACTGGAAAATCTCTTATTCCCGGCCAACCAGGAGAGACTAATGAAAGCCAGGCTACTCTTCTTCATTCATAGAGAATCTACTTACTCTCAGCCAGTATATATTACTGGAATCCACTCTCCCTCTCTCAGTGGAGCATAATTTGATTGCTCTTTGATTGTCCCCCTGCTTTTTATGCCTTACATCTGCCTCAGGTGCCCCCTTCTTTGTGAGTGGTTGTCCACCTGAAAATATGCTTACCTGACAGTGAGTGAAAAGTACTAGCAAGATGGCTAACATTGCTTATTCCAGGCCAACCAGGAGAGACTACTCTTCTTCATTCAAAGAGAATCCACTTACTCTCAGCCCGCAGATATTACTGAAATCCACTCCCCCTCTCTCAGTGGAGCATAATGGGAGCAATGCCATCCACTTCCACCCGAGAGAGAGTGTTGGGTGATCTTTTATTGTCCCCTTCCCGGCAGAGAGCAATAGAAGACCTAGCACTCTTTTCCACCCGGAAGAGAGCCGAGGAAGTCAACAGACTCTTCCAGCTCATAGGAGAGGAGTAGAATCTTCCTCCTCACTCCAGCCAAGACAGACTAATGAAAGCCAACCACCTCTCCACCCAGAAGAGAACAGTAGCAGCCGTGTTACCTTCTACACCCGGCCATTATACACTCCCACTTTCTCACCATCGCAGTGCCAAGGGACATCAAATACCTTTTGCCCCTGAGAGGCACCTGTAATACCCTTTAAATTCAAGGGAATCAGCACTGGAGTGGTATGATCAGACACATCCCATCAGCAGCTCTGGCCTGTTAGTACATCTAGCTATTTCCTCATTGCCTTAACCTGATATGGGCTACATAAGGAAGACCTCACTACATTTGATGACTAATGATGCACCATTGGTTCTTAACCACTTGCAGGGAGGGATTCTAAAACTAGGTTCAAAGTCAATTTTCACAGAAACCTACCTCACTCTTTCAGGTTCTAGGCCATAGAGGGTCCTGCAGAATGTTTGCCCACTAGTTTTTTTTAAATTAATTTAGCACTTTTTTGAGAAAGGTCCCTCTGCTGCCCTTGGTTTTACATTTTTTTGTCATGATGTCTCTCAGCACAGTGGTACCCTACACCTTTGCTATAGTTTTTAAATACTAATTCTTTGTTACTTACCTTCATGATGCTATTCCTTTCAATGTTCAGAGATGGCCGCTGGGCTGATGATCACCTCTAAATCTGAGGGACGTGGTTCATCAGCATGATGGAGGTAATGCTCTCCGCCACTCTGTCAAATAGAATACCATCTTTCAAATGCTAAATCAGCCCTCAGGAAAGAATAATTATACATGAACTCAGTTTGTGGAATCCCACACATCCAGTGATCCTGATGCTCTTTAATAAAACATCAGAAATATTGTTTGATGGTCTGATTTACTCTCCGTCTGTCCATCTGTTTGTGGTAATACCTGGTCTTATTACCTAGTTATTACCCAGTTGAGATATTAAGGCTAGCCAAAACTTTAATGTAAGTTGTGAGCTTCAATTTGAGATGATGGTTATAGGTAGAGCATGTAGACAAGCTATCTCTTTCATAAAAGAATAGGCCAGTTCTCATGAATATTTTCACCAGGAAATCTGTCTAATATGTTGGCTTAGATCGCAGTCGAAATATTCAGTATCCCTACGATTTCCCAAGCCCTGTTAATATTTATGAAGTGACTCATGCCATTAAATAATGTATTTCTGGAAATGCTCCTGGCCCTGATTGCGCTCCAGCTGACATTTTTAAATCCAACATTAACTTATAGGCCCCTTTGTTAACAAATGTTTTTGATCTGTAGTGCCAGACCCCATTCCTGATTCCTGGAGGATGACTATTGTTGTCCTTACCTTTAAAAAAGGGATAGGTCCCAGCTAACTTGGTAAATACCAATTTCTTTATTGGACTTTAGCGCCAAGATCCTGGGTAGAGTATTACTGTTCCTCCTGGAAGATTGGGCTGTGGAAAGCAATGACCTGACGGGAGCCCAAAATGGATTTAGATAGACCTGGAACTCTTAAAACAGTAACTAACCCTTTATCCCTGACGTAGTTCCCAGAATGAGATAAAGAGGGTTCATTACATCTGGCCTTCATCGATTTATTGAGTGCATTTGATTTGGTGAATTGCTCCAAGCCATGGTATATGATGGAAAGACTGGGTGTTGATAAAGAGCTTCTCATCCTTATAAGGCACTTACATCAGGACCTCACAGCGATGGTCCATTACGGTCCTGCAGGTGAATGCTCCACTCATATTAGCTCTACCCGGAACGTTAGACAAGAGTTATTTTGGCTCCGTTCCTTTTCCTGCTTCAGGGGAATGTGATACATAAATACTTAGTATAAAATGGAAAGGACAAGCCACTTATGGGAAACAAATCCATCACCATTTTGTTATACGCTGACGATGCCTATACGGCAAATGACCTACAGACCCTTTTAGATAAATTATTAAAAGTCTTATATTATGACTTATTGTTGTCGAATTCCAAGCATTTTATTATGGGGGAAAAAACATTTAGCAAAGTTGAAATCTTTTCATTATTTGGGAATCCTGTTGTGGACATTTTCTAGCTGAACTGCATTATTAACCTCAAGAACACAAGATCTTAAGAGGAATATTTAGTCCATATTTAGATTTGCACATAGATTAAATCACAAACCAATCAAAGAAATGCTAAGCTTCTATAAAAGCATATGTATTTTGGTAGGGATATACAGTGCAGTGCTATTATAATCACAGGGGCCCTTCACACCTTCTGAAAACCATTTTATGCGTAGGCCAGTGGTTCCCAAAGTGTGTGCCGTGGCTACCTGGGAGCCATCAAACCTAGCCAGGAGAGCCGTGCACCAAGCACTCAAATGCATTTAATGTTGAATGGTAAGTTGTATGTTGGCTTCAGGTAAACTAATTATACTTAAACGCAATGGCCAATGGGTCAATGGAGTGTGTTTAATGGACAGGACATCTGTAATTTCCTGGGGGCAGATGTATCATCACCATCATTTGCGATTCTTAAATAGAGATTTTTTAGAAATCGCTATTTAAGAATTGCAATTTGGGATGTATGTAGAAAATCGCTATTTTTTAGCGATTTCTTAAAATTCCTTAATTGCGATTAGCAAATTACTAATCGCAATTAAGGAATCATTTCCCATTCATTTCTATGGGCCAGGAGGCCCATAGGAAGGAATGGGAAGTTATTCTCAATTTGCGATTCGCAATTTGCTAATCGCAAATTGAGAATAATTTCAAGGGTGCAAGGGTGTCTTAAGGACACCCTGCTGCACCCCTGAAATTTACATGTGTGCGCATATAGCGCACATACATGCCCTAAGGGCATGTATGAGCGCCACATGGCAACTTTACAAATGCCAAAAAGTGCATTTGTAAAATAATTCGCAAATTACCACCAACTACAAGTTGGTGGTAATTTGCGATTTCTTAAGGGAAAATCGCTAATTTGAAATGCTTGATGCATAGCATTTTAAATGCTTACGCAAAATGAAGGAATCGCAAATTTTGAGATTCCTTATTTTTGCTATGCATTTTGCTTCATACATTCCAAATTGCGAATTTTTTGTCGCAAACGCGGCTTTTTTGCGATTCGCAGCATTTGCGACTAAAAATTACCTTGATACATCTACCCCTTGATAACTTGCATTGGTGTAAAATGCATTTGGAAAAAAACTAAACTATTAGCGAGTTGAACATAATAAATCGGGCATCTTCCGCTTACTTTGGGAGTGTTGGAACGTGGGGATCCAGTAAAATATGTAGGTCATCTCCCTTGACATGCCATCAATTAAGCACTTGGTTTACAGCTTTAGGCATGTCACTTACAAATCATTGAGATCATGCGTTTAAGTCTAATTAGTTTAAATGAAGCCAATATACCCTTCAGCATTAAATGCATGAAAGTGCTTGGTGTGTGGCTCCCCTGGCTAGGTTTGATGGCTCCCCAGGGAGCCACGGCTCATGGTTTGGGAACCACGTAGGCTATTGTCTGTTCCTTGGGGTACTGCCTTGCTTATATGCCATGAGAAACTTGTAATGTCTTGCCTGGAGAACTTGATTGGGCTTGCCCCACTGTTACTGAGGATTAAATGTTGGGAAACCCCGGATGCTAGCCTCGTCAGACTTTGTAGTACTGATTGTCGCTTGACAGGGCATACCTGGGGGCATATTATCAAGGGGGTTTATCTCCACTTTTTATGGCTTTGAAAGCCAAGAAAGCGGAGATAAAATTATCTCCCTATTACCTAGCTGTCGCTAACACCAGTTAGCGACAGCTAGCAGGAGATAGTGACCATCTTGGGCCCCACTTTGCATGCCAGTGATATTTATCACTAATGACATGCAAAGTGGGCATGCCAAGATGTTAGCGACTGAAAACAGTCGCTAACATCGCTATCTCCTATTACCAACTTTTGGAGATATTCGCGCTAAACGCGAATATCTCCAAAAGCTAACACCTGCCCTGAGCAGTTCTTAGCCATGTTATCCAATGCGAGGTGGATAACATGGCTAAGAGCATTAGCTCGGTAATGCATGAATATCGCTGACTTTTCAGCGATATTCATGCATTGCGGCGATTTTTATCGCATTTGCGATAAACCTTGGTAATACCAAGGTTTATTTGCGGTAAAAATCGCCGCAGCTCAGCGGTAAATTTTTGTCTCTAACCAAGCAATAGCGATAATTATCGCTATTGCTTGGTAATATGCCCCCTGATTCCTTGGCTTTCCTATTTAAGGGAAATGTTTGAGACTATAGGCCCCCGAGAACTATACAAACCGCTCTTAAAATTGGGCCTAAACATAAATAACTGGTTAAACGGAATTACTTAGATTATTGTACGAACTTACACCGAGTGAAGGCCCAGTCCAAGGAACCAAATGTTAGATACTCATTCCTACCAACAACAAGGAGCTTAGAACCATATCTAAACTTTGATTATGAACCCCACTTATCGTCACTATCTTACACTTTTCAGGTTATGCACGTTGCACTTTAAATTTGCTTTTCCTCAGTCAGGGACCTGGCATCAGGATCCACCTCCCTGTTGTTGTGACAATGTTTCGATGTTAATCACAAGTCACTTTATGTTGTTTTGCCTTTGAACATACCCCCCAGCCTTCCTTTTTGGTCCCCATTTTACGAAAGAAAAAACAAAGACATTATAAGGATGGGCTTGTGTTTCTGCAGGGTTTAGGCTCCTTAGACATTTGCCATGCAATTTTAAACTTTATTAGAGTTACTTTATTATTAGGAAAAGTTATGCATTTTAAATATTTGAGATACATATGCTCTGTGAATTGTGCATTGTAGGAGAGTAGGGTCTGCTATCCTATGGTCACCCCAAATTTTTGCTTTTTGCTTCACTGGTTTCTGACTTAATGTGGCTGTGGGCCTGCTAATCAGACCCACAGCCTGCTGTTCTCTCTCTAAATTACTGCCAATGCACTCTAGGTGCATTATGAATTGGAACTGGTTCACCTTATGAGCCCCTGTAATAGTGCACCCTAGGTGCCCAGGGCATAGGTGTATCCAAGGCCTACCAGGGGCTGCAGCACGTATTGTGCCACCCCTGGCCTGGCCTCCATATTTGACACAACTGGCTGATCACTCAGCTGGGGTAAGTCGGTGTAACCACCTCTTACTTAGGCGCAGTATGTCTGTGCCTAACCCTAAACTGGACACATATGTTCCTATCAGCCACTCCTATGGAAGGCCTCATCAATCCTGGAGGCAGAGTGCTTGGAAATATGTGAGATGGTGCTCTGGCATGAGCTGAGCCTGTCTGCAGCTGTCGGGAACAACTCCCTAAGCTGTTCCGGGATATTGCCATACCATATACTCTTAAGTGCATTATAATCCTCGCGGTTAAATGCTATCTTTGGTTTGGCTTTATCAAAACATGTCGAGTAAGGTGTCATACGAATTGGAATACTATCCCCTCGCCAATTCTGGCGACGGGGATAGCATTCCACCCTTCTAGAGGGACACGACATGTGCGTAGCCTTAACCCCGGGTAAAGTTAAACAGAGCCTCAGCTTCACAAAATGGACGCTGCCACCACAGACACAAGTCTGGCCTCCTGCTGCTGACCGAAACTCGGCAGATGGTGGCCTGGACAAAGGGTTTCCTGCCTTGGGAGGTGCGAGCACCACCCCAGACAGGATTTTGTGTATTGGGTAGGACAGGGCTGAATAGAATCAGACATGCCCGGGGCACACAAGGTGTCCCCGTGCATAGGCCAGCCCAAACCGGTTCTGGGGCCTTCCAGCCCCAGTCCTGGCGCGGAGCTGGACAAAGGAAAGGGGGTGTAACCGCCCCCCTTCCTGGTTCCTCCCAGAGGAGGGACCTAGTAGGTGATCCACCCCCTAGTTTGGGAATAAGAGGGGGAGCAGTGCCATTGCACAGCAGATCATCCCGAAATCAACTTTAAACTAAGAAGAAGACTGGACTTCGACATTCTGCTGCACAGAAGACTGAAGGGAATCTCCCTTGTGGCCAAGGAGTGACCACCCTGTGAACACAGGTACCAACCAGCAACTCGACGTCTGCTTTGCCGCCGCCTCCCGCCGGAGACCGAGCCCAGAGCCCGACAAGAACCAGACTCCTAGACCTCTCAGAGCCCGATCCACAGTCCCTGCGAAGAAGGGACCCGTGGAGGCACCGAGTGACGTGGGACCGGACCTCTTGAAAGACACCCGAAAAGCTGACTGCGCAGCTTCTGAGGCATCCTCGACGTTGTGCTTTGGGGATTGAGAACCCCTACCACCGAGCAGCCCTTGCACCGAAGATCAGCCCTCCAGCATCTCCACGATCTGCGTGGGGCCCTTTTGCACTGTGCCACTCGACGCGCCATCCCGGCCACTAGCCACGTGGTCAGCGGCCATCTTGGCGACGAACCCGAAGATTTAAACAGCAGGTCTGGTTGCTCCAGACCTACCCAAGCTCCTGTGAAAAGGAGCACCCGCTCTGACCTTGCTGGTCCGAGTGAACAGCATCTTTCAACTTCTGCGTGGCTTGCATTTGCCAAGGCCTGTTTGCTCCGATCAGGTCGCCGACACCGCCAACAGCGAGAAGCCTACGTGGGACAGCTCGTGACCGACTCCTGGACGTCCTCGACCCCGGGTATCCACGTGGCTGCAGAAAGAAGCTACCCGACAACGCCTGTTTGCACCCGACATCGCCTGGTTCCAATCTGGTTCCACGGTAGTCACTGGCTAGTGACTTTGAACATTGTCCCCTCTGCTTTCAGGTCTTCACCCCTTCAGATCCACCCTTGGATCCACCGTAACTCTTCTCATTGAGCCGCCTGCAGCATCTTCAGCTCCAAGCACCATCGACCAGCGTGACGAAACCCGACACAACTTCGACCCTGTGCACCCGCTTCCTGTGGGTGAGGTAACTCAGCTCCGCCGGTGCTCCTGCACTGGTACACATCCCAAGGGCCTGTGTTTTAAGTTTCAACTCCGTAGGTCACTCGGAAGGTTCCTAACTTTCTAACTTTGTGCTTTTTACGCACCATAGACTTTGTATTGAGAAGTGCGTGCACTTTGAACACTGCACCCGAGTCCCGTGGGCCTTTCCCGACTTAGTTAACTCCAGTCTCGAATAGCTCCAGCGATTCCCAAGGCCCTAGGCCTCTTCACTTTCCTCTTGGTATCTCTTATACCACTTTCTTAGTATATGGTTTAGGTGGCCCCTAGGGCTCATCCATATTGTGCAACTTTTGTGTATTTTAAACTGTCTTGTGATTTAACGCTTGTGCTTCTGTGCTCATAAAGAGTCCAGGGGATTTTAATAGTTAATAAATCAATATATATTTTCAATATATATCTGTGTGGTGTCCCTTTCATTTGGTATTCAAGGGGGTTGTGTATGGTATAACAGCTGGCTTCACATGCCTTTCAGAGTTTAGCCTAAGACTGCTTTGTCCACGTTACCACTAGGATAACTGGTCTACAAGGTTGAATTACAACCATCATCATAAGGGTTGCTTGGCATGGTACAAAGTGATCACTAGAACTAGTGAGCATTATATACCAGGCCAACTTCTCACATGCATGAACACTCTATCTCCCACTGTAGGAGACCATGCCTCTGCTGAGATGTCAATATTTTGAAATTTATTGCTGATCCTCTGCTTTTCTGGCTCCGGACGATTAAAGATATTTTGATTGAGTGATTTTTGGAAGTGTGGGCAATGGAATGAAACATCCCAGGTTATTAAACAGATTCACTGCCACCCATAGGGCTATGCCAGACTCAGAAAGTACCAAGTCTAAAATAAAGTCCATCAAAATTATTTTCCACAGCCGCTAGGGTGTGGCAAAGTTTGTAACAATCACATAGGCCTAGCAAGGGTACTCTTGGCTTGCAGATTAAATTGGCAAGGAGACACATAACGGTATACAGACTTGTAGACCACTGTAATAACTGATTTTATAGCTGTGAAGTCGGAACATAAAGCTTACCCTGAAGAAAGAGTAGCCCAATCTTGATCCTTCTCTTAGTGGGCTGTTGTTGTGCCCATTGTGTCTGATTTGTTTTCTGCAATAACATTAGTATGAAAGGAGGTTCCATTTCTTCTATTGTATTATTTCTTGACAACGGATCTGCTTTCTGTGTCAATTTACAGGACGGAAATTGATCTAATATCAAAACTGTGTGTAAAATAGCATCCAGTGTGCCTGCCCATGATTTTCTCCTGCATTGGTATTTTAATAACCCAGGTTCTGATCTCTCCATGCCGCCACAACATGATTGGCTACTTCTAGATAATGAAATAACTATCTAAATGTGTCTTTGATAGCCAACAACTCTGTCGCACATGGTGAAATGTCTCAAGTTTCTGTCAATCTTCTGGAGTAATAAGTGGATAGATGTAATGCCTCATCTCTTTGGGACAAGATGTCTCCAATAGATGTGGCAGCTCCGGCTGTTTCGGCTGTGAATGGAAGCTTGACTTAAGAAAGTCTCAGCATAGAGGCAGGTGTAAAGGTAGATATCAGAGGAGGAAAAAGCTTGTTCTTATTCAATGTCCTATTTGAAGAGCACTCCTTTCTGTGAGTGTGAAAAAATAAATAAGAACTGGTGAGAAAAGGGAATGAACAGTAATAAATGTTACCAAAACCTACAATTCTATGGATAGCTTTCACAGATTTTGGTGGCAGCCACAGCATAAAGGCTTGGGCCTTCGATGTGTGCATATGTATTCCATGTACCGGAATAGTGTATCCAAGAATGATTACTGAGGTGTTGTTAAATTCACATTACGAAATTTGGCATAGCCCTTGCAGGATTTCTCTGAAATGTTGTTTGTGCTATTTTAAGGTGCTAGACAAGATGAACATTTTGTCCTTGTAGACCACCACATATTGATCTACAAATGTTCTCAACACAAGTGTTGAAATGCAAGAGGGGCACTGCAAAGCATTACAAAGCACTGTTAAAAAGCTGTTTACCACTCATCTCTGTGATGAATGTGCACCTGATTCTATGGACCACAGAGGTCAAGATAGCTGAACCTTTGCTCAGTACGTAGTTGGTCTAAAAGAACAGTGATGAGTAGTAAACAATCTTGGTTTCTCAGAGCAATTGCATTGGGTTTTTATTAGTCAATGCAGGGTATAAGCTCACCATGGTGCTTGTGCAACCTTCCGGAAATGTTGAATGTCGAACACAATCCATAGCTAGGTTTTCTTTAGAGTAATTTATTTGAAATAAGACCATGAGGTACCACCTGGTACCAAGTCGATCATACGGGCCAAGTGGAGATAACTGGTCACAACCATCTTTTCAGAAATCATCCTCCGTAACTTTTTATTCATCAGGAAGCACATTTGCCAAGGTTTCTCTGTTTATTGCACTAATTATGTAAGGAAAACATGTTTCTTGACATTTAGGGAAAGAGAATCAAATTGTTCCTTGTGGGTTGTGTTGTCATTTGCTATCGGTGTCAATGGCATCCACGTCTTCTTGGTGCGTTTCTTCCTGCACTATTCTTGGAGGACAAAGTGCTTACTGTGGTATTGCTATCCATTAAGAGTGGTGGGAACCCCTTGCAGGTCTGACAGCTACTGGCAGATTTCAAGCTGATTTGATATCAAGGAGAAGTCCACATTTCCCACCCACGGAATCCACTTTGACTTACCTTGACAAGATTGCTGTTTACAATCATAGAATGGCAATCTAGAGTGACTGCAGACGTTGATGCTGATACGGGGTTAATTTGACCATCATGTCCATCAAATAGGAGGCTCATCAGTGCCCAAATATGTGACCACAGTTGTCCCATCAAAGAGCTCCAAGAAGCAGCCCTGGAAAGGGACCTTGACCACGAGGTGTCAGAAGCCCATCACTGCTCTCATGTCTTGAAGGTTCCTTACTACTCTTAACCCTTCATTGTGCAGACAAAATAGTTGTGACAGTTCTCACACAGCTCTATGACAAGGGCAGGGAGCACTCGGTTGCCTTTATTAGTCGGACACTGAATCTGGTGAATAGAGCAGGCGCTATTGTAAAGCAGTGCCTTTCAATACGGTGGGTCCTTTGTAAGATTTGGGCTTTACTTTTGTTGTACCAAGTTTTTGGTCCAAATGTGTCACAAACACCACTACTGACTGAAGGCTATGAAGGGTGAGGGTGAAATGCACCTTCATGAATTATTGCTATGAGAGAATTCATAAATTTCCCTGGTGGGCAATGTCTTCACAGGGATTGGACTTCACAGTAGAGCACAATGCTAGATTACAATCTAAGCAGGGTAACAGGAATTATGCTATTCTACAGTGTTTTCTGCATAGCTATGGATTTGCCGCATTTGCCACATAATCAGTCATCTGATGCATAATTATGCAAATTTTAACAATAAAAAACGTTTTTGTTGCTATGCAGTGGCAGGCCCTATGCAAAAGTTGACTGTCATCTTCCAGTGGAATTTTATTGTATTTTAATACAATACTTGTACTAATCAAGTTAAACCTTTGCCCAAGCAGTGTTCACGTGTGAAAAAAGTAACAAAATTATGAAGTAATACTATTAGAAAATGTGATGCATTAGGTCGCATAATTTGGCTTTTCTTGCTGTATAATTTAGTCAACACTGCCACATAATTTGATCTTCCCCTGTGAGTGGGACTGTCACAGCTACCGGCCTGACCACTACTGCTTTGTGGGATGCAGAGGCATCTAGAAGGAGGGAGACTGCGTGGGTAAAGAAGTACCGACTGGGCTTTTGCAGCAGCAAGGCTCCCCTCCAAATGAAGGGGCTTATTTATGAGTCCCTTGCAACACCATTTGCGCCACCATTGAGTCCTTTTTTGCCATACAGCAGTGGTGTAAACAAAGCGCCACGTGGCATCATATTTACAAGGTGACACATCTAGACAAATGCATCATGTTGTAAAGCCCAGTGCCACATTATACCTGATGCAGGTATAATGTATGCAGGGTGGGCGTACAAAGCCTCATAGGAGTGGCACAGTGAAATGTATCAGATTGCGCTGTACAACTTCTAGGATGCCACTGCATCAAAACCTTACGCCTGCCTCATAGCAGACGTAAGGGTGATGCAGTGCAAAGTGTGTGGGCCTGCCTCATGCATTGCTAGAGTTGCGTGATACTTGCGACACAACTCCAGTAATGTGTTTTGCCCCGACAGATACATCAGGATTCCTGATGCATCTGCCGCTCCTTGCGACATGGAGCGCCGTACAGTAAATACAGTTCAGAAAAGGGGGTGGTGATGGACAGAGTATCTGAATTAAGCAGAACACTCCTACCCAGTCAACAGATCAGGGCTTGATCCATCACCGTTTTTTAGCTAACTGCATCATCCCAGCTCAGAACCTGGCTACATGCAAATTAGTCTGTCCCTGGCTGTTGGAACTGGGGTAGCCTGGCCTAGGGCAAGACTAACATATCAGAGGCACAGTGTAAAGGTTGCAGACCACCCAACAGTAAAACCACGCAATAGCACTCAAAAAGAAAACGCTACACCAAAAATGTGGAAAAATAAGTACTGCTTTATAAAAATAATGTTCTCTTTGTTGTCAAAATTTACAGCTTAGGTCGTTTCAGGATATTTTAGTATCAGTAATTATACTTCTTACACTGCTAAGCAAATTTTCAGTTAGATTCCAAATTACATTTCATTTGCCAGGAAATCAATAATGGCACTTTCAAAATTTATCAAATCACCACATTAAACAGAATTAGCAGTACATCTCATTAAGCTCTATACTTATGTAAACTTTGCTATTATGACTTCTCTTTTAGAGATTATCACTCATTACAGTTTCAGTCATGAAATTGTTACAATCTCTATAGAAATGCTAACTTTTATCATCAATTAACATCCCTAGTACATTTTTAATCAATCTCAGAGTTAGTTAGGTAAGGTTACTATGTAGTACACAATATTGGTCTCCTACAGCACTACTATTCCCTTCTTTCTCAAACACAGTTACTGAAGGTTTCTCAAATACTGGATTTTACCTTGACACCAGCAACCTTCCTTTGTTACTCGCTCGTTCAAGCTACTCCCCTCACTATTTCCATCTGGGGAAGGACACAACTAATGACCAATGTGTCTCCCTGCAGGCTTCAGCACCACTTAATTGTGTGGAAGTCACTTCCCCACTGATCTACCTCCTTACTTGTGATTCATAGAGTTGGGGTCGTCCTGCGCCAGGCTTACAAGAAGAACAGCAATGAAGGGGGTCGAGGAGCTGAGGCTGGGGAGGCCCTCACACCTCACAACGCTCCACAATGCTCACTCCCCCTCTCTCTCTCCTCCCCACTCGGGCCAGCTCCTCTGCGTGGCGCTCGAGTGGAAGGTATGCCAATTTCCAATTGCCCACAGGCCACTATCGGGTCTCTCAGCTTCCCCCTCCCTGCTCGGCCAGCTCCTCTGCGTGGCGCGCGAGCAGAGGGAGAAGGCGGGACTCTCTCTTGGTTTCCTGAGGCGGCCGGCGCTCCTTCATGATGCTCGGCGGGGCCACTATCCTCGCGGACCTGCGCAGTAGCGCTCGCCCTATTGCTGCTACTCTCCGCCCACGCTCACAGGAAGGACGCGTCCACCCGGGCCTGCTCGATCCTAGGCCCCTCCTGCGCCCGGGACACTACAGCGCTTGGGCATGCGCGAGGAAGCAGCGTCTCCTCCCTGGAGATCGCGCACTCGCGTCAGCGCCTCCGCTCACTCTCCTCACCTCCGGGGACCGGGGAAATCACTTCAGGACGGCTCCTCACCTCCGGATCCAGCCAATGCTCCACACGCCGCCGCTTAACCCGCGCCGGTCAGGGACAATACAGCCTGTCACTTCACTGCCTCCTCCACCACAGGTAGGAAGAGGGACACGATGGCGATGTGGCGCTAGGGGAGAGGGGATTCCAGCAGTCGGTCCGCAACCAATTAATGAACCGAGTAAGGGGAAGGGGCACCAGGATTAGCCCCACTTCGTTTGGAACCCTTGCTGCAACAACCTCACTGGGATCCTTATACTGGAACAGTCTCTTTGGGATCCTATGCTGGGCAGAGGACTACACTCTTCAGTAGAAGAAGGTGGTTGGGAGGGATTGGTCAGAGGTAGAAGGGGGAACGTCTCCCTGTAGTGGCTGTCTGCCACAGGGACAAACTAACTGCTCCCAGTGCGTCCTCCTACTTTCACCACTGCCTCACTCCCCCACTCTCTGGTCAACACAAAATGGCTTCCCAACCTCTGCCCTTATATAGACAACCCCCACAGAGTCCAGTAGGGTCCAGAAGGTTCTGGAAGGCCTAAGGTTATCCTATGGGGCTGACTAAGGTGTGGCAGTTGAAACAGTTAGGGCCCTCCATTTTGTGACTTACAGGAGTTTCCTGACAGAACAGGCCTCTGGGCCTGAGGTAAAAAACTATGAGGGACAAAAGAACACCTATCCCCTTGGCCAACACCTATAAAAAGTCAGTGGACAAAAATTACCAAGGGTATGAGGGGCAAAAAGGGGACAAAATAAATAATAATGAGGAGGGACTACGTCAAAAAGCCAGACAGGTCTAACACGCGTCCCCCCCCAGCTGAAAGTGGGGAGAACTACCCAACCCCTTGGGAGTCCTCATCACTAAGGCGGAAATACCTGGAAAGACCGTCTGCATTGGCGTGGTCCACTCCAGGCCGGTGTTCCACCCGGAAGTCCATTCCCTGTAGGGAGATGGACCACCTCAACAGCTTGGGATTTTCCCCCTTCATTTGCATCAGCCAAGGAAGGGGTCGGTGGTCAGTCTGAACCAGGAAGTGCGAGCCAAAAAGGTATGGCTGCAGCTTCTTCAGAGCCCACACCACCGCAAAAGCTTCCCTCTCAATGGCACTCCACTTCTGTTCCCGGGGAAGCAGTCTCCTGGATAAGAAGACTACAGGTTGATCCAGGCCCTCTTCATTTAGTTGCGATAACACCGCCCCAATGCCATGTTCTGATGCATCTGTTTGGACAATGAACTCCTTGGAGAAGTCTGGGGCCTTCAGGACTGGTGCCGCACACATCGCCTGTTTCAATTTCTCGAAAGCTTGCTGACAAGCTCCCGCCCAAACTACCCGTCGAGGTTGTTTCTTGGAGGTGAGCTCTGTGAGGGGCGCTACAATAGTGCCATACCCCTTCACAAAGCGACGGTAGTAGCCTGTGAGGCCCAGGAAAGCTCAGACCTCAGTCTGTGTCTTGGGGGGTTCCCAGGCCATGATTGCCTCAATCTTCGCCTGCAGGGGCTGCACAGTCCCCCTACCCACCAAGTGTCCAAGGTACACAACCGACCCCTGCCCTATCTGGCATTTGCTGGCTTTGATGGTCAATCCAGCTTGTCTCAGGGCCTGGAGAACTGCTTGCAAATGCTGCAGATGGTCCTCCCAACTGCTACTGAAGACAGCAATGTCATCCAAGTAAGCAGCAGAGAAACTCTCCATTCCAGAGAGGACCTGGTTCACCAGCCGCTGAAATGTGGCAGGGGCGTTCTTGAGCCCAAAGGGCATCACACAGAACTGGTAGTGTCCCTCAGGCGTGGAGAAGGCTGACCTTTCCCTTGCTCCATCTGTCAAGGAGATCTGCCAGTACCCTGAAGTGAGGTCAAAGGTACTCAGATATTGGGCAGCTCCTAGCCGGTCAATCAATTCATCCGCCCTAGGGATCGGATGAGCATCAGTCTTTGTCACTGAATTCAGTCCTCGGTAATCCACACAGAACCTCAGTTCAGGTGTGGTGCCTGGTGGTGCGGCTTTTGGCACGAGCACCACCGGACTGGACCAAGGGCTGTTGGAAGGTTCAATAACTCCCAGCTCTAGCATCTTGGCAACCTCTCCATGGATGCTAGCCTTCACCTTGTCAGACAGCCGGTAGGTCTTCGACTTCACTAGTGGGCTGTCTCCTGTGTCCACATCATGGGTACACAGGTGAGTCCTTCCCGGGACAAGGGAGAACAACGAAGAGTACTGCTCCAGGATCTGGCGGCAGTCCTCCCGTTGCTCAGGAGTTAGAGTAGGAGAGAGAATCACTCCCTCCACTGACCCATCCTTCTCTTGAGACGAAAAGAGATCTGGGAGAGGTTCGCTTTCCGCTTCCTCTTCCCCGTCAGTCACCATCATCAACATGACTTCGGGCCTCTCATGGTGGGGCTTGAGACGGTTGGCATGCAGCACCCGTAGGGGCTGTCGAGGGGTCTTAAGGTCCACCAGGTATGTGGCCTTACCCTTCTTCTCCAACACCTCAAAGGGGCCTGTCCAGCGATCCTGGAGGGCGCTAAGCTCTCCAGGCTCCATCACCCACACTTTCTGGCCAGGCTCCAATTCCACCTGGTGAGCATTGTGGTCATACCACTCCTTCATGACTGCCTGGCTGGCCTCCAAGTTGTCAGAAGCTTGCTTCCACAACTTCGCCATTTGGCTCCTGAAGGCCAGCATGTAGCTCACCACATCCTGGGGGGGTTTCCTGGGAGACTTCTCCCAACCATCCTTCACCAGGCTGAGAGGACCGCGTACAGGGTGCCCATACAGAAGTTCAAAGGGGCTGAAGCCCACTCCCTTCTGGGGCACTTCCCTGTAGGAAAAGAGCAAACAGGGTAGGAGGACGTCCCATTTCCTCCGCAGGCTTTCGGGCAGACTTCTGATCATGCCCTTCAAGGTCTTATTGAACCTCTCAACCAGTCCATTCGACTGGGGGTGATAAGTAAGCATGGGCGGAAAATCCGTTTCGCTCGCGGATTTTGCGGATTTTCAGTAAATTCGCAATCCGCGAGATTCGCGAATCTCCCGCAAAATCCGCAAATCCGCGAGCAGCGAATTTTATGGCTTGCTCGAACTGTTCGCGTGAGTTCGCGGCTTTCCAGTACAACTTCGCGCCCCGCGAATAAGCGCTAAATTGCAGAAATACGATCTTAGCAAAACATACTACTTACCAGGTTCAAAAGTTCAGGCTCATCATTAGTAGCCATTTCCTGTAGTGCTTCCTGAGGGGCCCCTCCAGAGTTCAGTTGCCAGTTGCAACTATTATGTGACCCTGCTCTGAACCTCAGAATAGTTACACATATGCCACAAAGGTCCTGAATTACAGCTAAGGGAGACAAGCAGGAGCCAGGCTGGAAGTTCAAATCCATTAATCAGTCCCTAATTCATTATTGTCAGTTGGGGCAGGGCAGGTGTTGTAACTAATTTTGCAACAATGAAAGCACTTAGCAAGTGCAAAAGATCACTAACCAGGAAGCACTATGGAAGCAGGTGCCAGCTAAAAAAATATTCTGTGACACATTAATCAGCCCCAAATTAATTCAGGTCACTTGAGGCAGGGAAGGTGTGCTTTGCTTTGCCACAATAATGTAAAACTGGACAACCAGAGGGTGCTGTGATGAAACAGAGGGTGGCATGGGTGGGCCAGAGGGTGGCATGAGTAGTCAGAGAGTGGCAGTGGTGACAGAGAGTGGCAAACACAAAAAAAAAAAATCCGCAAATTCGCGAGAATTCGCGGATTTTGCGGATTGCGAGTTCGCAAATCCGCAAAATTCGCGAACGCGACATTCGCAAAATTCGCCCATGCTTAGTGATAAGGAGTGGTAAACCGGTAGGTCACTCCACACTCCTTCCACATTGCCCGCATATAAGCTGACATGAAGTTGGTCCCCCTGTCAGACACAACTTCCTTGGGAAATCCCACTCGGGTAAAGATTCCCATTAGGGCTCTTGCCACTACAGGTGCAGTGACTGTCCTCAGAGGTATTGCCTCTGGGTACCGTGTGGCATGATCCACCAGAACCAGGATAAACCTGTGACCAGCTGTTGTTGGTGGATCCAAAGGCCCTACAATGTCGATGCCTACCCTTTCAAAGGGTGTGCTAACGACTGGAAGTGGTTCCAGGGGAACCTTTAGCTTCACCCCTGTTTTCCCACTGGCCTGGCAGGTTACACATGTCCGACAGTAAGTGTTGGACGCCACTTTCATCTGAGGCCAGTAAAAGTGGAGGACAAGCCGTGCAAAGGTCTTGTCCTGGCCTAAGTGTCCTGCCAGGGGTATGGCATGAGCCAATTCCAAAAGAAAGGCTCGATACTGTTGCGGGACTACCAAGGCCCTTGATGAACCAGGCAAGGGTACCTTGGGTTCACTGTAGAGGAGTCCATCCTCCCAGTAAATATGGTAGTGTCCCGAAACATCTCCTGCTGCTTGGGCTTCAGCCTGTCGCCTCAGTCCCTCAAGGGTGGGGCACTCCCTCTGCCCCCTACAGAATTCCTCTCTGGTAGGATCTCCCTCCACATGCCACTCCGCCGGGATGGGTAAATCCTCCAGAGAGTCTACTTCCCCCTCCACGGACTCCTGGTCCACCACCGCAGGTGGCCGATCTGTCACATGGGGTGTGGAAGTCGGAGCAGGCTTTCTCTGTCTCCAGGTCTGTCCCTTCTTAGCAGCGGGTTGGGCCATTGTTCCAGGCTCCAACCCAGGCGAACTCCCTCTCCGGGCAGTCGCAGACCGTGTGCTTGCACAGGCCCAGTCAGGTGTACCCAGCATCGCAGAATGCGTCCGGTATTCCACCTCTCTCCAAGTGTTGTGTTCCATGTCATTCCCCAACAGACAATCGACTGGCACGGCAGGGCTTACGGCAACTCGAAGTGAACCTGCAACCCCCTCCCACTCAAAGGGAACCTCAGCCACTGGATAGTGGCCCATTCTGCCGTCAGCCATCGCGGCGGGGTGGAGTACATTAGGAACAACCTGCTCTGGAGACACCAGCTGACTTCTCACCATAGTCATACTGGCTCCTGTATCTCTCAGAGCCTCCCCTCTCTGGCCATTGATGGTAACCCATTGCCCATACTTTGTAGTATTTTGGGGGCACCTGGATCTTTGGAACCATCTCCCGCTCTCCCAGGGACACTAAGGTGACACCCGCCCACTCACCCCCCTTATCTAAGGGCAACTCCTCCCCGAGCGCTACACTAGCTACTCCCGGTGACTTTCCTCCGGTGGGAGGGGGTGGTCTCTTTGGGCATCTGACATCCCCCTTATAATGTCCAACACCACCACATTCGAAACAGTGGAGAACCCTTGGCTGCTGGCTTTGGCCAGGATTAGGGTTTCTGGGCGGGTTTGCCTTAGGGGTGAAACCTGCTCCCTTCCCTTGGAAGTTATTTTGGGGACCTTTAGAGAACTCTTTCTTTTTCTCCCCCCCCTCCTTCTTCTGGGGGGCGCCCTGTCCGGCTTTTTGAGAATCCCCTCCAGTCCCCTTGGAGGACACCCGGGTACTTGCCCAGATGTCCGCCTCCTCTGCAAGCTTCCGGGGATTGGTCAGCTTGCTGTCCACCAGATGTTGGCGCAGCTCGGGAAAACATTTCTCGAGGAGGTGTTCTCTCAAAAATAGATCGTACAGCCCCTCATAGTCTTTCACCTCACTGCCCTTGACCCAACCCTCTAAGGCCTTTCTGGCATAGTCAAGGAAGTCCACCCAGTTCTGGGTGCTTAATTTGTGGCTCCCCCTGAACTTCTGTCGGTACCTTTCTGGGGTAAGCCCGAACTTCCTCAACAACGCCAGCTTCATGGTGGGGTAGTTAGTTTGTTCCTCTGGTTCCAGGGCCAGCAAGGTGTCCCGACCAGCAGGAGGCATGTACTTGTACAAACTACCCCCCCAGTGCTTCTCCTGCACCCCATGAACCCTCAGAGAAACCTCATAAGCAGCCAGCCACTTAGCTATATCGTCCCCCTGACTGAAGCTCGCTATCAGGTCTTTTGGTAAATAGGGTTTGGTCTCCCTGGCTGTCTCCTTTGGTTCGCTGCCACCATTCCTTTCAGGAGAGGACCCTCGTCGCAGGCTTTGGAGCTCCAGTTCCTTCAATCTAAACTCATGGAGCATCCTCCTCTCCTCCTTCTCCTGCTCCAACTTGGCCAACTCCCACCTCAACTGTCTTTTCTCCCTCCTATCGGTGAGCTCGGCTTCCGTTAAGCTTCCCCCAGAGGCGCTACTGCCCCTTCTGGAGTAGGAAACTGGTCCTGGGAGTAAGTTTTCCCCCTCAGAGCGGAATAAACCTTCTACCCCCCCCCCACCGTGTCCTGGTCTGCCTCTTCATCCTCCTCCTTCTTTTCTTGGTGTGCCTCCACCCAAGCCCTAAGACTGGTCTGGAGCTCCCCCTTCCTGGCACCATGTTTGAAAAATACCCCCATTTGCTGGCAGAACATTTTCAACTGTGACACAGAATAGACCTCTAGGTTTTCCAAAGCGAACTCCATTTTGAGTCAGGCAAACCTAGATAACACACCAGAAATTGCAGAGTTGCAAGGGCAACCTGAAGCCACCTCCACCCACCACCAGGAACAAATTTGGAAAAATCAAAAAGACAAATTAGGAGGGCCGCAAGGAGAAAACTCCTGGTGTAGGTTTAGTGTATTACGTTGAATTACTATTGAGTAGCTGCAACCAAGTCAGTATCCCACCGCTAGGCACCAATCTGTTGGAACTGGGGTAGCCTGGCCTAGGGCAAGACTAACATATCAGAGGCACAGTGTAAAGGTTGCAGACCACCCAACAGTAAAACCACGCAATAGCTCTCAAAAAGAAAACGCTACACCAAAAATGTGGAAAAATAAGTACTGCTTTATAAAAATAATGTTCTCTTTGTTGTCAAAATTTACAGCTTAGGTCGTTTCAGGATATTTTAGTATCAGTAATTATACTTCTTACACTGCTAAGCAAATTTTCAGTTAGATTCCAAATTACATTTCATTTGCCAGGAAATCAATAATGGCACTTTCAAAATTTATCAAATCACCACATTAAACAGAATTAGCAGTACATATCATTAAGCTCTATACTTATGTAAACTTTGCTATTATGACTTCCCTTTTAGAGATTATCACTCATTACAGTTTCAGTCATGAAATTGTTACAATCTCTATAGAAATGCTAACTTTTATCATCAATTAACATCCCTAGTACATTTTTAATCAATCTCAGAGTTAGTTAGGTAAGGTTACTATGTAGTACACAATATTGGTCTCCTACAGCACTACTAGCCCCTTCTTTCTCAAACACAGTTACTGAAGGTTTCTCAAATACTGGATTTTACCTTGACACCAGCAACCTTCCTTTGTTACTCGCTCGTTCAAGCTACTCCCCTCACCATTTCCATCTGGGGAAGGACACAACTAATGACCAATGTGTCTCCCTGCAGGCTTCAGCACCACTTAATTGTGTGGAAGTCACTTCCCCACTGATCTACCTCCTTACTTGTGATTCATAGAGTTGGGGTCGCCCTGCGCCAGGCTTACAAGAAGAACAGCAATGAAGGGGGTCGAGGAGCTGAGGCTGGGGAGGCCCTCACGCCTCACAACGCTCCACAATGCTCACTCCCCCTCTCTCTCTCCTCCCCACTCGGGCCAGCTCCTCTGCGTGGCGCTCGAGTGGAAGGTATGCCAATTTCCAATTGCCCACAGGCCACTATTGGGCCTCTCAGCTTCCCCCTCCCTGCTCGGCCAGCTCCTCTGCGTGGCGCGCGAGCAGAGGGAGAAGGCGGGACTCTCTCTTGGTTTCCTGAGGCGGCCGGCGCTCCTTCGTGATGCTCGGCGGGGCCACTATCCTCGCGGACCTGCGCAGTAGCGCTCGCCCTGATGCTGCTACTCTCCGCCCACGCTCACAGGAAGGACGTGTCCACCCGGGCCTGCTCGATCCTAGGCCCCTCCTGCGCCCGGGACACTACAGCGCTTGGGCATGCGCGAGGAAGCAGCGTCTCCTCCCTGGAGATCGCGCACTCGCGTCAGCGCCTCCCCTCACTCTCCTCACCTCCGGGGACCGGGGAAATCACTTCAGGACGGCTCCTCACCTCCGGATCCAGCCAATGCTCCACACGCGCCGCTTAACCCGCGCCGGTCAGGGACAATACAGCCTGTCACTTCACTGCCTCCTCCACCACTGGTAGGAAGAGGGACACGATGGCGATGTGGCGCTAGGGGAGAGGGGATTCCAGCAGTCGGTCCGCAACCAATTAATGAACCGAGTAAGGGGAAGGGGCACCAGGATTAGCCCCACTTCGTTTGGAACCCTTGCTGCAACAACCTCACTGGGATCCTTATACTGGAACAGTCTCTTTGGGATCCTATGCTGGGCAGAGGACTACACTCTTCAGTAGAAGAAGGTGGTTGGGAGGGATTGGTCAGAGGTAGAAGGGGGAACGTCTCCCTGTAGTGGCTGTCTGCCACAGGGACAAACTAACTGCTCCCAGTGCGTCCTCCTCCTTTCACCACTGCCTCACTCCTCCACTCTCTGGTCAACACAAAATGGCTTCCCAACCTCTGCCCTTATATAGACAACCCCCACAGAGTCCAGTAGGGTCCAGAAGGTTCTGGAAGGCCTAAGGTTATCCTATGGGGCTGACTAAGGTGTGGCAGTTGGAAACAGTTAGGGCCCTCCATTTTGTGACTTACAGGAGTTTCCTGCTACATGCAAATTAGTCTGTCCCTGGCCCAGTGCATCATGGGAACAGGGCAGACCAAACTACCAAGCCATTTCTTTTACTGGAAAGGAAACAAGCTTCCGGGGACCGGTTTTTGGCATTACAGCCGTCTTCGGCCCGGCTTGCTTGAATCCTGATGGTGCAGTGAGCAAGGGACTCATGTCTGAGCATACCCTTCCACGCTTATGGTGGTCAAAACGATTCAGAAAAGGGGGTGGTGATGGACAGAGTATCTGAATTAAGCAGAACACTCCTACCCAGTCAACAGATCAGGGCTTGATCCATCACCGTTTTTTAGCTCACTGCACCATCCCAGCTCAGAACCTGGCTACATGCAAATTAGTCTGTCCCTGGCCCAGTGCATCATGGGAACAGGGCAGACCAAACTACCAAGCCAATTCTTTTACTGGAAAGGAAACAAGCTTCCGGGGACCGGTTTCTGGCATTACAGCCATCTTCGGCCGGCTTGCTTGAATCCTGATGGTGCAGTGAGCAAGGGACTCATGTCTGAGCATACCCTTCCACGCTTATGGTGGACAAAACGATTCAGAAAAGGGCGTGGTGATGGACAGAGTATCTGAATTAAGCAGAACACTCCTACCCAGTCAACAGATCAGGGCTTGATCCATCACCGTTTTTTAGCTCACTGCACCATCCCAGCTCAGAACCTGGCTACATGCAAATTAGTCTGTCCCTGGCCCAGTGCATCATGGGAATAGGGCAGACCAAACTACCAAGCCAATTCTTTTACTGGAAAGGAAACAAGCTTCCGGGGACCGGTTTCTGGCATTACAGCCGTCTTCGGCCCGGCTTGCTTGAATCCTGATAGTGCAGTGAGCAAGGGACTCATGTCTGAGCATACCCTTCCACGCTTATGGTGGACAAAAAGATTCAGAAAAGGGGGTGGTGATGGACAGAGTATCTGAATTAAGCAGAACACTCCTACCCAGTCAACAGATCAGGGCTTGATCCATCACCGTTTTTTAGCTCACTGCACCATCCCAGCTCAGAACCTGGCTACATGCAAATTAGTCTGTCCCTGGCCCAGTGCATCATGGGAACAGGGCAGACCAAAATACCAAGCCAATTTGTTTACTGGAAAGGAAACAAGCTTCCGGGGACCGGTTTCTGGCATTACAGCCTTCTTCGGCCCGGCTTGCTTGAATCCTGATGGTGCAGTGAGCAAGGGACTCATGTCTGAGCATACCCTTCCACGCTTATGGTGGACAAAACGATTCAGAAAAGGGGGTGGTGATGGACAGAGTATCTGAATTAAGCAGAACACTCCTACCCAGTCAACAGTTCAGGGCTTGATCCATCACCGTTTTTTAGCTCACTGCACCATCCCAGCTCAGAACCTGGCTACATCCAAATTAGTCTGTCCCTGGCCCAGTGCATCATGGGAACAGGGCAGACCAAACTACCAAGCCAATTCTTTTACTGGAAAGGAAACAAGCTTCTGGGGACTGGTTTCTGGCATTACAGCCATCTTCCGCCCGGCTTGCTTGAATCCTGATGATGCAGTGAGCAAGAGACTCATGTCTGAGCATACCCTTCCACGCTTATGGTGGACAAAACGATTCAGAAAAGGGGGTGGTGATGGACAGAGTATCTGAATTAAGCAGAACATTCCTACCCAGTCAACAGATCAGGGCTTGATCCATCACCGTGTTTTAGCTCACTGCACCATCCCAGCTCAGAACCTGGCTACATGCAAATTAGTCTGTCCCTCGCCCAGTTCATCAGGGGAACAGGGCAGACCAAACTACCAAGCCAATTCTTTTACTGGAAAGGAAACAAGCTTCCGGGGACCGGTTTCTGGCATTACAGCCATCTTCGGCCCGGCTTGCTTGAATCCTGATGGTGCAGTGAGCAAGGGACTCATGTCTGAGCATACCTTCCACGCTTATGGTGGACAAAACGATTCAGAAAAGGGGGTGGTGATGGACAGAGTATCTGAATTAAGTAGAACACTCCTACCCAGTCAACAGATCAGGGCTTGATCCATCACCGTTTTTTAGCTCACTGCACCATCCCAGCTCAGAACCTGGCTACATGCAAATTAGTCTGTCCCTGGCCCAGTGCATCATGGGAACAGGGCAGACCAAACTACCAAGCCAATTCTTTTACTGGAAAGGAAACAAGCTTCCGGGGACCGGTTTCTGGCATTACAGCCGTCTTCGGCCCGGCTTGCTTGAATCCTGATGGTGCAGTGAGCAAGGGACTCATGTCTGAGCATACCCTTCCACGCTTATGGTGGACAAAACGATTCAGAAAAGGGGGAGGTGATGGACAGAGTATCTGAATTAAGCAGAACACTCCTACCCAGTCAACAGATCAGGGCTTGATCCATCACCGTTTTTTAGCTCACTGCACCATCCCAGCTCAGAACCTGGCTACATGCAAATTAGTCTGTCCCTGGCCCAGTGCATCATGGGAACAGGGCAGACCAAACTACCAAGCCAATTCTTTTACTGGAAAGGAAACAAGCTTCCGGGGACCGGTTTCTGGCATTATAGCCGTCTTCGGCCCGGCTTGCTTGAATCCTGATGGTGCAGTGAGCAAGGGACTCATGTCTGAGCATACGCTTTCACACTTATGGTGGACAAAACGATTCAGAAAAGGGGGTGGTGATTGACAGAGTATCTGAATTAAGCAGAACACTCCTACCCAGTCAACAGATCAGGGCTTGATCCATCACCGTTTTTTAGCTCACTGCACCATCCCAGCTCAGAACCTGGCTACATGCAAATTAGTCTGTCCCTGGCCCAGTGCATCATGGGAACAGGGCAGACCAAACTACCAAGCCAATTCTTTTACTGGAAAGGAAACAAGCTTCCGGGGACCGGTTTCTGGCATTACAGCCGTCTTCGGCCCGGCTTGCTTGAATCCTGATAGTGCAGTGAGCAAGGGACTCATGTCTGAGCATACCCTTCCACGCTTATGGTGGACAAAATGATTCAGAAAAGGGGGTGGTGATGGACAGAGTATCTGAATTAAGCAGAACACTCCTACCCAGTCAACAGATCAGGGCTTGATCCATCACCGTTTTTTAGCTCACTGCACCATCCCAGCTCAGAGCCTGGCTACATGCAAATTAGTCTGTCCCTGGCCCTTTGCATCATGGGAACAGGGCAGACCAAAATACCAAGCCAATTTGTTTACTGGAAAGGAAACAAGCTTCCGGGGACCGGTTTCTGGCATTACAGCCTTCTTCGGCCCGGCTTGCTTGAATCCTGATGGTGCAGTGAGCAAGGGACTCATGTCTGAGCATACCCTTCCACGCTTATGGTGGACAAAACGATTCAGAAAAGGGGGTGGTCATGGACAGAGTATCTGAATTAAGCAGAACACTCCTACCCAGCCAACAGTTCAGGGCTTGATCCATCACCGTTTTTTAGCTCACTGCACCATCCCAGCTCAGAACCTGGCTACATGCAAATTAGTCTGTCCCTGGCCCAGTGCATCATGGGAACAGGGCAGACCAAACTACCAAGCCAATTCTTTTACTGGAAAGGAAACAAGCTTCAGGGGACCGGTTTCTGGCATTACAGCCGTCTTCGGCCCGGCTTGCTTGAATCCTGATAGTGCAGTGAGCAAGGGACTCGTGTCTGAGCATACCCTTCCACGCTTATGGTGGACAAAATGATTCAGAAAAGGGGGTGGTGATGGACAGAGTATCTGAATTAAGCAGAACACTCCTACCCAGTCAACAGATCAGGGCTTGATCCATCACCGTTTTTTAGCTCACTGCACCATCCCAGCTCAGAGCCTGGCTATATGCAAATTAGTCTGTCCCTGGCCCAGTGCATCATGGGAACAGGGCAGACCAAAATACCAAACCAATTTGTTTACTGGAAAGGAAACAAGCTTCCGGGGACCGGTTTCTGGCATTAAAGCCTTCTTCGGCCCGGCTTGCTTGAATCCTGATGGTGCAGTGAGCAAGGGACTCATGTCTGAGCATACCCTTCCACGCTTATGGTGGACAAAACGATTCAGAAAAGGGGGTGGTGATGGACAGAGTATCTGAATTAAGCAGAACACTCCTACCCAGTCAACAGATCAGGGCTTGATCCATCACCGTTTTTTAGCTCACTGCACCATCCCAGCTCAGAACCTGGCTACATGCAAATTAGTCTGTCCCTGGCCCAGTGCATCATGGGAACAGGGCAGACCAAACTACCAAGTCAATTCTTTTACTGGAAAGGAAACAAGCTTCCGGGGACCGGTTTCTGGCATTATAGCCGTCTTCGGCCCGGCTTGCTTGAATCCTGATGGTGCAGTGAGCAAGGGACTCATGTCTGAGCATACCCTTCCACGCTTATGGTGGACAAAATGATTCAGAAAAGGGGGTGGTGATGGACAGAGTATCTGAATTAAGCAGAACACTCCTACCCAGTCAACAGATCAGGGCTTGATCCATCACCGTTTTTTAGCTCACTGCACCATCCCAGCTCAGAGCCTGGCTACATGCAAATTAGTCTGTCCCTGGCCCTTTGCATCATGGGAACAGGGCAGACCAAAATACCAAGCCAATTTGTTTACTGGAAAGGAAACAAGCTTCCGGGGACCGGTTTCTGGCATTACAGCCTTCTTCGGCCCGGCTTGCTTGAATCCTGATGGTGCAGTGAGCAAGGGACTCATGTCTGAGCATACCCTTCCACGCTTATGGTGGACAAAACGATTCAGAAAAGGGGGTGGTCATGGACAGAGTATCTGAATTAAGCAGAACACTCCTACCCAGCCAACAGTTCAGGGCTTGATCCATCACCGTTTTTTAGCTCACTGCACCATCCCAGCTCAGAACCTGGCTACATGCAAATTAGTCTGTCCCTGGCCCAGTGCATCATGGGAACAGGGCAGACCAAACTACCAAGCCAATTCTTTTACTGGAAAGGAAACAAGCTTCCGGGGACCGGTTTCTGGCATTACAGCCGTCTTCGGCCCGGCTTGCTTGAATCCTGATAGTGCAGTGAGCAAGGGACTCGTGTCTGAGCATACCCTTCCACGCTTATGGTGGACAAAATGATTCAGAAAAGGGGGTGGTGATGGACAGAGTATCTGAATTAAGCAGAACACTCCTACCCAGTCAACAGATCAGGGCTTGATCCATCACCGTTTTTTAGCTCACTGCACCATCCCAGCTCAGAGCCTGGCTATATGCAAATTAGTCTGTCCCTGGCCCAGTGCATCATGGGAACAGGGCAGACCAAAATACCAAACCAATTTGTTTACTGGAAAGGAAACAAGCTTCCGGGGACCGGTTTCTGGCATTACAGCCTTCTTCGGCCCGGCTTGCTTGAATCCTGATGGTGCAGTGAGCAAGGGACTCATGTCTGAGCATACCCTTCCACGCTTATGGTGGACAAAACGATTCAGAAAAGGGGGTGGTGATGGACAGAGTATCTGAATTAAGCAGAACACTCCTACCCAGTCAACAGATCAGGGCTTGATCCATCACCGTGTTTTAGCTCACTGCACCATCCCAGCTCAGAACCTGGCTACATGCAAATTAGTCTGTCCCTCGCCCAGTTCATCATGGGAACAGGGCAGACCAAACTACCAAGCCAATTCTTTTACTGGAAAGGAAACAAGCTTCCGGGGACCGGTTTCTGGCATTACAGCCGTCTTCGGCCCGGCTTGCTTGAATCCTGATGGTGCAGTGAGCAAGGGACTCATGTCTGAGCATACCTTCCACGCTTATGGTGGACAAAACGATTCAGAAAAGGGGGTGGTGATGGACAGAGTATCTGAATTAAGTAGAACACTCCTACCCAGTCAAGACATCAGGGCTTGATCCATCACCGTTTTTTAGCTCACTGCACCATCCCAGCTCAGAACCTGGCTACATGCAAATTAGTCTGTCCCTGGCCCAGTGCATCATGGGAACAGGGCAGACCAAACTACCAAGCCAATTCTTTTACTGGAAAGGAAACAAGCTTCCGGGGACCGGTTTCTGGCATTACAGCCGTCTTCGGCCCGGCTTGCTTGAATCCTGATGGTGCAGTGAGCAAGGGACTCATGTCTGAGCATACCCTTCCACGCTTATGGTGGACAAAACGATTCAGAAAAGGGGGAGGTGATGGACAGAGTATCTGAATTAAGCAGAACACTCCTACCCAGTCAACAGATCAGGGCTTGATATATCACCGTTTTTTAGCTCACTGCACCATCCCAGCTCAGAACCTGGCTGCATGCAAATTAGTCTGTCCCTGGCCCAGTGCATCATGGGAACAGGGCAGACCAAACTACCAAGCCAATTCTTTTACTGGAAAAGAAACAAGCTTCCGGGGACCGGTTTCTGGCATTACAGCCATCTTCGGCCCGGCTTGCTTGAATCCTGATGGTGCAGTGAGCAAGGGACTCATGTCTGAGCATACCCTTCCACGCTTATGGTGGACAAAACGATTCAGAAAAGGGTGTGGTGATGGACAGAGTATCTGAATTAAGCAGAACACTCCTACCCAGTCAACAGATCAGGGCTTGATCCATCACCGTTTTTTAGGTCACTGCACCATCCCAGCTCAAAACCTGGCTACATGCAAATTAGTCTGTCCCTGGCCCAGTGCATCATAGGGAACAGGGCAGACCAAACTACCAAGCCAATTCTTTTACTGGAAAGGAAACAAGCTTCCGGGGACCGGTTTCTGGTATTACAGCCGTCTTAGTCCCGGCTTGCTTGAATCCTGATGGTGCAGTGAGCATGGGACTCACATCTGAGTATACCCTTCCACGCTTATGGTGGACAAAACGATTCAGAAAAGGGGGTGGTGATGGACAGAGTATCTGAATTAAGCAGAACACTCCTACCCAGTCAACAGATCAGGGCTTGATCCATCACCGTTTTTTAGCTCACTGCACCATCCCAGCTCAGAACCTGGCTACATGCAAATTAGTCTGTCCCTGACCCAGTGCATCATGGGAACAGGGCAGACCAAACTACCAAGTCAATTATTTTACTGGAAAGGAAACAAGCTTCCGGGGACCGGTTTCTGGCATTATAGCCGTCTTCGGCCCGGCTTGCTTGAATCCTGATGGTGCAGTGAGCAAGGAACTCATGTCTGAGCATATGCTTTCACACTTATGGTGGACAAAACGATTCAGAAAAGGGGGTGGTGATCGACAGAGTATCTGAATTAAGCAGAACACTCCTACCCAGTCAACAAATCAGGGCTTGATCCATCACCGCTTTTTAGCTCACTGCACCATCCCAGCTCAGAACCTGGCTACATGCAAATTAGTCTGTCCCTGGCCCAGTGCATCATGGGAACAGGGCAGACCAAACTACCAAGCCAATTCTTTTACTGGAAAGGAAACAAGCTTCCGGGGACCGGTTTCTGGCATTACAGCCGTCTTCGGCCCGGCTTGCTTGAATCCTGATAGTGCAGTGAGCAAGGGACTCATGTCTGAGCATACCCTTCCACGCTTATGGTGGACAAAATGATTCAGAAAAAGGGGTGGTGATGGACAGAGTATCTGAATTAAGCAGAACACTCCTACCCAGTCAACAGATCAGGGCTTGATCCATCACCGTTTTTTAGCTCACTGCACCATCCCAGCTCAGAGCCTGGCTACATGCAAATTAGTCTGTCCCTGGCCCAGTGCATCATGGGAACAGGGCAGACCAAAATACCAAGCCAATTTGTTTACTGGAAAGGAAACAAGCTTCCGGGGACCGGTTTCTGGCATTACAGCCTTCTTCGGCCCGGCTTGCTTGAATCCTGATGGTGCAGTGAGCAAGGGACTCATGTCTGAGCATACCCTTCCACGCTTATGGTGGACAAAACGATTCAGAAAAGGGGGTGGTGATGGACAGAGTATCTGAATTAAGCAGAACACTCCTACCCAGTCAACAGTTCAGGGCTTGATCCATCACCGTTTTTTAGCTCACTGCACCATCCCAGCTCAGAACCTGGCTACATCCAAATTAGTCTGTCCCTGGCCCAGTGCATCATGGGAACAGGGCAGACCAAACTACCAAGCCAATTCTTTTACTGGTAAGGAAACAAGCTTCTGGGGACCGGTTTCTGGCATTACAGCCGTCTTCGGCCCGGCTTGCTTGAATCCTGATGGTGCAGTGAGCAAGGGACTCATGTCTGAGCATACCTTCCACGCTTATGGTGGACAAAACGATTCAGAAAAGGGGGTGGTGATGGACAGAGTATCTGAATTAAGCAGAACACTCCTACCCAGTCAACAGATCAGGGCTTGATCCATCACCGTGTTTTAGCTCACTGCACCATCCCAGCTCAGAACCTGGCTACATGCAAATTAGTCTATCCCTCGCCCAGTTCATCATGGGAACAGGGCAGACCAAACTACCAAGCCAATTCTTTTACTGGAAAGGAAACAAGCTTCCGGGGACCGGTTTCTGGCATTACAGCCGTCTTCGTCCCTCCTTGCTTGAATCCTGATGGTGCAGTGAGCAAGGGACTCATGTCTGAGCATACCTTCCACGCTTATGGTGGATAAAACGATTCAGAAAAGGGGGTGGTGATGGACAGAGTATCTGAATTAAGTAGAACACTCCTACCCAGTCAACAGATCAGGGCTTGATCCATCACCGTTTTTTAGCTCACTGCACCATCCCAGCTCAGAACCTGGCTACATGCAAATTAGTCTGTCCCTGGCCCAGTGCATCATGGGAACAGGGCAGACCAAACTACCAAGCCAATTCTTTTACTGGAAAGGAAACAAGCTTCCGGGGACCGGTTTCTGGCATTACAGCCGTCTTCGGCCCGGCTTGCTTGAATCCTGATGGTGCAGTGAGCAAGGGACTCATGTCTGAGCATACCCTTCCACGCTTATGGTGGACAAAACGATTCAGAAAAGGGGGAGGTGATGGACAGAGTATCTGAATTAAGCAGAACACTCCTACCCAGTCAACAGATCAGGGCTTGATCCATCACAGTTTTTTAGCTCACTGCACCATCCGAAGCTCAGAACCTGGCTACATGCAAATTAGGCTGTCCCTGGCCCAGTGCATCATGGGAACAGGGCAGACCAAACTACCAATACAATTCTTTTACTGGAAAGGAAACAAGCTTCCGGGGACCGGTTTCTGGCATTACAGCCGTCTTCGGCCCGGCTTGCTTGAATCCTGATTTTGCAGTGAGCAAGGGACTCATGTCTGAGCATACCCTTCCACGCTTATTGTGGACAAAATGATTCAGAAAAGGGGGTGGTGATGGACAGAGTATCTGAATTAAGTAGAACACTCCTACTCAGTCAACAGATCAGGGCTTGATCCATCACCGTGTTTTAGCTCACTGCACCATCCCAGCTCAGAACCTGGCTACATGCAAATTAGTCTGTCCCTCGCCCAGTGCATCATGGGAACAGGGCAGACCAAACTACCAAGCCAATTCTTTTACTGGAAAGGAAACAAGCTTCCGGGGACCGGTTTCTGGCATTACAGCCGTCTTCGGCCCGGCTTGCTTGAATCCTGATGGTGCAGTGAGCAAGGGACTCATGTCTGAGCATACCCTTCCACGCTTATGGTGGACAAAACGATTCAGAAAAGGGAGTGGTGATGGACAGAGTATCTGAATTAAGTAGAACACTCCTACCCAGTCAACAGATCAGGGCTTGATCCATCACCGTTTTTTAGCTCACTGCACCATCCCAGCTCAGAACCTGGCTACATGCAAATTAGGCTGTCCCTGGCCCAATGCATCATGGGAACAGGGCAGACCAAATTACCAAGCCAATTCTTTTACTAAAAAGGAAACAAGCTTCCGGGGACCGGTTTCTGGCATTACAGCCGTCTTCGGCCCGGCTTGCTTGAATCCTGATGGTGCAGTGAGCAAGGTCCTCATGTCTGAGCATACCCTTCCACGCTTATTGTGGACAAAATGATTCAGAAAAGGGGGTGGTGATGGACAGAGTATCTGAATTAAACAGAACACTCCTACCCAGTCAACATATCAGGGCTTGATTCATCACCGTTTTTTAGCTCACTGCACCATCCCAGCTCAGAACCTGCTACATGCAAATTAGTCTGTCCCTGGCCCAGTGCATCATGGGAACAGGGCAGACCAAACTACCAAGCCATTTCTTTTACTGGAAAGGAAACAAGCTTCCGGGGACCGGTTTTTGGCATTACAGCCGTCTTCGGCCCGGCTTGCTTGAATCCTGATGGTGCAGTGAGCAAGGGACTCATGTCTGAGCATACCCTTCCACGCTTATGGTGGTCAAAACGATTCAGAAAAGGGGGTGGTGATGGACAGAGTATCTGAATTAAGCAGAACACTCCTACCCAGTCAACAGATCAGGGCTTGATCCATCACCGTTTTTTAGCTCACTGCACCATCCCAGCTCAGAACCTGGCTACATGCAAATTAGTCTGTCCCTGGCCCAGTGCATCATGGGAACAGGGCAGACCAAACTACCAAGCCAATTCTTTTACTGGAAAGGAAACAAGCTTCCGGGGACCGGTTTCTGGCATTACAGCCATCTTCGGCCAGGCTTGCTTGAATCCTGATGGTGCAGTGAGCAAGGGACTCATGTCTGAGCATACCCTTCCACGCTTATGGTAGACAAAACGATTCAGAAAAGGGGGTGGTGATGGACAGAGTATCTGAATTAAGCAGAACACTCATAACCAGTCAACAGATCAGGGGTTGATCCATCACCGTTTTTTAGCTCACTGCACCATCCCTGCTCAGAACCTGGCTACATGCAAATTAGTCTGTCCCTGGCCCAGAGTATCATGGGAACAGGGCAGACCAAACTACCAAGCCAATTCTTTTACTGGATAGGAAACAAGCTTCTGGGGACCGGTTTCTGGCATTACAGCCGTCTTCGGCCCGGCTTGCTTGAATCCTGAGGGTGCAGTGAGCAAGGGACTCATGTCTGAGCATACCCTTCCACGCTTATGGTGGACAAAACGATTCAGAAAAGGGGGTGGTGATGGACAGAGTATCTGAATTAAGCAGAACACTCCTACCCAGTCAACAGATCAGGGCTTGATCCATCACCGTTTTTTAGCTCACTGCACCATCCCAGCTCAGAACCTGGCTACATGCAAATGAGTCTGTCCCTGGCCCAGTGCATCATGGGAACAGGGCAGACCAAACTACCAAGTCAATTCTTTTACTGGAAAGGAAACAAGCTTCTGGGGACCGGTTTCTGGCATTACAGCCCTCTTCGGCCCGGCTTGCTTGAATCCTGATGGTGCAGTGAGCAAGAGACTCATGTCTGAGCATACCCTTCCACGCTTATGGTGGACAAAACGATTCAGAAAAAGGGGTGGTGATGGACAGAGTATCTGAATTAAGCAGAACACTCCTACCCAGTCAACAGATCAGGGCTTGATCCATCACCGTTTTTTAGGTCACTGCACCATCCCAGCTCAGAACCTGGCTACATGCAAATTAGTCTGTCCCTGACCCAGTGCATCATGGGAACAGGGCAGACCAAACTACCAAGTCAATTCTTTTACTGGAAAGGAAACAAGCTTCCGGGGACCGGTTTCTGGTATTATAGCCGTCTTCGGCCCGGCTTGCTTGAATCCTGATGGTGCAGTGAGCAAGGGACTCATGTCTGAGCATACGCTTTCACACTTATGGTGGACAAAACGATTCAGAAAAGGGGGTGGTGATTGACAGAGTATCTGAATTAAGCAGAACACTCCTACCCAGTCAACAGATCAGGGCTTGATCCATCACCGTTTTTTAGCTCACTGCACCATCCCAGCTCAGAACCTGGCTACATGCAAATTAGTCTGTCCCTGGCCCAGTGCATCATGGGAACAGGGCAGACCAAACTACCAAGCCAATTCTTTTACTGGAAAGGAAACAAGCTTCCGGGGACCGGTTTCTGGCATTACAGCCGTCTTCGGCCCGGCTTGCTTGAATCCTGATAGTGCCGTGAGCAAGGGACTCATGTCTGAGCATACCCTTCCACGCTTATGGTGGACAAAATGATTCAGAAAAGGGGGTGGTGATGGACAGAGTATCTGAATTAAGCAGAACACTCCTACCCAGTCAACAGATCAGGGCTTGATCCATCACCGTTTTTTAGCTCACTGCACCATCCCAGCTCAGAGCCTGGCTACATGCAAATTAGTCTGTCCCTGGCCCAGTGCATCATGGGAACAGGGCAGACCAAAATACCAAGCCAATTTGTTTACTGGAAAGGAAACAAGCTTCCGGGGACCGGTTTCTGGCATTACAGCCTTCTTCGGCCCGGCTTGCTTGAATCCTGATGGTGCAGTGAGCAAGGGACTCATGTCTGAGCATACCCTTCCACGCTTATGGTGGACAAAACGATTCAGAAAAGGGGGTGGTCATGGACAGAGTATCTGAATTAAGCAGAACACTCCTACCCAGTCAACAGTTCAGGGCTTGATCCATCACCGTTTTTTAGCTCACTGCACCATCCCAGCTCAGAACCTGGCTACATGCAAATTAGTCTGTCCCTGGCCCAGTGCATCATGGGAACAGGGCAGACCAAACTACCAAGCCAATTCTTTTACTGGAAAGGAAACAAGCTTCCGGGGACCGGTTTCTGGCATTACAGCCGTCTTCGGCCCGTCTTGCTTGAATCCTGATAGTGCAGTGAGCAAGGGACTCATGTCTGAGCATACCCTTCCACGCTTATGGTGGACAAAATGATTCAGAAAAGGGGGTGGTGATGGACAGAGTATCTGAATTAAGAAGAACACTCCTACCCAGTCAACAGATCAGGGCTTGATCCATCACCGTTTTTTAGCTCACTGCACCATCCCAGCTCAGAGCCTGGCTATATGCAAATTAGTCTGTCCCTGGCCCAGTGCATCATGGGAACAGGGCAGACCAAAATACCAAACCAATTTGTTTACTGGAAAGGAAACAAGCTTCCGGGGACCGGTTTCTGGCATTACAGCCTTCTTCGGCCCGGCTTGCTTGAATCCTGATGGTGCAGTGAGCAAGGGACTCATGTCTGAGCATACCCTTCCATGCTTATGGTGGACAAAACGATTCAGAAAAGGGGGTGGTGATGGACAGAGTATCTGAATTAAGCAGAACACTCCTACCCAGTCAACAGATCAGGGCTTGATCCTTCACCGTGTTTTAGCTCACTGCCCCATCCCAGCTCAGAACCTGGCTACATGCAAATTAGTCTGTCCCTCGCCCAGTTCATCATGGGAACAGGGCAGACCAAACTACCAAGCCAATTCTTTTACTGGAAAGGAAACAAGCTTCCGGGGACCGGTTTCTGGCATTACAGCCGTCTTCGGCCCGGCTTGCTTGAATCCTGATGGTGCAGTGAGCAAGGGACTCATGTCTGAGCATACCTTCCACGCTTATGGTGGACAAAACGATTCAGAAAAGGGGGTGGTGATGGACAGAGTATCTGAATTAAGTAGAACACTCCTACCCAGTCAAGACATCAGGGCTTGATCCATCACCGTTTTTTAGCTCACTGCACCATCCCAGCTCAGAACCTGGCTACATGCAAATTAGTCTGTCCCTGGCCCAGTGCATCATGGGAACAGGGCAGACCAAACTACCAAGCCAATTCTTTTACTGGAAAGGAAACAAGCTTCCGGGGACCGGTTTCTGGCATTACAGCCGTCTTCGGCCCGGCTTGCTTGAATCCTGATGGTGCAGTGAGCAAGGGACTCATGTCTGAGCATACCCTTCCACGCTTATGGTGGACAAAACGATTCAGAAAAGGGGGAGGTGATGGACAGAGTATCTGAATTAAGCAGAACACTCCTACCCAGTTAACAGATCAGGGCTTGATCCATCACCGTTTTTTAGCTCACTGCACCATCCCAGCTCAGAACCTGGCTGCATGCAAATTAGTCTGTCCCTGGCCCAGTGCATCATGGGAACAGGGCAGACCAAACTACCAAGCCAATTCTTTTACTGGAAAAGAAACAAGCTTCCGGGGACCGGTTTCTGGCATTACAGCCATCTTCGGCCCGGCTTGCTTGAATCCTGATGGTGCAGTGAGCAAGGGACTCATGTCTGAGCATACCCTTCCACGCTTATGGTGGACAAAACGATTCAGAAAAGGGCGTGGTGATGGACAGAGTGTAGGAAGGTGGATATCTGACTATGGTTACCCCCAAACTTTTTGCCTGGTGTTTAGCTGGTTTTTGACTTAGTTGGCCTGGGATCCTGCTATTCAGGGCCCCAGGCTGATTGCTCTCTCCTTAAAATGGACTCCATGTACCTTAGGTGCATAACACAATTGGAATTGGTTCACCTTATAGGCCCCTGTAACAGTGTACCATAGGTACCCAGGGCATAGGTGTAGCCAAGGCCTACCAGGGGCTGCAGCATGTATTGTGCCACCCCTGGCCTGGCCTCCATATTTGACACAACTGGCTGATCACTCAGCTGGGGTAAGTTGGTGTAATCACCTCTTACTTAGGTACAGTATGCCTGTGCCTAACCCTAAACTGGACACATGTGTTCCTATCAGCCACTCCTATGGAAGGCCTCATCAATCCTGGAGGCAGAGTGCTTGGAAATATGTGAGATGGTGCTCTAGCATGAGCTGAGCCTGTCTGCAGCTGTCGGGAACCACTCCCTAAGCTGTTCCGGGATATTGCCATACCATATACTCTTAAGTGCATTATAATCCTCGCGGTTAAATGCTATCTTTGGTTTGGCTTTATCAAAACATGTCGAGTAAGGTGTCATACGAATTGGAATACTATCCCCTCGCCAGTTCTGGCGACGGGGATAGCATTCCACCCTTCTAGAGGGATACGACATGTGTGTAACCCTAACCCCGGTTAAAGTTAAACAGAGCCTCAGCTTCACAAAATGGACGCTGCCACCACAGACACAAGTCTGGCCTCCTGCTGCTGACCGAAACTCGGCAGATGGTGGCCTGGACAAAGGGTTTCCTGCCTTGGGAGGTGCGAGCACCACCCCAGACAGGATTTTGTGTATTGGGTAGGACAGGGCTGAATAGAATCAGACATGCCCGGGGCACACAAGGTGTCCCCGTGCATAGGCCAGCCCAAACCGGTTCTGGGGCCTTCCAGCCCCAGTCCTGGCGCGGAGCTGGACAAAGGAAAGGGGGTGTAACCGCCCCCCTTCCTGGTTCCTCCCAGAGGAGGGACCTAGTAGGTGATCCACCCCCTAGATTGGAATAAGAGGGGGAGCAGTGCCATTGCACAGCAGATCATCCCGAAATCAACTTAAAACTAAGAAGAAGACTGGACTTCGACATTCTGCTGCACAGAAGACTGAAGAAGAATCTCCCTTGTGGCCAAGGAGTGACCACCCTGTGAACACAGGCACCAACCAGCAACTCGACGTCTGCTTTGCCGCCACCTCCCGCCGGAGCCCGAGCCCAGAGCCCGACAAGAACCAGATTCCCAGACCTCTCAGAGCCCGATCCACAGTCCCTGCAAAGAAGGGACCCGTGGAGGCACCGAGTGACGTGGGACCGGACCTCTTGGAAGACACTCGTAAAGCTGACTGCGCAGCTTCTGAGGCATCCTCGACGTTGTGCTTTGGGGACTGAGAACCCCCACCACCGAGCAGCCCTTGCACCGAAGATCAGCCCCCCAGCATCTCCACGATCTGCGTGGGGCCCTTTTGCACTGTGCCACTCGACGCGCCATCCCGGCCACTAGCCACGCGGCCAGCGGCCATCTTGGCGACGAACCCGAAGATTTAAACAGCAGGTCTGGTTGCTCCAGACCTACCCAAGCTCCTGTGAAAAGGAGCACTCACTCTGACCTTGCTGGTCCGAGTGAACAGCATCTTTCAACTTCTGCGTGGCTTGCATTTGCCAAGGCCTGTTTGCTCCGATAAGGTCGCCGACACCGCCAACAGCGAGAAGCCTACGTGGGACAGCTCGTGACCGACTCCTGGACGTCCTCGACCCCGGGTATCCACGTGGCTGCAGAAAGAAGCTACCCGACAACGCCTGTTTGCACCCGACATCGCCTGGTTCCAATCTGGTTCCACGGTAGTCACTGGCTAGTGACTTTGAACACTGTCCCCTCTGCTTTCAGGTCTTCAACTCTTCAGATCCACCCTTGGATCCACCGGAACTCTTCTCATCGAGCCGCCTGCAGCATCTTCAGCTCCAAGCACCATCGACCAGCGTGACGAAACCCGACACATCTTCGACCCTGTGCACCCGCTTCCTGTGGGTGAGGTAACTCAGCTCCGCCGGTGCTCCTGCACTGGTACACATCCCAAGGGCCTGTGTTTTAAGTTTCAGCTCCGTAGGTCACTCGGAAGGTTCCTAACTTTCTAACTTTGTGCTTTTTACGCACCATAGACTTTGTATTGGAAAGTGCGTGCACTTTGAACACTGCACCCGAGTCCCGTGGGCCTCTCCCTACTTAGTTAACTCCAGTCTCGAATAGCTCCAGCGATTCCCAAGGCCCTAGGCCTCTTCACTTTCCTCCTGGTATCTCTTATACCACTTATTTAGTATATGGTTTAGGTGGCCCCTAGGGCTCATCCATATTGTGCAACTTTTGTGTATTTTAAACTGTCTTGTGATTTAACGCTTGTGCTTCTGTGCTCATAAAGAGTCCAGGGGATTTTAATAGTTAATAAATCAATATATATTTTCAATATATATCTGTGTGGTGTCCCTTTCATTTGGTATTCAAGGGGGTTGTGTATGGTATAACAGCTGGCTTCACATGCCTTTCAGAGTTTAGCCTAAGACTGCTTTGTCCACGTTACCACTAGGATAACTGGTCTACAAGGTTGAATTACAACCATCATCATAAGGGTTGCTTGGCATGGTACAAAGTGATCACTAGAACTAGTGAGCATTATATACCAGGCCAACTTCTCACATTGGTGGCAGCGGTGGGATCTGAGCTTGCTGTTGTTTTACCATTACAATCTTTGAGATTATCATTTGAAAGATCATACAGGTACCTGCTAGGTACATATAAAACAAGACTAGTATACATAAGTTCTACTGAACTTAGTTGTTGTAGAGCAAAGGGAGTAGCACACCCTAGCTACAACTACTAGATAGGTTTAGTAGGTAAACACCAGTGTAGGTAGATTGCAACACATCCACCCACACTAGAGCAATGTCTGGAACAGAAGGGTCCAGTGGACTTACTCCTGTTGAGAGTGACCCTCCAAGGGCACCATCCAAATTTGCTATTTTTTCCTTTAAGGAATTAAGACAGCTTTGTGTCTTAAGGGGTCTGAAGACAGGGCCTTCCCCTACTACAGACCACCTAAGAGAGCTCTTAGACCAGTCTGAGACTCTAAAGCCCTCTAAGGCAAACCCCACAGGGAATGCTGAAGGAGGCCATCCTTCAGAGGATGACACTGTAGACCCCCCTGCCCCTATCATCCTAGTAGATGAGGATGCCTCCATCACTGGAGCTCCTCAAGTAGATGTAGAGGAAGAGGAAGAAGAAGAGGGGGAGGAGGTGGAAAGCAGTGAGTCAGATGATGACAGAGATAGTCAGGTGCTGGTCAGTAGACTGAACCAGGCTAACTTAAGTCAACTTGGGAATGAATCAGGTAACAACCCATTCAGACCCCCAGGTGGACTTAACCAGGAGCCTAGGAGGAGAAGGATTCACTCAGGTGACTCTGACAATTCCTATGCTTCTAGAGGTTCTCATGGTCACTCCAGAAGGAGGATGACTAGCCCTCAGAGAAGGGAACATGAGACCAAATTGAGAGAATCTCAAATTAGAGAGGCTGAATTGAGAGTCCAGAGACAAGAGTTAGAGATTGCCCTGGCCCAAGAGAAACTTGCTAGAGCAAGACAGTCTAGAGAGAGTGGATTAGGATCCACTGGTGGCAGCAATATCCAGAAGGATAAAGACAGGTCCTTTGATACAAGAAACCTGAGTAAGATTGTGCCCCCCTACAAAGCTGGGGATGATATCCACAAATGGATGACTGCACTTGAGAGAGCCTGCATGGTACAGCAGATCCCTCAGGAGCAGTGGGCAGCAATCTTGTGGCTCTCCTTTGAAGGTAGAGGCAGAGACAGACTCCTCACAGTTAGTGATGAGGATTCTAGAAACTACATGGTCCTGAAGAGTGCTCTGATTGATGGGTTAGGCTTAACCACTGAACAGTACAGGTTAATGTTCAGAGATACCCAGAAGACACAGACTCAGGACTGGTCTGAATTTGTTGAGTGTGCCACTAAGGCTCTGGAGGGCTGGTTGCTGGGAAGTAAGGTTACTGACTATACAGGATTGTATAATTTAATTATGAGAGAGCAAATCTTAAGTAATTGTCAAAATCAGCTTCTACATCAGCACCTGGTTGACTCTGATCTGACCTCCCCACAAGAATTGGGTAGGAGGGCAGACAAATGGGTCAGAACCAGGATCAGGCCTAAGAACCAGGGTGGTGACCAAAAGAAAGAGACTACCAAGCCTCAAGAGAAGGGTGGGGATAAAAGTAAGGAAAAGACTTCCCCAGGGCCCCAAAACTCCAAGAATGGGGGTGGGTCCCAAGACACTTCTACATCCCAGAAAAAGCCTTATTGTCATACCTGTAAACAGGTGGGGCATTACAAAACAGATAGCTGTTGTCCCAAGAATGGCAATAAGGAGAATATACCTCCAGGTAAGGCTCCAACACCTCCTGTCACTGTTAGCAGTGGTCCCCCAGGTGGTGGGAGCACCCCCAAGAATTTGGGTGGGTTTACTTTTGGAGGACAGGTGGACTCTGGCCTATCCAGGTCCCCTAACTCAGATACTCTTGTCTATGAGACTGGCATGGGGTTTGCCAATTTCACTGCTTGCCCAAACACTTTGAGCAAGTATAGACAGGAACCCCTCATCAATGGCTTGAAAGTTGAGGCCTTCAGAGACACAGGGGCTAGCATCACCATGGTGGCTGAATGTCTAGTCCCCTCAAGGCAACTTTTACCTGATGCCAAATATCAGGTGACAAACATTGATGGCATAGAATCCAATCATCCCATGGCAGTAGTCAATCTTAGCTGGGGAGGTGTCACTGGCCCAAAGAGAGTGGCAGTGTCAGCAAACTTGCCTGTAGATTGCCTACTGGGTAATGATTTGGAAATCTCAGCCTGGGCTGAGGTTGAACAGCAGGCCCATTCTAGAATGGTAAATCTCCATGGAAAGGTTAGTGGGGCTGTGATGGCTACAGCCCCAATCCAAGATGTCCTTCCTGAAAAGGTTGGGAGGGCTGAGCAAACCTCAGCCCCATCTTTAGATAACCTCCCTCCTGAAAAGAGTAGCAGGGCTGTACTAGTAACAGCCCATACCCAAACTGAGTCTCCTCCTGAAAAGGTTGGTGGGGCTGTGATGGCCACAGCCCAAACTCAAACTGATACATGGGTAGTGAAGCCTGAAATGATGGATCACTCCACCCAAACAGAGAGCATTGAGGAGGAAGAGAAATCTCCCTCCCACCAGACTTTAGGAAAGGATCAGCCTCCTCAGGGAACTGATCTTACCCCTGATGAAGGAACTGACCCAGAGGTTGTTAGGCCTGGCCTGACAGAGCCTCTGATGGCAGTGGACCCTTCTCAGGAGGGACCCAGTCTGGAGCAGGTAACCTGCCCCTCTCTACCTTGCCTTACTCAGCCCAGGGCTGCAGAGGACAAGAAGGACAGTGAGACCCAAAGGGCCCCCTGTCAAATAAAGCACCCCCATCAACAGATTAGGGGCACCGAAACTAGTAGCCCTAGTGAGGTGAAAACTTTAAAAACTCCTGAGGGATCCCCCTTAAAAGTAGTTAGGGACCTCCCCCAGATGGATATTGTTGGGCACAGCCAAACCTGGGACCCTAAGGGCCCAAACCTGAACTGTCCCTCCAGTAAGCCAAACAGAGGGACCCAGCCTCCAGCTTTAGGTAGCCAGAGGTTGACCCTGAGAGCACAGTGCAACTCAGTCAGAGAAAGAAAGGCACACATGGTGGAGAGTGATTGGAGGAAGCTGAGCCCTACAGAGGAAACTCACTTCAGTACTCCATCCCAACACCAGCCTTTGACTTTGCAAAGACACACCACAGGTAGAGATTCCCTATGGTGGAGACCCTCAGATACCCTTAGGGTGAGGGATTGCTTAGTGGACCATGAGACAGGGGGTTACCAAGCCAGAGCTGGTACTTCCTTATATGGCCACTTAGGCAATATAGGCTTACCTGGTCAAGGATAGCCTTATCTCCTTTCGTTTGGGGGGGGGTTATGTAGGAAGGTGGATATCTGACTATGGTTACCCCCAAACTTTTTGCCTGGTGTTTAGCTGGTTTTTGACTTAGTTGGCCTGGGATCCTGCTATTCAGGGCCCCAGGCTGATTGCTCTCTCCTTAAAATGGACTCCATGTACCTTAGGTGCATAACACAATTGGAATTGGTTCACCTTATAGGCCCCTGTAACAGTGTACCATAGGTACCCAGGGCATAGGTGTAGCCAAGGCCTACCAGGGGCTGCAGCATGTATTGTGCCACCCCTGGCCTGGCCTCCATATTTGACACAACTGGCTGATCACTCAGCTGGGGTAAGTTGGTGTAATCACCTCTTACTTAGGTACAGTATGCCTGTGCCTAACCCTAAACTGGACACATGTGTTCCTATCAGCCACTCCTATGGAAGGCCTCATCAATCCTGGAGGCAGAGTGCTTGGAAATATGTGAGATGGTGCTCTAGCATGAGCTGAGCCTGTCTGCAGCTGTCGGGAACCACTCCCTAAGCTGTTCCGGGATATTGCCATACCATATACTCTTAAGTGCATTATAATCCTCGCGGTTAAATGCTATCTTTGGTTTGGCTTTATCAAAACATGTCGAGTAAGGTGTCATACGAATTGGAATACTATCCCCTCGCCAGTTCTGGCGACGGGGATAGCATTCCACCCTTCTAGAGGGATACGACATGTGTGTAACCCTAACCCCGGTTAAAGTTAAACAGAGCCTCAGCTTCACAAAATGGACGCTGCCACCACAGACACAAGTCTGGCCTCCTGCTGCTGACCGAAACTCGGCAGATGGTGGCCTGGACAAAGGGTTTCCTGCCTTGGGAGGTGCGAGCACCACCCCAGACAGGATTTTGTGTATTGGGTAGGACAGGGCTGAATAGAATCAGACATGCCCGGGGCACACAAGGTGTCCCCGTGCATAGGCCAGCCCAAACCGGTTCTGGGGCCTTCCAGCCCCAGTCCTGGCGCGGAGCTGGACAAAGGAAAGGGGGTGTAACCGCCCCCCTTCCTGGTTACTCCCAGAGGAGGGACCTAGTAGGTGATCCACCCCCTAGATTGGAATAAGAGGGGGAGCAGTGCCATTGCACAGCAGATCATCCCGAAATCAACTTAAAACTAAGAAGAAGACTGGACTTCGACATTCTGCTGCACAGAAGACTGAAGAAGAATCTCCCTTGTGGCCAAGGAGTGACCACCCTGTGAACACAGGCACCAACCAGCAACTCGACGTCTGCTTTGCCGCCGCCTCCCGCCGGAGCCCGAGCCCAGAGCCCGACAAGAACCAGATTCCCAGACCTCTCAGAGCCCGATCCACAGTCCCTGCAAAGAAGGGACCCGTGGAGGCACCGAGTGACGTGGGACCGGACCTCTTGGAAGACACTCGTAAAGCTGACTGCGCAGCTTCTGAGGCATCCTCGACGTTGTGCTTTGGGGACTGAGAACCCCCACCACCGAGCAGCCCTTGCACCGAAGATCAGCCCCCCAGCATCTCCACGATCTGCGTGGGGCCCTTTTGCACTGTGCCACTCGACGCGCCATCCCGGCCACTAGCCACGCGGCCAGCGGCCATCTTGGCGACGAACCCGAAGATTTAAACAGCAGGTCTGGTTGCTCCAGACCTACCCAAGCTCCTGTGAAAAGGAGCACTCACTCTGACCTTGCTGGTCCGAGTGAACAGCATCTTTCAACTTCTGCGTGGCTTGCATTTGCCAAGGCCTGTTTGCTCCGATAAGGTCGCCGACACCGCCAACAGCGAGAAGCCTACGTGGGACAGCTCGTGACCGACTCCTGGACGTCCTCGACCCCGGGTATCCACGTGGCTGCAGAAAGAAGCTACCCGACAACGCCTGTTTGCACCCGACATCGCCTGGTTCCAATCTGGTTCCACGGTAGTCACTGGCTAGTGACTTTGAACACTGTCCCCTCTGCTTTCAGGTCTTCAACTCTTCAGATCCACCCTTGGATCCACTGGAACTCTTCTCATCGAGCCGCCTGCAGCATCTTCAGCTCCAAGCACCATCGACCAGCGTGACGAAACCCGACACATCTTCGACCCTGTGCACCCGCTTCCTGTGGGTGAGGTAACTCAGCTCCGCCGGTGCTCCTGCACTGGTACACATCCCAAGGGCCTGTGTTTTAAGTTTCAGCTCCGTAGGTCACTCGGAAGGTTCCTAACTTTCTAACTTTGTGCTTTTTACGCACCATAGACTTTGTATTGGAAAGTGCGTGCACTTTGAACACTGCACCCGAGTCCCGTGGGCCTCTCCCTACTTAGTTAACTCCAGTCTCGAATAGCTCCAGCGATTCCCAAGGCCCTAGGCCTCTTCACTTTCCTCCTGGTATCTCTTATACCACTTATTTAGTATATGGTTTAGGTGGCCCCTAGGGCTCATCCATATTGTGCAACTTTTGTGTATTTTAAACTGTCTTGTGATTTAACGCTTGTGCTTCTGTGCTCATAAAGAGTCCAGGGGATTTTAATAGTTAATAAATCAATATATATTTTCAATATATATCTGTGTGGTGTCCCTTTCATTTGGTATTCAAGGGGGTTGTGTATGGTATAACAGCTGGCTTCACATGCCTTTCAGAGTTTAGCCTAAGACTGCTTTGTCCACGTTACCACTAGGATAACTGGTCTACAAGGTTGAATTACAACCATCATCATAAGGGTTGCTTGGCATGGTACAAAGTGATCACTAGAACTAGTGAGCATTATATACCAGGCCAACTTCTCACACAGAGTATCTGAATTAAGCAGAACACTCCTACCCAGTCAACAGATCAGGGCTTGATCCATCACCGTTTTTTAGGTCACTGCACCATCCCAGCTCAAAACCTGGCTACATGCAAATTAGTCTGTCCCTGGCCCAGTGCATCATAGGGAACAGGGCAGACCAAACTACCAAGCCAATTCTTTTACTGGAAAGGAAACAAGCTTCCGGGGACCGGTTTCTGGTATTACAGCCGTCTTTGTCCCGGCTTGCTTGAATCCTGATGGTGCAGTGAGCAAGGGACTCACATCTGAGCATACCCTTCCACGCTTATGGTGGACAAAACGATTCAAAAAAGGGGGTGGTGGTGGACAGAGTATCTGAATTAAGCAGAACACTCCTACCCAGTCAACAGATCAGGGCTTGATCCATCACCGTTTTTTAGCTCACTGCACCATCCCAGCTCAGAACCTGGCTACATGCAAATGAGTCTGTCCCTGACCCAGTGCATCATGGGAACAGGGCAGACCAAACTACCAAGTCAATTATTTTACTGGAAAGGAAACAAGCTTCCGGGGACCGGTTTCTGGCATTATAGCCGTCTTCGGCCCGGCTTGCTTGAATCCTGATGGTGCAGTGAGCAAGGAACTCATGTCTGAGCATATGCTTTCACACTTATGGTGGACAAAACGATTCAGAAAAGGGGGTGGTGATCGACAGAGTATCTGAATTAAGCAGAACACTCCTACCCAGTCAACAGATCAGGGCTTGATCCATCACCGTTTTTTAGCTCACTGCACCATCCCAGCTCAGAACCTGGCTACATGCAAATTAGTCTGTCCCTGGCCCAGTGCATCATGGGAACAGGGCAGACCAAACTACCAAGCCAATTCTTTTACTGGAAAGGAAACAAGCTTCCGGGGACCGGTTTCTGGCATTACAGCCGTCTTCGGCCCGGCTTGCTTGAATCCTGATAGTGCAGTGAGCAAGGGACTCATGTCTGAGCATACCCTTCCACGCTTATGGTGGACAAAATGATTCAGAAAAAGGGGTGGTGATGGACAGAGTATCTGAATTAAGCAGAACACTCCTACCCAGTCAACAGATCAGGGCTTGATCCATCACCGTTTTTTAGCTCACTGCACCATCCCAGCTCAGAGCCTGGCTACATGCAAATTAGTCTGTCCCTGGCCCAGTGCATCATGGGAACAGGGCAGACCAAAATACCAAGCCAATTTGTTTACTGAAAAGGAAACAAGCTTCCGGGGACCGGTTTCTGGCATTACAGCCTTCTTCGGCCCGGCTTGCTTGAATCCTGATGGTGCAGTGAGCAAGGGACTCATGTCTGAGCATACCCTTCCACGCCTATGGTGGACAAAACGATTCAGAAAAGGGGGTGGTGATGGACAGAGTATCTGAATTAAGCAGAACACTCCTACCCAGTCAACAGTTCAGGGCTTGATCCATCACCGTTTTTTAGCTCACTGCACCATCCCAGCTCAGAACCTGGCTACATCCAAATTAGTCTGTCCCTGGCCCAGTGCATCATGGGAACAGGGCAGACCAAATTACCAAGCCAATTCTTTTACTGGTAAGGAAACAAGCTTCCGGGGACCGGTTTCTGGCATTACAGCCATCTTCCGCCCGGCTTGCTTGAATCCTGATGGTGCAGTGAGCAAGAGACTCCTGTCTGAGCATACCCTTCCACGCTTATGGTGGACAAAACGATTCAGAAAAGGGGGTGGTGATGGACAGAGTATCTGAATTAAGCAGAACACTCCTACCCAGTCAACAGATCAGGGCTTGATCCATCACCGTGTTTTAGCTCACTGCACCATCCCAGCTCAGAACCTGGCTACATGCAAATTAGTCTATCCCTCGCCCAGGTCATTATGGGAACAGGGCAGACCAAACTACCAAGCCAATTCTTTTACTGGAAAGGAAACAAGCTTCCGGGGACCGGTTTCTGGCATTACAGCCGTCTTCGTCCCTCCTTGCTTGAATCCTGATGGTGCAGTGAGCAAGGGACTCATGTCTGAGCATACCTCCACGCTTATGGTGGATAAAACGATTCAGAAAAGGGGGTGGTGATGGACAGAGTATCTGAATTAAGTAGAACACTCCTACCCAGTCAACAGATCAGGGCTTGATCCATCACCGTTTTTTAGCTCACTGCACCATCCCAGCTCAGAACCTGGCTACATGCAAATTAGTCTGTCCCTGGCCCAGTGCATCATGGGAACTGGGCAGACCAAACTACCAAGCCAATTCTTTTACTGGAAAGGAAACAAGCTTCCGGGGACCGGTTTCTGGCATTACAGCCGTCTTCGGCCCGGCTTGCTTGAATCCTGATGGTGCAGTGAGCAAGGGACTCATGTCTGAGCATACCCTTCCACGCTTATGGTGGACAAAACGATTCAGAAAAGGGGGAGGTGATGGACAGAGTATCTGAATTAAGCAGAACACTCCTACCCAGTCAACAGATCAGGGCTTGATCCATCACAGTTTTTTAGCTCACTGCACCATCCGAAGCTCAGAACCTGGCTACATGCAAATTAGGCTGTCCCTGGCCCAGTGCATCATGGGAACAGGGCAGACCAAACTACCAATACAATTCTTTTACTGGAAAGGAAACAAGCTTCCGGGGACCGGTTTCTGGCATTACAGCCATCTTCGGCCCGCTTTCCTTGAATCCTGATTTTGCAGTGAGCAAGGGACTCATGTCTGAGCATACCCTTCCACGCTTATTGTGGACAAAATGATTCAGAAAAGGGGGTGGTGATGGACAGAGTATCTGAATTAAGCAGAACACTCCTACTCAGTCAACAGATCAGGGCTTGATCCATCACCGTGTTTTAGCTCACTGCACCATCCCAGCTCAGAACCTGGCTACATGCAAATTAGTCTGTCCCTCGCCTAGTGCATCATGGGAACAGGGCAGACCAAACTACCAAGCCAATTCTTTTACTGGAAAGGAAACAAGCTTCCGGGGACCGGTTTCTGGCATTACAGCCGTCTTCGGCCCGGCTTGCTTGAATCCTGATGGTGCAGTGAGCAAGGGACTCATGTCTGAGCATACCCTTCCACGCTTATGGTGGACAAAACGATTCAGAAAAGGGAGTGGTGATGGACAGAGTATCTGAATTAAGTAGAACACTCCTACCCAGTCAACAGATCAGGGCTTGATCCATCACCGTTTTTTAGCTCACTGCACCATCCCAGCTCAGAACCTGGCTACATGCAAATTAGGCTGTCCCTGGCCCAATGCATCATGGGAACAGGGCAGACCAAACTACCAAGCCAATTCTTTTACTAAAAAGGAAACAAGCTTCCGGGGACCGGTTTCTGGCATTACAGCCGTCTTCGGCCCGGCTTGCTTGAATCCTGATGGTGCAGTGAGCAAGGTCCTCATGTCTGAGCATACCCTTCCACGCTTATTGTGGACAAAACGATTCAGAAAAGAGGATGGTGATGGACAGAGTATCTGAATTAAGCAGAACACTCCTACCCAGTCAACAGATCAGGGCTTGATCCATCACCGTTTTTTAGCTCACTGCACCATCCCAGCTCAGAACCTGGCTACATGCAAATGAGTCTGTCCCTGGCCCAGTGCATCATGGGAACAGGGCAGACCAAACTACCAAGTCAATTCTTTTACTGGAAAGGAAACAAGCTTCTGGGGACCGGTTTCTGGCATTACAGCCCTCTTCAGCCCGGCTTGCTTTAATCCTGATGGTGCAGTGAGCAAGAGACTCATGTCTGAGCATAACCTTCCACGCTTATGGTGGACAAAACGATTCAGAAAAAGGGGTGGTGATGGACAGAGTATCTGAATTAAGCAGAACACTCCTACCCAGTCAACAGATCAGGGCTTGATCCATCACCGTTTTTTAGGTCATTGCACCATCCCAGCTCAGAACCTGGCTACATGCAAATTAGTCTGTCCCTGACCCAGTGCATCATGGGAACAGGGCAGACCAAACTACCAAGTCAATTCTTTTACTGGAAAGGAAACAAGCTTCCGGGGACCGGTTTCTGGCATTATAGCCGTCTTCGGCCCGGCTTGCTTGAATCCTGATGGTGCAGTGAGCAAGGGACTCATGTCTGAGCATACTCTTTCACACTTATGGTGGACAAAACGATTCAGAAAAGGGGGTGGTGATTGACAGAGTATCTGAATTAAGCAGAACACTCCTACCCAGTCAACAGATCAGGGCTTGATCCATCACCGTTTTTTAGCTCACTGCACCATCCCAGCTCAGAACCTGGCTACATGCAAATTAGTCTGTCCCTGGCCCAGTGCATCATGGGAACAGGGCAGACCAAACTACGAAGCCAATTCTTTTACTGGAAAGGAAACAAGCTTCCGGGGACCGGTTTCTGGCATTACAGCCGTCTTCGGCCCGGCTTGCTTGAATCCTGATAGTGCAGTGAGCAAGGGACTCCTGTCTGAGCATACCCTTCCACGCTTATGGTGGACAAAATGATTCAGAAAAGGGGGTGGTGATGGACAGAGTATCTGAATTAAGCAGAACACTCCTACCCAGTCAACAGATCAGGGCTTGATCCATCACCGTTTTTTAGCTCACTGCACCATCCCAGCTCAGAGCCTGGCTACATGCAAATTAGTCTGTCCCTGGCCCAGTGCATCATGGGAACAGGGCAGACCAAAATACCAAGCCAATTTGTTTACTGGAAAGGAAACAAGCTTCCGGGGACCGGTTTCTGGCATTACAGCCTTCTTCGGCCCGGCTTGCTTGAATCCTGATGGTGCAGTGAGCAAGGGACTCATGTCTGAGCATACCCTTCCACGCTTATGGTGGACAAAACGATTCAGAAAAGGGGGTGGTGATGGACAGAGTATCTGAATTAAGCAGAACACTCCTACCCAGTCAACAGATCAGGGCTTGATCCTTCACCGTGTTTTAGCTCACTGCACCATCCCAGCTCAGAACCTGGCTACATGCAAATTAGTCTGTCCCTCGCCCAGTTCATCATGGGAACAGGGCAGACCAAACTACCAAGCCAATTCTTTTACTGGAAAGGAAACAAGCTTCCGGGGACCGGTTTCTGGCATTACAGCCGTCTTCGGCCCGGCTTGCTTGAATCCTGATGGTGCAGTGAGCAAGGGACTCATGTCTGAGCATACCTTCCACGCTTATGGTGGACAAAACGATTCAGAAAAGGGGGTGGTGATGGACAGAGTATCTGAATTAAGTAGAACACTCCTACCCAGTCAAGACATCAGGGCTTGATCCATCACCGTTTTTTTAGCTCACTGCACCATCCCAGCTCAGAACCTGGCTACATGCAAATTAGTCTGTCCCTGGCCCAGTGCATCATGGGAACAGGGCAGACCAAACTACCAAGCCAATTCTTTTACTGGAAAGGAAACAAGCTTCCGGGGACCGGTTTCTGGCATTACAGCCGTCTTCGGCCCGGCTTGCTTGAATCCTGATGGTGCAGTGAGCAAGGGACTCATGTCTGAGCATACTCTTTCACACTTATGGTGGACAAAACGATTCAGAAAAGGGGGTGGTGATTGACAGAGTATCTGAATTAAGCAGAACACTCCTACCCAGTCAACAGATCAGGGCTTGATCCATCACCGTTTTTTAGCTCACTGCACCATCCCAGCTCAGAACCTGGCTGCATGCAAATTAGTCTGTCCCTGGCCCAGTGCATCATGGGAACAGGGCAGACCAAACTACCAAGCCAATTCTTTTACTGGAAAAGAAACAAGCTTCCGGGGACCGGTTTCTGGCATTACAGCCATCTTCGGCCCGGCTTGCTTGAATCCTGATGGTGCAGTGAGCAAGGGACTCATGTCTGAGCATACCCTTCCACGCTTATGGTGGACAAAACAATTCAGAAAAGGGCGTGGTGATGGACAGAGTATCTGAATTAAGCAGAACACTCCTACCCAGTCAACAGATCAGGGCTTGATCCATCACCGTTTTTTAGGTCACTGCACCATCCCAGCTCAAAACCTGGCTACATGCAAATTAGTCTGTCCCTGGCCCAGTGCATCATAGGGAACAGGGCAGACCAAACTACCAAGCCAATTCTTTTACTGGAAAGGAAACAAGCTTCCGGGGACCGGTTTCTGGTATTACAGCCGTCTTTGTCCCGGCTTGCTTGAATCCTGATGGTGCAGTGAGCAAGGGACTCACATCTGAGCATACCCTTCCACGCTTATGGTGGACAAAACGATTCAGAAAAGGGGGTGGTGATGGACAGAGTATCTGAATTAAGCAGAACACTCCTACCCAGTCAACAGATCAGGGCTTGATCCATCACCGTTTTTTAGCTCACTGCACCATCCCAGCTCAGAACCTGGCTACATGCAAATTAGTCTGTCCCTGACCCAGTGCATCATGGGAACAGGGCAGACCAAACTACCAAGTCAATTATTTTACTGGAAAGGAAACAAGCTTCCGGGGACCGGTTTCTGGCATTATAGCCGTCTTCGGCCCGGCTTGCTTGAATCCTGATGGTGCAATGAGCAAGGAACTCATGTCTGAGCATATGCTTTCACACTTATGGTGGACAAAACGATTCAGAAAAGGGGGTGGTGATCGACAGAGTATCTGAATTAAGCAGAACACTCCTACCCAGTCAACAGATCAGGGCTTGATCCATCACCGTTTTTTAGCTCACTGCACCATCCCAGCTCAGAACCTGGCTACATGCAAATTAGTCTGTCCCTGGCCCAGTGCATCATGGGAACAGGGCAGACCAAACTACCAAGCCAATTCTTTTACTGGAAAGGAAACAAGCTTCCGGGGACCGGTTTCTGGCATTACAGAAGTCTTCGGCCCGGCTTGCTTGAATCCTGATAGTGCAGTGAGCAAGGGACTCATGTCTGAGCATACCCTTCCACGCTTATGGTGGACAAAATGATTCAGAAAAAGGGGTGGTGATGGACAGAGTATCTGAATTAAGCAGAACACTCCTACCCAGTCAACAGATCAGGGCTTGATCCATCACCGTTTTTTAGCTCACTGCACCATCCCAGCTCAGAGCCTGGCTACATGCAAATTAGTCTGTCCCTGGCCCAGTGCATCATGGGAACAGGGCAGACCAAAATACCAAGCCAATTTGTTTACTGGAAAGGAAACAAGCTTCCGGGGACCGGTTTCTGGCATTACAGCCTTCTTCGGCCCGGCTTGCTTGAATCCTGATGGTGCAGTGAGCAAGGGACTCATGTCTGAGCATACCCTTCCACGCCTATGGTGGACAAAACGATTCAGAAAAGGGGGTGGTGATGGACAGAGTATCTGAATTAAGCAGAACACTCCTACCCAGTCAACAGTTCAGGGCTTGATCCATCACCGTTTTTTAGCTCACTGCACCATCCCAGCTCAGAACCTGGCTACATCCAAATTAGTCTGTCCCTGGCCCAGTGCATCATGGGAACAGGGCAGACCAAACTACCAAGCCAATTCTTTTACTGGTAAGGAAACAAGCTTCTGGGGACCGGTTTCTGGCATTACAGCCATCTTCCGCCCGGCTTGCTTGAATCCTGATGGTGCAGTGAGCAAGAGACTCATGTCTGAGCATACCCTTCCACGCTTATGGTGGACAAAACGATTCAGAAAAGGGGGTGGTGATGGACAGAGTATCTGAATTAAGCAGAACACTCCTACCCAGTCAACAGATCAGGGCTTGATCCATCACTGTGTTTTAGCTCACTGCACCATCCCAGCTCAGAACCTGGCTACATGCAAATTAGTCTGTCCCTCGCCCAGTTCATCATGGGAACAGGGCAGACCAAACTACCAAGCCAATTCTTTTACTGGAAAGGAAACAAGCTTCCGGGGACCGGTTTCTGGCATTACAGCCGTCTTCGGCCCGGCTTGCTTGAATCCTGATGGTGCAGTGAGCAAGGGACTCATGTCTGAGCATACCTTCCACGCTTATGGTGGACAAAACGATTCAGAAAAGGGGGTGGTGATGGACAGAGTATCTGAATTAAGTAGAACACTCCTACCCAGTCAAGACATCAGGGCTTGATCCATCACCGTTTTTTAGCTCACTGCACCATCCCAGCTCAGAACCTGGCTACATGCAAATTAGTCTGTCCCTGGCCCAGTGCATCATGGGAACAGGGCAGACCAAACTACCAAGCCAATTCTTTTACTGGAAAGGAAACAAGCTTCCGGGGACCGGTTTCTGGCATTACAGCCGTCTTCGGCCCGGCTTGCTTGAATCCTGATGGTGCAGTGAGCAAGGGACTCATGTCTGAGCATACCCTTCCACGCTTATGGTGGACAAAACGATTCAGAAAAGGGGGAGGTGATGGACAGAGTATCTGAATTAAGCAGAACACTCCTACCCAGTCAACAGATCAGGGCTTGATCCATCACCGTTTTTTAGCTCACTGCACCATCCCAGCTCAGAACCTGGCTGCATGCAAATTAGTCTGTCCCTGGCCCAGTGCATCATGGGAACAGGGCAGACCAAACTACCAAGCCAATTCTTTTACTGGAAAAGAAACAAGCTTCCGGGGACCGGTTTCTGGCATTACAGCCATCTTCGGCCCGGCTTGCTTGAATCCTGATGGTGCAGTGAGCAAGGGACTCATGTCTGAGCATACCCTTCCACGCTTATGGTGGACAAAACGATTCAGAAAAGGGCGTGGTGATGGACAGAGTATCTGAATTAAGCAGAACACTCCTACCCAGTCAACAGATCAGGGCTTGATCCATCACCGTTTTTTAGGTCACTGCACCATCCCAGCTCAAAACCTGGCTACATGCAAATTAGTCTGTCCCTGGCCCAGTGCATCATAGGGAACAGGGCAGACCAAACTACCAAGCCAATTCTTTTACTGGAAAGGAAACAAGCTTCCGGGGACCGGTTTCTGGTATTACAGCCGTCTTTGTCCCGGCTTGCTTGAATCCTGATGGTGCAGTGAGCAAGGGACTCACATCTGAGCATACCCTTCCACGCTTATGGTGGACAAAACGATTCAGAAAAGGGGGTGGTGATGGACAGAGTATCTGAATTAAGCAGAACACTCCTACCCAGTCAACAGATCAGGGCTTGATCCATCACCGTTTTTTAGCTCACTGCACCATCCCAGCTCAGAACCTGGCTACATGCAAATGAGTCTGTCCCTGACCCAGTGCATCATGGGAACAGGGCAGACCAAACTACCAAGTCAATTATTTTACTGGAAAGGAAACAAGCTTCCGGGGACCGGTTTCTGGCATTATAGCCGTCTTCGGCCCGGCTTGCTTGAATCCTGATGGTGCAGTGAGCAAGGAACTCATGTCTGAGCATATGCTTTCACACTTATGGTGGACAAAACGATTCAGAAAAGGGGGTGGTGATCGACAGAGTATCTGAATTAAGCAGAACACTCCTACCCAGTCAACAGATCAGGGCTTGATCCATCACCGTTTTTTAGCTCACTGCACCATCCCAGCTCAGAACCTGGCTACATGCAAATTAGTCTGTCCCTGGCCCAGTGCATCATGGGAACAGGGCAGACCAAACTACCAAGCCAATTCTTTTACTGGAAAGGAAACAAGCTTCCGGGGACCGGTTTCTGGCATTACAGCCGTCTTCGGCCCGGCTTGCTTGAATCCTGATAGTGCAGTGAGCAAGGAACTCATGTCTGAGCATACCCTTCCACGCTTATGGTGGACAAAATGATTCAGAAAAAGGGGTGGTGATGGACAGAGTATCTGAATTAAGCAGAACACTCCTACCCAGTCAACAGATCAGGGCTTGATCCATCACCGTTTTTTAGCTCACTGCACCATCCCAGCTCAGAGCCTGGCTACATGCAAATTAGTCTGTCCCTGGCCCAGTGCATCATGGGAACAGGGCAGACCAAAATACCAAGCCAATTTGTTTACTGAAAAGGAAACAAGCTTCCGGGGACCGGTTTCTGGCATTACAGCCTTCTTCGGCCCGGCTTGCTTGAATCCTGATGGTGCAGTGAGCAAGGGACTCATGTCTGAGCATACCCTTCCACGCCTATGGTGGACAAAACGATTCAGAAAAGGGGGTGGTGATGGACAGAGTATCTGAATTAAGCAGAACACTCCTACCCAGTCAACAGTTCAGGGCTTGATCCATCACCGTTTTTTAGCTCACTGCACCATCCCAGCTCAGAACCTGGCTACATCCAAATTAGTCTGTCCCTGGCCCAGTGCATCATGGGAACAGGGCAGACCAAATTACCAAGCCAATTCTTTTACTGGTAAGGAAACAAGCTTCTGGGGACCGGTTTCTGGCATTACAGCCATCTTCCGCCCGGCTTGCTTGAATCCTGATGGTGCAGTGAGCAAGAGACTCCTGTCTGAGCATACCCTTCCACGCTTATGGTGGACAAAACGATTCAGAAAAGGGGGTGGTGATGGACAGAGTATCTGAATTAAGCAGAACACTCCTACCCAGTCAACAGATCAGGGCTTGATCCATCACCGTGTTTTAGCTCACTGCACCATCCCAGCTCAGAACCTGGCTACATGCAAATTAGTCTATCCCTCGCCCAGTTCATCATGGGAACAGGGCAGACCAAACTACCAAGCCAATTCTTTTACTGGAAAGGAAACAAGCTTCCGGGGACCGGTTTCTGGCATTACAGCCGTCTTCGTCCCTCCTTGCTTGAATCCTGATGGTGCAGTGAGCAAGGGACTCATGTCTGAGCATACCTTCCACGCTTATGGTGGATAAAACGATTCAGAAAAGGGGGTGGTGATGGACAGAGTATCTGAATTAAGTAGAACACTCCTACCCAGTCAACAGATCAGGGATTGATCCATCACCGTTTTTTAGCTCACTGCACCATCCCAGCTCAGAACCTGGCTACATGCAAATTAGTCTGTCCCTGGCCCAGTGCATCATGGGAACTGGGCAGACCAAACTACCAAGCCAATTCTTTTACTGGAAAGGAAACAAGCTTCCGGGGACCGGTTTCTGGCATTACAGCCGTCTTCGGCCCGGCTTGCTTGAATCCTGATGGTGCAGTGAGCAAGGGACTCATGTCTGAGCATACCCTTCCACGCTTATGGTGGACAAAACGATTCAGAAAAGGGGGAGGTGATGGACAGAGTATCTGAATTAAGCAGAACACTCCTACCCAGTCAACAGATCAGGGCTTGATCCATCACAGTTTTTTAGCTCACTGCACCATCCGAAGCTCAGAACCTGGCTACATGCAAATTAGGCTGTCCCTGGCCCAGTGCATCATGGGAACAGGGCAGACCAAACTACCAATACAATTCTTTTACTGGAAAGGAAACAAGCTTCCGGGGACCGGTTTCTGGCATTACAGCCGTCTTCGGCCCGCTTTCCTTGAATCCTGATTTTGCAGTGAGCAAGGGACTCATGTCTGAGCATACCCTTCCACGCTTATTGTGGACAAAATGATTCAGAAAAGGGGGTGGTGATGGACAGAGTATCTGAATTAAGCAGAACACTCCTACTCAGTCAACAGATCAGGGCTTGATCCATCACCGTGTTTTAGCTCACTGCACCATCCCAGCTCAGAACCTGGCTACATGCAAATTAGTCTGTCCCTCGCCTAGTGCATCATGGGAACAGGGCAGACCAAACTACCAAGCCAATTCTTTTACTGGAAAGGAAACAAGCTTCCGGGGACCGGTTTCTGGCATTACAGCCGTCTTCGGCCCGGCTTGCTTGAATCCTGATGGTGCAGTGAGCAAGGGACTCATGTCTGAGCATACCCTTCCACGCTTATGGTGGACAAAACGATTCAGAAAAGGGAGTGGTGATGGACAGAGTATCTGAATTAAGTAGAACACTCCTACCCAGTCAACAGATCAGGGCTTGATCCATCACCGTTTTTTAGCTCACTGCACCATCCCAGCTCAGAACCTGGCTACATGCAAATTAGGCTGTCCCTGGCCCAATGCATCATGGGAACAGGGCAGACCAAACTACCAAGCCAATTCTTTTACTAAAAAGGAAACAAGCTTCCGGGGACCGGTTTCTGGCATTACAGCCGTCTTCGGCCCGGCTTGCTTGAATCCTGATGGTGCAGTGAGCAAGGTCCTCATGTCTGAGCATACCCTTCCACGCTTATTGTGGACAAAACGATTCAGAAAAGAGGATGGTGATGGACAGAGTATCTGAATTAAGCAGAACACTCCTACCCAGTCAACAGATCAGGGCTTGATCCATCACCGTTGTTTAGCTCACTGCACCATCCCAGCTCAGAACCTGGCTACATGCAAATGAGTCTGTCCCTGGCCCAGTGCATCATGGGAACAGGGCAGACCAAACTACCAAGTCAATTCTTTTACTGGAAAGGAAACAAGCTTCTGGGGACCGGTTTCTGGCATTACAGCCCTCTTCGGCCCGGCTTGCTTGAATCCTGATGGTGCAGTGAGCAAGAGACTCATGTCTGAGCATACCCTTCCACGCTTATGGTGGACAAAACGATTCAGAAAAAGGGGTGGTGATGGACAGAGTATCTGAATTAAGCAGAACACTCCTACCCAGTCAACAGATCAGGGCTTGATCCATCACCGTTTTTTAGGTCACTGCACCATCCCAGCTCAGAACCTGGCTACATGCAAATTAGTCTGTCCCTGACCCAGTGCATCATGGGAACAGGGCAGACCAAACTACCAAGTCAATTCTTTTACTGGAAAGGAAACAAGCTTCCGGGGACCGGTTTCTGGCATTATAGCCGTCTTCGGCCCGGCTTGCTTGAATCTTGATGGTGCAGTGAGCAAGGGACTCATGTCTGAGCATACTCTTTCACACTTATGGTGGACAAAACGATTCAGAAAAGGGGGTGGTGATTGACAGAGTATCTGAATTAAGCAGAACACTCCTACCCAGTCAACAGATCAGGGCTTGATCCATCACCGTTTTTTAGCTCACTGCACCATCCCAGCTCAGAACCTGGCTACATGCAAATTAGTCTGTCCCTGGCCCAGTGCATCATGGGAACAGGGCAGACCAAACTACCAAGCCAATTCTTTTACTGGAAAGGAAACAAGCTTCCGGGGACCGGTTTCTGGCATTACAGCCGTCTTCGGGCCGGCTTGCTTGAATCCTGATAGTGCAGTGAGCAAGGGACTCATGTCTGAGCATACCCTTCCACGCTTATGGTGGACAAAATGATTCAGAAAAGGGGGTGGTGATGGACAGAGTATCTGAATTAAGCAGAACACTCCTACCCAGTCAACAGATCAGGGCTTGATCCATCACCGTTTTTTAGCTCACTGCACCATCCCAGCTCAGAGCCTGGCTACATGCAAATTAGTCTGTCCCTGGCCCAGTGCATCATGGGAACAGGGCAGACCAAAATACCAAGCCAATTTGTTTACTGGAAAGGAAACAAGCTTCCGGGGACCGGTTTCTGGCATTACAGCCTTCTTCGGCCCGGCTTGCTTGAATCCTGATGGTGCAGTGAGCAAGGGACTCATGTCTGAGCATACCCTTCCACGCTTATGGTGGACAAAACGATTCAGAAAAGGGGGTGGTCATGGACAGAGTATCTGAATTAAGCAGAACACTCCTACCCAGTCAACAGTTCAGGGCTTGATCCATCACCGTTTTTTAGCTCACTGCACCATCCCAGCTCAGAACCTGGCTACATGCAAATTAGTCTGTCCCTGGCCCAGTGCATCATGGGAACAGGGCAGACCAAACTACCAAGCCAATTCTTTTACTGGAAAGGAAACAAGCTTCCGGGGACCGGTTTCTGGCATTACAGCCGTCTTCGGCCCGGCTTGCTTGAATCCTGATAGTGCAGTGAGCAAGGGACTCATGTCTGAGCATACCCTTCCACGCTTATGGTGGACAAAATGATTCAGAAAAGGGGGTGGTGATGGACAGAGTATCTGAATTAAGAAGAACACTCCTACCCAGTCAACAGATCAGGGCTTGATCCATCACCGTTTTTTAGCTCACTGCACCATCCCAGCTCAGAGCCTGGCTATATGCAAATTAGTCTGTCCCTGGCCCAGTGCATCATGGGAACAGGGCAGACCAAAATACCAAACCAATTTGTTTACTGGAAAGGAAACAAGCTTCCGGGGACCGGTTTCTGGCATTACAGCCTTCTTCGGCCCGGCTTGCTTGAATCCTGATGGTGCAGTGAGCAAGGGACTCATGTCTGAGCATACCCTTCCACGCTTATGGTGGACAAAACGATTCAGAAAAGGGGGTGGTGATGGACAGAGTATCTGAATTAAGCAGAATACTCCTACCCAGTCAACAGATCAGGGCTTGATCCTTCACCGTGTTTTAGCTCACTGCACCATCCCAGCTCAGAACCTGGCTACATGCAAATTAGTCTGTCCCTCGCCCAGTTCATCATGGGAACAGGGCAGACCAAACTACCAAGCCAATTCTTTTACTGGAAAGGAAACAAGCTTCCGGGGACCGGTTTCTGGCATTACAGCCGTCTTCGGCCCGGCTTGCTTGAATCCTGATGGTGCAGTGAGCAAGGGACTCATGTCTGAGCATACCTTCCACGCTTATGGTGGACAAAACGATTCAGAAAAGGGGGTGGTGATGGACAGAGTATCTGAATTAAGTAGAACACTCCTACCCAGTCAAGACATCAGGGCTTGATCCATCACCGTTTTTTTAGCTCACTGCACCATCCCAGCTCAGAACCTGGCTACATGCAAATTAGTCTGTCCCTGGCCCAGTGCATCATGGGAACAGGGCAGACCAAACTACCAAGCCAATTCTTTTACTGGAAAGGAAACAAGCTTCCGGGGACAGGTTTCTGGCATTACAGCCGTCTTCGGCCCGGCTTGCTTGAATCCTGATGGTGCAGTGAGCAAGGGACTCATGTCTGAGCATACCCTTCCACGCTTATGGTGGACAAAACGATTCAGAAAAGGGGGAGGTGATGGACAGAGTATCTGAATTAAGCAGAACACTCCTACCCAGTCAACAGATCAGGGCTTGATCCATCACCGTTTTTTAGCTCACTGCACCATCCCAGCTCAGAACCTGGCTGCATGCAAATTAGTCTGTCCCTGGCCCAGTGCATCATGGGAACAGGGCAGACCAAACTACCAAGCCAATTCTTTTACTGGAAAAGAAACAAGCTTCCGGGGACCGGTTTCTGGCATTACAGCCATCTTCGGCCCGGCTTGCTTGAATCCTGATGGTGCAGTGAGCAAGGAACTCATGTCTGAGCATATGCTTTCACACTTATGGTGGACAAAACGATTCAGAAAAGGGGGTGGTGATCGACAGAGTATATGAATTAAGCAGAACACTCCTACCCAGTCAACAGATCAGGGCTTGATCCATCACCGTTTTTTAGCTCACTGCACCATCCCAGCTCAGAACCTGGCTACATGCAAATTAGTCTGTCCCTGGCCCAGTGCATCATGGGAACAGGGCAGACCAAACTACCAAGCCAATTCTTTTACTGGAAAGGAAACAAGCTTCCGGGGACCGGTTTCTGGCATTACAGAAGTCTTCGGCCCGGCTTGCTTGAATCCTGATAGTGCAGTGAGCAAGGGACTCATGTCTGAGCATACCCTTCCACGCTTATGGTGGACAAAATGATTCAGAAAAAGGGGTGGTGATGGACAGAGTATCTGAATTAAGCAGAACACTCCTACCCAGTCAACAGATCAGGGCTTGATCCATCACCGTTTTTTAGCTCACTGCACCATCCCAGCTCAGAGCCTGGCTACATGCAAATTAGTCTGTCCCTGGCCCAGTGCATCATGGGAACAGGGCAGACCAAAATACCAAGCCAATTTGTTTACTGGAAAGGAAACAAGCTTCCGGGGACCGGTTTCTGGCATTACAGCCTTCTTCGGCCCGGCTTGCTTGAATCCTGATGGTGCAGTGAGCAAGGGACTCATGTCTGAGCATACCCTTCCACGCCTATGGTGGACAAAACGATTCAGAAAAGGGGGTGGTGATGGACAGAGTATCTGAATTAAGCAGAACACTCCTACCCAGTCAACAGTTCAGGGCTTGATCCATCACCGTTTTTTAGCTCACTGCACCATCCCAGCTCAGAACCTGGCTACATCCAAATTAGTCTGTCCCTGGCCCAGTGCATCATGGGAACAGGGCAGACCAAACTACCAAGCCAATTCTTTTACTGGTAAGGAAACAAGCTTCTGGGGACCGGTTTCTGGCATTACAGCCATCTTCCGCCCGGCTTGCTTGAATCCTGATGGTGCAGTGAGCAAGAGACTCATGTCTGAGCATACCCTTCCACGCTTATGGTGGACAAAACGATTCAGAAAAGGGGGTGGTGATGGACAGAGTATCTGAATTAAGCAGAACACTCCTACCCAGTCAACAGATCAGGGCTTGATCCATCACCGTGTTTTAGCTCACTGCACCATCCCAGCTCAGAACCTGGCTACATGCAAATTAGTCTATCCCTCGCCCAGTTCATCATGGGAACAGGGCAGACCAAACTACCAAGCCAATTCTTTTACTGGAAAGGAAACAAGCTTCCGGGGACCGGTTTCTGGTATTACAGCCGTCTTTGTCCCGGCTTGCTTGAATCCTGATGGTGCAGTGAGCAAGGGACTCACATCTGAGCATACCCTTCCACGCTTATGGTGGACAAAACAATTCAGAAAAGGGGGTGGTGATGGACAGAGTATCTGAATTAAGCAGAACACTCCTACCCAGTCAACAGATCAGGGCTTGATCCATCACCGTTTTTTAGCTCACTGCACCATCCCAGCTCAGAACCTGGCTACATGCAAATTAGTCTGTCCCTGACCCAGTGCATCATGGGAACAGGGCAGACCAAACTACCAAGTCAATTATTTTACTGGAAAGGAAACAAGCTTCCGGGGACCGGTTTCTGGCATTATAGCCGTCTTCGGCCCGGCTTGCTTGAATCCTGATGGTGCAGTGAGCAAGGAACTCATGTCTGAGCATATGCTTTCACACTTATGGTGGACAAAACGATTCAGAAAAGGGGGTGGTGATCGACAGAGTATCTGAATTAAGCAGAACACTCCTACCCAGTCAACAGATCAGGGCTTGATCCATCACCGTTTTTTAGCTCACTGCACCATCCCAGCTCAGAACCTGGCTACATGCAAATTAGTCTGTCCCTGGCCCAGTGCATCATGGGAACAGGGCAGACCAAACTACCAAGCCAATTCTTTTACTGGAAAGGAAACAAGCTTCCGGGGACCGGTTTCTGGCATTACAGCCGTCTTTGGCCCGGCTTGCTTGAATCCTGATAGTGCAGTGAGCAAGGGACTCATGTCTGAGCATACCCTTCCACGCTTATGGTGGACAAAATGATTCAGAAAAAGGGGTGGTGATGGACAGAGTATCTGAATTAAGCAGAACACTCCTACCCAGTCAACAGATCAGGGCTTGATCCATCACCGTTTTTTAGCTCACTGCACCATCCCGGCTCAGAGCCTGGCTACATGCAAATTAGTCTGTCCCTGGCCCAGTGCATCATGGGAACAGGGCAGACCAAAATACCAAGCCAATTTGTTTACTGGAAAGGAAACAAGCTTCCGGGGACCGGTTTCTGGCATTACAGCCTTCTTCGGCCCGGCTTGCTTGAATCCTGATGGTGCAGTGAGCAAGGGACTCATGTCTGAGCATACCCTTCCACGCCTATGGTGGACAAAACGATTCAGAAAAGGGGGTGGTGATGGACAGAGTATCTGAATTAAGCAGAACACTCCTACCCAGTCAACAGTTCAGGGCTTGATCCATCACCGTATTTTAGCTCACTGCACCATCCCAGCTCAGAACCTGGCTACATCCAAATTAGTCTGTCCCTGGCCCAGTGCATCATGGGAACAGGGCAGACCAAACTACCAAGCCAATTCTTTTACTGGTAAGGAAACAAGCTTCTGGGGACCGGTTTCTGGCATTACAGCCATCTTCCGCCCGGCTTGCTTGAATCCTGATGGTGCAGTGAGCAAGAGACTCATGTCTGAGCATACCCTTCCACGCTTATGGTGGACAAAACGATTCAGAAAAAGGGGTGGTGATGGACAGAGTATCTGAATTAAGCAGAACACTCCTACCCAATAAACAGATCAGGGCTTGATCCATCACCGTGTTTTAGCTCACTGCACCATCCCAGCTCAGAACCTGGCTACATGCAAATTAGTCTGTCCCTCGCCCAGTGCATCATGGGAACAGGGCAGACCAAACTACCAAGCCAATTCTTTTACTGGAAAGGAAACAAGCTTCCGGGGACCGGTTTCTGACATTACAGCCGTCTTCGGCCCGGCTTGCTTGAATCCTGATGGTGCAGTGAGCAAGGGACTCATGTCTGAGCATACCTTCCACGCTTATGGTGGACAAAACGATTCAGAAAAGGGGGTGGTGATGGACAGAGTATCTGAATTAAGTAGAACACTCCTACCCAGTCAACAGATCAGGGCTTGATCCATCACCGTTTTTTAGCTCACTGCACCATCCCAGCTCAGAACCTGGCTACATGCAAATTAGTCTGTCTCTGGCCCAGTGCATCATGGGAACAGGGCAGACCAAACTACCAAGCCAATTCTTTTACTGGAAGGAAACAAGCTTCCGGGGACCGGTTTCTGGCATTACAGCCGTCTTCGGCCCGGCTTGCTTGAATCCTGATGGTGCAGTGAGCAGGGGACTCACATCTGAGCATACCCTTCCACGCTTATGGTGGACAAAACGATTCAGAATGATGCACTGGGCCAGGGACAGACTAATTTGCATGTAGCCAGGTTCTGAGCTGGGATGGTGCGGTGAGCTAAAAAACGGTGATGGATCAAGCCCTGATCTGTTGACTGGGTAGGAGTGTTCTGCTTAATTCAGATACTCTGTCCATCACCACCCCCTTTTCTGAATCGTTTTGTCCACCATAAGCGTGGAAGGGTATGCTCAGACATGAGTCCCTTGCTCACTGCACCATCAGGATTCAAGCAAGCCGGGCCGAAGACGGCTGTAATGCCAGAAACCGGTCCCCGGAAGCTTGTTTCCTTTCCAGTAAAAGAATTGGCTTGGTAGTTTGGTCTGCCCTGTTACCATGATGCACTGGGCCAGGGACAAACTAATTTGCATGTAGCCAGGTTCTGAGCTGGAATGGTGCAGTGAGCTAAAAAACGGTGATGGATCAAGCCCTGATCTGTTGACTGGGTAGGAGTGTTCTGCTTAATTCAGATACTCTGTCCATCACCACCCCTTTTTCTGAATCGTTTTGTCCACCATAAGCGTGGAAGGGTATGCTCAGACATGAGCCCCTTGCTCACTGCACCATCAGGATTCAAGCAAGCCGAGCCAAAGACGGCTGTAATGCCAAAAACCGGTCCCCGGAAGCTTGTTTCCTTTCCAGTAAAAGAATTGGCTTGGTAGTTTGGTCTGCCCTGTTCCCATGATGCACTGGGCCAGGGACAGACTAATTTGCATGTAGCCAGGTTCTGAGCTGGGATGGTGCAGTGAGCTAAAAAACGGTGATGGATCAAGCCCTGATCTGTTGACTGGGTTGGAGTGTTCTGCTTAATTCAGATACTCTGTCCATCACCAACCTTTTTCTGAATCGTTTTGTCCACCATAAGCGTGGAAGGGTATGCTCAGATGTGAGTCCCTTGCTCACTGCACCATCAGGATTCAAGCAAGCCGGGCCGAAGATGGCTGTATTGACAGAGACCGGTCCCCGGAAGCTTGTTTCCTTTCCAGTAAAATAATTGGCTTGGTAGTTTGGTCTGCCCTGTTCCCATGATGCACTGGGCCAGGGACTGACTAATTTGCATGTAGCCAGGTTCTGAGCTGGGATGGTGCAGTGAGCTAAAAAACGATGATGGATCAAGCCCTGATCTGTTGACTGAGTAGGAATGTTCTGCCTAATTCAGATACTCTGTCCATCACCACCCCCTTTTCTGAATCGTTTTGTCCACCATAAGCGTGGAAGGGTATCCTCAGATGTGAGTCCCTTGCTCACTGCACCATCAGGATTCAAGCAAGCCGGGCCGAAGACGGCTGTAATGCCAGAAATCGGTCCCCGGAAGCTTGTTTCCTTTCCAGTAAAAGAATTGGCTTGGTAGTTTTGTCTGCCCTGTTCCCATGATGCACTGGGCCAGGGACAGACTAATTTGCATGTAGCCAGGTTCTGAGCTGGGATGGTGCAGTGAGCTAAAAAACGGTGATGGATCAAGCCCTGATCTGTTGACTGGGTAGGAGTGTTCTGCTTAATTCAGATACTCTGTCCATCACCACCCCCTTTTCTGAATCGTTTTGTCCACCATAAGCGTGGAAGGGTATGCTCAGATGTGAGTCCCTTGCTCACTGCACCATCAGGATTCAAGCAAGCCGGGACAAAGACGGCTGTAATACCAGAAACTGGTCCCCGGAAGCTTGTTTCCTTTCCAGTAAAAGAATTGGCTTGGTAGTTTGGTCTGCCCTGTTCCCTATGATGCACTGGGCCAGGGACAGACTAATTTGCATGTAGCCAGGTTCTGAGCTGGGATGGTGCAGTGAGCTAAAAAACGGTGATGGATCAAGCCCTGATCTGTTGACTGGGTAGGAGTGTTCTGCTTAATTCAGATACTCTGTCCATCACCACCCCCTTTTCTGAATCGTTTTGTCTACCAGAAGCATGGAAGGGTATGCTCAGATGTGAGTCCCTTGCTCACTGCACCATCAGGATTCAAGCAAGCCGGGCCGAAGACGGCTGTACTGCCAGAAACCGGTCCCCGGAAGCTTGTTTCCTTTCCAGTAAAAGAATTGGCTTGGTAGTTTGGTCTGCCCTGTTCCCATGATGCACTGGGCCAGGGACAGACTAATTTGCATGTAGCCAGGTTCTGAGCTGGGATGGTGCAGTGAGCTAAAAAACGGTGATGGATCAAGCCCTGATCTGTTGACTGGGTAGGAGTGTTCTGCTTAATTGAGATACTCTGTCCATCACCACCCCCTTTTCTGAATCGTTTTGTCCACCATAAGCGTGGAAGGGTATGCTCAGATGTGAGTCCCTTGCTCACTGCACCATCAGGATTCAAGCAAGCCGGGCCGAAGACGGCTGTAATGCCAGAAACCGGCCCCCGGAAGCTTGTTTTCTTTCCAGTAAAAGAATTGGCTTGGTAGTTTGGTCTGCCCTGTTCCCATGATGCACTGGGCCAGGGACAGACTAATTTGCATGTAGCCAGGTTCTGAGCTGGGATGGTGCAGTGAGCTAAAAAACGGTGATGGATCAAGCCCTGATCTGTTGACTGGGTAGGAGTGTTCTGCTTAATTCAGATACTCTGTCCATCACCACCCCCTTTTCTGAATCGTTTTGTCCACCTTAAGCGTGGAAGGGTATGCTCAGATGTGAGTCCCTTGCTCACTGCACCATCAGGATTCAAGCAAGCCAGGCCGAAGACGGCTGTAATGCCAGAAACCGGTCCCCGGAAGCTTGTTTCCTTTCCAGTAAAAGAATTGGCTTGGTAGTTTGGTCTGCCCTGTTCCCATGATGCACTGGGCCAGGGACAGACTAATTTGCATGTAGCCAGGTTCTGAGCTGGGATAGTGCAGTGAGCTAAAAAACGGTGATGGATCAAGCCCTGATCTGTTGACTGGGTAGAAGTGTTCTGCTTAATTCAGATACTCTGTCCATCACCACCCCCTTTTCTGAATCGTTTAGTCCACCATAAGCGTGGAAGGGTATGCTCAGATGTGAGTCCCTTGCTCACTGCACCATCAGGATTCAAGCAAGCCGGGCCGAAGACGGCTGTAATGCCAGAAACCGGTCCCCGGAAGCTTGTTTCCTTTCCAGTAAAAGAATTGGCTTGGTAGTTTGGTCTGCCCTGTTCCCATGATGCACTGGGCCAGGGACAGACTAATTTGCATGTAGCCAGGTTCTGAGCTGGGATGGTGCAGTGAGCTAAAAAACGGTGATGGATCAAGCCCTGATCTGTTGACTGGGTAGGAGTGTTCTTCTTAATTCAGATACTCTGTCCATCACCACCCCCTTTTCTGAATCGTACAGTAAATACGGAGCATCCATAGTGACACAAGGAGGGCACAGTGAAAACTGTTGCATTGCTGTTTTTACGTATCGATGCAACAGTTTTCATGAATGAGCCCCCGGAGCTCTTCGTACAATAATAATAATAATAATAATAAAGGGGGTTGTAAAGCGCATGGTGACGCCATCCCGGCGTGTCCCCGCGCTGTGGAGAGAGAGGCAGATGAAAGTGAGAGGCTGGAAACTAGAGGGTATACAGGTAGGTCTTTAATAGTTTCCTAAATTTAGTTTCAGTGTCCGCTAGCCTGATATTCATTGGAAGAGAGTTCCATTTGTTGGCTGTTGTTCAAGATAAATGGTCTCGCTGAAGTCTATAGTGGCCTGAGACTTTTCATATTTACACTGATTGACCGTTTAGCTTCTCCAGTACTGTTAAATGCACAATTGCCAGAAGAGAACTCAAGAACAGATCCAAATGGCCACACACAGAATCCAAATCGGTTGATACACTGTGAAGCATTGCTGGACTGTTTCCAAAAGTTGTCAGCAGAATCCTGATGTGGTAGCCGATTTATTTTTGTAGTGTTAGATCGAGATTAATCAGGGTAAAGCATTGGCTAGATAATCAATTTATCAAGAATTACTTTGTGAGTTCCTGAGCTTTGAGTCTTTTACCCCCACTTCAACTCCCTGAGTAAGCCTTGGACTGCTAATCTTGCGGCCCTGACAGTTGAAAACGAAAGTGTACTTGGTGCTTTGGTTTGCATACAGCCCCAGGACATCAGACGACCCAATGCCCATAATTAGTGCCCAGAAATCAATGCGTGTCCTGTGGTTCCTGAACCATTACCAACAATCATGTTCCAGTTGGTGCATACATTCCTTAACCTCACAACTTTCAACGGATTCACATAAAGCTGTTAGATAAAGTTTGTCATTGCACACACCTTCGTATACTAAGGATTTTGTAAATCCGCGAACCATCTGTGACTACATTGTGCGGCAATTAGGCTATTTTTCCCCTGGGTAAAATTTTTAATCTCATTAATCTTCTCAGAGATCTCATACTATGCCTTGCATGGAGGCTAAATCATAGGTTTGTCTCCTGGGCATAATTACACCAGGGCTGCTGGTGATTATACTTATGGAAGTCCACTTTTTTTTTAAAAAGAACTATCAGCACAGTCATCTACTGTCAACTGTTAATGCTGCTTGCTTAAGTTACAACTGTGAAGAGTGCGGATTCTTATATTTCCAATGTAGTGTTTTTAAACTCTATATCAGATGCTGTTTGGGCATTTAGCACACATAATGTATTCCATAATAAACTCTGCAATTTCAATTTTGTCTTGGTTGCCTCATATACCACTACACAATGGCCTTTTGGCCTTATGGACAGCTGGTCAATCAACAGTGATCATTCTGCATCAAGGGTATCATGGTTCCTGTGCTTTCTAGCTCATTTCAGGAGTGCATCGTCCTTGTTCTCAGAAGAGTGTGTCTTTGTGTAGGCACACACTACTGTCTTGTTCTTTGCTCCCACAGGTGACTTTCCAGAATGCTCATTGGCCCAGCCTTTGTTAAATGATGCTTAAATGCCATGGGCATCTATGTGGATAAACAGATGCTCATCTCTGCTGCAATGCTCAGCGGGGACACCTTACTCTACAGTGGCTCTGAGAATCTACTAATTACCAGTTTGTTCCTTATAAGGACCCTTACCGGCAACCCAACACATTAGCTAACACATGATGGAAGCTTTGTTAGAAAATGCTGCTGGCTATGGTCTTTTTGCAAAATGTGAAGATCTGCTAATAGGCATGAAGCTGAATGAATCCGGACAGTAATACCTGGATCAAGTTCAATACCTGCATCACTGAAATCGCCCACTGAATGAAGACCAACTCTCTGAACCGGGACACCGACAAGACTGAAATCATGATCTTCAGGTGAAACACTTCACTGTGGGCCCCCACCTGGTGGCCAACAGAGCTAGGATCAACACCCATCGCTACCGCCCCTGCTAAGAATCGTCATCAACAGCAAATTCTATATGACTGCCCAGGTCAATGCCATCACTGCCTCAAGCTTCTATACCCTGAAAATGCTGAGGAAGATTTTAAAGGGGCTCCCAGTCAGCACCCAGAAAACTGTCACACACGCCCTTGTCATAAGCAAGCTGGACTATGGGAGCACCCTCTATGCCGGAATCAACAAAAACTCACCATAAGGCTCTAGACCATTCAGAGCTCGGCAGTCAGACTCACTCACCTCCCGCACCACACTCTCATTACACCACACCTGAAGGAGCTCCCCTGGCTCCCAATACACAAATTAGCACTATTACAACTTTTCACCCACACTTTAAAAGTACTACATAACACTATGCAGCATAACTCAACAATCACGTCTGCTTTCAAAAACCTTCCAGACACCTCTGCTTATCCAGACTCCTACTTGCATACAAAAATGGAAAAGCAAATCAGGCAGTCACACCTTCTCCTATGTCGCCCCTAAAGTGCGGAATAACCTGCCACTACGCATAAGAGCCTCTTCCTCATTTATTTTTTTAAAATATATTTATTTTTATTAAGACAAGGCATCAACAATAAAAATCACAGTACAGAAGAGACACTTTTCCACATTACATTACGTCATCGAGGAGGGGGGGAACGGGGTACATACACATCAAGAACTTAAGGGGATGTGGAAAATTCAATAACGGAGTCTCTAGGCGGTACACAGATCTCCCCCCTATACCGGTTCCATGGTTCCCACACTGACGTCCACTTTCGAGGCCGGCCTCTCGCTATGTAAACCGTCATTTCACAAAACATACACCAATCCATGTCTTCTTTCCATCCCTCAAGGGTAGGAACCCGCTTGGATCTCCACAGCTGAGCAATATTTCTCTTCGCAATCATATAACCGAGTGTTGCCCAATTATTCTGTACCAAGTTAAGATCTGTGGGCTCCCAAATATTCAGGAGGCATCTCCCTGCCTCCGGCAATATTGCCACCCCCCAAGATCTCATGCATAGTGTTGTGGATCCCACCCCAATACTCCAGTATATACTGACATTCCGAAAGGACATGGAGGAACGTACCCACAAGACCACTCTTCCGTCTGCACAGCTCTGTTGCAGATAGCCCCATCTGAACTAAGCGGGGCCCTGTGACATAAACCCTGTGTAGTATCTTCAACTGAACAAGCCTCAGTCACGCTGGGATCGCAACTTCCTTCGGCGAAGACACAGCAGATTGCCAGTCCTCATCGTCCAATTCAATGCTGTCCCGCATCCATTTATCCCTCAGAGCTGTGAGGAGATCCGCTCTATGATTAATCAATTTCTTATAGATCAGGGACATAGTCTTCTCAAGCAAAAGGCCATCTAGAATCCTATCCTCAAGATGTGAGGCCTCTGGAAGGTCCGTATCCACAGGCAGGGCCGCCTTCAATGCATGCCGGACCTGTGCATAGCGAAAGTACTCAGTTCTACTCAGGCAAATTTGGCCTGCAGGTCTTCAAATGTTTTAATCCTCCCTTTATCCCAGATGTCTCCGATGGTTGAAATCCCTATCAAATCCCACTTGTCAAAACCTCTTGTGTTCCAAAACTTTCCCAATTTCTCAGAGTCATACAGTGGAGTGGCTAGTGTCAATCGGTCCCTCCATCCCAACGAACTTGTGGCGTCGTGCCAGATCCAAACCGCATGTTTAGTTGGCCCTGTCAAGCGCAATTTCGCTGACTTAGCATATGATGCTCTATTGTAATTACCTCCAGGGAGAAGCTACCTATCCATAGCGTATCCGGGATCCGCGACAGACCCATAAGTGCCCTGGTTAATGGCTGCAAGCTGGGAAGCTCAGTAATATCGTTTGATGTCAGGGAGAGCCACACCGCCAGCATACCATGGAAGCGTCAATTTTGCCAAAGCAATACGATGTCTTCCCTCCCATAATAGACTACGCTGCAACCCTTCCACCTCACGAAAATAACTAGCAGGCACTATATTTAAAGTATTCTGAAGGGCATACAGAAACCGAGGCAGAGACATCATTTAAAAGAGGACTGCACGCCCCAAGAGGGAAAGAGGAAGTTTCTTCCAATTAATCGTATTGCTCCTTAGTCTCTGCAACGGGGGAAGGAGATTCCTTGCATACCGGACCGCCGGGTCCAAGGAAATGTTAATCCCCAAATACTTAAAACCGCCCGTAGCGATCTGAATCGGACAATTTCGCGGAGGGATCTTCCTCATTTCTTGAACTTCAGAAGAAGCTGAGGACCTAGTTTAGTCTGTAGTCCCACTAGGTCCTAGGTTTGGCTATACTCACACCTGCTCAGGGCCAGTATGCCCTCCCGGGTGGCAGTACACTATGAATCTGTGTAGTATTTAAAATGTATTCAGACACCTGACCATATCAAGCGCCAAGGTCCAGTTGCTCTAACGATCTACCACAGTGACTCCTAACCTTGTACCTTTCATTGGCGCACTACTCCCTCACATCCTACATATGCAGTTATCATTTCATACATTCCATTCGATACATTAACTCCTCACAGAGAACGACACCATATTTAATGTGTGGGTGAGCTTCAAAATAGGCTATGAAAAAGCCATTAATAAAGATCAGTGGGCTGAGCAGCTGCCCAGATACCCACTGGTTCGAAACCCAGCAAAATGAGTTAAACCTTTCATCCTTTCAAGGCCGATAGACTAAGAACCATTGTGTAAGGAATAATAAAGGCTTTATATATATCTTTTGGCATACAACTGCATAGAAGCCACTACACTGAACTGCAACTACACTGACCAGTCAATAATGTGATTAGAAACTATACTGACAACAGAATATGGTACACCTGTATTAACCCACAACTAAGTCTTATCCTAGCTAGACCCTAACACCAAACCCTCATGTGAGCCTAACCCTAGCACCATCATTCTAACCAGGGCCGGACTGGCAACCGAAACCGAACCTAGCAAAGAGCTTGGCTGGCCTGAGGAGGGGGAAAAAGTGGGTTGGCTCGTACAAAGCTTTGTCCCACCTTTGTTGCTGTGGACCTATATAGCAGCTATGCTGCAAATCGAGCCCCCAGTACCAAAAAAGTCCCCCCCCCAGGGGTCTAAAATCAGCCCCCACCCTAGGGGTTCACCGGGGAAACTCCTGGTGCCTACTACGGCCAGTTTAGCCCTGTTTCTAACCCCATGCCTCACCGTTCTCTTTACTGTAACCTTAATAGTGACCTAACTATCACATGCAATAGAGCTGGCCAATTATTGCCACCACACCAGAACATCCGTTACACTCAACTTCACTCTGATGCTATCAGATGCATAAATGCCGTGGACACAACCCCTGACACCAGTACGGACACAATAGAGCTGGAAACCACACAGTGGCAAATTGTTGCCACCTCAACAGAATAGCTATTAAAGTCATAGTTATACTTTGCCATACAACATTAGTACACATTAGACACAACAGAACTGCAAGCCAATAGCTGGCTAACAGTTTGCCACCTCAAAAGCACATCCATATTCTCACACAATCTTATATGTAAACCACCCACATTTCAATGTGTATCTACCACAATCACATTGCATACAACATTGCATTAAGGTATCATAAGAACAACAACAGGTATCCATGCACAGCACCAGAAGGAAACATAAGACTAAGTCCTTTGCTACACACATCCATGCATGTATTGATTTACACTGACCCATAACAGGATCTAGCCTTCCACTCAGTGCTTAATTTGTAAAGAAAAGTAAGTACCAGGGCCCTTCTCAAGAGGCCATTGCGATGTGTGGCACCCATTGCCCTTCGACAATTCAGACTATCTCAGGCCACCAAAGCTTTAAGAATGTCATGAATGGCAGGTATCATTCATTTTTAATATATATTGAAGTATTAAGCATTGTTCTTGTACGCATCTCAAAACACAAAAAGCTCCACCATGTGGTGGAGTGTCATTAGGATCAATGTTAAAAATTAAATGCCAGTGCTAAGCACTGGAAACTACAGGCTCAAATTAAGCACTATTCCCACACAATCTATTCCATCACCTAACTATACAAAATAATACACTGACCTTGTTAGCCACTATCCAATATGATTCACCTTTAGGCAATACAGGACACAACATACAGAATGTCTTCTATTGATTTTGAGTCTGATGAACAAGAATCTGAGAACTGGAAAGGGTACTCGGTTTTCAAAAGGACCGCATAAATAATAGAATGGCACCATGCAAATGCATGTAACTTATGAAAATAAAAGAAATGATTTATGAAAACCTTCCTTGTACACTAGCATGAAAGTTGAGAGCAGTAATAATGCAGCTCGATGCAGCTTTTAGGCTACACAACTCTTAATTTTAGAATAGGTATCCAATCAGTAAGAACTCTTAGGGGATCTGTCCTTTCCCCTTTAGCATGTGTCTTGAAGCTTTGGGTATAAACAGGAACTTTCTCAGTCTGTGATTAAGTTGACCTGAGACCTTCACGCACTGACCATATGTAAACTCATATGATAGGTGCCTGTAGAACAATAGGGTGATTTACCTTCATGCTACAGCATGAGACTCCTTTCATAAAAATGTATAGCGTTGCATAGTTAGGGAAGTAGGATGGAACTACTTGCATATACAATACTTATCAAATATCAATAAAGTACTACTGTAAAAATAATACGGGGGCAGCTCCTCCGCTAAGGCAGAGGAGTGTCGCCCCACTTCTCTTTGGGCAGAGAAAATAAAATAATAACATAGTTATTAGCATTTTATTTTTCACAGGTTTGGTGCTTGGTTAAGGCGGGCGGGGCTGGTGGCACAGGAAAAGGAGTGGTTTGCACATGACTTCTTGGCCTGCTGTCTCGGGCCCGCCAACCAGTCATGCGCACTTTGCATATTCCCCACCAGGCTGCATTTACACAGCCTTGTGGGGCCCCCAGTCGCCATCCGAGTTCCGTTCCACAGCACTCAGACCAATCACAGTTCTGCATTGCAGAGTTGTGATTGGCTATGGGGAACCTGTGTTCTTCCTGGGTCTGAGACTCGCTGGAGAAGGGAGGAGAGACGCCGTCGGTGGAAGAGGTAAGTGGTATATTTTTTTGTCCTCCTCAGCCTATGCCCCTTCTCCCCACTCCTCCTCCACCCACATCCCCTGCCAGCCGCTACTGAAAAAATAACATTAAACTCAAATACTGCAAAGGCAAACTCACATGCATATTTTAAATAAAACAAAACATTTAATAAACATATAGGTAAAATTCGCTGTTTGTCCAAACTAATGCACTTAAACATAAAGATTGAATTTTGGTGATGAATGGAAATACAAAAAGGAAACTGCATCAATAAGGGGAAATGGCTTCGGGAGGTCTCTTGGGCACCGCAGGCACACATGGATGCCGAGCTGTATCTTTTCCCAATTCCAGGGGCCACACTGAGAATCCGGAACAGCATTGGCATAAGCGGGAGGTTGATAATATCCCCTTTCCCATTGATACCCTTATAGGGAAACAGGAGCTTAATACCAGTCAGAAAGGTAAATCATCTGGACTTGGAGAGATGGGGCTGCAAAATAGAGAGAGATGAGTACAGAGGGGGAGCTCAAGTCGTTTGAACAAGCGAGAGAGGACTTCAATCTGTCTGGTGTTGAACGACTTGGATCTATGCAAATCCAGCAGGATTCAATGTCCCAAGATAACAAACATGATCATGAGGGTCATGCCATATCATTCATCCATTGAAAACTGAGTTCCTCAAAGGCTTTGGAGAAGTTTCTACTCCAGAAGGCATGGGAGAGAGAATCATCGATAACCTTAGACCAAAAACATCAGAAAGATATTCTACCACTGCCATCACCTTTGTAGGATCAGTGTGGAGGGAGGTCTTCTAAAGACCCTACACCATTAGCATCTCACCCTATCGGCACTAGGAGATGTGGGACACCTGAAAGGTAGTTCATGCTAGAGGGGAATGTACATTAACACACATTCAAGGACCTACCCTCTGATCCTTGTAGAAAGAGGGTGCAAAGGTATTCAAGGAAGCTAGAGAGTCCTATTTTGGGAAATATTCAGAGGTTATACGATACAATTTTTTTTTATTTCGGCAGATGCCATAAAAGAGAACAGCAGTAGTGCATAAAAACAGTGCAATAGATAACAATAAAAAATAGTACAAATAGCAGCAGATTGATCCTCAAGATAAAAACAGTTCATATATGCTCGACACAGGAAAAAGCGTACAATGGTTAAGAAAATAAATACATTTCATAAATGATTTAAAACAGTATAAAAAGACAGTATGAGACCGTAGGCAAACCGTGCTTAAGTTCGGGCAATTAGGAGCCTGCGCTTATGCCACATGGCAGCCAGAAATTTTGAAACAGCACATACGGTCGGGCCAGTTGTGTCGGTTTTGAATATTCTAAATGCATACGAGCAATGTTTGAGAGCTACGTTTTTACATTGGGGAACAATCCATTAGTTCCTGGCCTTACAATACCCTGGGCAAAAAAACAACACGTGTATTTCGCTTTCAGTGTCACATCTGCAAGCCGGAATATTTTTTGGAGTAGAGGCTGACCACCTACTAGTATAGGCTCGCAGTGGAAGTACACCATGTCTCCACTGAAGACATCATTTCTTTGCTAACACAGTATATATGTCATCGAGGAACTGCTCAAATAAGTAGAAATCTTTATTTTGCAAAAAGGAAACAGTGATTGAGCCTAGGTGGGAGTTGGATAAAGCAGCATTCTGTCTGTCTGCACGGAATATATGTGTTAATTGAGTGCGAGACAGTCGTCTGCAACCATTCTCTGGGTCTGACCACAATTCAGGAATCTCTAGCCTGGTGAATTCCTTTCTTATATAGGCGAGCCAGGGAAAGTTGCCTGAGCCTGTAGCAGTCACAATTTCCTTGAGTTCCTCATTGTAATGTGTAATCTCCGGGGTAACCCAGAGCCTACGCCAAAATCTCAGGGGTTTTATGGCTAACTCTTTGTCAATAGGTCTAATTCCCAAGTCCAACCTAAGAGAAAGCAGTGGGGAGCTAGATGGTAAGGCCAACTATCCTCTTAGAAATTTATTTTCAGTTTTGGTGATTTCAGACCTATTACAGAATCCCCAGAGTTCTCCCCCATACATAATAGCTCCCCTGGCTTGTGTTTTGTAAACCTCCAATGGTGGTCTCACAGGTTGAATAGTGGACTTGTTGGAGAGCCTAAGGATTCCGCTGGAGAGTTGCACCAATTTGAGTTGTGACTATCTGCTGGGGTCCCCATGTCAGGTTTTCATTTAAAGTCACCCCCAAGTAGTCAAAAGTGTTTACCCTCTCTAGCATGATTTCCCCTAAACTTGGGTTTGGACGTGAGGTTCTTGGTGGATTGAAGATCATGAATTTTGTTTTTGAAATATTGATCTTCAAACCTCTAACTATGCAGAACTCATGGAAGCCATCCAAAATTCGCTGAACACCCATTGGGGATTTGGAGAGCAAGAGGGTATCGTCAGCAAACATGATCGCTGGGACACTGTTGCCTGCCAACTTTGGGGCATCGTTGTTCTGGATTCCGTTAAGGTGGCCAATTACCCCGTTAACATAGAGGCAAAACAGTGTTGGCGCAAGTATGCAACCCTGCCTTACCCCCCTACCTACTAGAAATCTGGATGAAAGCTTGCCATTTTTTCCACATCTGACTTGGCCAAAATTAACCTTGTGCAACCTGATCAATATGATCAGGAGATAAGTAGGAACGCCAAGGTCAGTCAGAACAGCCCAGAGTTTCCCCCGAGGTACAAGATCGAAGGCTGAACGGAGGTCAACGAACACCATATAGAGGCTGCCACCCTTAATTCTCACCGTTTTCCAGTACAATAATTGTAGAGGGAAAATTTGGTCAACGTGGAGGTGTTCTTTCTAAACCCTGCCTGGTAGGGACTAAGAATTGCAGACTCATCGATCCAGTCCAGCAACCGGTCCAAGATGAGCCTTGCAAAGATCTTTTGAGGGACGTCAATAAGACTAATCGGTCGGTAGTTGGTGGGGAGCAGAGGAGAGCCCTTCTTAAATATGGGCACTATCTCTGCGCCCAACCAAGTACATGGGACCGACATGCCGTTCATAACAGCGTTGAACAATATCTGGAGATATGGGCCCCAGATTTAGGGCTCGTGTTTGAAAAGGTCCCCTGGTAATTTGTCCAACCCTGGGGCTCTCCCTGAAGCAAGTTTTGAGATAGCATTACAAACTTCAGGGACCGTGAACTCTATCACCTCCATGTCCACCGGCAGAGTGGGGAGAGCAAACGGTTCCTCTATGCACTCAGGGAGGCCCTGCGTAGAGTATAACGCCCGATTGTCAGACCCTCCAGGATATCGTGATTTCGCGATTTGCCACGAAATCGGCACTTTAGTAAAAATGCCGCGATTTTTACAGAAGTGCCCGCGAAATCGGCACTTTTGTAGGAATCGCAGCATTTTTACAAAAGCCGCCTATATCCTGAGGGGGGTCTGACTTACGTTGTTTATTGGGGCGGGCGGGAAGGACACAGAAGCACGAAAGAATAACTTTCAGGGCTTAATGGGGCATTAGCAGCTCACAGCGACGGGCTTTGAAGTGCCCCTCCTGCGTCTGGCTCCCCGCTGGAGACCCTCCGGGTGACTGGGGTGAGGCCCCGCCCTCTCCCCTGGAGCCGAGGGTCGAAAGAAAGGGCGATTTACAATTTAGTGAATGTCCCTCTGCTCAGCACATCTCTTGAGATGGGTGTTATTTATACTCTGAAAGGGGGGGGGAGGAGTAACTCACAGACTCGGCCTTTCACCCGTGCAATGTTAGTAAACATTCCGTAATAGGGGTGGTTATTTTCAGTGCCTGGGAACAGCAGGAGTGCGAAATTAGCATCTTGCTACAAAAAAAGAAGATTAAGTATTGTGAACTCTTATCATTGCGCTGCACATACTAATTCATGAAATATGCTTTTAGCTCTTGCAGTCTCCCCGTAGAAGTTCGTGATGTTATTATCAACACATCTACCGGGGCTGAGTAAGCTGCCACGTGACCTCACGCACCAGAATCCTTGCTTTGGAGGAATCATATCTCTTTAAGCAGACTGCCCGGCTCGGTGCACGATCAGACAGCAGGAAGTGCAAGCTGCAGTCTACAGCGCCTCGAAAGCAGAGACTTGCTGCAGAAGCCGCGCGGTTGCCGCCCGTGATCTTTTAAATCAATATAGATATATTGTAATCGTCACGGTTAGAATCAGAAATGGGGCGGAAAGTGACCGTGGCCACGTGTGCCCTGAACCAGTGGGGTCTGGATTTTGAAGGAAACTTGGAAAGAATTGCAAAAAGTTTTGAAATTGCAAAGGAAAAAGGTGCCAGATACAGACTTGGACCAGAACTGGAAATATGTGGTTATGGTTGCGCAGATCACTATTACGAAAGTGATACCCTTCTACATTCATTCCAAGTCCTGGCCAAGCTCCTGGAAATGCCTGTCACCCAAAACATAATCTGCGATGTGGGCATGCCTGTGATGCACAGAAATGTCCGGTACAACTGTAGAGTGATCTTCCTAAACAAAAAAATTCTCCTGATTCGACCAAAGATGGCCTTGGCAAATACAGGGAACTACAGAGAGCTGCGCTGGTTTTCACCCTGGAGCAAACCAAGGCACGTGGAAGAATACTTTTTACCAAGGATGATACAAGAGGTGACCGGACAGGAAACAGTGGCCTTCGGGGATGCGGTTATAGCCACTGTAGCACCTCGAGTACTGTACTCCAAGGCGCCCTTTTTGACGAGCGCAGGCACGTGAGGGTGGGTACCTATATATAAATATTGATGGCATGTCCATGTAGAAGGGGGCACTCGAGCCTTATGCGGGCCTCAAGCTGTAGGAAAAGGAAATTACTTAAACCCACATTCAAGAGTGTTTCTATGGAGGAATGCTTACATTAGTATACATTCATAGCTTCATGTTGTTAAATAACTAAAAAAACGAAGATATCTGTGTTTGTTGTAGGAAAAATGGCCAAGTAAAATGCCGCAAAATTGCCGCTAAATTTCCATATTTGTGCCGCTAAATTTCCATTTTTGTGCCGCTAAATTTGCTAATCCATGCCGCTATATCCTGGGGGGTCTGGATAGTGTCCTTCCCATGCCTCTGGGGCTATGTTAGATTCAATAGCTACCTTTGGCGCAGTGCATCCATTATGGATAATGGTCCAGAATTTACGTGGGTCTTTATTTGCCAGCGCCAGTGATAGATTGGACCATTTCTCTTCGTGCTACTCTATCTTAGCACATTTAGTCATATGTTTATAGTGTGTCCTCAAGGTTTTAATAGCTGGTCTATTGTTCTCTTTGACTGCATGCAGTAGCTCAGATTTAGCCTTCCTGCATGCAGAATTATACCAGGAATGTGGGGGCGCCTTTTTTACTCTTCCTGACACCCAGGGATTAAGAATCTCGCCCAGCTTTCTCAATAGATTCTCGTGGAGAAATTCCGATTTACTGAAATACTCCGACGATGGAGGTTGATTAATTAATGTCTCAACCTCCGTAAATAAGGGGATTACAAGGCTGTACAGTTTCCCTAATTGATTTGGGTGTTCCAATAGATTTTGCCATTTGACTCTGCGTCTGTCGTTGGAAACAATAAGAGTATCATCATTAGCACCGGAGGCTGAAGAGCCCTTGCTATTGCTGTATAGTGGGCCCAAATCTAAAATTAGTGCGTTATGATCACTATCTGCTCTATCAAAAACAGTAAAATCATTGACAAGTGGCCATAACCTGGTTTCAACTAAAATGTAATCAATAAGAGACATGTGTCCAGGCTTGTTATAAGTATATTTAGCTGGAGTGTCCGAAAGAGTTCGGCCATTACATGCTCTTAAAGAGTTATTTAGGGTGAGTGCCGTAATTTGAATCACCAACGGCGTCCAAGCCTTAGGTGGTGGGACCAGGGATAAGGGTATCGACCAATGATCGTCCTCTGAAGTCAACACTTCATCATTTAAGCCTTTTAGGGATGCAAAGTGACAGTTAAAATCACCACCGACCACCAAGCGAGTGTCACTCGGGATTGTGGGGATGAAGAGGGCTAGGTCCTCAATGCTAATAGACTCATTGCTTATACTGACAGGTCGAGAATAAACATTGATTAATGCAAGTTTGGAAGCATTAGGCCAGTTGAGAACTACACAATGGATGTCTCTAGAATGGGTTTCTATAGCTTTAACACTACAGCCAAGATGGATACCAACCCAAATAATCAGGCCCCCGGAGGGGCGGCCTTTCCCTCCCCAGGCAGCCGGCACACCGAATGCCGCAAAACCGATCCGGTTTTGCACGGTGCGGGCCCGCGTCTCCTGAAAGAGACATACGTCAGCGCTATCTACAAAAGAGCCTTATTCTGGGCAGATCATCTTGTTATGGAGCCCGGCCAGATTCCAAGATAGTATTTTGAGTGAATCTGGGCCTGTGCCCGCATCCAGGCCACCAGCCGAATTCGTACTTCCTGCATTAGTCTGAGTTACTGAACACACTCTAGTCACCAGTTGTGTGTCATCCAGTACTGTCAGAGTCCCAGAGTCTCTACCACTAACAACAGAATATTGGGTATTACTGGGACAGGGTAGGATTATTTCATTCAGACCATTCAGTCCCTCCAGCCTCGCCCCAGTTAAGCTCTGCCTGTTCCCTTCTTGAGGAATTTCTCCCAGTATTCCCTCAGATTCAATTGAATCCCGCTTTGTTTTATCCGGGATGCGCCCTAGTCAATCAACCAGATCCAATCCGCTGTATCTATTATGCAGGGAAATTGTCGCAGGGCCAACAAACTCGACAGTTTCCCCTCGTGCGGGTCCATCCAATCGGCGACCCACCTGTATCCATGGTTGGCCGGAGCCAGTGTTGGTGTGAAGTTGTCCCGGGGGATAAAAATATGCCAGGGGGAGCGGTTGGATAGCAGTTGCAAGACAAGGGTGAGGCCATTGGCAAATGTGGTGTACTATCTGTATTTTTCTAAAATTTATCAAAATGCAATCCCCCTTTACATCCTTCTCCCTTCGGCTCACCCATGACACCCTACGAACAAATAAAATTTCACTAGTCACGGTTGGAGGGAGTGGTCTATTTTTGTTTAACCAATCCACAACTTTATTTTTGAGTGAGCTCCGGAACCCCAGCGAGAACCCCCACGTATGGGCTTGATTGAGGCGGCAAATCAATTATCACGGGCTTGGGGTTACTAGTGCGTTGTTTCTGTTTGGGTGCCTTAGTATCAGGGCTTGTGTTGGAATTAAGTCTTGTGTTTGGAGCTTGCCCCGTATTACAAACAACACCCGCACTCCCTCTCATATCCCTCTCCACTCTCCCAACATCTGGTACAATAGGATCTGGTATGACTGGCCTACCCACCCCCGCATCATTGTGGTTTGTGAGTGCTGGTGTAACTATATCTGCAATATTGCCCATAGTATTTGGGCCATCAAGATCTACAGATGCAAGTTTATCATCGGTTTTGGACAAATTAGCGACATCCCCTACAATGTGGGTTAGAACATTGGTTACAGACGCTAAACTAGCTTCAATAGCGGCCAATCTAAGAGTAAGGGGTAACAAAAGATCAGTAAAAAACGCCCCCATTTTAACCCAGAAAGCATCATTTACAAAAGTCATTTTGGGCAAATACTGGGTCGGGTGGCGCCCGTTCAGGTGCACCTAGTACTACTTCCAAGTCTTCAGAAAGAACCGGGGATACCCGGACCACGTCGTCCGACCCCGGGTTCGTAGGTTTACTGCGACTGTGGTTCTTTTGAAGTGCTATTTCCCGTTTCTTTTTAGTCGCCCCCTGCATTAGCAGGGAATGATCTTTTCTGCTCTTTGAAGTAATAGTCCTTGATCTTGTTAAAGGGGGCGATGCCTGTGCCGAAGCCATTGCTTCTATGGCTATGCTTGGAGAGGCCGTCGCTGTTAAATTGGACACCGTAGAAGGGGAATTATTGCCGCAAGATAAATCAAGTACAAGTGGACTAAGTGGAATACATCCATTTACAGGCGGGGCAGGTTGAACATGAACATCAAGAGATAGCCTCCGCTCTGCAACCGCTATCTCTTGGTCCAAAGCTTTAGATGCTTTTGTTAAGAAATAATCCAAAGTCCCCATCATACCTGTACTGTTCATAGTTGGCTTTTCTTTAGCAATGCCAGACTCCATTGGTAAAGCTTGCGCAAAAGTACCCCGCACTGTCAGGTTTAGAGTTAGTTAGCTTACCAGGCGGGAGTGTTCCTCAATGTCCAAGGCAGTCGTTAGAGGGTGGGCCCGGCCCGGCCTTCTCCGGCCTCGAACAGGCTCAAACGGGCCCGCCCTTGGCCCGGGCTTAGCCCGGCAGGGCTGGGTAGCGCTGGTGCCTCTCGGGACAGCGAGTCCCTCGCGCTGCTTCACCCGCCGCCATGCCGCTCCACTCAAGGGTCCTGGCTGCTTCCCGGTCTCTGAATGCTGGGCGCTGCGTCTCGAGACGCGAGATGATTTGAATGAGCCTGGTAGGAGGGGGCAGGGCTGGGTAGCGCTGATGCCTCTCGGGACAGCGAGTCCTTCGCGCTGCGTCTCCAGCCGCCCTGCCGCTCCACTCAAGGGTCCTGGTTGCTTCCCCGGTCTCTGAATGCTGGGCGCTGTGTCTCCCCCAGAGGTTATACTTTTGGGAAGCCCAACTGAAACAACCTATCCTTCCTTAACTGAAACGGTAAAGCAATGTTGCATGTTACCAGCTGAGAAACAGATCATTCTGGTTCAATGAGGTTCACTGGTAATCTATACTGAGATCATGTGGACACAGAAACTATTGGGCATGAAGTAGATGGCTACAACAGCAACAGGAAGAAAAACAAACAAAAAAAACAGTTGAGTACTTAGAGTATCCGAGTAAAGACTTCAAATAACTGCAATACCCCAAGATACTGAGAGTGCTATATATTCTAGTGGACAGTAAACTAGACGAATGCTTTGAGGCGAAGAAGGATGCAGCATCATTCTACAGAGGCAAACAGAAATGAGCTTCTGTCCAAACTGGGTGTAATCGACCTGTAGGAGCGGACTAACCATAAATGAAGGGACTGCGGGTGGATCATGGTTGAGAAGACCCCTGAGCCTGCAACTAAAACCTTTCATCTTAATTGAAATCAAACTCGTTGAGAGTGTACGTAATCTGCACCTATCAAAGTCACTGTCTCTCCCCATCTCTCCTGGACTCTTAACTGATTAAGTCAAGCATTGCCCTTACAACTAGTTCACACCCCGCACAACTCACATCATGGAGGCTCCATCCAGTTTCAACTGCGCAGCCTCGAAGCCTGAGCCAAATCAAACATATTGCTGTGACTTTGTAATAATGCAATCAGGTCTACTGCATGAAAACAGAATGCGACCAGCTCCTTTTAAAAACAGATTACTCAGTAAATGACTGATTTGTTCAATATATCGTTATTATACTAGTGTTCAGCATAATTTACAAATTAAAAAACGAAATATCTATTCGATGACATAACGTTCACATTTCATGTTTTAAATATTTCTAATCAATATTATACCTCAGTAGCATATGCCATGAATTATGAAATATGCTGCTAGTTGTGAATAGTTTTAAATAATTTGATTATGGCAGTCTTAAAGGTGTAGTTTATGGGTGCAAAGGCTAATCTGCGAGGTTCCTAAACATTCTTGGGCCAAAGAGGAAATCATGTCTTCACATTCTCCTTCAGTGCACGGTATGAGCATAATTTTGGGTTGAAGCACAGGGTATGCATCATCTGGGAAGCAAGCAGACACTTCTTCCCTCCCCTGGTCTTCAGTATAGACAAGGCTGTAAAGTTATGAAATGCAATTTCCTCAAATAGGCCCACATGCATCATTGTGTCATTTTGCATTTCTTAATTTGCGAAAAATAAGGAATCGCAAATTAAGAAGTGCAAAATGCTATGCATCATTTTTTTCGGTATTTCTTTGTGATTCGGTAAAAATCGCAATTTTTACCGAATCCCAAAGAAATACCGAATTCTTAAGTTAATTTTCGCAATTCCCATTGATTCCTATGGGCCAAAAGGCCCATAGTGTGGCCCATAGGAGTCAATGCAAATTGCGAGTGGGACTTAGAAAATTTCATGGGTGCAGGGGGGGGTCCAAAGGACCCCCCCATGCACCCCTGAAATGTATTTTTCGCATCATGTTGCACACACACATGTCCTAAGGACATGTGTGTCCGTAACATGAATGTTGAAAAAAAAGCATTTTCAACATTTTAAACACTTTTTCCAAATTTACCGAGTGGTTCAACCACTCGGTAAATTTGGCACCCTATTTGCGAATTTTCACTTTTTAAAATAATGATGCATTGCTTTTAAGAAATCGCACATCTGCGACTTCTTAAAAGCACCCGCAATTTTAGAATTCGCAAACATGTTACGAATTCTAAAATTGCTTCATGCATCCCAAAAAGCACTTTTGCATTCGCAAACGGCCGATTTTAAGGAATCGCACCGTTTGCGAATGAAAAAGTGCTTGATGCATGTGGGCCATAGTATCCTCTGTTCTAATTTTGAAATTCTATAATGCAAATATGTATATCATGCTTCATATATGACATGCATTTCTAAGTAATTTATATTAATTGCATGGAGCAGGCCTGCAAGTTGAGCTGCCCAAGCACCGACTCATGATTCATAAGCTGTTGATGTCTGCACTTCACATAAACCTGAATCCACCTGCCTTAAGCAATGTGATGAAGGTTCAGTGGCAATAGCGAAAGGATCCCAATCCTGCTGCTTGACGGCATCACATGCCCAGAAGGCACCTATGCCAACCATGCAGGTTTGTACTGCTATGGAGGACTTGCGGTTCAAGGGACTGATGTTGGTAACCGGGGAAGGGAGAGGATAAGTTTGTAAAAATGTAAATAAACAGGATGCATATGCTGAATGTACTAAATCAACCCTTGGAGTTTACATCCACACCAGAGGCAAGCTGGCTGGTTCTTCAGCAGTTAGACTTGCCAAAAGAACAGCGTCTCTAAGAACCATGTAAATATGAAGAAGAAATACTCACATCTAAGGCTATAACCTACAATTTGGCAAATATTGTTCCAGTCATTCGGCCATCCCAAAGGCACTGGCCTATCAAACATATTCTAGAGTTCCATGCCAGCTGGATGTAATATTCTATGTTTCTCCTTTCTGCGGTTAGGTATTGGTGAGTGTATTCAGTGAAGATTTGAGCTCATTACCTCCAGGGCCGGACTGGCCGTAGCGGGCATCAGGCATTTTCCCAGTGGGTCGGAAGGGTGGGGACTGGTTTTGGACCTATGGGGGCCGGTTTTGTTACAGGCCGGTTTTGCAGCAGTCCTGCAATTTCAGCCCCCTGTAGCAAAATTAGGATTGATGCTTCTCACTATCACCCCCTATGCCCCCCTACCGGGGCTGGCCGAGCAGATTGCCAGGGCTGGTTGCTGTTCCCAGTCCCACCATGAGTATCTCTACTCCTACTGGGGCTTTTACTGATGGTAACTCATTTGGAATAAGAAACTATCCCCCACATGCATCAAGCATTTTTGAAGTCGCAAACGGTGCGATTCCTTAAAATCGGCCGTTTGCGATTCCAAAAATGCTTTTTTGGATGCATCAAGCAATTTTAGAAATCGCAACATTTTTGCAATTTCTAAAATTGCGATTGCTTTTAAGAAATCGCAAATTTGCGATTTCTTAAAAGCAATGCATGATTACTTTTTAAATTGCGAATTCGCAATTAGAGGGATAAATTTACCGAGTGGTTGAACCACTCGGTAAATTTGCAAAAAGTGTAAAAAACGAAGAAAATGCATTTTTAAAACATCCATGTTACGGACACACATGTCCTTAGGACATGTGTGTGTGCAACATGATGCGAAAAATACATTTCAGGGGTGCAGGGGGGGTCCTTTGGACCCCCCCTGCACCCCTGAAATGCATTAACAAATTGCGATTTTCAAAGTGAAAATCGCAATTTGCTAATGCCTTCCCATTGCTTCCTATGGGCCTTTTGGCCAATAGGAACCAATGGGAATAGCGATTCGCAAATTGTATTTCGGTAATTTATGCGATTCGGTAAAAATTGCGATTTTTACTGAATCGCATAAATTTACCGAAAATAATCATGCATCCCGTTTTGCGAATTCTAAATTGCGAATCGCTAATTTTCGCAAATTAGAATTCGCAAACTCCCGGGATGATGCATGTGGCCGTAAAATTCATCATGATTTGCTCCTGCGTACTCACTATCTGCACATATGCAGGTAAGTAAAACCTAAAAGTCTACGGAAAATGGGGATCATATTTAGAAGCAGAAAAGAAAAGGGGGAAAACAAATAATGCACTAGTGTTTTAAGACTTACGGCAACCAATGAGATTTATAATAGAAGCTTTGGAATATATAGAGACAACTGTGCAGCAGGCCTGGTTCCAGCGGGTGGGCCTGGCCAACCCAAGCATAAGTCTTGGCCCTGCCAGTGACGGCACGAAGGCCAGTAGTAAATGGCCTCTTTCATTTAAAACGTTCCACCAAACGTGTTTTTTTTCTTCCTGTTCTGGGAATTGCGTGATTGGGCCTGGGCTCTCTCTCACAGGTACCCCCAATCACGCATCTTCTTTTGGAAAGGGTGGGCTGTGTCCCTCCCGACTCGTTCAGGTAACATTGGGGCATGGTAAAGGCGAAAAATGCTCTCTTTGGCACCGGGTAACCTTAACCGTTCTGCTGTATGGATATTTCCTTTTCTATTCAAAGCTGGAGAAAGAAAGTTAGTTTCTCCGGATTCACCTTTCCTGCCCCTGCAGCTGCTTATCAGATCGGGCTGTGACTAAGAACCACTAAGTTGAGAGAATGTCTGGCTATTTGCTCTTCTTTTTAAAATCACCAGTGAAGGCCCAGCAAGACACATACTTCCTGTATGCTTATTTTAAACAGTTTTTATTATTATCAAGGCTGGCTCTGCCATAGATGTAAGCCAACAATAAAAATATCCAGATAACTGGTGATTAATGGTCCTGCCAATTCTTTGTCTGTTTGATTTGATTTGATTTGTGGTTTTGTAAAGCGCGCATATGCCCTTGGGCGTCTTGGCGCTGGAGAAAAAGCGTGTGACTGATTGCAAAGAGTGGAGAGATAGTTTATCGAGAGTTGAATAGCCAGGTTTTTACGGATTTCCTAAAAGACAACAGGGAGGTGCTGTTTTTGATAACAAGAGGGAGTTGGTTCCAATCCTTAGCTGCATGCAGTAGGAAGTTTCTACCCCCGAACATAGCTTGTTTGACTGGGGGAGCTGTATCAGTTTTGCCTGGCTGGAACGTAATTCTCTTGTGGGGACATATGGCTTGAGATGCGCTCTAAGGAATAATGATCCCGTGCCCTGGAGTGCCTTGTATGTTAGACATAGAGATTTGAATTTAATTTGTTTTACCAAGGGGAGCCACAGTAGAGTATCCAGGTGATGAGATATATGTTCTGATCTAGGGATATTTAGTATCAACCTTGCTGCCGAGTTTTGCAGACGTTGTAGTTTGGCCAGATGTTAGGCCTGCATCCCGGCATACAACGCTTTCCCGTAATCAAGTCTCAACAGAGCTAATGTGGTAACCACAGTTTTACGGGAATCCATAGGGATGTAGGGTAGTAGTTTGCTGATCATATTCAGGATAAGCCACATGGTGGCTACTAATTTGTTGGCTTGGGCATCAAATGTAAGTCTGTTGTCTATTATCATGCCTAGATTTTTAACTTTATTAACCGGTGATGGACAGTTACTGAGATTGGCAGGCCACCAATCTGGGGACCAGATTTCGTTGTTAGTTCCCAGTAACATAACTTCGCTTTTGTCCCCATTAAGTTTTAAACAGTTTCTCTCCATCCACAGGCTGACCTGCTTCATGCAATTTTTAAACTTGTCTGCAGTATCTAGAGTGTCATCTGTGATTGAGACTACAATTTGAGTGTCATCTGCGTATGACACAGGGAGGAAACAACATGCCCTGATAATTCCGGCTAACGGCACTACATATAGATTAAAAAGAGTTGGGCTTAATGATGACCCCTGTGGGACCCCACACACAGGCACTGCCCGTGCCGGGTGTTATACTGGGGCGGTGATGTCAGGCAGGGGAGGGTCAGGGTGGGGGGATGTAAAACACGGGATAAGGACCATTAGAGGTAAGTATCAGAAAAAAAAACCACATTTGGCGATGCAGAGTGGGCAACGAAATTCGTTGTCGTGAATGAAATAGTTAGTACTTAGCTTTTTTGGTGTTGTAATATAGTTAGAACTTCCCCAGTCTTTCATTATTCTAATGTTGCTAAAAAGAGTTTGTTTGGGCAGATATACATTTTTATCAGTAAAGCCAACCCCTAACTACTGGGGTATGCTTTAAATGCTGAGTTTCTGCTTCTCTGGACCGAACCCTCTTAAAATATACTGCTCAACAGTATGGATGACGTCTGATTCCTAAACCTGGTAATCCTCATTGACTTATGTAACATTCCCTGTAGACTGATTTACATACTTGCATGATTGATTGTCTCTGTGTAATGTGTGCGTGATCTAAAGTATTGTACACCCTATACTGATATGAGTAGCACTATACAAGAAATGAAATGCATAAGAGAGAGTGGCTACGGAGAGATGAGGGGCACTGGTGGAGGGTGGTAGTGAGGGTGTCCAAGAAGGTCAGTAGGGGGAGGGGCTACAGAGAGATGAGGGGCACTGGTAGAGGGTGGTAGTGAGGGTGTGCAAGAAGGAGGTCAATAGGGGGCTATGGAGAGATGAGGGGCACTGGTGGAGGGTGGCAGTGAGGGAATCCGAGGAGGAGGTCAATAGAGGGGGGGGCTACGGAGAGATAAGAGGCGCTGGTGGAGGGTGGCAGTGAGAGAATCCGAGGAGGAGGTCAATATGGGGGTACAGAGAGATGAGGGGTGCTGGTGAAGGGCGGCAGTGAGGGAATCTGAGGAGGAGGTCATGAGGGAGAGCCTGAGAAGTGTCACATGCCTGACACTCCCACCTTAGAAACCGCCTCTTAATATCAAAAGGACATTACATGGCTAAACATATAAGTGACAAATTGGGCCTGCAGTGGCCCACCCAAATGCATCCTTGGCTCACCCAAATAAAAATTCCTGGAGCCTAGCCTGGTAGAATTTGTGTAAAAGATGCCTGTAAGCGTGTGGTTAAAAAGGACTAAGGGAGGTTGAAAGTGCCAAGTTATAGTATATTTTTAGAGTTATAGTTATTCACCAAAATGTAATATGGTAGTAAATGTATAGCCTTTGCAAGTAACAGTGTGTTGCAAACTATGGTTTATTACTTTAACAAACAGTGTGACCTTGGGCACATCATACTCTCCCTGTGTCTCTGTCCACTTATTTGACAATATGTCAGCTCTTTGAAAAATACTTAATGGTAGAAACACACTCTAAGGTTATACTCCTAAGACAGATCATGGTTTTCATTCCCACATACAGGATTGTTTATAGCCAGGTAGTTGGCTTTGCATCTCTATTATGGAAGTGTTCCTGAAGCTGTTTTACCACTCTCATACCTGCCAACTCACACGGTGACCAGGTGACCACGTGTGTCACACGATTTCGGGTCCCGTCACACGGTCATCTGGTGAGGAACCAAAATCACATGGTGGCAGGGAAAATGACCTGAAAACCACTTTAAACAGTGGATTTCCAGCTCATTTTCGGAGGCTATAACCAGCTGATGTTCATTAAATGATGTGAAAACACCCAGGACATCGGCAACAGCTTCGATGACACTTTTTTTTTTTTGGTTGGGGGGGGCTTTCTGAGGTGCAGAGTCCCTCTTAAATCTCTTTTGGCACCAGGCCCCGCCCCCTCCTCACAATGTGAAGTTATTTTGTAAGTTGGCAGGTATGCAGTCTAGTATTGTAGACACTTCCATCCAGCCACTAATAGGTACCTTTTTAAGAGTTCATAAAGGGCTGAACGTGTGAGAGTTGCTTGCCAGAGAGTTAAAAGTATCAGGAAAACAGAATACAGAACAATTGGCCCCAGAGTGCCTCTCTACGGTCATCAGGACAGGAGCCACAACTGCAGGATACACCTGCAAAATTAAGCCGCGTTGGCTATTCTACAGTGAAATATGCTGGCCGTGTCCCAGTGCAAGGTGCGGGCGCTCCTGAATGTGTCGCGACATGTGGACACATTCAGGGGCACCTGCACTTTAGTTGTTTTGTAGTTAGAGTAGCAACCACCAGGTTATAAGAGAGAAATCTTATTTTCTCTCTGAGCTGGGGCCAGCATAAATGCCTCACTCAACGGGCCATCAGCACTCCTGTTTTCATCCAAGCTGGAAACAAGCCAGAGCCTGCCATCTTGATACCAATGCCATAATTCTTTGCAGAGAAATAAATATATTCTGCTTGTTTCTTGTTGTGTCTAAGAGACAAACTAGGAGGCATGGATTTGGCTCTCCCAAAACTCTGCTCTCCCACCACTTAGTAGATTTATATTTACTGTAAGAGTGTCACATGGATCTATCATATATGTATGTCTGTATGAGTAATTACACTAATATGCAATACAGGAACCCTATGTGAAGGGTCCAGAGACCTGGTAGGTATTGTATGGTTACTGCTTACTAAGTCAGTGTGTACCAAAAATATGTAAGAAAGAAAAATTTCTTTCTAGAGTCCCCTCACTCACCGGGGTTGCCCCACGGTGACATGCTTCATCATTGGGGCCATCCCAGTTCTCTACGAAAAGGGGCGTGCTGCGACAAGGCGACTACGCTGGAGCACTGGTTTTGTGAGATGACTATGTGTGGTGCAAGTGTGGTGATGGTGGAGTGGGTGTGGAATTAAAAATACCGTGCTAGTGGGCCTCAACAATTCATTTTGCTCCTAGTGTGGTATAAAAAATTAAAAAGGGGTAACACTGTATACTAACTATTATTGAGCTAGATCAGTGTTATGGTCAACATGTTTCAAGCTCCCCCAAGCTTTTCTTCAGGACCATACAGGGTACAGTGTTACCCCTTTTTAATTTTTTTTACCACACTAGGAGCAAAATAAATTGTTGAGGCCCACTAGCACGGTATTTTTAATTCCACACCCACTCCACCATCACCACACTTGCACCACACATAGTCATCTCACAAAACCAGTGCTCCAGCGTAGTCGCCTTGTCGCAGCACGCCCCTTTTCGTAGAGAACTGGGATGGCCCCAATGATGAAGCATGTCACCGTGGGGCAACCCCGGTGAGTGAGGGGACTCTAGAAAGAAATTTTTCTTTCTTACATATTTTTGGTACACACTGACTTAGTAAGCAGTAACCATACAATACCTACCAGGTCTCTGGACCCTTCACATAGGGTTCCTGTATTGCATATACTGACTGGAGGCCGACCTGGTCTGGTTTAACCTCCTTCTCCCTCCCTTTTTTGTTTATAATTACACTAATACACATTTATATAGCACTTACTAATTTACTTTTCTTTATTTAATTTCATACTTTGGTATAATTTCAGTGAAGGATAGAAAAAAAGGCAATAGACAGTGTGCTTCAAATAAGGTGGGGTGGTCTGATGCACCTATTCCAATGTCTATAAATAGACTTAGTAAGTTTTCATGTGGTAGGGCCAACGGGATATTGCAGTCGGAAAACTGTCCAAAGGCTTGGGGGACAGGTCACTCCGTTACAGTTGTGACAGAGTACCCTGTCCACCAAACGCGAAATCAGGCCGAAAGTCTGGAGTTAAAATGTGTGTAAGATCTATAGAGTACTGTAATTGTGGTTATGGATACTCACAAACTTTAGCTCTGCCCGAAGGAACCCTTTTTAGAAACTTTAAAGTAATGAATGATAGAGAAAGCTCCAATAAGGTTCTTGCAGTTTGCATGCACCCCTTAATGCCAGCTCATAAATCATTGTGCTATATTACAAGGATTGTAGTTTATTGCCCAATTATAACAAGTTTATCAGTGACAAGCGCAGAAATCCACTGAGCTATCTACACAAAATACTAATTAGCGATCTGGATGTTACAGGTTGGGCTTTGAAGCAGGCACATTTACCCACTATGATAAAAGATAGAAGGTTGTCACTTGCACACCAAAAAGTACAAATCAATAGTCCTGAATATAAACAAACTGTTTGAAGCAAAGAATCAAACTAACGCGTGTTGCACGGTATCAGAGGGCTGCCAGTCCCTCGTGTAACGTGAACGTATGTAGTGATTCAAGACAGTAGTCTGGAATAAACGGTGTGCACAGCTGAGAAAAAGTGTACACTTCTTATACCAACTTGTTAGCAACTATTGGCACAATTTCAAGCAACATGTAACAAAAACAATACTCTCACGTTGGTATCACCATTAATTTTCATTTGTTTTCAAATAAAACGAGGATTTGAACATTGTTCCATATATACATGTATAATTATCAGTGCTTCGTGATAATCAATGTATGAAGAATGTATCACAATCATAACATTATAAAGATATGAACACAAAGAGTGGCGATTGATGACTTTCGACCCAATGCATTTCGGTACCTCCTGTCCCTTCTTCAGGGGCCACTGTGAATAAAAAACAAGAAACAGTAACAATTACACGCTAACAGTACAGGCTGCTGTGCACAACCTTTATGCAAAAATGTGTAGAGCCATCAGTTCCAGCGATACCCAATAGCACTGTGGTGACAGAAATAATAGCAGGTGCACCCTGTGCCTCTGAAAAAGTGCAGAAAAATGCAAAGATGGTGATGGGATAGACAGAAAGAGTAAGTGCAAAGAACACAAACCTAGGTATCCCCCGGAGTGAAGTGATCGTAATGGCAAGTAGATGAATACAAGACAACACTAAAAAGAAAAAAACGAGCATGCTGACGTAACGTGATGTAATCCATATGGAAGCCTTACACTTACTGCAAATAGCAGGTACTGCCAATGTTTAGCAAAACAATGATATACTCCAGACTCCTAAAACAAGTAGTGGAGCATTAAAAACAAGAGCAGTTACGAGTGTGCCAAATGAAATCGATTCACAAAGCAATGGGGGTACCTGATACACGAAGACACGGTAGTAGACTATAAAGAATGCGGGCCACCTGTAACGGGAAAAGTAAAATGTGCTGAGGACCAGAGCGTACTCAAAGAAAGTCTACATTTGCAAAGCTCAACAGAAAGCCAGTTCAGCCCACAAGCATACAAGTCCAGTAACAAAGTTCACCTAAACCCCCTCAGCAAAGCTATAATCCAAGGTCAGTGACCTGAGCCAAATAATATCACCAAGAGCGTGTGCTCACTCTTTGGCCAGTATTTTACAACCTTTTTTGGAAGGCGATCTGCACAGAGAGGCAACCGGTGTGTAAAACGCTCGAAAATGCGTTTAAAGTAAGCCAGGGATTCGCACCGAGGTGCGCAGCCCAAACGGGACCAAAAACCAGCCCAAAAGTAGCCCAATTTGGTCTGCTTGGGCGCGCGCGTCGGCCGAGAGCCACCCGGCCCGTACGGCGTGGGAGGGCTATGAGGGAGGCTCAACGCCAGCGCTAAGGGCTTTGCCGGTAAATGAGGCTCCAGTCACGGTGCGAAATGCGGCCGCCGCTCTGCCAGTCAAAGACTGTTATTAAGTAACGCAACGACGTCGCGAGCCCTGAAAAGCGGTAGCAGCCGCTCCGCTGTCAATGCTACAGGCGAAGGAGGCTCTATGAATAAAGAGACCGGAGCGACGCTCCGAAGCCGTCCCACACGGCACAATTACAGGTACAAGCACGTTTAAGCACCATGAAAAGAACACCATCAAGCATTTAGAAAGTGTTATTACAAAAAGCAAGCATTAGATAACGAATCAATCCCCATGCAAAGCAGAGTGAGGGAACATGAAATCACGTGCACTTAACTCTTGCTGTGAGCAGCATAGAAAGAGGATGATGGGAGCACGCAGAGGGTTCTTATGGACTGTGGGGGCGTGCCTATATATGTGTGCATCATGGGCAATGTAGTTTGTTTATACTGTAAAATTCTTGGCGCGAATGCTAGCAAATTTTTTATTCTCTGCACGAGGACCAGCACCATTCATGGTCCCGCCCCCGCCTCACACAGTGAGGTTGTTCTTCAATTTGGCAGGTATAGAAACATATTTAAAATCTAACAAGTTAATCGAACAGCATCAACTACAGCAATCAATTGTAAAGTCCGGGCTGCAAAATAGAAACATATAGCTTTTATAAATGGGATTTTATAAATTAAAAAAAGAAACAAGAAATTCGGGTGGTAACTAAGAAAGAAAGGAAAAAACAGTAAGAAAATATATGATACCAAATGTTCAACTATTGCAAATGGTTAAATAAGTATAAAAATCACAAAGAACCAGAGTATAATAAAATTAACATATTTGAATTTTAAAAAATTGTCATTCAAACAATGCAGGTTTGTAACCTTTCTGTGCTGCAACTGTAACAGCTAACAAAGTCTAGTGAACTAGACAAGTATATATTGGTGCTTTGGTGTGCTTTGAACCACAGTAAGTTGTATTAATGTTCTATGTACCTATGGCCTCAGTAGCTAAAATCTCCAATCTGGCGTTTTCATGTTTTATGAAGTTTTGTAATGTGAAAGCCAGGACTTAAGATACACCTAGCAGTACAGTGCTGTCCTACATTGCATTGGAAATAAGGTTATAGAGATGACATTCTGACCGTATCGAGATGAGGTTCCAAGAGAAACCTAAAATTAAGTACATTTTAATTATATGCATCTTAAAAGAAAAAATACATCTTGCCTAAGGGATGATAGCTATTTGATTGGTAAAGAACAGATCTGGAAAACGGCATACAGTTTTTTTCTCAGAGGCACTGATAAGGTACTTGGAAGATTTATATTTTTGCGTATCATTAACATTGTTTATTATGCCTTTTCACACCTGATTTTACATCTACAGACTGATATAGTGTAATTGTCTTTCAAACAAATTTCATTTGATATGTATAGAAATGAAGTTCTTAGGCCCCGATTCACAGAACTAACTTAAGGCAAAATCCTAAACTTACTACCATTTCCGTATTCACAGAAGGCACTTACTCATTTTGGTATTCACAGAAGACACTTACTCATTTCGGTATTCACAGAGGTTAGGACTCCTAACTTTAGGACTCCTAAATGCCTTCTGTGAATACCGAAAGTCTTAAAATTAGGATTTTGCTCAATTTAGTAGTAGTAAAGTTAGGATTCCTAACTTTAGGACTCCTAAATGCCTTCTGTGAGGATTTTTCTGAGTTTACTAATACTAAATTGGGAAAAATCCTAATTTTAAGACTTTCGGATGGATGCCATATTTGTCTCCCACTCGTGCTTCACACTGCGCACCTCCTCTCCCCACAGATCTCGCAGCACACAGTCAAACTGAAGTCTTATTAGTTTAATTTCAATGCTGCATTGTTTTGCTTGCAATTAACTTTCTATGGTGAGGAAGTAGGATAGAAACCAGTATCCATGTTTCCGTTTCTTCAATTGTCCTATTAATTTAGAGAAAATCTTATTGTTAAATGTTTCATATTTGCTTGGCCCTCTCCAGATGATGACATCAGTATAGATGGTGTTGCATAATTAATCAAAGAATTAGGATTGTGTTTATGTGTTATGGTAATGACGTTTATATTTCTTGTGTTGTGATTTGCTAAAGAAATGACCCTTTTGCTCACACCAGAATGAGTTTGCAGTATTGCTAATATTCTATGCAAGAATTTTGTGTGCAAAAGTCTTGATTTTGGGGGTCAGCCAGAGATTTTGCAGACTTTCCTGTTCTACTAGGGATGCTGCCCAATTTCATTCTGATTTTGTTGCACATTGTGACTTACAATATTTCCTGATTTTATATACTCTCTATAACTTTGCTTCTGAGAGCCTTCATGGCATCTACTCTGTACCATTAATTTTGAGTTTTTGTGATCAAACCTTTTAACATTTCCTTGATCTAGAGTGTACCCCATTATTTATTGAGCTGTGTTACTCTGCTAATGTGATGTTTGGTGAGGTGCCTTAATGCAGGGCCACATTGTGTCTACATTTTGGGGTGCGCATTTCTCCCATAATACTGGGTTCTTCTTATATAATGGTAACCTTGTACTTCTTGGTTAGTCAAAAAAAGGTTCTTGAGGTGAGTTTTTAAGTCTATTGGCCTGATTATTAGTGCGGTTACTCCTTCAGGGTGACAGAGTATTTTACTCCGTTGCCATGAGTAACTGCGCTCCAAATTTAGAGATGTCTGCTGTCCCAGGAAAAAGAACGCACAGACAGCTTACTGTTTCAAGTGCAAAGCAAGGAGTGAATGGTGCTGTAGGCGGGTACAATAGTCTCTCTGATCAGTTCCCGTTGTAAACTGCATAAAGACGTTTGAAGTACAAGTACCACCTTGTCATCTGGCAGCCAACTGTGTGTCCGAAAACTGGTGCTGCTCCAGCCAATGCTGGAGAAGAGGAGGAGCAACGCAGTGGAATCTTAAGTGGTCTACAAGGATGCAACTACAGAAGACACATCAAAGCTGATCAAGCGGCAAAGAACACCACATCTGCTGATCCAGGGACTAAAATTATGCAGAAGAACCTAGCGCAAGGACAAAAGACTTTTTGCCCAAGGGGCCATTTGGGTCAAGAACTGCTGAACTGCGTTGCAATGTAACAAGTAGACTAAATAGAAGTGATCTGCTCCAATGTATAATGAATGCCTGTCAGATATTGGGAGTGTCTGTTGAGGGTGGTAAATACCCGCCTCAAATAATAACCACAGTGCTTTTCAGGGTGAACCTTTAAAGTCGCTAAATTAACCTGCTCTCAACCCCTGGTAGCTATGGCACAGAGGAGACAGGCCTAACTTGGAAGCAAGGTGTGAAGTATTTATGTAGTTCTAAAACAGTAATAAAGTCAAAGCAGAGCACAAGAAAACCCCGAAACCAATGTAGAAAAATAGAGTACATTTCAATACAACAAAAATCCAATAAGTAGAACAACGTTATGACATTTTAAAGTTTAAGGTTTAAAATAGCGCCAACAATCATTGGGTGCTAACTGGGACAAGGGTACTGTTTAAGGCCAAGTCAGATGGAGTGAGGGTAGGTACCAGTGAAAAGTTTCATCTTAGAACTTATTCTATGGAATGGAAGTAAAAAATCCTCAGCAGGTGAAGGCTGCTGGATGTGGCCAAAGAGGTCTCCACGTCATCAGATATCCGCTGTATAAGGTCTTAGTGAAGCTGTTGACATTTGGTGAGAGAAGTTTGAATTTCATGCCCAGAGAAGGTCCTTCAGCAGCTGACTAGTTTTCACACCTTTGCCTGATTAAGATTACAACCTTCAGACTTAGTCACATCTTTGGAGCTCAGGTTCTTACAACAAGGCAAAGCTGCAGGCTATAGTCAAAGATGGCTCCACAAGGCTGGATACCTTCTCTGTGAGGTCTCACTGAATCGAATATACTGCGGCGGAGAGGAATGTAGCGGGAGCAATCTAAATCTTTGGCTCAAAAGCAAAGCACCTTCGTCAGATCGACTTAGGAGGTTGGTCCTGGTCCTCTGCTTGTTCTCAGAGCAAAAAGTTTTTTTAAATATTCTGTTTATTAGTTTTTCAACAACAAACCAACATCCAAGTTTCTATTACATCCATATGCATTTCATGAGCAGAGTAAACTTGTCTCTTAGGCAGTCATCACAAGCATACACATCTTTTATCACATCTGGAGCAGTGTTGATCACAACCTGTATGTCAGGGGGCAACAATTAAAATACATGTTCAGGATACATTGAGCCTACATGTTCAACAATTAGTTATACAACAAGGGAATCAAGCTACCCCTTCAGTTCCGCAGCGATGTTTGGTGTCCATACGCTTTAAAGGAAAAAAAGGATGCAGAAAAAAGCTGCAAGCAATGTGCACTGTTCCCTGGGAAAGACAATTATTTCCACAATCTTTACACGCTAATCATGTTTTCACATATTATATACATTTATTCATACACAAATCTTTTTTAAATCATATTTGTAAATCATGATTCTATGTAACACAAAACTGTACATGTATGTACTACTTTGCAGCCTACTTGTGACCTGTGTTTATTAATTGGTCAATACTATTGCATATCATAGCATAGAACTTTTTGTCATCAGTGGGCCTATTTACAAATAATCATAAATGCAAACAACGTTTCTTCATGAAGATGTTATGTTTTCTTTCTTAACATCCAATGCCCAATGCATTTCGGGAAAACGATTCCCTTCATCAGGGGCGATATCCTGTGAGGATCAGTACAAATTAATTTTAGATATCTAGCTTCATGTGGTATTATAAATCTTAAATACACAGCAGGGGGTGCCATATTGTGATAAAAGTAGGAAACCTTATAATCCCAAGAGCACACATAGGTAAAGAGACTTCACCAATGGTGTAGATGTGTCAATATCACTCAAAACATCTCGAGGTAATTGAATTCTGATAGGAAGTAAACAAATCTCTATACCAGAATGTAAAGTCATGCTTATAGAAAATTAATGAGAATGAATATAAATATACACATGCACTCTGGTGGGATCAAGTGAGTGTACCTGGAGGAAACATTGCTGAAATTTGTAATCTTCAATTAAGATGAAAAACATCCACCATGTCAAGTTTGGGATACGTTTTGTACCTAAAATGGAGGTTAATGTGATGTCCAGTTTAATGGGAACACTCAGGTATAGTGGTACATGAGATGCAGTATATCAAGTTAATCTCAAACGTATTGTTCTTAATGCACATATTCCGATCTAATATAAACCTGCACGATTGTATGCTAATCAATGTCAATGCCGCTAATCATGTACTGCGCCCAGTACTGATTCTTATAATGTAACAGTCATCTTCTAGTACGTTTCAATATTCAATACCGCTGTACATATACTGTGCCTAAATCTGTAAAATCAAAAAAACACAAAGGGCCTTGACTCTCAACTCAGCAAGGCTGAGCCAAACTTAAATAATCAAACAAAACAATTGCCAGTGCTGAGAACCTCTATTGTAAGCTGACAAACTGAAAGAAATGGTGGTTAATCCCAGTCACTAGAGCCGCATGGAGCAAAAAGCCACCCCTCGGCAGATCGAAGGCCTCCTGTAGGTCGTGGAACGACAGCAGGGCACCGTCCCCATACAAGTCCCCTATCATGTGGACCCAGCTTGTACGTAGGGCCTGGAAGGGCGCGCGCAATGTTAGGTTCCAACTGGTCCAATACTTCACTCTACATAGGGCGTATTGGACGCCGGCCAAGATCCAACGGGTCTTTGGAGGCGCGCACTCGGTATGTCCTCGCTGCAATACGGAGGGTGCTGATTTTGGGCATATGTTCTGGGCATGCGCGGGGCTTAGCACATACTGGGCTGATGTTATGTTTTGCTTGAATGAGGTTACGGAACGACAGATCGATACGGACATGGGGGCCTGCCTCTTACTCTGGTTTCCACATACTCCAGCCACGAAAATTACCAGTAAGTTCTTCGACCTGGGGTTCACTTCAGAGTCGGAGTGAATGAAGGTGAAGCACTGAGCCTTCCCGTCAGAAGTGCCTAAACTCTGTTTACTGCGGACACAACAGATTCAGTCGCGATCCGTCTTCGGCAACAATGTCGGCCAAATCAAGAGACTAACGGATATTGAGGCATCATTGCCACAGCGGCCCCCGTGCGTGCTTCAAGTGGAGATACAACCTTTTTGAAAATGGATCTGTGACCTATCAAGCAAGTGACAATATTGGTCCTGAGGAGAACCCCGGTATTTGGCGGGGTTTGAAACGCGTCGACCAACCCGGTCTCGGGTCATTTAAAAACATTTTTTCACAACGGTGGTTTGTGAATAGCAAGAGATTCCTATTCTCTATTGATTTGTACTCTAAAAAGAACTTTACATTGGATGAAAACGAGAAGGATTTCTTTCTATGTTATATTTTTAAAGTATTATTGACACCGAGATCAGTCTTTGTATGTATGTCTGTCTGAATGGTTTTGGATGAGTGAACAGCCAAGAGTGTCTGAATTGTTAAATTGTCAAAGTGTGTATTTGTTGTATTAACTGTTTTGTATATAATATGTAGATAAATATTTTTGTATTTACATGCATGAAACAAGTTTTTGTTTAAAAATTGAAAAAGAAGTATTAAAAAACTCATATGTTGCGATTCATAAAGCAGGTGTTTATGTTATATTCTTAACCACCATTTCTTTCAGTTTGTCAGCTTAAATCTGTAAAATGGCACTGATTATACAATGCATCTAGTACTAGTACTATTTATACAGTAGTCTAATAATCAACAATGATCTAAATGTTCTTAAACTAGTATCCATAATTTTTAAAGAATTCTGTACTAATGATGTTGACATACCTCTTGTAATGTATCCAAGCACGTGTAAAAGACGCCAATTGTTTTAATTCTTACTGCTCACAACTTCTTACTGTTAATAAATAAAACACGTATTCTGGATTACCCTGTCTCTCTTGTCGAGGATCTAGCTAAAAATTAAAATAAATAACAATGTGCATAAATGCGTCTCAATCCTTACCTACAATAAAGGTATTCGCTGACAGAAAAACTCCCAAAGCCTCTACGGTGCTCAAATCTCCCGACGTTCGACAAGTTAACGCGGAGGGTTACAATACGAATTTAAATAAGTGCCGATACCAAAAAGAGAAAATGGGCGGAGACGCTCGCTCTCTTGTAATTGTGGGAGTTGTAGTGTGCCATCTCAATAAAACGTATGAACTCAGGGCACAAGACGCGTGCATTCAGTTTTCTCGTTGATCTGAACCGAATAATGCTATGAATATCGAGGTGATAACAAACATAACAACTTAACGAACACTGCTGAATTGTCATGTGCACATGGATAAATAACTAGATCACGCTACTATTTCAACATTTTATGCATTTATAAAATAAAGCGCGGTGTTACCGTTGAATGTACGGTAATGCAGATCTCGCTAAACGAGAGTATAAATCACTATATCGCAAATCTGACAGAGGCAGTGAATTTGACATCTTGTACCAGTGTTATACATTGGGAGATACTAAAAGGTATCTTCAAATGAATATATAGTCGTGGTATTACAGTATTACACATTGGGAAATAACCTAGAAGTAATAAACAAATATGTACACCTAGTATTCTATAGTTATCCTGTGCAACATGCATTCCGATGCAATATACTTATCATGCATTATCCTAGAATTAACCATGCGTTATGGTAATCCTCTATTGCTGTGGACGTTCTCGGTACTTAATATCACTTACATCAAGCATTTGTGTGTATAAAGACATTTTACAATACATTATTATGTACGCATAAATGAAAATGGCACGTTACAAGAATACCATACAACAAGATCAAAAAAAGTTATAACCAAAATCAAATCTAACTCAAATTAGCATCAGTTATTAACTTGTCGTACAATTCACTAAATTTATGCATAAAAATGGTACTGTTCAAAATCTCGTCTGTTGTTATCCAGTCTAATCTCACCAAAGATCTATTGCTTAACTTGTCAATGTCTGCTATGAATGTCAATGGCAGTCTATAAACCTCTATTTGTGTGCGTGTCTAAATATTGAGTGTGCTGGTTATTAAGTGTTGCTCCTATATACCTATAATTCATATCTTTTGTGCGTATATCATGTACTAGAGATCTTGGTTCCTATTTGCCTATCGTGACTATCATGTGTATGTGTGTCATGTACTCAACATCCTGATTATTTGCGAGGTAATGCTTCGATGTTATTGTATGGTTTTACTATACATATTGTAGAGTTAACTTTATAGGAAGCAACTAAAATCTACCCTATCACTCAATCCAACCTGCATAAGGGTGTGTAGGTAATGTATCCAGTATGTTTCCCTCTGGAGTAATCTCATCGTATTGTCTTGTCCCTCTTTTTTAGGAACAATTTCCACTATTTGTACACGTAGTTGAGCGATGTTGTGTTGTGCTTCCACCCAATGATTTGCCACCGGTGCTGATCTGTTTTGAGTTCTTATTGTGCTCTTATGTTCCATCAATCTTGTTTTTAGTTTGCGTTCAGTTTTGCCAATGTATGTTTCTGCTGCACGGGCATTGGAGGCAGTATACTAAATGCGTGGAATCTCAATTGGCTGAATGTCTGAGTGGAATCTTCTTTCCCGTGACGGGATGAGTTAATGTGTTGCCCAGTGTAATATTGTTACAGTGTGTGCAATTATAGCATCTGGTCGTGCCTTTGTGAATCTCTTGTTGAGATGATTTGAGTGGAGTTCTGATCATGTCCATCAAATGTTTTCCCCACTTTAAAGCTCGTCACATTTTCCGCATTTTAAACATGCAATACCATCTTTCCCTCCCAGCCTCTAGCCAAGAGTATACCGTCTTATACGACTGTGTCTCGGCACTGCTATTGTGCAGTTAATGTCGTGCTATCTGCTCTCGTCTCCTGTGGGTGTGCTAGCAAGTAACACATTAGTGGGGCCCAGATATCTCTAGGTCTTGACACACATGGTAGTAATTTAGCGTAAGCACGAAAGCCTCCTACTTTGAAGGAAAAATTACTAATGCTTCCAACTCCCCGAGAGAAATTTTTAAAATTGCTAAATTCCTTATTGACACTCCCCCTACTCCCCTCGACCCCAGTAAAGCTCAGATGCGCTGTGATAAACAGGCCGAATATTTTTACACGAAAATACAGACTATCTCCTCCACTTTTGACCCACCCAATCTGGTCTCTGATGTGGGAACATCTCCACCGCGCACTAGGTCTCACCAATTGGAAGAGTTCCCTCTGCTCAATGATGATTCTCTTGATATCCTTATGAGGAAAGTTAAATCAGGGTTTCCCACTGACCCCGCTCCCCCGTGCCATCTAGTAAAGATTTCAGACACTATTAGACCTGTTATTCTCAACATACTAAATACCTCTATCACCACTGGCCTAGTCCCTTCAGCGTGGAAATGTGCCCAAGTTAGAGCACTGCTGAAGAAACCCACCTTGGATCCTGAAAATATGGCCAACTACAGACCTATTTCCTTACTTCCCTGGGTCAGTAAATTATTAGAAAAACATATCAATACCTCCATCACCCAATTTTTGGAAAATAATCATCTGCTCCACGATTCCCAGGCAGGCTTTCGTCCTAAATTAGGAACTGAGGCCGCCCTTCTGAAGGTAACTGAACTGGCTAGAAAACAGATGGACAAAGGAGGCACCACAGCAATCATGTTGCTTGATCTTAGTGCCGCCTTCAACACTTTTAACACTAGCATCCTCCTTCACCGTCTACATCAAATAGGAATCGCAGGAAAGGCCATTCAATGGTTTCAGTCCTTTCTGGAGAACCGTTCCTTTGAGGTAAGAGAAGACACCATCCACTCAAAAACCTGGCCTCTCGACCAAGGTGTGCCCCAGGGCTCTGCCTTAAGCCCTACCCTTTTTAATATTTATATGCAACCTCTTGCTGACATAGTGCATTTGTTCGGTTTAGACATAGTGACCTACGCCGACGATACGCAACTGGTTGTATCTTTGAATCAGCCCAATACCTCCCCTCACAATCTTAGTAACTGCTTGATAGCGGTTACCCAGTGGATGACCACCTCGCATTTGAAGCTCAACTGAGAAAAAACTGAGCTAATGATTCTGGGCAATCCTTCTATTTCTAGTCCTCCGCTGGATTGGCCCACATGCTTAGGTACCCCACCTCAATCGAAAACCCATATAAAAAGCTTGGGCATTTGGCTAGATGCCAACTTAAACTTCACAGAGCAAGCAACTATTCTGTCTGCCACTTGCTTTGGCCTTATGCGTATGCTTAGGAAGGTGTTACCTCGTCTTCCCCCCCAAGCCCGTAGAATAACGGTGCAAGCCATCATCCTGTCCCGTTTGGACTACGGGAACTTCTTATACCTTGGGGCCCCGGTATCTACTACAAGGAAGCTCCAGGTCACCCAAAATGTGGCAGCCCGCCTTTTGCTGGGCCTTAATCATCGTGAATCAGGCACAGCGGCTCTGAAAAAACTTCACTGGCTTCCTATTAAGGCCAGAGTACTGTTCAAATCTATGTGCATCATGCACAAAGCCATGTGGAAGACCGCACCAGCAATGATTCGTTACTTAGCAACTCCGTATCTCCCCCATCGAACATTGCGATCTAGCACTGCTTTTCTGGCCACTATCAATAAGATCAAACGAACCAGATGGGGCAGACGTTCTTTTTCTTGGAATGCCGCCAAGGCCTGGAACACCCTGCCCACTACCTTTCGCAGCGAATCGAACCTTCTGGAATTTAGGAAGAAACTGAAAACTTTTCTTTTCATCTAATTTTAGTCTTCCGTTTCCTGTCCAGTTTGGCAATACTTAGCGCTACGAGGCCCCCGGGTTGTTTGCGCTTAATAAAACTCAATTAATAAACTCAATTAATAATAATATGCAGCCAATTGTTCCTGGCACGTCATCAGGTCAGCAATCCAATCTTTGAATTTGGTGCTCAACATCTGTCACATCTATCTGACTCCCTCAGGTGGTATCTATGCATCCTTGCTGGTGTATAATATAGCCTATGTAGGAATTTATAATGTATTATACGAAGTCTGCTACTAGATGACACCCTCTCAGCCTGCAAACAACAGTATTCCCACTGATCGTCCGTGAATTCGAGACCTAGTTCCTCCCCCCATTGTGTACGAGTGGGCGCAGTCAGCAATTCCCTTTGTGTGTGAACGGACAGGTAAAGCATAGAGACAAGACTTCCAGCCGTTTTGCTCTTAGGCAACAGTTGTAGTGGTGCTAGCTCCTGGGGCTTGTCTGGGAATTCTGGGGTAATGGATTTGATGCCCTGTCTAAGCCGGATATATAAAAAAACGTCCATCGGGTCCGTTGCAGTCCCTGAAACACATGTTCCATTGTGCGGAACTGACCCTCATGATATAAGTCTCCCCAAGTGTGGATATGCGTGCGTTTCCTGAAATCATGAAATAGCAATTCCTGTAGAAGAGGATCGTTTAGTGGTATGTGAGAGGAAGATAGGAGGAGTACAGCTGGGGCGTCTTTAGCATGGGTCCTATGTGATGCCACGCCGCCACAGTGCATGTAATGGTAGTCGGTGTCTTTTCCCTGGGGCTAACTGGTTCATGAATCACCCCATCCAATGGAAGGGGGTGCGCAAGCCAGTGCTCCACCGCAACCTGCGGCATATAATTCAGCTGCTTCACCCAGAACCATGCGTAGTGTGCCTGTGCACTGATATAGTATAATTCAAAGTGTTGTATCCCAAACCCGCCCTGACCATATGACCTAGTAAGGATATTCCATTGTAACCTTTGCATCTTGAAAAATTATTTTCCAGGGTAGTATGGGATATTTAAAAACAAATAGAGCAGCTGTGGGAGGATCACCATTGTAATCAACAAGGCTCGACCAGCCATGGACAAAGGCAGAGCAATCCAGCGGGTCACAGAGTCCGTTATACATGTCATTGCAGTGCCATAATTCAAGCGCATGAGTTCCTCTCTGTCTCTGGTTACTCGTATCCCTAAATAGTGCAGTTCGTCCTCACACCACTCCAAGGGGTAATCCAGTGGGAATCTTCCCGTGGACATCGTCAGTGGAAAAATTAAAGACTTTCCCTAATTAATTTGGATTCCCAATAGCTTCCCAAAGATTATGAATTGGCAAAGGACCGGATTAAGATTGGCCTGCGGATCTCTGAAGTAGAGCGTGATATCATCCACATAAAGGGACACAAGTATCTGCTGCACATTGCACCTCAGGGCCTTGTCATTGTGGCGCTGTTGCAGCCTCGCCACCAGGGACTCGACTGCTATAGCGAAAAGCAGGGAGGAAAGTGGGCACCCCTGTCTCATACCTCGAGTATTAGAAAACATCTGGGACATCCGTCCATTAACAGATACCTTGGCCACTGGCGTATTATATAGCAACCTGGTCCATTAGAGAAAAAGAGGGGGGAAACCCATTCTCAACATCACCCCAAATATGTAATCCCATTCAATGGAATCGAAGGCCTTAGTGGCATCCAGAAAATAAGCGGCAATTGGCAGGTCAGGTGATATGTTATTAAGAGCAGCAAAAAGTTTCCTCAAATTACGGGACATGGCCCTGCCAGGTACAAAACCCGAATGATCAGGGAGGATCAGGTTCTCCATCAGGAGACTCAAGCGGGCGGCGACCAGCTTAGCCAGTATTTTGGCGTCGCAATTGAGAAGCGAGAGCGGCCTGTATGAGTCACAATGCTGAGGCTGCTTCTCCGGCTTCAATAACAAAATGATCAAAGCTTCCCTCATGGATGCCCGGAGGCAGCCCACCTCCAGGGATTCCTCATACACGTCTCACAGGATGGGGCCATGAGGTCAACATATGTTTTATAGAATTCTATTGGGTTCCCATCTGTTCCCGTAGCTTTCGCTGATTGCATACCCATAATGGCCTCCCTGACTTCATCTAGTTCGAAGGGGGCTCATAGAAATGTTCGCTGTACATCCCTAAGCCATCCCAGGGTCACATCACCCAGGTATCCTTCTAAGTCTAAGGCATCTCTCCTATTCGTCGTGTACAGACGTTGATAATGCTGTGTGAAAGTGGTGAGTAAATTAGCTGTGTCCCGGTATACTGTTCCCTCTAAATCTTCTATTTCTAATACATAATTAGCATGGTGAGAGTCCTGATCATTTGCGCCAGTACTTTACCTGGACGCTCCCTCTCCCCGTAGCATCGGGCCACCCAGTGTTTACCCCTGAATCTCGTTTCCCTTTGAGCTGCGTCCATATGTTCTGTAGTGTCTCTCTAAACTTAGCCTGAGCCACTACGGTAGGTGCCGCAGCCAGGTCCCCCTCCAGCAACTTAAGGTCCATCTCAAGCTTCGCTATTTGGGTGATTATGTCCTTAAGTACCCCCGCCCCCTTCACCATGCAGAACCCACGGATTGTGACCTTAAACGCCTCCCATATTCTCTCTACATTGTTCACCGATCCTTTATTGCGTGCAAAGAAATTCTGTATTTCCTCCCTCAGCTCTTCCTGAAATACCACATCCAGCAAGTTAGGGGCATGTAGTCTCCAGGAGCCTCGTGGTACGTCCAGGTCTGAAGAGAGCAGCGTAATCTTAACAGGGGCATGGTCCGAGTATGTTCTGGCCAGATGCTGTGTTCGATCTATTGCAGGACCCAACCCATGAGACAGCAGCCAATAGTCCAGTCTCGCCCAAGACGCAGCTTGCGCCGTCAAGTGCGTTCCCTTCCTTGCGTGTAGATGCATGTGGCGCCAGGCATCAATCAGTTGACATTCAGATATTGTGTCAGAAAGGGTCGTGCGTGCTTTGGTGTAATGATGAGGGGCAGGATGTGACCTATCCATGCCAGGGTTGAGCGTTACATTGAAGTCTCCACCCCAGATAATATGATTGGAGCCCGCTTCAAATATCTTGGCCCAAAGCGTAGTGTAGAAGTGCGGGTCGTCTACATTGGGCCCATAGCAGCAGGCCAATGTGACTGTCATAGATCCCTGCCTTTCCCATGCCAAGCAGTAACGGCCCCACTGGTCCCATGATGCCCCTGCCAGATGAAATGCCACCTGCTTTAACGAGTATTGCTGTTCCCCTCGCATATGAGGGGTAGGATGAAAAAATTCTATTGGTGGCCCATTTGCTCTCAAACGTGCTAGTTCTTTGTGGTGTAAAGTGCGTTTCCTGGAACATAGCTATGTGTATCTTGTGTCTCTCTGAATATGCCAGAATATGCAGTTTCTTCCTGGCATCCCCCAAGCCCCTGACATTCCATGTAATAATATTCAGTTTCCCTCTATCTTGGTCAGCCATTCTCTTGGACTCTTGCTACGCTGACTATCCAAAGAAGACAGTCCCCTCCACATACCTTTGCCCAGGATATTGTTCTAGCGCCCTGTGGATGCATAACCTCAAGCACATTTGCTAACCTCCCCACATCAAAGAGGGTCACATTTTTCCTGAAAGTTAGCATACAAAAAGCAAAACATAGCGAAAGTCCCCCCACCCGCTGAAGCAACCCCAACTTGCCAGTTCCACATTCCCACCCGCCCCACCCCCATCTCCTCCCCAACAAGATCAACTCAACAGTCCCTGCAATCAGCATGCAGCAGACAAGACTGGGGTCATTCCCTTCGGGGGCCAGGTCTAGGTGGCAACACTGCTACCCTACGCCCAGAGGGCTGTCCGCGGTCAAGACCGCCTGGCCTTTCCGGGCAGAGGGTACCCGGCGTGCTTCTATAAGCACCCAGTATGGGTCATCATTCAAATAAGAAACATTTCCTTTATATAATTGCTTGTCAGTTAAGGACTCACGTAACCCAGTATACAGTTAAGGCGTCTATTGCCTGCAAGTATTGTCTCATTAGGAGCCGTCTTCTGCTCTCGCCGACTGGGACTTCTGCGACTCCACTCCGCCATCCTCGGAACGATGCATTTTCTTCACTTGCTTGAGGAAATCCTCCACCTGTTGTGGTTTGGTGAAAAACCTCTGTTTTCCCTGGTGCCTTACCCTCAGGCGAGCAGGATACAAGAGTGCATAGTCGAATTGCGGTTTCCTCAGCTTATTTTTGATGTATAAGAATTTCCGCTGTTCCTCCTGGACCGTAGGCGTGAAGTCTGGATAGATGGAAAATGAGTTCCTGTCATATGTCAGGGTCTGTTTACTCCTTGCGGCGCACAGAGCCACATCACGATCCCTGTAATTCAATAACCTGGCTATGATGGGTCTGGGAGTGGTGCCTGGCTGAGGCCGCTGTCCAAGCGATCTATGGGCTCGCTCTACGATGAACTGATTAGAGAACGACTCGGGACCACACGCAGACATCAACATTTTCTCCACGTAGTCTTCCATCCTCGCAGTATTGGTCGACTTTGGTATACCTAAAATGCGTATATTATTGCGCCTACTGCACACTTCCAAATCCTCGTTCTTTGCAGCAATGACCCTCATCAGGTTATACATGCGCGCCAGCTGTGTGGTATGACTCGCGGTCACATCCTCTGAGTCAGAGATGCACCTCTCCACTTCTTTGATTCAGTCCTCATGACCATCCAGCTTACGTGCAATGGCGTCCATTCTGGACGACATTCTATCCACTTTGTCCACTACGATGGCAAATCCTTGTCGGACCTCTTGGAGGATGACCTGCACATCCGTGGACTGCCCAGAGGGCGCTTCCTTGGCCTCATTTCTTCCAGTATGCTCCTGGTCATCCTGCGCGCCTCTGTTGTTCTTTCTTGCCACTTCAAAGTTCAACTTTGGCTGCCTGGTGTCCGGCTTGCCCATAGTGTCACCAGGGACGTATTCTCTTATCCTCGCTTCCTTCTCTCGTCCGCAACCGCACTACGAGCGAGATTGCCAAGATTTCACTTTGTGTTGAGCCCTTCCGCTAGGTCTCTCACTGAATGGGTGGTTCCGCAGCTCACAGTTAGCTGGTCTCCTCTGATTCGAGCTATCCTGGTCGGTAAACATCGTTTACCACGAAGTTTTAACAACGCCGTACCTTTAGCATGCATCCCTTACAACGCAACTCGTTACTCCGACTTGCGCTGGAGGGCACTAAAGGATTACAAATAGTAAATTTACTATCCCAACACCTTCCCTAGGGTCCACGGGGACTGGTGTTAGAATAGTAAATTATACTATTCGAAATCCGCACCCCCAACGCAAGTCGTGGTAACGACTTGCGTTGTAAGGGATGCGTGGTAAAGGGATGCGTTGTGACGGTACGCGTTGTACCGTCATACATCCTTCCTGATCTAGTGTCTCTCCTCTCACGTTGGGCTCAATCTCAGTAGCAAGCTCCTCCTTTCTCTGTGGGCTGCCTCGCCGCAAGCCCTCCACCCCACGCGCTATGCACCACCATGGGCCTGCAGTACCCGCCACCCCGCGGTCAGCACGGTCAGACAGCTCCTTCACTGGCGCGCAGGGAGTCCAGATTTTTATCTGGGGGTCTCCTGAGACTATCGGGGGCCCCCCCTCACAGCCTCTTCTTTTTGTTGGGGTCAGTCGCCTTTCAATCCCCCAAGGCGGGAAAGCGTGTCCCAGGCACTCTCACCTGCCGTATCCTCCTTGAAATGGCATTCGGTACCCCCCGTGGTGGCTGGGGTCAGATGCTCCGCGTCCCGCTTCCAACAGGTGTGCAGCGGAGAAATGGGTCGTCCCAGGGCCCACACAGGCCTCCTCAGTACCGCAGTCCCCAAGTTGCCACTATCACATCCCTCAGATTTCAGTGTATTGGCTGCTGCAGTCTTCCTGGGCAGCACCGCTCTCTCGTTTGGCGTCTGCAGCTTGGCCGGTCCGATCAGTACAGCGTGAATGGCAGCGGGGGAGAGAGGGGTTGTCCAACGTGCCCCAAGGGTGTTATTGTCCCTGCAATGCCACAGGCCAAGCACGCCTCCCCTCCGATGCTGGGCACCAGTTGGGATCTCGCCTATGCAGTGTGAGAAGAAGCGGGGGGAAGTGACAGCGATCGACGCACCTCCAGCGGTCCGGTGCCCTCCCAGCGACGCTGGCCGAGCACATCCCAATGCCGGCGCAGGGCACAGGCCGCCCGCCGCTTCGCAGCCTCTCCGCTACTCACAGTTCGCTCGTCCGCTCTGCCAACAATTATTCCCTGCGCCAACTCACGCCTATCCAGCGCCTTTTTCCAAGATCAGCGCCAGTCTCGTCAACCAGCCGGGTAGGATGACCAGGATTGTGCTTTCATTTCTGCCGCTCTTGTCCCAGCCAGCGGCCCAGTCGCCTCGTGTGCAGCCGCGGACTCGGGTACTTCCAGCAGCCGATCCCGATCCTCGTAAGACTTCGCCTCCTCTCTCGGGCCCAGCTTCAATCTCTCAGTACAGGCGCATGGAGCAGTCTACACTCCCGATTTTCTCACTGAGTCAGCAGACAGGTCAGTTTTCTCAGTTAGCAGTATTAAATACCGCCGATGACTCCATATGGCAGGATAATTTGTAGGATATTTTCACCGGGCGGCAGAAGCCTCACATCGGTGCAGCCATCGTGCACATGTGCCACCTAGCACCCCCCCCCTCAGAGCAAAAAGTTGACAAATATTTTCAAAATTCTAAATATCAGAAAGTGTTAGGAGCAGTACACATAGACACAGTCCAAGGGTCCAGGACCCCAGAGACAGCATTAGGGGGGCAAGACTCAACCCATCAGAGGCCAGCAGCAGGGTCCAGGTCTGGTGCTTGCGCGGCGCAAATTTTGCGCCTATGCTGGACGTTCTGAAGAGCGGGCGGGGCCGTGACGGACCGTTCCGTCACAAGCACAGCTCGCCCGCGGGCCGCGATGGAGCGGTTCCGTCACGAGCACGGGACCGCCGCACGGCCCGCCTCCCCCTTAGCGCTGCGGCGGAAAAGCCGCCGCAGAGAAGGGGTTAATATGACTGTTTAGTTTACCCAATGCTACCTCACTAAGAAGCCTTTGACTGCTCCCATACTACCATGAGAGGCCTCCAGGACATCACCATCACTGTTGGTGTCTAGTTGCCCCTGTCTGCCGTGGGAGCCCCAAAACCGGGTCTGACATGCTGTCTGTCCCTTTAGTATAATTATTGGAGCATAACCCTGCATTGAATGCAATGTTGAACTGCAAATTATAAAACTGTGAGGATTTAATAAGCATATCCCTAATGTATGTGTCCAACTTTGCAATACCAAGTTGGGGGTGTGACTCAAAAATTGTTATATCCAGAGACTTCTGGGTTTTTTATGTGTGCTTTAACCCCTTCGATGCTGATGACGAGCTCAGCTCGTCATCACCCACGGGTGGCGTGTGCTGATGACGAGCTGAGCTCGTCATGTATCGCGGTAATTTAAAAATTGCCGCACAGCGCAAAAATCGCCGCAGCAGCGATGCGGTTAAGTTAACTTATTACCATTTTTTTTGCGGAATAGCAGAAACATTTCCTATATTTGACAAATCGGTTCGTGGCTGGACATTCCAGATTATTAACTTGTATTTAATCCTAACCTTCAAACCAATTCAGGTGTTTTGTGCTTTAATTGGTCGACCTCACTAACATACGTGAGGAAAGGAAGCTATGAAGTCATTTCTGGCTTCTGTATTCATAGCATAGAAATGTTCTGATAATCTCTCTTCCGTACGTCTAGCTGCCTAAAGAGGGTTCCCGCCAGCTCTACCAGCAGAAGACGGGTGGCTGACCCTTTCACGACAGTCATCGTATGGAACTGACTTTCTCTACTTCCCAGGCCACACAGAATCAATTGGCCTGATCTCTCAGTGGCATTAAATCTTAGGTATGGTGAGAATCATCTATGATCTCTGGTTCCAAGAAGTAAGACCGGTTCTAAGCCTGAGGGAGTTAAGAAGCTGTCCTGGGTCTTATTCATGAAGGGTGGAGGTAGGGAGGTTCAGAGAGCCCTGGACACAGACACCAATCTATCAACTCTTGAATTGACATGTTCCACTACAGAAATCTGCTTTTATTTCCCAAAGATCATACTTTTAATTGCCCTGGCTTCTTCGTTTTCTTAGTCCATCTTTGCATCCACCATGCCCAGATTTTCAGGGCTCTCAGAGGATGAGGGCAGGTCAGACACTTTGCCCATCTTCTCAGTTAAGTACATTTTTGTGTCATTTTCCTTGGAGTAGTAGATTAGAGAGTAATGTTCGGGAAAAAAGGGTGGATGAACAGTCCCTGCCAGCATGACTCGAGGGTGGGCGGGTCGCGCAGGGAGGGGGGTTAATTTAACTGAAAAAACAATTTAAACTTACCGTTGGCTCCAGTCTATTGTCACATCTCCTCTCTCTGCTCACAGGAAGCAGAAGCAGACAGCCTCCCTCTCCTCCTCTAAGCCAATCACAACACTGCAATGGCAACATTGTGATTGGCTAGGACGCCGACCCCACAGGCGTCTATATGGGAGGTAATTTTCTCTATGTAGGCTTCACGCAGCCTACATAGAGAAAATGCAGAGAGTGTATGACTGGTTTGGTCTTCCCTGGGGTCGACCAAACAGTCAGCGCACTCAGAATGGGCAAACCACTCCTCCCCTGGACTACTGCAGGACCGACCAACTGCCCGCCCCCAACCAGGTGTTCCCTTTTGCTTTCTTGCAGTGTGAGAAGCAGAAACATAAAATGGTGTTTAAAATACCATTTTATGTTTCTGCTTCTCGCACTGAGAAAGTAGTGGGGTGACGCTCCTGTGCCCACGTGGAGGAACCACCCCTGCAGATGAAGTAGGTAACATTTGTCTCATTTACAGTGAGATGAAGGTAATCTGCGCATTAAAACCAAAATCTCTCAATCCCTCAGTTTATTGATCAACCTCAATGAAACCACCATGCTACGCAGTTAATTTGTCTTTATTAAACCTTGCAAAGCCGTCAACTTAATTTGGGCATTACATTTGAAAGGAATACTGCATGCAATTGAGTTTTGGCAACACTTGCAATTTAGACATGCTGAGAAAGACTTTGTTTTTACTCCTTTTTTGAATTCTAATACTTATACCGTATTATACTGCAAAAACATTAAGCACCAAGGGCCACATGTATTAATATTAGGAATAGTGATGACCTAATTGTGATTTTCGGTGAATTACAATTTGGTAATCTCTATTCCTAACATATGAAACTCCATGAGTGCCATTTAGCGATTCCTAGGGGGTCGCAAATCAACCTACCTCATTAGTATTAATGAGGTAGGTTGCAATTTACGATCCTTTGGGAATCGCTAAAATTACGGGGATGGAGGCCTTTGGGGGTCAGCAGACCACCATGTCTGTGATTGCTTTTAAATAAAGTGATAATTTATTTTGATGCAGCCCCTTTACCTTTAAGAAAAACGGGTTGTGTTTAAAAGAAAAAAAATTGAAGTTTTCTTTTCATTTTTTAAGAGCAGGCAGTGGTCCGTGGGACCAATGTCTTCTCTGAAAAAACGTTTCCGCATACATTTACAAAGGGAAAGAGATCCCTTAGGGACTCCCTCCCATTTTCAAATGGGTTACCATCAAATTGAATCTGAATTTAAACTGTGAATGTTTTGAGACCAGTATTTCATAATTTAGCATTCATGCATACCGCTGCGATTTGGTATTTAGAAGGGATGCCCTAAACAAGCCCCTTCCAAATACCGAATCGCAAACCCAATTTACTATTCGGGAACAGGTTACCAAATTGCAAAATAGAGGTTGATACTTCGGAAAAGCCTTTTTTGCATTCGCAAATGGGCTGATTCTATGAATCAACATGTGTGAGAATGCAAAATAGCTTTAAACATGTGGCCCCAAATGGACTAGCCACATCTCAGTTTGTGAACTGCAGTCATGGGGTCTGTGACATTGTTGCAGCCTTCATTTTTAACAGGTATGAGCAATATTCCATACAAATGCTAAAGAAACCTCTAGACATGTCATATCAGACATGGGCGCTCATTCAAGCATTGTTTTGTTCTTGCATTCTTGGACCTGTGATTCTGTAATTAAAATAGCTTAAATGGAGCTGGAAATGAAAGCCAAGTCCAAAGAAATAAACAAGACAGGTTGCACTACTTACACCTGACATGGAGCTAAAATAAACCCGCTTCTGCATGTAGAGTAAAGAGATTTTTTATTTTGTATTTTTATTTATTTACAATGTTTTATATAGCGCAAACTTGACCCAAGAGGGTATCAGAGCGCTTTACAATTCAGGATCGTTGCATTGAAAGTTTCATCAGTTACAAGAGCATAGTAAGGTACAGTACACAAAAACAATGTTGTGAGAATTCGTCGGAGGGAGGGGAGGAAGGAGTCATAGCAGGGAGGCGAGGAGGAACTGTGCCCAATATCCGTCCGTCTGGGTAGGTAACGGTGGAGGGGGAAAACAGGGCCAATCTCCTCAATAACTGTCTAGCAGCTCAACCGGGCATGAGCCATGTTGCTCAGAGATGAAACGTTCAGGTTATACTACTCACACCTGATATAGAGCGAAGTTTATACTGCAGGTGCTTGACCAGAAAACAAATGAACATGTCCAATTACACTACTTACACCTGTCATGGAGCTAAGCTTATCCCGCTAATGCCTGTGCTGTAAAGAAATGAACAAGTGAGGTTACACTACGTACACCTGAAATGGAGTTAAAATAATCCAGCAGCTGACTATATAGTAAACAAATGACAAGGATAGATTACACTACTTACACCTGACATGGAGTTAAGCTAATCTCGCTCCTGTCTGTGGAGTAAAGACATTCACAAATCATGTTACACTACTTACACCCGACATGGAGCTAAAACAATCCATCTGCTGACTGTACAGTAAAGAAATGGACAAGCTAGACTCCACTACTTACAGCTGACATAGTGTTAGAATAAACCCGCTGTTGACTGTAGAGCAGGATATACGCTACTTATACCTGACATGGAGCTAAACTAATCTCGCTCCTGCCTGTAGAGTAAAGAAATGAACAGGCCAGGTTACACCTATTACACCTGACATGGATCTACAGTATTCCAGCTCCTGCCTGTATAGTAAAGAAATGAACAGGATAGAGTACACTACTTATGCCTGACATGCAACTGGGCTAATCCCGCTCCTGCCTTTAGAGTAAAGAAGTGACCACGTCAGGCTTCACTACATACACCTGACATGAGGCTATGGTAATCATGTCTGTATAGTAAAGAAATGAACAAGCCAGGCTACCCTACTTACACCTGGCATGGAGCTATGCTAATCCCGCTCCTGCATGTAGAGTAAAGAAATGAACAAGTCAGGCTACACTACTCACACTTGACATGAAGATCTGGTAATCTTGTCTGTAGAGTAAAGAAATGAAGTAGCCAGGCTACCCTATTTGCACCTCTCATGGAGCTATGCTAATCCCGCTCCTGCCTGTAGAGTAAAGAATGAACACATCAGGCTGCACTACTTACACCAGACATGGCGCTAAAGCAGTCCAGCTGCTGTTAGCGTAAAGAAATGAATGAATCAGGTTCAGTACTTAACCTGTCATGGATTAAAATAATCCTGCTGCTGACTATACAGTAAAGAAATTACCAGGATAGATTACACTACTTATATCTGACATGAAGCTGAGCTTCACCTACTGCTGCATCCGCAGTAAAGAAATGGTCAAGACAGTTTTCATCACTTGCACCTGACATGGGCCCAAACCCATCCCGCACCCACTTGTACAGCACCTGCTGTGTCTGAATGGAGCATTGCTACACCCTGTGCGGTACCTACTATCCGTGTATCTGTGTGTGTCTGTCCGAAAAGACTGCACTGATCTGTGTGGGCTGCACCTGCTCTTTCTGAGAGCAGCTTGCTGTGCTGCTTGTCCTGCAACTCTTCTATCTGTGAGAACAGCTCAGATTTATGCTGCCTTATCTAGACCACACCATTATTCACTTTACTTGCTCAAGACAAAAGCACACTCCATGGCTATTAAAGTATTGATCTCTTTGTTTAAACTGCAAATAGGCATCAGTATTTTCACAATTACTGCTGAGATGTTCTAGCACTTCTAAATAGAAAACAGAAATTATCCTCCTGAGAAGTTCCATTAAGAACATATCTTGCTGGGAAGTCCAGACACTTCTCAGTTTAAAATCACATTAGTAATGCTGAGGCCTGGGATTCTGTTGCTCTTCCTTTAGAGCATCCTTTTTCAAGTTACGCAGCAAAGCTTGGGGGTTTTTCTAATGTCCCACTAACGGCAGTCCTGTTTAGAGGTTTAGGTCTGAATTATCGATTCAAACACGACATTCGTGGTGCGAAGAGCTGGAATTGTCACATTAAATGTGTGGCTGCCCTACTAAGAACTGTCCTTAGGGACCCAATTGCTAGACAGCAGCCCAGTTGAGAAGAGGCGATATTTTCACCCCAAATTAACTACTGCAGTACTCAGTTTGTAAAATATTGGGTGGCCATAGTTTTTCTCAGACGCTCGTTGCCGACGCTGCTGAATGTTAGGGATGTTGAATATCAAGGCTGTCTAATCTATTCCCACGTCAAGCCTTTTTCCTCCACCATCCTAGGCTCCCTGCCCTTTTAATTCACTCATGCTGGTGTTTGTTTAGCCCCGCTTTTCCCCTTTTCACAGTTTTTTTCGATCATGTTTTGCTCCTTCTGCCCCATTTTTCTGCCTTTGTTTCTCTTGTGAGAGCAATGGAAAAATAAGCCCCAGTCCCCAAAAATGAGTGTGGATAGGCCCAAAATGCAAACACCAGCTCAAATTAAGCTCGAAGGAAGTGCCTCATTTGCCCTCAACATGTTGTGCAATACAATCGTATTCAAGACATGCCAGTTAAGCATCTGTGTTTTAATTTTATTCTTATTCAGCTTTTCATTCTGAATGTGCAGATGGGCACTGATGATGGGTTCTCGAGAAGAGATCATAGAGTAGAAAGTATGTGTTAATTTTATATTCACAGTTAGATCAAAGCTGCAGTACTTACTTATGTAGTCATAGACTTAGGCAACACGACTATTGGGCTAAGGTAGTGGCTATAGCATGAAAGGCAGTAAGCAGTAAATCTGTGGTGCACTGCTTACACATCCCTGTGACACATGTACGACGGAAACATTCAGCAAGTATCTAATGGCGACTTTTTGTGACTCGCAATTAGAAACTCGCAAAATGCGATGTACAGCAGTGTCTCAGACACTGTTTGCGATTCCCATTGGGGTCACAATTGACCACCATGTCTGTGATTGCTTTTTAAATAATTAAATTTAGCTACCTTTTCATTTACTAAGAGTAGGCAGTGGTCCATGGGACACTGCCTGCTCTTAAAAAATGTTGGTGCCCACATTCACAAAGGCGACGTGGTCCCTGGGGGACCCCTTCCCGATTGCGAATGGGTTACCGCCTCCTTCACAGAGTTGGTAAAATATGAATGTTTTGCAACCGCATTCCGGTTGCAAAACATTCATACATGGCCCTGCGACTTGCTATTAGGAAGGGACACGCTTGAAATACCCCTTCCAAATATCAACCCACAAACTCTATTTTGCATGTTAGTAATAGGTTACTGACCCACAAAATAGGGTTAGTGCATGCCAAATGAGTCTTTAGCGGTCGCAACCGACTCAATTGTCTGTTTGCAACCACAAAAACATGTAGAACATGTGGCCCCCTGTGAGCAACTGTTCTGTGATTATCGTTAAAGATGAACAATGGTAGAAAACTGAAAGATAGGCAGATACCACAGTGAAGTAACAAGTGGGAAGGAATGTCAACAGTTATTTTCCAGTGGGCGTCCCTTTTACTATCCCATTCCCATTTCCCCTGAGCGCTCACATCAGGATCCAGTTTTTACTCATGGGAGTACTGTGTATTGGGTTTGGGGTGAGGTGTGGTGTGGATTATCATCATTGGATTCACGGTGCACCTCCAGTAGATTATAGGTACTCAACTAATAGCGCTAGAAAAATACCTATATCATACATACATAAATAAATTGTTGTGCTATCATGCAAGAAGAATAGCGACAACTTGCCAAAGTTTGAGGGGTCACTAAGCTCCAAAGTGAAACACGTGCCAGCTGTTCAGTGCTTACATGTTTAAAGCAGAGCTAAAACTGTGAATTTGGGTGAGCTTCAGAAAAATGGTTATGAAAATAATCTACCCTCAAATACCGAAGACAAGTTATAAAGATCTGTTTTACCAAAGGCTATTATAGTTTGCTTTAAAATGCAAATGTTTAAGAGTTCTTTTGTTGGTATTTGAACAAAATATCAGGAAAAAATATATTTTGATACCAAAATATCGTGTCAAGAGTATCGGGATAACAAAAATATCATCAACTGGAATATCGAAAGCTAAATATATTGTTTTTAGTCTTTTTAATATTGTTGTAATAAATATCGTTGTAGAAAATATTGTTGAATGTAATATCTTTTCTAAGTGTTAATCAGTATACAATTTATGGTAGTGTGTTTGATTGTATATGTTTATCATTTTATTTATTCGTGTTTTTGGTAATATAATTTTTTAGTTGTGAAATTGTTTAGATTTGTATTTTTTTGTTGTATTAATGTATCAATGCAGTTGATTTTTTTAATAGCAGGATATTGGGTTTTCAGGGGATAAGGATGGAGAGATTTAAAAAAGTATATATTTTAAATTACATTTTAGGTTTATTTTAAAGCTATGCAAATTAATAATTCAGAAATTCAAAATGTATTTTTTTGTATTCATATTTTTACTACATTGGAATTTCATATTAGTGAAGATATATATTATTATTATTATTATTATTATTATAAAAATGACTAGCATAACATTAAAAAATATATAACAAAACATTCAATAATGTTATATATTTAGAAATATATTTATGTAAAATGTTAACATTTTAAATATTTTGTAAAAAATTTGATAAAATTGTAGAAATATTAAAACAGAAATTGGTTTTAAATTTGTAAGTTTAATATAAAAAATATGTTTTTTTAATTATAAAATGTATTTAAATGCAATATTTTAAGATTGTTAATTTTGTATTATAATTTTTTTGTCATTTTATGGTTTAAACTTTATGAGGAGTAGTACATTTTGAAATATATTAATTATTATTTGTAATCAATTACTTTTGTATGTATTTTTATTTTCAGACACCTCCGGGAAACAAAACAAAATACATTTTCCACAGGAATGAAAACGAGACTTAAACAAAAACTCATTCTGTGTAAAGCAGCAGAAATAATCTACACCCAAATAACAATGTCATTATTAATAGAGGGGTGTAACGTGGTAACAAAAAAAGCTATACCACTGTGCCTGGCCAGCAAATGCATTCATCAGCCAAAGTCAGATTGGGTCATATATATGACTCAGCTTCCACCGCCATGGATCATTCTCCATTAATGTCACCCCCAGCATAATATTTTACATTTAACACTGTATTAAGAAGTAAACTCCATTTATTTGCCCTAAATGGAAACTAGTCCACCGTGTGGTCCTGAGAGAAGAGATACCTTATAAACCAGACCAATTTTTTTTGTTGCTGGAGCTTTCGTTTACAGGTCTAATAATGGATTATCAGAGCATCCAGTCTCTTCTTCCGTAAGGCTAGAAATAAAATGTTGCACTTGCAAGTACCTATAAAAATAGGAATGAGGGAGAAAAACAGATGCCACAATATCTCAAAAGAGAGAAGAACATCACCCTCAAACATTTGACCCAATATAGAAAGTTTAGTTCTCTCTGAGTGCTCCTGAAATCAATCATGAACACAGGAGGGTAAATTGGGATTATATCATAGATATGTGAGCTTATTAACCCTTTCGATGCTGATGACGAGCTCAGCTCGTCATCACCCACGGGTGTCGTGTGCTGATGACGAGCTGAGCTCGTCATGGTGCCACTAAAATGGCATTTTCCAGCACAGGGGGGGGGGAAACGCCCAGCAGCCATGTGGTTAAATGTGGTATAGTTAGAAAATATTTGCTTGAAAGAACCCCAAATGAGATGAAAGACCTTTAGAGTCCACAATACCGATACCAGGAACAATTGATTCCCCCAATAGCATACACCATTGCACCCTACTATCACCACCCCAAAACCAAACCAAGTTGAGAAAAAAATGAGGCAAGATACCAAAGCCTGGTAAAACCGGGAGCAAAACCCCGCCATGCATCTTCGACTGTCGGAGAAACTGAATCTTACAGCGAGGCTTCTTGTTACTCCATACAAACCTCTGCCATGAAGCTTCAACTTTATTAAAGAAAGTCACTGGGTTAATAAGAAGAATAAATACAAATAAATAAAGGTACCTCAGGAGGTCGATCATTTTGATGAGATTTCAGCATCCAATCAATCCCAGGTGAAAACGGTTCCATTTTGTGAAGACCTTAACAGCATGTTTTATAGAGCTTAATGTAGCTATTCTCAACAATATCCAACATATGAACGGCTAAAGTTACCCCCATATATTTATTTATTTATTTTCGAAATTTTTATTGCGCAAACTAATACCCTGGGGTGTCTCGGCGCATGAGGAGCTAATAGAGATCAGTCATCAATTTACTGGATGTCAGACATCAGTTACTGGTTAAACAACCACGTTTTTAAGAGCCTGCGGAAAGTCATCAGGTTAGGGGCTGTTTTAATCGCCAATGGCAAAAGATTCCAAAGTTTCGGAGTAGCCACCAAAAAACGCCTATCTCCCCAGGTGGCAGTTCTCGTGCACAGTACTGAAAGGAGACAGGTATTAGCAGATCTAAGTTGCCTCTTGGGGGTATACAACTGAAATGCTTCTGTGAGGAACCTGGGTCCGACGCCATGCACTGCCTTATAGACAATACAGAGGGCCTTAAATTTAATTCGGCTCTCTACTCTCAGCCAGTGGAGGTGACGAATGGCAGGAGTAGTAGTCTGGCGGCGAGGGATATCAAGAAGAATCCTTGCAGCCGCATTCTGAATAGACTGTAGCTTCGTTAAAACACGCTTCTGAGTGTTTAAGAAGAGGGCATTCCCGTAGTCTATTTTTGAGAATACTAAAGTGGAGATCAAAGTCTTCCCAGCTGAGATAGGGAGATAAGGCAGTAACTTATTGATCTTTTTTAAGATAAAGAATGCTGATGACACAACGTTGTTGACGTGAAGGCCAAAAGATAGTTTACTGTCAAAAATAACTCCCAGGTTTCTGGCCTTTTCTACCGGGACAGGAGGAGGGCCCAACTGTGCAGGCCACCAGATAGTAGACCATTCTGGGGAAAGCCTGCCGAAGGTCATGATCTCGGTCTTGTCCGAGTTAAGCCTCAGACAATTAGAGGCCATCCAAGTACTGACCGCAAGCATGGCTTTTTGGAAGTTGGCTGCCACAGCTGGGCCGTCTCTATGGATTGCCAGAACCAGCTGGGTATCGTCTGCGTAAGATGTTAGCCGTACCCCATGGGCCTTTATTACCCTCGCTAATTCCGCTACGTAGATGTTAAATAACGTGGGACTTAGCGAGGAGCCCTGTGGGACTCCACAAGGGAGTGCAGACATAGGGGAGTAGAAATCACCCAGCCTCACTGTCTGGGTACGGTTTTCCAGGAAAGATGAAATAAGATCCCTGGCCGTGCCGTTTATCCCCAGAGCTGTGACACGGTCGACCAGAATGACATGGTCGACCGTGTCAAAGGCTGCAGACAAATCCAGAAGGATCAGGACGGCCGCACATTACCATATATGCCCATATTTTATCATGACAGGGGGGAATAACATAAGAGAAGGCCTGAGGCTTATCTGAATTTAACTTATATCCCAAAACGTCCCCAAATGATTGAGCCGCTGCCACCACTGCAAGTTGACCTCTCATCAGGGTGTGCGTTAGAAACTGCCACATTGTCTGCATAAGTTAAGACCTTGAAATTGAAGTGATGTATTCTCAATGGTTTAATTTCTTCAGATGATTTAAGGGATTGGATAAAAGACTCTCTAGATAATGCAAATAGCTTAGGAGAGAGAGGATACCCCAGCCTAGTGCTGCGAGAAATAGTAATGGGATCAGAAAAGAAGCCCAAGCAATGAATCCTAGCTTTCAAAACAGTGTAGAGATGGTGAATTCTGGAGATAAAGCCAGGGCCCAGTCCAGCGGTCTCCATGACCCCCAAAGGAAAGGCCAGGAGACCCGGTCAAAGGCTTTCTCTGCGTCCAAAAGAACCATGCCCACTGACCCCAACTGAAAGAAGCCGTCTTCAGGGCCATAATTGATCTATTGATATGAGATATTGCATCACATCGTGGAATAAAACCATGTTGATTTGAGTTGACCAAACCCGAGATAACTACAGTCAGTTTGCTAGAATACCTGTGTAAATCTTTGAATTAGTATTGATTTAAGAAATAGGGTGATATGACCCACAAAGCGTAGGGTATTTCTCTTTTATGAGAAAAATAACAATACAGGTCTCATCCGAAGACCGTGGAACCTGACCGTTGCAACAATCGTGATAAACAAATCCCCAAGAACCATGGCCAAGATATATTAAAAAGAAGCGTAAAACTCAAGCAGTATCTGATCAGGGCCGGAGGCCTTTCCTTTAGCTAAGGAACCAAAGGCAATTTCCATTTCATTGAGTTATAGGTGATCCTAGTGTTGTAATATCCTTCAGTTATTCTCACTTGTTATGGTATGTCCCACTCACCCCTCTCCCCGGCGCGTTATGAAACAGACCCATGGAATGTTGGTGGGGCGTTCGTGTTAGAACGTTTTGTGAGGCTGGCAGCGCAAAGACCAAGACATGAATAAAGCTGCTGTTCTTCTACATCTATTGTGGCAGTGGTAAGTCTTACAAATTGGCGACGGGGCTGTGCGGGGGCAGGTCCTGGTTTTCCCCCGTTTCTACGGCGCTGCCGACAAGCCGAGACACCAATTAAGGACAAGCCGTGAGTCATTCTGAACTTGACAGCGTGTGAGGTTCTCGCACCAGCGCATACAGCGACAGTCTGAGTTTAAGGACGTTAGCGTAATATTAAACTGGTCCGTGTTGCTCTAGCCGCTCCGTTTTGTAAGTGTCAGGCTGTGAGACATACAGTGAGCGGCTGTTAAGGCGAGGTACCCAGCTGGGGAAGTCGGCAAACTGAGTCCGACGATCGACACGTTTTTGGTGTGATCAGTTACAAGCGGAGCATAATACTGAGGAAGCCATCCATTTTTTCAAAGAAATAGAGCCAGCTGTTGTAGCTTTGAGGCCTTACTGAGGGAAATTACTTGAGAAAGAAAAAAATCATTCGTGAAAGATCTACCAGCATTTTACAGCCAGGCAAGGCGCGTGCCTCGTTGTTTCTGTCAGCTGAAGACTGTGGGGAAGTAGCGTGCGCTAGTGCATTCCGGCCAGGAGAGGGCATAGCCGAGGATTTCCCGGCGCAAAGAAGTGATGTGTGTATAACAAAGGTAGCATCTGTGTGAGGATAGATTGTGGTCACAATTTGAGGAGGAGGCCAAATAAAGTCGTATAGGAATGGCGTCACCAGATAGGCACATCTAGTTTAAACGGGAAGCCTGTTGGTATTGTGAAAAGAGCACGCTGGCAGGCACAGCTAATGAGACTCTGGAAGCCTGTCAGGATCCACATTCTTACAAGATCACGCTGATAGGCACAGCTGAGTCAAAACGAGAAGCCTGTTGGTGTTGTGTGGAGAAAAAAAATATATAATAAAAGCACGCTGAGAGGCACAGCTATAAGACTCTGGAAGCCTGTCTGGACCTACATCCTTCTCTGTTCACGCTTATAAGCACAGCTTCTTTGGAGAGCTAAATAGTCAACGAGTGTTTTGACATTGACATTGGGAACAGAGGCGCTGACAGGTCTAGTAGTTATTTCAAAAGTATATTTTAGCCTGTGCAATAGTAATCCATTGAAAGGTGGCAGTAATGTATAAAAGAGCTAGGGGTGATTAGGCTTGATTTTACTTGTTCTCTCACATTTAGGCGAAGTAATTTAAGTATAGTATATGTAAGTGTGGTAGTGGAAAAGCTCAGGAAGCCGATCCACCATTTTCCCTACTCTATACATCTTCTAAAGCATTTACCACAGTTTAACTTAATCCATGGCAACTGCGATGTCAATGTCCCAACCACCTCCTTTTCTAAATGAGGATGGAGAACCCCTCACTCCCTGGAAGAATTGGGTAAGGATATTTGAGTCCTATTTAATAGCTATAGGTGGCAATAGGTTCTCATCTGTGAGAAAGCTACACATATTGCTACATAATTTAGGGAAACATGCTAGAGAGATATATGACAATTTGCCTGACGTTGTTAGCGATAGCAGTAGTGGAGGGGTGGATGGTGATGCTCCACCTGACGTATATCAAGTTGCTTTGATAAAATTAGATGCTCAGTTTGGGAAGAAAATTAATGTGGTGTTGGAGTGACACAAATTCTTCTCCAGGTCTCAAGGGAAGTATGAGAGAGTGGTGAATTATATAGCTGTACTTAGAGGCCTATCTTTCACCTGTGATTTTGGAAACCTTACAGATTCACTGATTAGAGACCAATTGGTTAGATGTACATCAGATAAAAAGATACAAGAAAAGTTGTTAGCAGATGCCCCAGATTTGAAACAGGCAGTGGATATAGCCAAGAGCATTGAGCACACAGCCTTCTGCATGAGTGAGATGAAGGATGCTGTTGAAGTAAAGCAGGTGTGTGAAGAAGAAATACTGAAAGTATCAACAAAGCATGATAAAAGCAAAAATATACCAATGGGGAGTTCTGTTCTAAGGTCTGAAACCCAAAAGGTAAAACATTTCCGTTGTGGCAATCCAAACCATCTAGCAAACAATGTGAAGTGTCCAGCAAGGGGAGTTATATGTAGAAAGTGTAACAAACGGGGGCATTTTACCAAAGTGTGTCATGAAATGAAGAAAGATGTGACCCATGTTATTTTTGATGAGGATGTACCTAGAGGTGACATAGTATTCCAGGCTAATGAACTTCTTGAGAGCTCTGATTGTAATTATCCTGAGTGCGAGATTTGGCTTGACAATGTACCCTATAATGTATATGCTGATTCTTGTTCACCTTATACACTCATAAATGAAATCACATTCAAGGCAAGGTCTGTTGACAAAAAGTATGAGCTATTACCTCCAGACATCAACCCAGGAGGACACAACTGTGACACCATACCCCTTGTAGGAATGGTCATTATGCACATCAAATTCAAGGATAGAGTCACCGTGGGCAAAGTGTATTTAACCAAGAAGGGATCGTGCTTACTTGGGTGGAAACATCAGAAAGACCTTGGCATCAAGTTAGATCCTAATGCCTCTGAGCCAGTGTACTTGGTGGAGCAACCAGGCATAGGTACAGATGTGTGTGAGGAGTTCCCTGAGGTGTTTTCAAATGAATTAGGTCTACTTAAGGGTTTCCTCCATAAGATAAAATTTAAGAAGCACTGCAAGCCCACTGTACATAAAGCTAGATCTGTACCGTTAGTGGTGAGAGATTCTCTAAAAAAAGAACTAGAGAAGTTGGAATCCATGGGGGTAATTGAAAAAATCGAGAACTCAGAGTGGCTCGCCCCCATTGTGGTAGCTTCAAAAGGTGGTGGCAAAGGGATTCGTTTATGTGTGGATCTCAGGGACCTCAATGCTAACATCTGGGTAGAGAGGCATCCCCTCCCAATAATAAATGAGATGTTCAGCGTGTTAAAAGGTGCAAAATACTTCAGTGTTTTAGACCTCTCGGCGGCATACCACCAGGTTGCCCTACATCCGGAGTCTAAAAGCCTGACTTCCTTTATTACGCATTTTGGGGCATACCAATACAACCGGATGCCATATGGGTTGGCATCTGCGGCTGCTGTATTCCAACGCATTATGCAGCATATCTTAGATGGTCTTGGAAAAGTCTTGTGCATCCAGGACGACATATTGATTTATGGAGACTCAGAAAGTGAGCACAACATGAACCTGAGAGAAGTTTTGAGCAAGTTGAGTAAGGCAGGCTTTACCACCCAAAAGGGCAATTGCAAGATAGGGGTGAGGACTGTGACTAACTTAGGACACACCATTTCAGGAGAGGGAATTAAGCCTAAAACTAACATGGTGGGTGCAGTGATATTAGCTCCTGCACCCTCTAATAAGGATGAGCTTAGGTCCTTCCTGGGTTTGGTGGAGTACATGACGAAATTCATTGAAAATGTTTCAAGTCATACATGCTCAATGAGGGAACTCTTGAAGAAGGGTAGCACCTTTGTGTGGAGTTCAGAGTGCCAAGAGGAGTTCAGATATGTCAAGTCAGCAATTGCCAAGGCGCCAACATTAGGCATGTTTGATCCCAATGAAAAAACCACACTTACTACTGATGCAAGCGGTAAAGGCCTGGGGGCATCCCTCACTCAAATGGTTGGTGGATGTGAGAGAATAAATGCTTTTGCTTCTAGGGCGTTGAAAGACCCAGAGTCAAATTACTCCACCATAGAAAGGGAAGCCTTAGCGTGCTATTGGGCAATAAATCATTTTAAATTCTTCCTGGGGGGGATTCCCTTTACCCTGAGGACCGGCCACAAGCCACTAATTCCATTATTCTCTGCAAAGAACATTGAGAGGGTCACTCCACGCATTTCAAAATGGGTGTTGGCTTTGCAAGGTTACAATTTCACCATGTGTTATGTGGCCGGTGAGAAAAACACTATAGCAGACTGCATGTCAAGATTGCCGGTACATGGTGAGGACAACTGGTGTAGTCCACCAGAAGAGGTAATTCTTGCAGTAGAACACCCGGCAATTAGTAAGGAGTGGGAGAAAGAATCTCAAGATGACCAGGTGTTAAGGGAATTGAGGAGATTAATTGAGAAAGGGTGGCCTGAGCATAACAATGAGTTGACAGAAAACCTCAAACCATATTGGGCAGTAGGAAATGAGTTATCCAACATGAATGGTCAGGTGTGCAGAGCAAATAAAGTCATTCCTCCCGGTAACATGAAGGACAGGATCATAGCATTAGCACATGAAGGTCATCCAGGAAGAAGCATGACTAAGAGTAAGATCAGACAACATTATTGGTTCCCCAAGATGGATGGGTTGGTGGAGATTACTGTAAAGGACTGTGAGGCATGTGGAAGGTGTGACAAATCCAAGATAATACACAAAGCACCACTCATTCCGGTGGGGGTACCGACGAAACCTTGGGACAAGCTGGGAATTGATATTATAGGCCCCTTGAACCTACTTAACACCAACCAGAAGTTTATGTTTGTAATCATTGATTACCACTCTCATTGGATCAGTACCAAATTTGTATCTTCTATAACAACACAAGTTTTAATTGAATTTTTGCGGGAAGTGTTCGCTATGGAAGGAATACTGAGCACCCTGGTGACAGATAACGGGGTTCAGTTTACGTCAGATGCAATGAAAGAATTCTTATCTGAGTTGGCCATTTCACATATAAGAACTCCTTTTTACTGTCCAAAAGCAAATGGAATGGTAGAAAGGGCAAATAGAATGTTGAAGAACTCTATTCAAATGGCTGTTACAATGCATGAACCTGTAGAGGAAGCAATAAGGAAGACACTATGGTCTTATCATTCTTCCCCTAATGCTGTGACAGGAGTATCTCCTTTCGTATCCCTTAAAGGAGGGAATCCAGGATCTAAGCTCAACCCAAACTGGTTAAATGGAGGTGTTCCAGTGTGGGTGGATAGAGATTCTGTGAGAGAGAAGGTGGAGATACATCAAGCTGATTACAAAACCAAATACAACAAGAAGTGGGGCACCACTAGCAGGAAGTTCTGTGTCGGACAGTGGGTAGTAATCAAAAGACCTGTCATAGGACGTGCAAAAGTGTCCTCTTTCTCCAAACCAGCGAGAGTACAGCGGGTGAACAATAACTCAGTGGTTCTGGAAGATGGAAGCACATGCAGCATAGACAATGTAAGTTGCTGCCCTGATGTGTGTGTTCCAAGGGCTGGAAGCAAAGAGAACCAAGAGGATGTTCTCCCGGATGTTCAAGCAGCCAGAGAAACTAGGGTGCATCAGCCACCATGTTGGCAAAAGGACTATGTGAAATAGATCTGTTTTTTAGTATACTGTGCCTCCCCGGAGGTTTTGTTCTGCATCTTTTGTTAATTCCTTACAGAGGGAGATGTGTTGTAATATCCTTCAGTTATTCTCACTTGTTATGGTATGTCCCGCTCACCCCTCTCCCCGGCGCGTTATGAAACAGACCCATGGAATGTTGGTGGAGCGTTCGTGTTAGAACGTTGTGTGAGGCTGGCAGCGCAAAGACCAAGACATGAATAAAGCTGCTCTTCTTCTACATCTATTGTGGCAGTGGTAATTCTTACACCTAGCTCAGACCTCTGAGTATAACTCAGCCTGCGATGGAAATCCCACCCAATAAATTGAAGAATGGAAGAGGAACATTCGATAGATGTCTCTAATAGTGGCTGGATCCACCACTGACTCGCAATTCTCATCCCTAATCTGATGAATAGCGTTAGAGCTGTCATTTAGTCTGAAGGAAAAAATCCATGCTATTTCTTCGCTATTTTTGAAGCAGAACATCTGCCTAACATGACAGTTTTTAACCGCTGATCCCAAATTCACTTCCTAAGAGAAGCCTGAAGGGCGAAAGACTGCTCCAACAAGGCCTCAGTCCGGGGCCCTTCCCTAGCAATTATACTATATTCCGGATTGGACTCTAATATAGTAAGAGTTCAACGAGCCACAGTCACCTCCACCATTTCCCCCCTCCTTTGGCAGGCCTCAAGCTGGAGCGTTTGCCCACTGAACAAGGACTTAAATGCATCCCAGATGGGAGAGAGTGTAACTGAGCAGCTGTTGATATCCAAAAGCTCCCGTATATGAGAGTTCATGGAATCAATTTAATCATCATCAAGCAGCGGTTTAAGCTCCGTTGTCGAGCCCAAGGCAGGGACCTGAATAGGCTCACTGGATTGGATAAACATAGATAGAGAGTTGTAATCAGATATGACCCGCTAATTAAGGGCCAGCTTTGAAAATGACACAAACGTGTTTCTAACTAGAAACATGTCTAACCATGACAAAGATTTGTTAGAAACAGACTAGAATATGACAACCCGGATCATTGGATAGCTCAACATGCCAAAGATCGACAGGCCATATGAAGAAATAAGCTGCAAAGCCCCCCTAAATCCATAATTACCCCCGAGTGCGGTGCTAGAATAAGCTGGATCAGGGTCTGGAATCTGAGATGAAGAGTCTATGTTGGGACATTGTGTCACATTATAATCAACACAGACATTTTAGGGTGGTGGTCAAAGATGAAGCTCGGCCAACAAAAAGTACAATCCTTGGATCATCAATATTTGGCCAGTAAACAACAACGATAGTGAAACAGATACTATCCTTCTGGATAGTCACCAAGAGCCGTTGACCCCACCTCTAGCCCACTCTCTGGTGTAACATTACCCATTTGCTGTACCGAGCCAGTACTTCAACACCCCTCTGTGCTGAGGTAAAACACGAAGTGGACAATACTCAATAACCAAAATCCTTAAACAGAGAGCATTCTGCATAAGATAGATGCTTTTCCTGTAGACAAATGATTTGTGGCTGGAGGATGTTCAATTCCTCCTGTACAAGCTTTCGTTTGTGTGGAAACATGACCCCATTATTGTTCCAGGACAAGATATGCAATTGCTGGCCAGCACACCTGCTTTCAATAACGTTAACATTGTAACCCAAAATTCACGAACTACCCCTCAAAACATAAAATTTGCAGTGAATGTGCCCCATAACTACATTGCCAGAAGCAGATCAACAGCCATGTTCCACAGTAACCCAGGTTTCTCAAATTAACATGTTCTGCAATTTCCACCCCTATAAACTGCACTTGATACAACCAACCCAGATCATCAATCTCAAACTCCCCCAGCCCCACCACTCCACACCCCTGGTTTTCATAATGGCAAACCATCCCCCTCCAAAACAATGCCCTACAAAGGAAAGAATCATTAACCCCCTTACGAGGGTTACCAGTTATTGAGGATTGTAGCCAAAGTTGGTCCCCAATCTGACCCCCCTCGAAATGCAAAGAAAAACAACAACCATAAAGGAGAACAAATAATGCATCCCCCTTATAAGAAAAGAAACAGGGAAGAGAAGATAAAAAATGTAAAAAAGACAAGTGGAAAAAAGAATGAAAAGAGGCAGTTTTTTAGACCACTTAGCCGTCCCCTTTACTGTTCAAAAGAGAGAAAACCACCCATCAAACACTATACCACCACTCCTCATAGCAAGAAGCATAGCCATTGAAGATCCCCAGAAAAGGGCCACTTGAGCTAGAAAGAAAGGGAAGCCTTATTGAAGAAGAAAAACATAGACAACCCTCAATAATCTCAGTCCCCCCACTGCCATTTTGTTAAACTCTTGAACTTTTAGGCCTTCATAGCAATATAAAGTCTGGCACCCCAATCGGATGCGCAGAGTTGCAAGTCCCATTAAAGAGACAGCTGCACCAAACTCTGACCTGCCAGGATATGCTCCCGGAGCTGCTAACACCTCATCACCATTTGGTGGCTAAAATCAGGGCAAACAAAAACTGCCACTCCACAGGCTTTAGCAGGCAACTTTGGAGTGGTGGTCTGATAGATCACTTGCTGCAGGATAAAGTTCACAATATAGATAAGAATAGCCCGGGATAATGGGAAGGCTTATTGGGAGTTCTAAATAGGAACCAATGTGCTTTCTGGATCATGCAATACATATCCCAGTCACCCAATGCAGGGAAGGCTCCTCAGAAGAGGTGGAAAGCATAGCCCCTAGGATCATCCCCTTCGGTGCCTTTGGGGACCACCAGCACCCGCAAGTTTTTTCTATGTGACCTTTTCTCCAGATCTGCCACCCTGGATGAGAGAGTAATGAGTTAATATCATGCTGGGATTTCTTATGAGCAGTTCAGGAGCAGGAAGCTATGGGTGACGGCACTTCCAGGATTTCCGGTCTAAGACTGCACTATGGCTTTGGAGCTGCAAGCACTGGCAGCAGAAGAGTGAGCAGCAAACTGGCCGCTCCTTTTGAATGTATGCAGGAAAATTGTTTTTCTTTACTTTCAACACTTTGTTGTGATGTTTATGCATCAATCAGGTATTAGTCTGCTTAGCTCTCGGCTGCTAACTCTGTTTGAAACTTTGTTGCATGCTGTTTTACCACGCACTGGCATACTACAGTGGCAGCAGTTGATAAGGGCTTAGACTGAAAAGACTATTGAGGAGAGTCTACTCATACTCCAGTGTTTTTTGCAAATACTTAACTGGGTGCAAGTCAAAATGACAGTCAGGGGAGTACCTAGGATAGGAGGGAGGTTGGACATCACCAGCACTCACCTCTCTACGAACCTGGACAAGACGTGGCTACCTCTTGGTAAACAGAGTGATAACATCCATGGCACCTGCAGTGGGCGCAAAGCCATGGCAAAAGCCACAAAATCTGTGTCAGCAGCTACCATTCAAGTCAAGATCTTCCTGGGGGTAGTCTCGACGTGCTTGGTCCAGATTCAGAGATTGTAGAGAATTGGTCCTGTGCGGCTGCCCCATTTGTGGCCTGTAGTACAATCAAATAATTTTTATATTTTAATATTTAAATATTTATATATAGGTTTGTCATTTTGGTTAGTGTGTTTTTAGATAACATTTCATTTATTTTATAGTCAAAAATATGTGAGTAGGGAGTATCGATTGTGTATTTAAAATGTTAAATTTGTATTTCATCTTGTTTTATGTTATATTTTGAAGTGTATAGTGTAAATTTCACTTATGTAGCACCCAACACATTCTTAACATAGCCTTGTATTGGAGTGGGAATAGTACATTTCACCCCTTTAGTGCCACTACCTTCCCCAATATGGTTTAGATTGGTGTGGGAATACAAAGGGGTCGATTCCGATCTCGGTCGGTCAGCCCTCCGAGATGTGTCAGTGGCCCTCACCTTACGGTCGAACCGTACCAGGAGCGAGACCCTCCGGGCGAGGAAGTACAATGCGGAAAAGTGCCCAAATCCTGACCGATCTGCATGCTCCGACTCCAACATCAATATCCGTTCGAGCCTGACCCGAAAATACCCAATCCACGCCGCACGGCAACATAAACACTGCTACTTCCGGCCAGTCAAGTACGATGCGCAGTTCTTACGTTCCGGACGGGTCGCCACGTACGGCACGTTACAGCACCCGGAAAAGCTGCATATCGACTCCGATTTGCGACATCAACCCATTCCACGGATCCGAACTGGAGCAGCCAGCAACGGATCAAGACGGAGCATGAATCCAATCGTGCAGGTCATACCAGTCCTATACATATATGGCCGGATCAGGAACAGATGCGGACGGCACACACGGTAAGTTGGACACCCACCCTACAAAGAAATCCAGGGGGTGCAGACCCTGTCCACCATTACCACGCCTCCTTAGGGAACCCATGGCCACCACTACTGCCACCCCACCCATAGGGGCATGTTACCTATCACCAATGCCACCCCACCCATAGGTGTTTTATCACACTTGCACTCAGGGTAAATCAACAGTTCAAAGTTGTTGCATGCTCTAGGGTGTACTCTCCGTTGCAGAGTACAAATATATATCCAAGTATTGCATGGCCCTAATTGGGTGACGTCCCCTAGTCACTGCACAATCCCGCACTGGGTTGTAAAATTCAAAACAATAAAGTTCGATTTGTTCAAAGTTCCAACATTTTTTTATTCATCAATTCTGTTCAGTGTAACTTTGTGATTTATATTTTACATTTTCAAAGCAAGGTTAAGGGCATCCAGCCGTATATCCAAAACATTTTCATATCCAATGCATTTCGGCTATGCTCTAGCCTTCATCAGGGACATAAGTTCTACAATCAAGATAGATAAATCATACATGAGGGTACATAGGAAAATGCATGTAATCAAAATTAAGTCAATAAATAGTCATCATGGATCTGATAAATCATAATGTCTACAACCAATAGAACAATGTGTTTAGATAGTACCAGGGTAAGGGTGTGAAAGGTGAAAGAAAAGTGCATATAGTGCACAAGTGGTATGAAATCTCCATGTGTCTACTCCATTCAAACTAAATGTCCGTGGTGAGAATAAAACGATATAGCGAGATAACAGTAACCGAAATACATTGAGCCGGGCTCATCCCAAAAGAAGATATAGTGAATTCTAGCCGAAGTGGTATGATTGAACACATGATCCCAATATCCTGTTAGGTACACGTAAAAAAAGTTATTAAGAACGATCGAGTTCATGTTTCCCTTCCGTGAGTGACAAAAACTAGGTAAACTCACATATCAGTAAAGCTTCGGTTATCTCTAAGGTGCTCCGTTGTTCCAAAGGTACCGTTAGCGCGCTAAGCCGCGTTATCTCATCTGCCCTTAACATCAAAGTAGGACTAAAAAACTCAATCCGTCACAAGGTGCAGCTAAAGTTGAGCATTGTTACAAAGGTTGAAAGTCACCCATCATCACAGTGACCACAAGGTAGGTGTCAGCATGGAACTAGCAGCACATGCCAAACATTATGTATGATTACTGGGCATGTTAGCACAACACCTGTACAGTCAACCTTCATCTACCACCCAATGTAGGCACCGGTGACATACGTCTGGGTACATTATTGCCCCTTAAGTCACCTGCACATAGACAATACATATGTCTACCAAGTTGCACAGAGGACACAGTTGACTTCACACCAATGATGTCCACACCTGCATGTACAGTTCAGATGGCACAACAGTCAGGGAAAGTGTCAAATTGGACATTGTGCAGCACATCATATGTGCATGGGTGCAAGCCACAGATGTGGCCATGCCAATAAAATGTTATCATCCCTGTGCCAAATTAGTAAATCATTACACCCCCACTCAGCTGCAAAGGATGACATGGATACCAACATGAACATAAAACTCATCTCATGGGCCACATGGAGTACACCACATCAACACCTCAGTAACAGACATTTGTAGATCCTGCATCTTCACACCAAGGTCAGGATAAACAGCAGCAACAACATCTACAGCTAAATCAAATGCACAAGGATAACAAAAAATGCTTTATTCAGCAATCTGCCATCTGGAAGAGAAAATAAATAATGTAATGTAGTCCAATGTCCATTTTAAAACTCAAAAGTCCAATGATGGTGTGAGTGACACCTGTCACCCATTACTTGCCTGCACTGATAAGGACTGGGGGACATCCACTCTGAGGGGCATACATTGGGCAGGCCAGGCACTGCAGGGACAGGATCAGGGCTCACAAGGATGCTGGGAAGGGGTGCTGGGTGCAGGAGAGTCAGTGGCAACTGCAGTGGAGGGGTCTGACATGGGCTGTGCCGTCACAACTGTGGGGCACATGTCTAATGGGGTGGGTACTGGAACCACTGCAGTGGGCAGGTCAGGTGTAGTGGACATGGTCTCCACTGCCGAACACCATGGGAGTGGAAAGGGGTGCAGGTGGGGTTTGCAGGACAGCTGGGGGTGACACGCTCTCCACAGTAGTTGCCGCTACAGACAGACTGGTGGTGGTGTCAGTGGAAGAGCAAGTGGCAGGGAGGGAGGGCCTGAACATTTTGGGGATGATGTATCTGTGAGTGTTGGAACCTGGGACAGGGAGTGTCGGGGTAACCTGTGGCGTGCTGACCTGGGGATGGAGGAAGGAGACTGTGCAGCGTAGCTGGGGGGTGGGGGTGGGGTCTTGCTCTTCCGGATACCGGGTGACTTGCGGGTGGGGGCCTCAGTCTGCCTGCACCTGGGGGAGGGTGTCTGGGTGTGAGGGGCACTCTTCTCTGTGTGGCGGGACTTCCCCTTCCCTCAGTAGTCAGGATCTGCTGGATCTGAGGGGAAGAGGCCTAGGTCACACAAGAAGAGCTTCTTAGGAGATGGGTTGCAGGTGAGGCAAGGAAAGGGCTCTTGTAGGGAGAGGGATCTGCAGACAGGGGAGTGCTTGTGGATGCCTGTGTGTGTGCCTGAGACCCATCCCCTGTGTGTGTGTGGTATCAGTCACCTGACTTTGCTTGCGTGCACGTTTTGACTTATGTGTGGGTGATTGTGTGCTGTCTGTGTCTGTGTGTTTGTGTGACCGTGCATGTGTGTGTGTGCTGGGGACAGGTAGGGTGCTAGGAAGAGTGGTTTGGGCTGAGACTGAAGGGGCCAGGGACTGCTGGAGGAGTGATACTGCTGCCTCCATGAACGACACCAGTTGTGTCAACAGACCGGTGTGTGCATGGAGGACACTCAGCATTGATGTCTGCCCTACATGGATCTGTTGAAGTAGGTCCACACACTCCACACTCAGGGCAGCAGGGGACACAGAATCAGGGGGTGCGGTGCCTGGCACAAAGGAGATATGCTCCCGAACACGGGAGCTGCCACAGACCTCTGTGGTGGGAGCCGAGGGAAGGGTTGTGGTGGTGGTTGTGGTAGTGGTTGTGACGGTGGTGGCGGGTACAGCCTCACCATCCATTGTTTCCTGGCTGCTGACACCCCGCCCCCACAAGGGAGTCATCCTCTGAGCTGCTGTGGTCCTCAGCTGAGGTGGATATGGTGAGGACTCCTCGGTGTGGCTCCCCTCACCCTCCGTGCCACTCGGTCCCTCCGACTCCTCCGTTGCTACCCCAGTCTGACTATGTGGCTCCTCCTGGTCCGTGGCACTGTCTCCTGTGCCCGTGGATGTATCTGCATATAAGTAGGAAAAGAAGGACCACATTAGTTGCTTGCACTTAGATGCATACGACACTGTCAATACACAACATTACCGGTCATGCACTGGCATCCTTAGCTGATATTTAGTAAAAATGCACACACAGGTGTACATAGGTCAATACCCATTCTGAACATCAGCCATGGCACCCATATCCCTCATGGACAGGTACCCATATGTCGGTTGCATGCTGGATGTTAATATCCCAAAGTGCACACATGCACCAGAAACCCAGTTGTTGTACATGCAAATGACCATGTACAAGTACATCACTATTAACAAACATCACATCAAATGCCAATCACTCAGTACAGGTGTCTGGATGAATGTATGGCCACACTCACTTTTCACAATCTTGTGATGCCTAGCAGCACAACACACAATGATGTCCTAACGTCCTGATAGTAAATGACACAATGGGGTGCATGTAGCACCTCAGACTCAAATGTAGGATCCCTCTTAGCAAGTCAATGCCCTGGCACACACATGCATGGTAAGTCAATCTTCACTGTCACATTTCATGGGGCAATGCATCCAGACAACATCAGCCTGCACTGCGTCACATTCATAGGTCATGCCCATACCAAACTCTTCCGCTGACAAGTGCACCAGTCTGTCCCCTGCCACACACTGTGCTTGGACTATGATGATCCTACATCACTTAAATCTGACATATGAGTGCCCTCAAACAAAACAACATGGACATGACCACTACACAGTCTGCTTCCAATGACACATAGCTGCGTGAAAGTCACTCTTGCCTACAGCATTGTGCTCATTCTACTGACCACACCCCTATATGTTGCACAGGTATCATCCCCATTGTCACAACTCAGATGCCCTGCCCACACTAAAATCCTCAACACACCACTTGTCCCAAAGGAAGCCACACTACATTGATATTGTGTCAGACTCCTGATGGCACATTTCAGGAATCAAAACCAGTAGGTCCATACATGTGAGTGTGAGTACAGAGACTCACTATGCCGTGGAGAGGGCATGACAGAGCAGGTAAACCAAATGCAGTGTATTGGCATGGACAGTGGGCAAGTGTCTATGGGCCAGTGTGACATACTTCCACTACATAGCCCTGAGGACACTACATGAACTCTTTAGAAAACACAGGGTGCCCATGGGTCTCCAGTAAAAAAAAAACTAAAAATGACATGAACCAACAAACTGAGTGTGATGTAAAGGTACTGAAGGTGTAACTAAAGCAAAACAGGATACCCCTAGGTAGATAAGGATACCCATCAGTCGCTGTCCGATACCGCCCTGGTCATCATCTGGGCTTCCTCATACCATGGAACGTACAGTTTCAACCATAAGGACTAGATGTATATGTCCAATGGCGCTTTAAGGGGGGATTCTGGTTGTCGGTGTCAGACTTGCCCCAGCAACTGGCAAAGTACCTTGGGCAGGACAGAAATGAGACACAGTCAGAGGCACACCATAACAGGATGGAAACACAATGAACTTGTCACAAGAAACCTACACACTGACAAATTAGCATGTCTACACCATTGTGGACTACAGACCATCTGACAGGACACATCACTGCACGCTTCAAGCCAAGTCCCACACGGACACACTCAAACATCAACTGAGCTACACAAACACATCACAACCCTGTGAACTCACCTTCAGCTGAAGAAGTTGTTGATGAGCTGTGTGTGTACGTCATCCTCATCATCATCTCTGGCCTTGTGACCCAGGCCAGGATCCTCCACAGGTGGTGGATGTTGGTCATCATCGTCCTGGATGAGAGGCACCTTCTTCTGTACTGCCATGTTGTGGAGCATGCAGCAGACAATGATGATTTTACACACCTTTGCAGGCTCATATGGGATGGCCCCTCTGGTCTGGTCCAGGCAGCGGAAGCGGCTCTTCAGGAGACCAAAGGTACGCTCGATGACTCGCCTGGTTCTGCCATGTGCCTGGTTGTACCACATCTCGGATGCTGTCACAGGGTTCCTCAGGGGTGTCAGCAACCATGGCATGTTGGGGTATTCAGAGTCACCTACATACAAAGAAACACACATTAGTTGAGTATTGTAAGGGGGTGGGAGACAACAGTGCAGAAGACACACAATAGTAAACAGTTCACACCAACAAGCCAGGAAAGCTGGTTTGGCATCAGTGACATCATCAACGGTATGCGACTCCTCCTCAAGATGTAGGCATCGTGGGCCGTACCAGGGAACCGTACAAACACATGTGAATTCACCATGTCCGCCAGACATACCACCAGAGCATTTATTGAGTGGAAATGTTTGCGGTTGTGGTATGTCTGTTCCTGTGCCCGTGGTGGTATCAGGGCCACATGGGTGCCATCGATTGAGCCAATCACGTTTAGCATCCTACCCAGTCCATAGAAGGCATCCTTGACCTCTGCAAGTTCCCCCGGTGTAGGAAAATTGATGTAGGAGTCTAAGTGAATCAACATCCCCTCCAAGACATCTCGTAGCACACGGCTTAACATAATTTATGACATACCACCAACACTAGCCACAGTGTGTTGGAAGGTACCAGTGGCAAAGAAGTGCAGGGCTGCCATCACCTTCACCTTTGCTGTCAGTGCTGTTGGGTATGTGCAGCCAGGTAGGGGATTTGGTGCCAACTGCTACGCCAAGTCATCAATCATACTCCTGGTGAAGCGGTAACGTCAGATGCTGTTACGTTCCACTATGGTCTCGAGGTCAGGGAAAGGTCTATGGACTGCTGGGGCCCTGCAGTACAGAGATGGTCAAAGTGACATTATAAATTCAGCTACCCATGTAGCACTAACCTTGTAAAACAGTCACATTATACATCATAGCTATTCACAATTGAATAAGGTGTGTGCGGTTGGTTATGGACACATATGTCACCTTTATGGCCATCATCTCACATATCATTGACACATGTGTGCATGAGTTCCTTGTGGTGCAATGGCAAATCATTGGGCTATGGCACAGTAGCCATGGCTTGCAGTCACATTACAAACACACAACACAGTAACAAGTGAGGACTGATGTTTCACAGGCATCACAACTCCATGTCAGGGAGATAGCCATGGTCCCTGTATTGCCACATCTGCACTGGAAACACATGTTGTATCATGGACTTCCCACAACCAATCATGAGTCCCACAGTAACTGATCCCTATGGACCCTGCAGGCCATACATGGACGTCCCTGAGACACACACACAGCATAAATGTGGATGAACAAGGCACATGGTGGACCCTGTTTCACATTGGGCACATGGAACACCAAACATCAGAGACACAACATGCACACAGACTGTGTGTGTAGGTCATGATTGTAGCCATGGGTCTGGCTGTGACGTACATGACATGCAACTATGTGCGTATGTTGTGTGTGACATGTCATACACATCTCCAAACTGGTGTCCATGACTCATGCCCATAAGCCTAGACTTCAAAATTACTTTTGTGAGGTGCACCACACCAAAACTTATCTGTCCCCATTAACTCCTGCCCAGCCTGGAAATGGCTACACCTAAGGGCCATTCAAGTATAGATATGTTGCCCCCCCCCTGCACACACAGGTGATAGAGCCCTACATGCCATGGGATACAGTGTGGGACATGCTATGGTGTGGAAGCTGTGGCCATTGCACTTAAATCTGTGTGAATACCGTCTGCAAGTCACACCAATGTGATCCGACGTGGCTGACTTGTATGCAGATGCGCTGTACATGCATGGACCGAGTTGTGCACACGCCTTGTCCATTGACTGTACGATGCATCTGCATTACAGTCACCCACATCGGATCACATTGATGGCAATAGGCAATGTGTGTGCATGGCTCGGTTCATGCAGGTTGGACGCGTATGCAATCTGACCCGACGCGGATGATTCCTAAGCAGACGCGTCGTACAGGCATCGACCGAGCTGTGCGCACGCATAGCCATTAGAATCATATCAAGACGGATGCATCTTGTTTAAAAAGTAAGCGTTGAATAGTCCTTTTACTGAGCCGTGTGCACTCATTGGCAATGGGCTGTCATGTAGACGGACGCAAATTCAAAAAACGCTCGAGTCGTGTGCTAGAAATACAGTTAGATGCGTACAACAATGTTATAATCCTAGGGCGTCTGAAGGCGTCTGAAGGTGAGTGATTTGAATGATGCGGAAGACGTGTAGGAGTCTTTCATTTCCATGGATTGGACAGATTCGCAGAATGCAACCGAATTTGGCCTACCAGTGAGGGCCAATGTCACAGAATATGCCTCTGCAGCACAGATGTAAGGCTGCCAGGCCCCCAGGGACCTCACTTACCTGCACTTCATGCTACAGGACTCTTTCCACAAACCACTGCTGCTGCTGTCTGTGCTTCCTCTCGATACTGCGATGGCATGTACTTTGGAGAGGGCCCCATCATTCATTGAGGAGGAGAACCAGGCCCTGCTGGATGGGGTCCTCCCAGAGTACAGCAAGCTGTATGGGACACCAGGGGAGCAGTTGAGTGTGCAGTCCACTGCCTATCACTTCATGCAAGTTGTCTGACTAAAAGTAATGGAAGTGTGCACAGCAGAGTGAGGTATATGCACTGAGTACTTTCAGCTACCTATTCATGTGGGTACATGTTTAAAACAGGTGTCCTGCTGCAGTAGTGCTGGCCTTACAGTCGTAGCCAATGTTACCATGTCATACCTGCCGCAAAAAGGCACATTTCTATGGGTGCACTACATGTGTACCTCATTTGGCTTTGTGATGACTACATGTATTTTCAACTGTATGCAGCACAATTATGTGGCATGTGTGGTAATGTCATCTTCACTTTGTCATCCTCACAGGTTGATGCCCACCAGAATCAGGAAATCTAGCTGACCATCGCCAGGGCAGTCAGATCAGTGGGGGTCTACAAGCGCCGGATCCGCAACTATCAGAAGAGGTGGCAGGACCTACGTGGCTGGACACGGAGGATCGCATGGGTCCAGCTGAAGCTGTCGCCTCCTCGCCGTAGGGGCGGACACTGGACCCTGACCCCCCACATGCTGCAGATCCTGCCGGTGGTCTTCCCGGACCTGGATGGGCAACTGAAGGCCAGACAACAGCAAGGAGGGGGTAAGCCCATGCCTGATCTGTGAACATGTCTGACATGCTATTTGCAGTGTTGTGGCCTGGTCATGCTCCCACATTAAGTTGGTTTTGGACTCGTGTCCCTCTATTGTGTAAGTCACACCAACAATTTTCAAAGAGCACCTGAGTTCGTTTCTAAATACCCGCCTCGTTTAGAAACGAACTCAGGTGCTCTTTGAAAATTGTTGGTGCATGCCCGAGTCAGCCAAGCCCATGAAGAAGTGGAAGTACACGAAACGCGTCGGCATGAGGCTGAACTTATTCCTGTTTGACATGCCTTTAACTCTTTATCAACAACCTCCATTAAAGAATGGAAGCCATACCTACCTGTTGGGCCCTTTCGTTTTTGGGTAAACTTGTGTTTTGATGTGAAACGGCTCGCCTACGCCGTGAAAGAAGCCCGCTGCACGAAAGGCAGACCCTCTGTAACTCCAGTCGGCGAAACCATTATGAGGGACAGGAGCTGCTAATGGAGGAGCTGAGGTGTTGGTGAAGTGATTCATGGATGTGCAACAACCCACTGTGGTTTTATTAATTAACTTTTCATTTGGGATGCACTACAAGCTCACTGTAGTAAGACGAAAAGCACTACGAATACCAGCTGGCCGAGCGGTTGGCCACGCCAACCCGGGCGGGTATTTAGAAACAAACTCAGGTGCTCTTTGAAAATTGTTGGTGCATGCCCGAGTCAGCCAAGCCCATGAAGAAGTGGAAGTGCACGAAACGTGTCGGCATGAGGCTGAACTTATTCCTGGTTTGACATGCCTTTGACTCTTTATCAACAACCTCCATTAAAGATTGGAAGCCATACCTACCTGTTGGGCCCTTTCGTTTTTGGGTAAACTTGTGTTTTGATATATCTATCTATCTATATATATATATATATTCACTGAAAAAACCTTAGGTTATAGACCATATATAGTTAGGAATTAGCATTTACGAAACCTTATTTTACTCACACAAAACCATTGAAATTCGCATATATAGTTAGTTGCACTAACTATATATCGCGCACCCGCAATCCACTGCTGATCATGTCACATATTACATCATTCATGACATGGTCAGTGACATCACTGATGACATCACTGATGACATCTCAAATGACAACAGTGAATTTCAATGGTTTTTTATTAGCAAATATCAAAAGCTGTAAAATGTATTCTTCTTTTAAAGGAAAAATATATTTTATATGTATTTAATATAATTTTTTTATGTATATAAATTTTTGGAGGAAACGAATTTATCAACTATCATGCTGAAGAAGAGTGTGGGGAAAAAAAACAAAGAGGAGGACTAAGAGGAAAGAACAATCAGTTCAAAAATACAATTGCTTTAAAGCATGAAGTGCTTTTCCACACATTTACATTTAAATAACCCATATTAGAACATACAAAATATCTACAGAGGAGACGGTGTACATTGAATTTTAGACTCTTCATTGGCACCTACATGTTGGTACTTACATCACCCACACAACACAACAGCTCTATTCAGAGCTACCCTACCTCAAAGCACTCTAAAATATTATTTTACTATTTCCCTTGGTTTTCCCCTTGTTACGCTTTCCGGAACGCTACCCGGTGCGCGGACCGGGCGCTAACCATGCGAAAATTTGAAAAAAAAAGTGTTTTTTTTTTACATATATGGGCCATCTCAGCCACCCTCAGAAAACCTAGGGGGTCAGGATATGTCTCCCGTGCCCCCTTATACCCATTCCCAACATTGTTTATCCTCCATCTTGTGACTAAATTCGTCCGAAACACAAGATGGCGGACTCCCGTTACGCTACCGGTGAGCTACCCGGTTCGCGTACCGGGTAGCGCTTCCACTGCGAAAAATCGAAAAAAAATGTATTTAATTTTTTTGCCCCGTGGGGCCCTTTAATAGCCCCCACATAAATCCTAGGGGGTCAGGAGGGGTTTACCTTGCCCCCTTTCATTCATTTCTCCCTTCCTTTATTTCCACCTCTTGTCTCTCGATCCTACCGAGAGACAAGATGGCGGCCGCTCCGGACTGTTTAGAATGTTGACAGTCACCGGAGAGCCAATCCGCTTCTCCTCGCGAAGTTCCGTTACGCGTCTGGTACGCGAACCGGGGCGCTAACCGGGACGCTGTCACAGATATATATATTTTTTTGAACGTTAATTTCTCAAAATCCACTGGAGCACATATCTTGAGACCTAGCAAAGGCACATCGGGCAAACAGTCTCTACAATTTTGCCAAGTTTCATAGAAATCCATTCAGCCGTTAGAGCTAAAAGTGAGTCCAACCGCCCTACGGAAAACTCAATGTTAAAAACACGTTTTGGGACCCCCCTTTTTTCTCGGCCCCCACTTGACGAAACCCCCCCCCCCCCCCCCCCAAACTTTCAGGGGACGCTCAGAAACAAAATATGCCATTTTCCTGAAAATTTCAGCCAATTCCTTCCATCAACGCCAACGTTATTCAACATAGAATTTTCAGAAATCCCTATTCAAAAAAATCCTAACTATATATATATATATATAACATTTCTATGGCAAAATGAAACCCCTCATTTTGTTCCTTTTCAAATTAAATGTTTTAAGTGTTACCACTTTATTCCAATCAAGATGACTTCAGGTGTGCCATACTTTTGTCATAAGTAAGACTGTTAGCGTTCTAGTTGTTCTTTAGAACACTCTGAGACATTCTGTCATTGGGCTATAGTTGGGCTACATCTGGCTGATATTTGGGCTACATTTGGTCTCTTTTGTCTCTGGTGGCCATCTTGGGAGACTGCATATCAGAGTTTTTTAAATGAAATATAAGAGGATTTGAGAAGTCACTCAAAATGTGCCCTAATTTTTCTTTCTTCAGCACTAATCATAATTTCTATGGCAAAATGAACCCCCTCATTTTGTTCCTTTGCAAATTAAATGTTTTAAGTGTTAACACTTTATTCCAATCAAGATGACTTCAGGTGTGCCATAGTTTTGTCATAAGTAAGACTGTTAGCGCTCTAGTTGTTCTTTAGAACACTCTGGGACATTCTGTCACTGGGCTATAGTTGGGCTACATCTGGCTGATATTTGGGCTACATTTGTTTTTTTTTTTGTCTCTGGTGGCCATATTTGGGCTACATTGGGCTACGTTGGGCTACATTGGGCTACATTTGGGCTCTACCATTTATATAGCCCAATGTAGCCCAATATATATTTTTCAAAGTTAATTTTCGTAAAAACCACTGGAGCATATATCTTGAGACATAGCAAAGGCACATCGGGCTACCAGTCCCTACAATTTTGCCAAGTTTTGTGGAAATCCATTCAGCCGTTCGAGCTAAAAGTGAGTCCAACCGCCCTATGGAAAACTCAATGTTAAAAACACGTTTTGGGACCCCCCTTTTTTCTCGGCCCCCGCTTGACAAAACCCCCCTAAACTTTCAGGGGACGCTCAGAAACAAAATGTGCCATTTTCCTGAAAATTTCAGCCAATTCCGTCCATCAAAGCCAAAGTTATTCAACATAGAATTTTCAGAAATCCCTATTGAAAAAAAAATATATATATATATATGCAATAATACCACACCTGGCAAATGTAACAGTTAAATGCATGAATAATAATCATAAAATGCGTAAACAGATAATAATGGACCTCCTGCAAGAAATCTGAAAGATATATACACTAAATACATCAAATGGTTACTTTGGATGTGCACTCTGACCTACTCACACATCACAAAGAAAACACCTCAAATGACCACAGCCACTGGAACTACGCATCACAATGGCACTAGTCAGAAATAAATCACCTCAACCTATTGTTCACTCGACATCCTTGCCAACTCAAGCTGGAGGAGCCCGTTAACAGCCAGGCAATGGACTCGCAATCAGGACTCCAAATTCTTCTTGTGACAGTACGTCTACTCTACAAGTGAGCTCCTAAGCTGGCTGCCAAGATTCTCTGGCTTTATAGTCTCAAAACACACTAGAAGTTTCGAGAGTCTTTCCTTCTGCGCCAAGGAAACTTACTGGAATTGGCGACCTTCCATGCAAGCATTCCAGGGCAAAAGGAGTTCCCACGTTCCCTCTACATTCTCACATGTTTCACCCTTTATCTTAACAAAGCTTACGAACACCTTCAGTACATTAAACAAGCTCTTAACAAAAAACAAAACAACCTTGAACGTGATTAACCCATACAACTTGCAAACACTCAGTGGGCCTGTCTGTGTGTGCGGAAAAGCTCAAACAAGGCACAGTCAGAATTCAGGATGACATGAGGCCATGTCAAAGCGAATAGTAAGAAGTTCATAATACTCCTCAATGTACGACACAATACACATTTGTACACCACTGCCTACAGCATCACAGTGTACAACACAATGCACATCTGAGCACCACTACTGGGGAAGAGGTGTGGCGCCGCGGCTAGGGCGACTGACTCCCGAATCTGGGGATCACGGTTCGATCCCTGGCACCGGCGGCAGATTAGCCCAGCACCATGTGACTCTGGGCAATAGCTTGTTTAATCTTCCCGATGGCCCCCAGCGCCCAGAGACCCTAACGGGTGATTGTGCATTTTACAAATGTGGGTTAATATTATTATGATTATAACATTGCACTTGGAGACCAAAAAGTACATTCCACACCTCTCTCTCTCTCTCTCTCTCTCTCTCTCTCTCATGCTTTCAAATGTACTTCCCACACATTTGGTCTTGGCAAGCTGTTCTACTGTAACAGCTCCCACTTCAAAACTAAGAGAATAAATCTTCAAGAGAAACAAGGCATATGCAGGACATGCATTCAGGCTAGGATAAAATAACACACCAAAGTAAAGTAAAATGATGGTAGTCAAAGGTCATCACGTGGTGTCAAACCATAAGAGTGCCTCTAGCATTACCATATTTGTAACCAATAATAATTTTAGTTACATTTCCTTGTACAATAAAGACATGACATAATTTTCAAATTTTATTTATTATATATTTTTACATTTATATTAATGTATACTACAAGCTTAAAATAAACATTTCTATAAAATGAAGTAAAAAAGTTGTATTCATTTTCATTAATAAAAAAATTGAATTATATTTCAATAATATTGTATGTTATATATTTTCTTAGTTATTGTCCATTGTTTAACAGATTTGTAACATTTCTTAACTTTTTAATATACATTTTTTCAAATGTATTTTGAGATACATTTTTCAGTATATATGAAATATTAGTATATACTTTATACTATTGTTTAATTTACACTTTCCATTTCTTTTACATTTTATCACATTTTTGAACAATTCTATACATTTTTTATCCATTTATTTAAAATTTCAACAATGTTCCCCATTCATTTGTATGAAGAGATAGTCTATTTTTTAGTTCTATCTAGCAGCCATTTTTTTTGTACAGGTACCTTATATTTTGTATTCTATTGTTGAGATTTTTAGTTTATTTTCTAGGAACCAGATCACCTTAAGGTGCAGCTGTTCGTCAGAACAGGTAAGTCCCATTTTAAGTGTTTTTAAGTGTTTTGAGGGTTGGGGGATTTGAATGGAGGTCTACAAGTTAGTTATAGTGTTGTTAGAGGGTTTTTTGTGTATTTAGATGTATTCGTGTTACTGTTTTTCACTAGTTTCTAGTTTTGTTTTTCCGCACACTATTTTAGTAATGTAGTGCCGTGTTATGTTAAATTGTGATATTTTAGTTATATTTTGCTAATTGACTTATGTATATTTCTTTTTGGAACTATAATGTGTTTTGCAGATGGGTTTTTCATTTACTTTAAAGATTTTTGTCTACAAACCTGTCCCATGGCACTTGGAAGTTTACAATTTTTTTTCAGCAAATCTCTTTTGGTTCATAATAAACCAATGCTTTTCATCTTGATATCCTTTTTTAGTGCTTCCTGTGGCATTTGATTTTTAAACACTTTTTCATTTTTCTTATGGTTCTTAGATTCTTTGGATTGAGTCGAGGGATTTCTATTGGATTTGTTTTACTTTTGATTTTTTTGGGCTTGTTGGACAATATTTTTCCAATTTTTGGTGGATTTCTATTTTTTATTATGTGGCTACAGAGCTAGATCTGCAGCTACATATCAGTACTTTTTATTTATTTATTTTCTTTTGGCCGGGAAATGTGATATTATATTGTTTGTGTAAACAATATGGGATTGTTATGTGACATTGTTTGGTTTATGTGTTGGAATTATTTTGTGTGACAAATTGAGTTTGTTTTTAACTTTCTTGCTTGGTGACTGTTGCATTTAAATTATATATATATCTAATATATCTAATATATCTATATCTATCTATCTATCTATCTATCTATCTATCTATCTATCTATCTATCTATCTATCTATCTATCTAGCTATATATATATATATATATATATATATATATATATAAAATAAATATATATATAAAAAAAAAAATAATATATATATATATACCCGTGACCAAGGAGCTGTGCTCCGAAACGCGTCGGGCAGGACTGCCGATTTATGACTTAATAAATCTAATTCACACGCAAAACGGAGTTTGGGCTCGGTTCTTTTGCTCTTTGTTTACAAAGGAATTCACAAAGTAAGTTGGTGTCATATATATCTATATCTATATCTATATCTATATATATATATCTATAGATATAGATATATATGCTCCTCAATCACCTTTGCCTGTGCACTCGCAGGCGCGTACTTAGTTTGTGGGGGTGTGCCCGAGCTCGAAATTACTGCTCCCACTCTACATGCCATATACGCATGAAGTCCAGTACTCTCGGGGGTTAGTTCCTAAGTTTATATTCTTATGTGAACCTTTGCAAAAACAGACGCATTTTGGCTAAGGCCTTCCTCTGTGTGATCGGGCGTGCCAGAAACGGCCATGTTTAAATCAATCCTAATGAGAACATAAACATTAACAAAGGACTAACAGTGAATAAACATGGTCGCCATATTGGAGTGACAAAAACCCCGTTTATAACACATTTCATTACACAGTTTACATTTCTAGAACACGATATTCCACAATAAACTAAAGCATACAACTCGATATTCCCGGTGGTATTATTGGTGTTGCCCTAAATAGACTAATGTCACGCTTTGAGAAGGATATATTTGCACAATGAAACTTTCCACTGTGGCCATGATTGAAAACTCCTCATTCATAGACTCCAATCTACAGTTGTGTTGAAATTCAACACTGCATTCTGAGATACTATTATAAACATTCTTAATCATTCCCTGAATGGGCCAACATTGTTGGTATCCTCAGATTGGTATAAAGGTGTACCTGCAGTTATATTTGCAATTGGCCGACCCAGGCGTCATTGTGTCAATCATCCTACGGCTTATATATGTATATGTATGTATATACTTATATCTATATATACATAATTTCATTATATCAGCCTTCATCAACATTGTAATCTTAATTGAGTTTTTTACTAATATAATAAAATAATATATTTATTATTTTAAATAAAAAGGACGTGGAATGTTGGTTTAGAATTTGTCATAGTTTTTGAAGGGTTTGGTAGGTTACTATTTATTTTATAAAATGCATTTGGTTATGGAAAGTATTTACTCCTTTGTAATTTATGAAGAGTTTGACTTTAAATTGTAGCATCTCGTACATTCTTTTGGTTTGTTTGTTAAGTTTCGGGCCAATTGGCTTACAGAGTGCTCCATTCTTGTAGCTTTGCTCTTTTCATAATGCTTCTATACATTTGTAGAGTGTAGGTTGGGTTCTGCCTAGTGTGGATTGAAAGGCTTTGTGGCATCCTTCCACTGCGTTGTTTTTTTTGTCTTCTTGTGCCAATGTGCTGTCATTGACATTCCAACCAGGTATTTGGAATTTGGATTAGCATCTGTGTCCAGAGTGATGGAGTCTGCCAACCCAAGTGTCCTAGAAATAGTTAATTAGGGGACTACATTTGTCTTACTTTTGTTGTTAGAAAGGTCTTTCTATTAGTAAATTGTAGCGTTTGACTACCTCTGTGATAGGGACATAAGCTAGTGCTATAATTTTGTTTTATTTTGAAGGCCAATTGGATGTTTGTAGAGTATTCCACACATAGTTAGAGCCTTGTATGGCTGTGTGGGGGTGACGTTTTAGAATGGTTTGAATCATGGCTTGCTCAATGTCTATGGTTATTTTGGGGGTGGTAGTTATTATTTGTTTATGTTTTATATGGTTTAAGAGGTTGTAGTAAGTGCTGCTTTGTTTATTTGGCAGTAGGGGGTATATAAAAGGGATATTTGTGTTTTTATATTTACCATGTTTTGTTTGTACATTAGTTATTGTTTGATTAATTAAAATCATTCCAATAGTTTGGAACATAATAAACATACAATGTCATAAAAGGCAATAAACTAAAGTGCAATGCAGTGGTAATATGAACATGAGTTCTGTTTAAAAAAATATTAAAAGACAAAGTACAGTAATTCTTATCCAATAGCTCCTCCAGACATAAGAATATGGTTGAAAAAGATCTCTTGAAAGTGTGGTGTGCCTATTGCTGAGCAGGTAGATTGTCATTACCTTATCAACAAGATTTATAGAGATGTGCAAATCTTTTGGTGAACAATTGCATATCAGTGATTTTGCATAGTAGTAGGGGAATTCTTATCTGTTGCTTAGATGGCAGAAAGGTTTTACAGCTAGCCTAGTTTTAAATGTAAAGCGTCAAATACAAAGGATTACAACGAACGGTAGATGCCCTTACTGCTTTATTTCCCCATCATTTCAGCCTGTTAAGACAGTACCAGAAAAAGTACTTTGTGCATGTCTGCGGGCTAATAGTCTCAACATTACATGCGGATAGAGAGTAGTCCTAGTGGCACAGATGACTAAAGAGTGGTGGTGCGCCATGAGGCGGGGCTTCATGGCTGCAAGGACGTGACTCAGACCGGCTCCGCAAGGAGTCCTGTGAGTTCGTCCTCTTTACCGTGTGGCACCTGGTAAAAACATACAGGAATACCGTTGATCAGTGAGCAAACTTCAGCTGACACGGCTGAAAGCTCCACAGGACGGAGAGAGAGCACACTCCGTACCCAGACTGAGATGACGAAGCAGAGGAATGAGGCCAAAATAGCAATGGCGCCCGGAGGCTGCTAGGCTCTGGAACAAGCTTCTCCCCTGCTATCCGTGGCGACGCTTGGGGCCTCTCTTGAGACGCTGCCACCCAGGGTGTGGTGTTTATAAGTACGCCGCTGCTAAGTCGAGACCGATCCTGGGTTGCTGTGAGACATGCAAAGCACCCAGTGAATTTACAGGCGGAGGGGGAGGATGACACTCCCCTGCCACTCTGACCAGGTGAGAAGCCTTTGATTGGTAACATAGGGCGAGAGAAAATGGCTGGGCTGGTTCTGTGTTGTTGGTCTTCCTTCAGGGGCAGAGGGCCGTCTATCAGGGCTTGTTGAGCAGATTGAGGGTCCTTGCCTGACTCTAACATTGCGCCTGAGTTCAGCAAATACTAAAGAGGAGGTGCCAGCGTGCTGGGGCAGAGAGTGGCCCCCACCAACTGTATTGAGTGCCCTGGGATCTGTCTGGAGGTCCCTGGATGGGCAGTCGCCTGGAACCAGACTGTGGTTGTTGAAGAGCATGCAAGTGCCTACGCCCAGGCTCCAGACTGTCTACCTGTGAAGCGCCAAGCCTGGTGGGGGTTCCTGGGCCGATCACCCCTTTGCCTGAGAGGGAGGGGATTTTATTGGGCCTTGATTTGGCGGATCAAGCATGGCGGCCCGACCAACAGCCCTGAGGCCTGAATCTGGAGTTGGGTGAGGATGCCCCATGGGTGGAAACCAATAACTGTTTGTTAATCGGCCGAGTACCCTTGGCCGATGCCCGGTGGAGCTGTCCTATGCAGCTATAGAGAAGTTTGGCTCTGGTTCATCCCCTACCCAGCTGGATATCGGACATTGTTTTTCACGGTTTCTCTCAGTTTTGTCTGTATTTCACTTTAACTGCTTTGACCACTTTGTTCTCCCTGTAGTACTTTCCCCCCCGCTGGTCTGCCTGACCCTATCTGCATTCCTTTCCCCTGTTTATCTTTCGCCCTCTACCTTCCACTCCCGATAATGCAGTGTGTCTTGGCTATGCTACATGCCAATAACTTATATTATTGTGTAATCTCATGGTTTTCTCCTATGCCTATACTTGGATCCTGTAACTGATGTAATTTTTGTAACCTGTAACTCACTAATCCTCATGTAAAGCGCTCTGATACCTCCGGGTCTAGCCAGCGCAATATCAAACTCTGCAATTAAAATAAACTAAAATATGAAATGGTCTTGGGTTAGCTAGTAAAAAAGGTGATTGAAAATAGCCTGTGGACCATTCGCCATATGGTTATATGGTTAGACTTTTCCAAGTTTCAGAATATAATAGTCAGTATGAGCCTTTGTGTGTAATAGACAGTTTGAGAGTCATTAGTTCGAGGTTGTAGATGAGCTCTAAGTTCTCTGATGAAGTTGCCACACCTTAATGAAGATCTTGCATCCAATTGAGAAACGCATATCGAGGAGGCCTCCAGGCAAGTACGGTCCCCTCCGTCAAGAAGATTGGTTTCAGCAAGGAGCCTCATGCAGTACCAAGTAACGGGCAGCAGCACAGGATATGTAACCATGATTACTTACATTTACATAATCTGCTATTGGAAGAACAAGAAGGCGCATGTACAGAATGTCTATGCACACTCGGCAATTGATGACTTCTGAGAGGTATGGGTGGGGTCCCCCTACCAGGTAGGAGGTATTCAAAGTGACTAGAATGTCTGAGGACTTTCGGGAAGCAATGTATTGCTAAAATGAGGCTGAGCACAGCTTCCTGTTAATTGCCTTCTTCCAGGTCAGGAAAGAGATGGTGTCAGGTGTTAATGCAGGTGCTACGACTTAGAAAGATGTAATTGCCTTCTGTAGTTGACTGTGCCATGGACTCCTTGGGCTCTCTAGGGTGTCTTTCAGGCAGGTATTAAGTAAATTTGCTGGTGCTGTCAGTATATGTACATATCAGTATATGGTGTAAATCAAGGTAAAGTGTTTGGGACACATTTTGAAGGTCTCTGCCATCATCCATGTTTGACATTGGATAAGTTTTACTAGGTTATCTGCTGTAGAGAATATTAGGTTTAATTCTCATTATTTAGGTTGTCATATAAAAGGACATTATGTATAATTGTTAAATGCTCAGTAATATGTATATCTTGGTACCTTCTAGGGGCAGATGGGATATCGCTGGTATGTTTTATAGTTTGTGCAATTAAACGTTTTAAAGTGGCGATAGGTGGTAGTTGACCAGTTATTTGTTTGGGACTTTATGTTGTATATCTTTAAGGTTTTTGGTTGTGGGCTCCTAGGAGCTAGTGCTTACCTCTCTTATATCCTGCAATATCTCTCTTGCTTCTATTTTTGTACATTTGGGGGGTGGTTGTGCTCCCTTACATGAATTACAATATCATCTTTTGTAGTTGCCTCCAGAAGCATGCACTAGAATAATATTTAATACAGTTCCAGTTTATTTTTTCTGATGATGCACTTTCTTTTCTGTAGGTGTAGCCCATGCGATTTACCAACTACTTTTCTTTCTGTGAAGTGATATATTTTGCAGCTTCTGTCATAATATCTGAAAGTAGTGCAATAGTATTAATATATATGTTATTTTAAAGTTTGTATGTTGTTATTTAAATGTAAAATGCAATGGGCTCTATTTTGTAAACTTATGTGTATGTTCTGTTTTGTTGCTTCACATGGTTTTGCAGGTTTTCTATTAGGGGTGTTCTAATGTGGAGCAGGGGCTTTCTTTTCTGTTGGTTGACAAAAAAACATAAGTTTCATTTTAAATATTAAATTGCTGGTAGTTTCTAGAGTTTGAGGCTATTAGGTTTATTTCTGCTTGCTGTCTGGTTGAGTTTATAGTTTTGTATTAACTTATGTATACTTGCTTTCTTATATCATTTTGCTGGTTCGCGATATATTCATTTTCTGGTAGTTTATTGTTTTTTCACTTTGTAGTTCTTTTCTTTTAGGAAGTTCATGTAAAGAGATAGAACTTGGAGAATGTTTTAATATTTATTTGCTATTTTATGCTTTTAAGTTTAATAACAATTATGTTTTAGTTTAATTATAAGTTTTACTTACTTGGTTAGGTATTTGTTTACATGTATACATTTCTTCTTAAATGGTCTGATGAGAGAATTACAAAGTTTCCTTGTCTTGCAGCAGTGTTTATGATGTGAATAGCTGTTTAAATAAGTGTGCCTTTTAAATTGTTGAACTGTTTGTTTTATTTTATTGGTTAAAGTTGTTTATAGTTTTATTTTATTGGTTGGTTTAGTTTTAGTTAGATTTCTATGGTAAATGCTAATTTAGATTTTATTTTTGATGTATGATGTATAGTTTGATATTTTTGGAAATAAATATTTATATATTTACCAGCAAAAAGTGAATCGCACTCCAGGGATATATATTAAGGCTGATTTATTTTCTTATTACCTTCACCACCATCCAACATGTTTCGACCATCACGGTCTTGATCACGGTAGTTTGGTCCATCTTCCATTTCAAATTTATATACAATTGCCCACTTCGCCCATGATGAGGCAATGTGGGATATGGAGTCCACATGAATTAAAAACATGAATATTCTTAGATTGTCATTTACATGTCATGGCCTTATACTCTCCATTAAAATTATTTATTTTTGGGTAGCTAAATTGGTTCAGTAGTTGACTCCAACAACTATTTAAAGAGGTTAGTACATTGTTCCTTTTTAATCATTTCCTGGATCCTGTCATTATTTTGTGAGTGTTGCTTTATTGCAAGGTCATCCAATCTCATGTTAAATGTTTTTTGGGCTCTGGTGTCTTTTTTTCTGTTTCCCTTTTTTACGAGTAAGATTATTCTATTGTCTCTTATAGCGTTGGAAGTTCACCAGATCACTCTTACACAATTGTGGCTCAGTGCCCTGTGTTCATAATTGTCGATGGTCTTTCCTTTTGTACCATGAGTATGACAGAATTGTGGCTCAGTGTCCTGTGTCCTTTGTTATTGATGGTCTTCCCTTCCGTTCCAGGAGTATGACACACCGCCCCAAATGAGACATTTAATGACTGAATGCTCTGATTCAATTATTTTGGCTCAGTGACATCTGTCCCCTATTACTAATGGTTTATCATTTTGTTTTGGGAGTATAGTATAAGGTTGTTGTTTGCAGAACGTTCTTATTACTCCTTGAATTACAGATGCACATGTAACTCCTCATCCCCGTTCAGTCCATACAGTTGTTTTGTACAGAATCGTATGATCAAGCTTGATTTCAAGCATCTCAGTTTTATTGACAGGTATTGATGCAATGCCCCAATATTTAATTTGCTGCCAACTGTATCCCTGATGTGTGTTTATATGTTTCGTCATTGCATAATTGGTATCATTGTTCTGTATTGCACGGATATGCTCTAAAATCCTCTTCTTTAATTGACAAATTGTGCTTCCAATGTATCTTCGGCCGCATTGGCATTCAAGCATATAAACTACATACGTTGTTTCACAGTTAATTTTCTCATTGATTAGAAAGGTTCTCCCTTTGAAATTCTTGATGTTCTTCCCTATACAACAAACTTTGCACCTTTCATATTTTATAGCCTTTCTGATGTTCTTGTAACCATGATGTGATTTGTGGCCTTGTGAACTGGCTGTATGTTAGTTTGTCATTAAGGGATTGGGGCGTTTCTGTAAGTTATATTGGGTCTGTCTCTTAAATTCTTTCCAATGTCTGGTTCCTTCACTAGGACATTCCAGTATTTGTTCATGATTGTTATTATTTGGTGATTCTCTTTGCTGTATGTTAGCATCAATCTGATCTTTGGAGTTCCTTTATCTGGTATGGTGTTTGTATTCTCCTTCATGTTTGTTCCAGTGGTATCTTCTGTGCTCTTTTTTGCCTTTCTTGATATGTGATCACTTATATCCTCTGCTCAAGAATTTACATTCCATTTATTTGATTTTAATTTCCTGTTCTTTTTTCATCTGAACAGTTTCGTTTCATCCTCAAGAATTCCCCTTACGGCATTCTTTTGATTAGAGATTTGGGATGACAACTAGAGTCATGTAAAATGCTGTTAGTTTTGGTCGGTTTTCGATACAAAGTGGTTTTGATTTGTCCTTGCTCTATGTAAACTTGTACATCAAATAATTAAACCATCTCAGTACTGATGTTACATGTAAATCTCAGACCTATATCATTATCAATCAGCAGATTGAAGTATTGCCTGAATTTGTTAGTCATGATATTCCATATTATGAAAAGGTCATCGCTAAACCTCAACCACAGTATGATCTTTTCTACATATTGCTCCTTTCCCTCTCCCTAAGCCACAGTCTTCTCCTACCAACCCATGGTGAGTTTCGCATAGCTTGGAGAGAAGGATACTCCCATCACGGTTCCACAAATTTGGCAAAATAACTGTCGATCAAATATTTTAAATTTTATTTCTGAGACATATTTCAACCATCTACAATATAATTTTGAAATGTTCCAGGTACTTGATGTTCTTTTGGCGTAGGAAGTACTCAATTGCACTGAGTCCTATTCCATGGCCTATAGACGAGTATAAAGACACCACATCAATTGTCGCTAGGAGATAGCCATCTTGCTAGTGTGTATTTTCCAAAATCCGTAAGAAGTCACCGGTGTCTTATGTAAGAACTTAATGCTCCTACCATAGGAGCCAGAAAATGGTCCACGTATTTAGAGATGAATTCATATCATCCACCACAGCTTGTTATTATAAGTCTACCGGGAGGATTGACCAATATTTTGTGTACTTTGGGGAGAAAATAGATTGTGGGAATTAGTGGACTTTCAATCTTCAGAAATTTCACTTACTCTATGCAGAGGATTCCCATATTATGCAGTGAATCTATTCTCTCATGTAAGGCCAATGTCAGTTTATTCATTGGATTCGGTTACAGTTTTTTGTAATTGCTCAAGACATTGAGCTGCCTCAATGCTTCCTTTCTGTACTGTGCCTTATGTATTACCACAACATTTCCATCTTTATCAGCTGGCTTGATTTCAATGTTGTTGTTGTACATCAGTTATTGTAAAGCTAGCCTTTCTGCTTTTGTTAGATTTTCATTTTGTTTTCACTGTATGTTGTCACGTAGGTTTTCAAAGTCAGCTGTTCCCAATTCATGGTAAAGGTCAAATCTATTGCCTGAATTTAGGAATGGGGTAAAAATTAGATTAGATTTGAAGTGTGTATTTTCATGGCCAGTAATGTTAATACCCAAATCTCTTAATATTTCCAAATCTGGCATCTCATCATCCTGTAGGTTGAAGGCTAAATCATATCCCATTTTCAGGTCCTGAGCTTGGTCACTAGATAGATCCATGGTTTGTGTTGCCTCTTCAGGATTGGAAAGTAGGGGAGTCTCATGTTTCACAAACAAATTAGTTAGTTTCAATTTCCGTATGAATTTGTACACATCAATTCTTTTCTCCACATAATCATGGTATTTTTCAGGGCAAATTGTCAGCCCTTTGTTTAGTAGTCTTTTTTGATTCTCAGTTAGTGTGTACTGTGGTTAGTTGAAGATAAGGTTATTTTTGGACTTATTCTATTTTTTCTGTCTGCTGCTTAGTGGGTATTTGTTTGTATTTTCTGATTCCCCTCCTTGTTTTTCTTCCCTTGAGTGACTGTTTGATCTTCCTTTTCCTCACCCTTGTCTTGGTGAATGCCCTCTCCCTCTCCCCCTTCCGTTCCCTGGTGTTTGGCCTATGTATGACAGTCTCTTTCCTCTAAAAAAATAGGTTTTCTTTATAGCTGTTGCAGTGCCTTCCCCTTCACTCAGATCGTCATCCGATTCGCTCATAGTGGCATCTGCTTAAATTCCTTTTACTAGCTTCTCTTGAAATTGTTGTTGAAGGGCTGTGAATCTCTTGGCAAAGATAAGAATCATGCCTAGCTCATAGTCCCTTTCACCATGTCTAAGTTTCCTTTGTTTTCTTTCTTCGATCTCTTTTTCATATTTGTCCAATTTTGTCTGCATATATTTTCTATATTGTTTACTTTCATCATCTTTTTCCAAAGATTATATTAGAACTTCTATGTTGCCAATCGCTTTGTGAATCTCATCCAGATCCCTCTTTATGATTTACATCATGGTTCTTGAGCACTGCATGTTGCTCCTTCCCCATTCTTCTAGTATTTCCGGTTTCATATCAGGATGGTTAGGTAGTATAACGATTCTCAGTCCTCTTGGCACTCTATCAACCTCAATATATTTTCCCATTGTGATCACTTCCCATCCTTTATTAATTTCCTTCCTCATGAGTCTTTCCAGGTGCACAAATAGTTGTTTTATGTTACTTTCTGTCGCATAAGACTTCATTGTATCAGCATTCTTTCTGCCTCTCTGCGCTTCCTTGTTACTTGTGAACAATGTTTCGGCATTCTGCTGTCTTTTTGTGTCTTTTGACTCATATATTAATGCTGGATAATTGTATCCTTTCTGCCCAGTAATTGTTCATCCTGACGACAATCTAAGAATTCACTCAAACATGGTGGTGATGACATTATTTCATTGTATCACTGTTTCCTCTCATTGAATATCAGTCCTGTATTCAATGTGCTTATATGTTCCTATAAAATCCCTGGCGAAATGTGGAAAGCCAATGTACTTGACTCTCAACACATCTTCGCTGCCTCGATGGTGAGCCTCTTCCTTTCCAGTACCCACAGCACTAGCGGTTCTCTGCCGATCCGGGCGGCTGCCTCCTGCCCCGCTGGTTTGGTTTTCCTCACTGTGTGTGTAACTGGTTGGCAGTGCGTGGGTTCACTTCTCCTTCCTTGCAGTCTGGTCAGTGCGGCTGTGTACACTGTTGACTTTATCGCTGCCTGGAAGGTATCGAGACGCAAGTGTCCATTCTTCTCAATGGTTTCCAGCTCACTCCAAGCTAACAGTCAGGCGCCGCTGCTTCCGTAACAATTCTAACTCCTAAATGCCTTCTGTGAATACCAAAGTCTTAAAATTAGGATTTTTCTCAATTTAGTAGTAGTAAAGTTAGGAGTCCTAACTTTACTACTACTAAATTGAGAAAAATCCTAATTTTAAGACTTTGGTATTCACAGAAGGCATTTAGGAGTCCTAAAGTTAGGAGTCCTAACTTTACTACTACTAAATTGAGAATAATCCTAATTTTAAGACTTTCGGTATTCACAGAAGGCATTTAGGAGTCCTAAAGTTAGTAGTCCTAACTTTACTACTACTAAATTGAGAAAAATTGTAATTTTAGGACTTTCGGTATTCACAGAAAGCATTTAGGAGTCCTAAAGTTAGGAGTCCTAACTTTACTACTACTAAATTGAGAAAAATCCAAATTTTAAGACTTTCGGTATTCACAGAAGGCATTTAGGAGTCCTAAAGTTAGGAGTCCTAACTTCTGTGAATACCGAAATGAGTAAGTTCATTCTGTGAATACCAAAAGTAGTAAGTGCATTCTGTGAATGCCAAAAGTAGTAAGTTCATTCTGTGAATACCAAAAGTAGTAAGTGCAATCTGTGAATACCAAAACAGTAGTAAGTTTAGCATTGAGTCTTAAGTACATTCTGTTAATCGGGCCCAGCATGTTTGCAGGACTCTTTGGGTGGATGAGTGTGTGTATGGGTGTGTTAGTGAGTGGATGACTGTCTCAATAGTGTCTTTATGAGTAAATGCATATGTTTAAAACTAGTATATGTGAGGTTTGGTGTATATAAGTGAGTATATGTCAGAGTGGTGAGAGATTGGAAGAGTTCCTGTATAAATAAGTATGTGTTTCTATAAGTGATTGTTTAAGAGAGTAAGTATGTGTACGTTTCTGTAGAAGTAAGTGTAGTGGTGTGTGTATATAACTGAATATGCAAGTAAATGGATGTTTTATTCTTTATTAGCATGAGTGACTATGTGTGTGAGTAACTCTATGAAAGAGTTGCGGTGTGTAACAGGATGTATAGGTGTATGAGTACACATGATGAGTGAGTACATGTATGAGTGACTATATAGGACTGTTGGCGAATGAGTGTATGAGTATGTAGATCTTGGAATTACTGAATAGGTTGTTCTAACTGGTATTGGAATGTCCATAAAAAAAAATACTTTCTATCTTTGAATGTGTATATCAAAGGTTATATTAGGGTGAGAGGAAGTCTGCCACTCTATCACAAGGATGATGTCATCAATGATGTCATCAATGATGTCATTTGAGATGTAATCAGTGATGTCATGAGTGATGTCACTGACCATGTCATGAGTGATGTAATATGTGACGTCATCAGAAGTGCATTGCGGGCGCACGAGTTATAGTTAGCTGAACTAACTACAACGGGGGAACTTCAATGGTTTTGTACGAGTGAAATGTCCAGCTAACTATAACGCCCCTGAAACCTATGGTTTTTTCAGTGAATTTCTAAGGTTTTTTAAATGCTAATTCCTAACTATAACAATCCTGAAACCTATGGTTTATTTCAGTGAATTTCAAAGATTTTTTAAATGCTAATTTCTAACTTGAAGGTAACTGAAACCTATGTTTTTTTTAAGTGAATTTCAAAGGTTTTTTAAATTCTAGTTTCCAACTATGCCTACAGAGGTAGGACATGTGAAGAAAGAAGAAAAACACACAGAAAGAAGAAAAAGAAATGCAGAAAGAACCAACAGAAGTCCTCAAAGATGAAGAAAAGTGCAGGAAGAAGGAAGACGTTCAGAAAGAACAAACAGAGGAGCAGAAAGAGACCTTGTTGCAAAATCATCCTGTACCCTCAACTTTTTCAGAAGGGTACTGGTGATAACTGACTCTGACTAACCAGTCCTAGAGCCAGTGCTATGCTTAAACACACTTAGAATACAGTTAAAACACCTACATACACTAGGGAACACTATGCGTTGGGGTACCCCTGTTATTAGCATGACCTCCTCTGTAAGTCCCTAGTATATAATAAGGCAGGGGGATTAAAACTACTTCTTAAAACATGCCACAGGGCGTGTTTGCACACTGGTGAAGGGAGGGGGGGCTGAGCTGACGTCTGCAAACACGCCCTGTAGCTGTTTTAATTTTGGGGATAAAGTCCCCTTGAATCCTGAGTGTCCCTTGGGTACAACTAGCCCATCAGGTATCTCTAATTAGCACCACAGAGCTGCGTTGCAGAGAAAATGGGCACGGCCTGGACCACCTCTCTGCAACGCAGTGCAGTGGCGCTTACTGGAAGCACCTGGTGGACTAGTTGGCCCCCATGGGCCCTCAGGATTGAAGGGGAATTATTTCCCAAACTTAAAACTCGACATAGGGCGTCTTTGCACACGTCACCGCAGGCCCTGTCCCCTCCCTTCTCCACTGTGTAAACACGCCCTGTGGCCGTTTTAAGTTGGGAGATTAACTCCCCTTGAATCCTGAGGGTCCCTAGGTGCCAATTTGCCCAATAGGTACGTCCAGTAAGCACTATTGCAGAGAGGTGTAAAAAGGGGCACGGCCTGCACCACTTTTTGCAACACAGTGGAGTGGTGATTCCTGGAAGCACCTGGTGAGCTAGTTGGCCCCCAGGGTCCCTCAGGATTGAAGGGGAATTATATCCCCAACTTAAAACGCACCACAGGGCATGTTTGCACACATCACCTCAGGCCTCATCCCCTCCCTTCATCACTGTGTAAACGCGCCCTGTGGCCATTCTAAGTTGAGAGATTAAGTCCCCTTGAATCCTAAGGGTCCCTAGGGTCAAACTAGCCTACTATGTACCTCCAGTAAGCACCACAGAGCTGTGTTCCAGAGAGGTGTAAAAACGGGCATGGCCTCTGAACACCTGTCTCCAACGCAGCTCCCTCGCACATACTGGAGATATCTGTTGGGCTAGTTGGCCCTCAGGGACCCTCTGTATTGAAAGAGAATTAATTCCCCAACTTAAAATGCGCCACGGAGCGCGTTTGCACAGTGGTGAAGGAAGAGGGCGTAGCCTGAGGTGACATGTCTGTAAACACGCCCTGTGGCGTGTTTTAAGTTGGAGAATTAATTCCTCCTCAATCCTGTGGGTCCCTGGGGGCCAACTAGCCCTCCAGGAACCTCCAGTAAGCGTCAGGGGGCTGCGTTGCAGACAGGTGTTCAGAGGCCACACCCCTTTTTACAGCACTCTGCAACTCAGCTCTGTGGTTCTTACTGGAGGTACCTGGTGGGCTAGTTGGCCCCCAGGGACCCTCAGGATTGACGAGGAATTAACTCCTCAACTTAAACCGTGCCACAGGATGTGTTTGCATACATGTGAACTCAGGCCCCACCCCCTCCCTTCACCACTGTGCAAACGCGCCCCGTGGCGCGTTTTAAGTTGGGAGATTAACATCCCCTTGAATCCTGAGGGTCCCTGGGGTGCAACTAGCCCACCAACTACCTCCAATAAGCACCAAACAGCTACATTACAGAGAGGTGTAAAAGGGGCGTGGCCTTAGAACACCTCTCTGCAACCCAGACCCCTAGCGCGTACTGGACGTTCCTGGTCGGCTAGTTGGCCCCCAGGGACCCCAGTATTCAAGGGGAATGCGTTCCCCACCTGCAAACACGCCAGGGGGCGTGCTTGCAGCGTGATGAAAGCAGGGGCTGTGGCCTCCGGCACAATGCCAGTCTATTTTTTTTATTATTTTTTTAAGAAGGGGGGCTACATATATATATATATATATATATATATCATATATATATATATGTATGTATGTATGTATATTACCTACTGGCGGTCGCTCCTTCCCTGAAAGTGTGGGGGGGATTCGTTAAGCGGGGGCCGAGATAAAAGGGGGTCCCAAAACGTGTTTTCCCCATGTTAATTTCCATAGGGCGGTTGGACTCACTTTTAGCCCGAACGGCTGAATGGATTTCCACCAAACTTGGCAAAATTGTGGCGACTGGTAGCCCGATGTGCCTTTGCTATGTCTCAAGATATGTGCTCCAGTGGATTTTGAGTAATTTTGGTTCAAAAAAATATATATATCTATAAGCGCGCCCCGGTACGCTGATTGGCTCTCGGGTGTCTGTCAACATTCCAAACAGTCCGGAGCGGCCGCCATCTTGTGTCTCGGTAGGATCGAGACACAAGAGGTGGCAAAAACAAAGGGGGAAATGACCAAAAGGGGGCAGGGTAGACCCCCCCTGACCCCCTAGGTTTGATGTGGGGGCCATAAAAGGGCCCCACGGGGGAAAAAAAATCAATTTTTTTTTCGATTTGCACGGGGGCAGCGCCCGGTACGCGCACGTCAGAGCGTACCGGGGGGCGTACCATGGGGAAAAAAGAATGACAGAGTTTTTAAAAAATGTAGCATTTTTTTATAAATTGGAGGTAGTTCTAAAAAAAACTGTTTTTTTATTCTTTCTGTTGTTTTATATTTTTTATTGTTTTTTGGAACTTTTTTACTTTTTTTGGCTTTTATGAACAATTTTATATTGTTTTGTAATTTTTATGGGGACAAACAAAAAACAGGGAATTGTAAACTGCTCAACTGGAGCAAAAAAAAACAGGAAAAAATAAAGGTTTGTTTTTGCACTTGTGGTTGTCTCCAGCACGGTTAATTAGTTTAATACTTTGCTCTCCATAGCAAATTGTAGTCCCGCAAAATTTACAAATTATTTTAAAATCTCCAAACTGTGTTTGGATATTTGGGACCATCACCCTTGTCTCTGGACCCGATGGAGTGGGTTGTTTACTTTGGGAGGTGCTGGGAGAAGATTGGGGAGGGTTTCTGGTCAGTTCTCTGACCTCTGCCGCAGCATAGTTGTTTGGGTGCCGGCGTTGCATGTGGCGAATCATAGTGTTGTTGCCAAAAGAATACTTTTTGGCAAGGTTCCCCCTTGAAAGTACAGTGCCACAGATCAGACAAGTAACTTTGGGAGCATTAACTTTCTTAAGGCCCCTTGGGATTTTAAAAAACTCCCAGACAATGTGCTCCTTTGGCTTATAGGGGGTATTATCTTCTGGCAGGAACCGCCTCTCCTCCTCCTCCTCCTCCTCCTCGTCTTCTTCTCCACCACTGTGGTGTTGTGGTGGTCCTTGTGGTGGTGGTGGTGGTGGTGGTGGGGGTGGTTGAGATGCTCCTGCTGCTGCTGCTACTGTAGCCATTTCTCACAAACAGGTCTTCCTCAGTCAAAGAACAAAGTGAGAATGTGGAAAAAAGGTGGGGGCTTTCATCATTTGGAAAAAAACTGTTCTGAACCAATGAAAAGTGTTATTTTCAGGTCACATGACCCGACGCGCTTACGTTACGCATCCTGGGGCGCTTACGTAGCACGATCGTATGCGCACGGGTGCTTCCGGATGCGCTTACGTCGTGCGTATCACGCGGACGCGGCTACGCGATACGTCACAATGATGTTTTAGTTCGCGGCAATAGCCCTAACGGGACACTCACCGGTACGCGCACCGGGAGCGCTCCAGGGCAAAAAAAAAACCATGGACAATATACATAAAAAAATTGTATTACATAAATATACAATATAGGATTCATTATAAAAAATATTACATTTATTAGCTATAGAAATTTGCTATTAAAAAAACTTTCAAATTCACAGGAAAAAACATAGGTTTGAGGCCCTATATATAGTTAGGAATTAGCATTTACAAAACCTATGAGATTCACTGACAAAACCATAGGTTTCACACCAGTTATAGTTAGGAATTAGCATTTAAAAAAACCTATTAAATTCACTGAAAAAACCATAGGTTTGACACCAGTTATAGTTAGCTTGAAATTTTACTGACATAAAACCATTGAAATTCCCACGTTATAGTTAGTTGGACTCACTATAACTTGCGCGCCTGAAATGCACTGCTGAAGACGTCACATATTACATCACTCATGACATGGTCATTGACATCACTCATGACATCACTGATGACACCATCCAGTGAATGTGTGTCTTTCTGAAAAAAATATATGCTTTATATATGTTTTTGTAAAGGTCGATGGAAGAATAAATGTTTAAATAAGTGTCTAAATGGATGTATTTTAAAAAAAAAATGATTGGTTAACTGGCTAATTAAGTGTATCTTAGTGAATACATATATTAGCGAGTAATGTTTAAATATTTAAATATATGTATCAGTGTTCCACTTTGTGTATAAGTGGCTGCATGGGTTGGTGAGTAGCTACATGTGTGTGTATATGGATTATTAGATGTTTTTTTTTGTATCAGTATGAGTGTCTGTATGGTTTGGTGGGGGTATTACTTAGCACATAGATGCATCAATGACTGACTCACTGTTTGTATGTGTTTTGAAGACAGCATATGTGCAGGACTGTATGGGTGGATGAGTGTGTATATGTGTGTGTGCACCTAGCAAGCCAGGGGTTCTAAAGCCAGGGGGCCTCATTTATGAGGTCTTGCCGTAGGGAAGCGCAGCAGGCCTTCCTGCTGCGCTTCCTAACGGCAAAAGAAAAGGGCAGGAATGCGCTGTATCTATAAGGTCCTTTTTCCCTGCTCTGGCGCACAATGGGCTGCCTGTGCCAACGCAGGCACCTTAGTACAATGGTGCAAGGGTTCCTGGTTTGCGGGGATGATTATTTTTGTACAGGAAGGGAAACCTTTCTGTACAAAAATAATCACAAGAGGCTTTTCCTCTTTCTACGTGTGCTGCAGAATGCAGAACACACCGAAAAAGGAAAAAAGAGGAGAAATAAAGATATTTCTCCCCGTTGCGCCTCCCTTACGCATCCCCTGGGGAGGCGTACGCTTTTGGCACTACCACAGATTTACAATTTCGTTCTCGTAAATCTGGGGCAGTGTCAAAAGGCCATGGATGTTGCTGGGAACGACCCCAGCAACACCCATCGCACGCCCCTTTAACGCAGAACACTGCATTAAAGGGATTGATATTTATCAGGCAGCGGTATGCCAAAAAAGTGGCTTAGTGCTGCCTGATAAATATCACGCAGGTTTCTGCGCTACGGAACGTCACAAAAAGTGACATTCCAATGGCGCAAGGAGCCTCATAAATGAGCCCTGGGTATAAAGTATAAGTTAAAGAGGACTCCACTACCGTGTTACCCTACTTAGTGCAAATGTTTCTGAGAGCACACTATAGGCCCTCCGCCAAACCATGGTTTTTGTCGAGAACAGTTTTTTTCCAGTATGGAAATAGTCTGCCAAACCTGTCTTCACTGAGTCAAAGACTTGACCATATCCATAAAGAGTCCTCCCATAGGCTCCGAAAAATCCTGGTTGTGTTTTCCAGGCAACCATAAAGCCATCATAAAGTATATCTAGTACTTCTGTCTCGTATAAATCCATAGTGTTCGGGGTCTACTAATACGTCTATGATGGAATGCAAATAGATGACCAAGAACATGGCCAGATTCTTAACCTGAGCATTCAGTAATAAAAAGGGTGTGGATCAGATAACCTATAGGTTAGTAAATCACTAATGAATTCCAGTAACTTGGATGGCTGCACACTGAGGTTGGATGTAAAGAAGTCTGCGATATGCATCACAAAAGCCCGCGCTATGTCTACATTGCTGGTCTAAGCCAACGTTCTTTCGTCAAGATTGGTGTTGATGACTTAAACAGTATGGCTATGCCTCGGGACTCCGATGTAAATCATGCATGTACTAGTGCTTTTTATCTTCCGCATTTAGAATATGACCCACTGAGCATCTCAGGTGTGCTTCTGAAGGAGCACTAGATCATATTTATGCCTGTGAAGCATATTAAACACCACCCCTCCTGATGTTATCACTCATGTCATTCACCATCAATGACACTATCAGAGTCTTAGCTTTATTGTATTGTATTGTATTGTGGCATACTTATATAGCGCAACCTGTCACCACCAAGGGCATCCTGGCGCTTTGACCCGTACTCAATGAAACAGTAGCTCAGCCTATCCTGGGAAAAAGATGAGTTTTTAGAGCCTTTCTAAAAGATAGAAGATCTCCAAGGCTTCTCAAGGATATAGGTAGAGAGTTCCAGAGTTTGGCTGCCGCTACTCTAAAAGAGCGGCCTCCCATCCTCACTCTCTGGAATCGTGGAACTACCAATAGCCTGGATGACGAAGAGCGTAAAGCTCTAGATGGACAGTACCAGGCAAACATTCGCCGCAAAGGAATGGGGCCCAGGTCATGAATAGCTCTAAACACAATACACGCTGCTTTATAGCGCACCCGTAGATGAACTGGCAGCCAATGAAGTTCTCGCAATGCTGCCGTAGAAGAACTGTGGTAGGGGCGAGAAAGGGCGAGTTTAGCAGCGATATTTTGCACCCTTTGCAACTTGCCCAAGAGTGTTACCGGGGCCTCCAGAAGTAGTGCGTTACAATAGTCAAGTCGACTTAGGATGGTACAACGCACTACTTCTGGTCTGGCTTGCGCAGGGAGGAGAGGAAGGACCTTGCGCAGCATACGAATCAGCATCATACATGTAGAAGAAATCTTATTCACATGTAGATCCAACTGCAGGTTAGGCCCAAAAGTGACGCCTAAATTGCGCGCTGATTGTGCCGCAGACACCGTCTCTGAGAAGGACGGGGGCCAGAAGTCTACTGGGAGATCGCGAGGGACTCGATCAGTGGAGCAGTGTAGGACCTCCGTCTTTGTTCCGTTGAACTGTAGCGAGTTCAACCGGAGCCATTCCGCTGTCGCCTGCATGCACCGGTGAAAGGTCTCCAGTGTGACTGCATCCTGACCCTCCAGCGAAAAGACCAGCTGAGTATCATCCGCATAATTAAATGCGGAGATACCGAAGGTTTTAATGAGCTGGACTAGGGGGCGGAGGTAGACATTAAAGAGTATGGGGCTGATGGCCGAGCCCTGAGGTACTCCTTGTCCCACTCTCCGCTCCTCTGAACTGAAGGGGGGTAACGAAACCCGTTGCTGACGGCAGTCCAAATAGGAGATTAACCAATCCCTGGCCTTGTCACTGACCCCGCATTCCTCCAGCCTAGAGATCAGGGTGGGATGGCTGACCGTGTCGAACGCGGCCGACATGTCGAGCAGCACCAAAAAAGCTGCCCGACCGCTGTCGACTCGCGCCCGTAGGTTGTCTAACACGGTCACCAACGCGGATTCCGTCCCATGCGCTGGGCGAAAGCCGAATTGCGTCTCATCCAACCAGCTGTTCCCTTCTAGGAAACTGGACAGAGCACGGGTGACCAGCTTTTCCATTATTTTAACCGGAAAAGGGAGCAGGGAGATTGGCCGGTAGTTAGAAAGGCAGGCAGGGTCGAGCGTAGGTTTTTTCAAGAGCGGGGATACCACTGCCTTCTTCCAGCAGCTTGGAACAGTAGCTGTCTCGAATGACTGACAGCAGATGGCGTGCAGGGGCTGGAAGAGGTCCTCTTGAAACACCTTCCATAGTCTTGGAGGGAGAGGATCCAAAGGCGAACCGGAAGAAATCGTCAGGGCTAAGTCGCCGAACTCCTTCAGCGATGGAAGGGGGAAGCTACTCAGCTGGGGTCGACTGGCCTCGCTCGCCGGAGCTCCCAAACTGAGGGCCGGCTCCAAGGAAAGAGGAAAGGGACTCCTCTGCCGGGGTCGACTGGCTACGGTCTCCGGAGCTCCCAAGCAGAAAGCCGGATCCAAAGTGGGGACAGAGGGGCCACTCATCTGGGGTCGACTGGCCTCGCTCGCCGGAGCTCCCAAACTGAGAGCTGGCTCCACAGGAAGAAGGTGGAGGCTGCCCTGCTGAGGTCGACTGGCTACAGTTGCCGGAGCTCCCAAGCAGGGAGCCGAATCAGGGGCTGCGAAGGAAGACCAGTTCAGCTGGGGTCGACTGGCCGCAGTCGCCGGAGCTCCCAGGCTGAGGGCCTGATCCAAAAGAAGGAACGGAGGGCTACTCAGCTGGGGTCGACTGGCTTCCGCCGCCGGAGCTCCCAAGCTGGGGGGCTGCTCATCAGGTCGGGGTCGACTGGAGGGCGTGACCGGAGCTTCCTGACAGAGATTAGTAGCCCTCTGCAGGGGTCGACTGGCCATCTCCTCCGGAGCTCCCTCCTCAGTGGTGGAATTCCGTGGGTCCTGCAGACCTGCTAGGATTTTACGGATTTTTTCCTCAAAGGCATCCGCAAGAGAGTCACAAAGAGCTTGCGACAAGGGAACAGCACTAGCCACACACGTAGGGTGAGCCAAGTCCTTAACAATTTTAAAAAGAGCCTGAGCCTTGTTTGGGGCCTGATTCAGAGTGAGTTCAAGAAAGGTCGCTTTCGCTATCTTAATTTGGGCTTTATATTTATGCATAGCAGACCTAAATGCAATTTTCTCAGAGTCTAGGTACTGCTTCCTCCAGGCCCTTTCCGCGCGTTTACAGTCGAGTTTGAGCTGGTGAAGTTCGCTCGTGTACCAAGGACTAGCTCGGTTCACTCTCCCTCGCGACTTCCGGAGGGGCGCTAACTTATCCAGCGAGCTAGCTAGGGACTGACAGAAGAGGGTGTAACTGTCTTCGACTGTATTGCCAAGTTTGAAGTCCTCATCTAAGATATTCGGCAATGGGACGGTGTTTAGGATGCGGGACCAAGGTCTCTCTAGCTTAGCTAGAGGTAGTCCAGCCTTACGCGAAGCAGGGTCCTCCGACCAAAGGGAAAACCTGATCAGAAAGTGGTCCGTCCAATATTGGCACTTGATGTCCACGAATGATGCCCATTGAGGATCCGCAAACACCAAGTCCAACATGTGGCCTTTCCGATGCGTGGAGGCGTTCACCAGCTGTACTAAGTTGATATCTGTACAGGCTTGGCTAAGAGAGAAAAATGCATTTTCCAGCGAGCTGCCTGCCCACAGATTGAAATCTCCAAGAACTAATAACCTGGAGTGGGAGCTGGCAAGTTCATAGATCAGGTCAATAAGAAGAGGAATGGATGGTGCTGGTCCTGGGGGACGGTAACACAGAACACCCGAGCAGCAGATCGACTCCTGCTGTTTGACTGAAAAACCCATCAGTTCAAATCCCGGTACCTCTCGAATCTTTAACTGGGAGAGGGTAAGCGAGTCTCTATGAATGAATCCGATTCCCCCTCCTCGGTTAAGTGGGCGCGGTGAGTGGCTAATTTTAAATCCTGAAGGGCAGGCTAAACCCAGCTCGACCTCACAGTCCTCCCGGGTCCACGTTTCTGTGAGAAAGAGGACATCGAGCTGTTCAGACTCAATGAGGAAGGCTATTTCCGTGTGGTGCTTACAGAGGGATCTAACATTAAGCAAACCACAGGTGATTGGCTTGGAGGTAGAAGGTCTAACCGGGTCCTGCCCAGGTCTAAGTTCGATGAGCTCACTCCGAGTGTAAGCTATGCGGTTTGAACCGGATGGGCCAGAGGTAGCGGCCCTAAGCGCGTCCGTTGCGCGAACGGGCGCAAACGGGCTACCTCTGGCGCACCTCCGGCGCCCCTACGGCGCCCCCGCTGCGCACCGTCGCTGCGCACTAGTCTAGCGGCCATCTTAAATGGCCGACTGGATGTCGCGAGGGTCCTGGCAGGGCGAGTGTCTCTCCCTCACCAAGATGGCGCTGAGAGTGGAAGGACTTCTCCCCACTCCAAGATGGCGCTCACAACCGGCGCGATGATGCTGCAGAGCCCCCGAGTCCCTTCTAGCCCACAAATGTGGGTATGTGGCGAATTATGGTGCGGGTAAGACTCCCTTATTTCCCCCTAAGCGGTAGGCAAATACTAATTAAAAGCGCGAAGCGCTCGGCGCAATTTACATAAAACGGCAAGTAAAGCTTAAAATGCTACAAGCAAAGGAGCGATGTGCGCGCAGCGCTGGAGCAGCGTTAGCACTAAGCACTAGGTCAAGGTCTGCCCGAACGAGTTAGAAGGTCCTACTAATAATACCTTCTCCTCCAATGCGAGGGTCCTGGCAGGGCGAGTGTCTCTCCCTCACCAAGATGGCGCTGAGAGTGGAAGGACTTCTCCCCACTCCAAGATGGCGCTCACAACCGGCGCGATGATGCTGCAGAGCCCCCGAGTCCCTTCTAGCCCACAAATGTGGGTATGTAGCGAATTATGGTGCGGGTAAGACTCCCTTATTTCCCCCTAAGCGGTAGGCAAATACTAATTAAAAGCGCGAAGCGCTCGGCGCAATTTACATAAAACGGCAAGTAAAGCTTAAAATGCTACAAGCAAAGGAGCGATGTGCGCGCAGCGCTGGAGCAGCGTTAGCACTAAGCACTAGGTCAAGGTCTATTAAACAAGAATTCCCCCTCAACGACCATGGCCCAACATTTTGTATAGTTGGTGGTTCATGGTTTTTTATGTGCTTTGCCTGATCATCAAACTGGTTTAGCTTAATTTTCTGTGCCATAGACTTAACCGCCAACCCCACAAAGAAATGTTCACCATAATGGTAATTTCACAGCTAAGGGGTCGATTCCGATCTAGGTCGGAAAGCTCTCTGACCGAGCCAGATCCGGAGTGTTTTCTGATTGAGCTGGACTCCTGCAGTCCGACCAAGCGAGTACGGTGCGGCCTCATGCTGAAGGACTCCCATAGAAGTCAATGGAAGCTGGTCATACAATGCATACATGGGCTCCCATTGACTGAATGGTATATCTTGCACAAGGGCGCCCCCTACAGTGGGTATATGTCAGTGCCATCCGCACTGTACATGCCTGTGTTGGGGAGACCCTTGGGTCTCCCCCTGTGTCTGAGTCATAAGGCTGTGGGTGGCGGGAGTCCGACCCCCAAAGGCAGCTTCCTGGGCGTTTTGCGACCCGGAAACTTTGGCTCGATCCGGCTGTCCAACGCGTGCATCGTACTGGCTCGGTCGAAACTCACCTCCTTTGCACGGCATGGTCTGCTTACGGACGAGGCGTACGGAGTGGTTCAGACACAAAAACTATTGTGTTGGCGATTTGACGTTTCTCTCATCGTACTTCCTCGCTCGTACAGCTGTAAGAGTCGGGCGGAGAACACGCGAACAGCTAGTACTTTTTACTGCCGGATTGTGTTCAGGGACCTTCCGAGCAAGATCAGACTCGGCCCCTCAGTGGGGCAGGGGGAGATTCTATTTGCACACAGAGTTAGCTGGCTGGGTACTAGACACAAGGACATAGTAGGTGACTGCGTGATCATTAATTTTAGGGACACTGAGGTGGTCAAACACATCATAGGCAATGGTGGGCTGGAAAACACGAGCAAATATCGCACTCACCACTTGGGGTATTTTTACCCACAGACCATGGCGCAATCCTCTCCTCATTTAGGTGGTTATGGTTTGGAGTATAATGTGCCAGTGGCCATTAGATATAGGGTCCTGAGCTACGTTGACTGACTAATACCACAAGGGTACGACAATATTATGGCCAATTATCCCTCGGAGAGGTTGAGTGAGGGAGAATCTAGTAACAAAATAGGGTCTGAGAATCTAAGCCAGTGCCCCATAGAGGTCAGTTCTTTATTCCCATGCCCACCAACGAGCCTGAATGTTCCTGGGGGTGGTCGGGACCCGGGTGTTAGTCAGGGGGGTTTACTTTCACTCACACCCGGAATCTCCCGCTGGCCAGGGATTCCACAGTTCTTCTTTGATTGGGTGCTGGAATGTCGCAGGCCTGGGGGAAAAACTGTCGATCCCGGAGTGGGGAGACCTGATGGATGGCTATGATATATGCCTATTCCAGGAAACCTGGCTCTTGTCCGCCCCACGTAGGGTAGGATTTGCATCCTATCACACACCGGCAGTGCAGGGTCCCAGGGGAAGACCATCAGGAGGATTATGTGCTTGGGTAGCAGTACACCTGGGGTGCTCGGTCAAGATAGTTGACACACATAGCTTGGACATCCTATTTACCCTTCTTACACTCAACGATGCCTCGGTGGTGGCCGTGATTAACATTTATTTATGCCTGACCCCACTCAAGCTAGGAATATCAACCCTACAGGCCCTGGAGGCATTATTCTCATCTTTCCCATCCTCCTATAACAAGGTGATAGGTGCAGATTTCAATTCTCATTTTGAGCCACTCTGGTGGATCCCCTCGGTCACGACTGACGATGACGAGACTTGGTTAATACCCGAATGCCATATGTATCCAACAAAGCGCTTATCCCCATTAGCCCTTGCAATCAACAATTTGATTGTATATAATTCCCTTAGGGCATGTAATGGTAGAGTGTTACCAGATATACCGGGTGCCCATACTTTTAATAGACTAGACAGAAGCACCACAATAGATTACATTCTGGTTAATGTAGAATACTGGGCAAAAGTAAAAACGTTTAGGGTAATCCCCCGGGTCGAGAGTGACCACAATCTTCTAACGTTGGAATTGGATATCCATCTAGAGCACACAACACACAGATGACAGTGGAACCCTCCCAAAATGAGAACTACCTGCAAAAGGGGGGAGGTAGACGAATTGGCTGGGCGATGGTGGCATTAGCCTCGGACACGCTTGCTGAAATCTACAACCATGTAGCTGGGGCCCTATTGGCGGCTAGTGACTTGACGGGGCCCAACCCAGACCCATCGAGCCTTCTGGCCCTCCAGCATATCTATAACGAGCTTCTTTCTCCACTGGTATGATACTTTTACACCTCCAAGCAGAGTAGGCCCGGGGCCCGGAAGTACGAACAACACTGGTTCAATAAAAACTGCAGGGGGGCGAAAACTATCCTAGTAAAGGAGGTTAAAATGGGGTCACCCAGTTGGATTAGGAAGGCCAGACTAAACTATAAAACTCTAGTTACAGAGGCCAAACCTGAATGGGAGGCGGATAGGTGGGATAAGGTGAGCAGGGCCCTCGCCACCCGGGACTATAGATCCTTTTGGAACCTGGTCCGGGGGGGATTGGTGACAGAGAATCCAGATATATCACCAAGCCTCAGTGAGGACACGTGGCTTGCCAACTTTAAACCCTTATACTCGCTTTCTCCCCCAATTGAGCCAGTTGCTGTAATGGAACTAACAAGACCATTGGCTCCTGGGTCCTCGAAGGGTACAACCCAAGTTAAGTACCCATGCACATTGCTGGAAGTAAATGCAGTGCTAAAAAGCCTGGCCGCCGGGAAAGCTCCAGGTCTAGACAGAATCCCTGGTGACCTTTACCGATCTGAACAAAGGGTCTGGGCGCCTTACATGTGTGTCCTGTTTAACACCATTATGCAGGGTTTGGATATCCCCTGTACATGGTTGGGTGCGGAAATTATCCCTATCTACAAAAAGGCTTCCCCCCTTGATCCTGCAAATTACCGACCCATCAGTTTGATCGACGTATTGCAGAAGAGCTTCGCTCGAGCCCTACTGTTCAGGTTGCAGAATTGGATGGATGACCACCATATCCTAACCTCCCTGCAGGCAGGATTTTGGGCTGGAGTATCCACGATCGACCAACTGTTCAGGCTCTAGCTTATATACTGGAGGACTGTTGTTTTAGGGGCAGGAAGTTTGTTTTTGATTTTTGTGGACCTTAGGTCCGCATTCGACTTAGTTAACAGGGACAAGCTTTGGGCCTTGCTTTTGGAGCTGGGTGCCCCGACCTACTTGTGCGATCTCTTTAGACGAATGCATGAGGGTAATTATGCCAGGGTCAGGTTTGGAAAAGGTGGGGAGCTGACGGCCCCGTTCCCTGTTGACAAAGGCGTGAGACAGGGGTGTGTTCTAGCCCCCACGCTCTTTTCCCTATATCTTAATGGGTTGATCACACATCTGGCGGGGGCTAGGGACTTGGACTCCCCCTGCCTCGCAGGACAGAAGATACCAGCACTAATGTTCGCTGATGATACCCTCCTATTATCAAAATCTTTCGGGGGAATCCAGCGAACATTGGAGGCTTTTTGTGGTTTCTGCATGACGAGGGATTTGGAGATCAATGTCTCCAAAACCAAGTACATGGTGTACAATCTTTAAAAAAAATCAAATTGCCCACATCCTCACATGAATGGACTGCCTCTGGACCGAGTGTCAACATTTGACTATCTGGGGGTTACCCTTAATGAGAAGATGGACTGGTCCTCACATGTAGCCAGGGCGAACCTGAAATTATCACAATCCTCGGGTGGCATTTTAAGAAAAACATCCCAGAAACTAGTGGGTCCGCCGGTTGAAATATATAAAATGCAGGCACGCGGGGGTGAGATCTATGGGGCGGAACTCTGGGGCCATGCCAGCACTCCCTCACTCTCCCTTACGGAGAATAGTTTCATCAGTCGGATCCTGCGACTCCCCAGTAGTACTCCCCTAACCCCCCTAAGGTTCGACCTGGGATTAGTCCCTATACAGGACATTATTTCGAACCGTCCACTGCTATACTGGAGACGGCTATGGTCCACTCCAGAACTAGAGAGTTTCAGAGAGGATTTGCGTGATCTTCTAACTGTAAGTGGAGCGGGAAAGATCCCATGGCTGAGCTACATTAAACATCTCACTCTAGCACTTGGAATGGGGGATTTGTGGACGTCTCCTGAGGTGGCATGCACCCAGATTTCTAAAAAATCTTTGAATCTGGCCCTAAACCAATATCGTCATGCTAGTGTATTTACAAATCCTTCCATGGGCAGGTTGACAGAGTACTTTCTTGATTTTAAGGTACTCCATAGTTTGAGAAATTCTTGGACGATATCCAGCCCCCGCTGGCCAAGAAGCTGTACATCCAATTTAGGCATGGCTCACTGCTGCTTGGGGGTTTCACCCATAAGTGGACCGGGAGTATATAATCAGTGAGCACTTGCACTGCAGAGGAGACAGATCAGCACGTTCTGCTCTTCTGCCCCTCGTACCGCGGTGCGAGGGCCAAATGGATAGCTTCATTTTGCAGTTCCAGGGGTCTCAGAGACTTTAGGGTAGTGCTGAGAATTCTAAGAACGGAGACCACGGCCTTGGCCGTGTTTGCAACATCAAGGTTCCTTATATCCATGTGGTATACTAGATGTGCTATTCTAAAAGGAAGTCCAAAAACACTACCCAACAGCTAAGGGCTTTCCCCTTGATTATGGTAAAGGTATTCACTGTGTGGGGCCCTATCTACTACTCTATGTCTGTTATTATGAGATGGGTGTACTGTTTTGTATTGCTTTTATCCTTTTATACATTTTATGATACAGTTTTTATTGTGATTTCTTTTAAATAGTTTTTAATTCTCTTTTTAAATTAGACTATGAAATTGTAAATTGTCTTTTTATGGTTCTTAACCGAAATAAAAGCTGTGACTGACTGACTGTTAATTATTTCCGCCTGTCAGGAATGCACCGAGGGATTCAGAGGGAGTAAATCTATTTACTACTGCAGTTTCTCTGACACAAGGGCGGAGAAATCCACAGTAGTAAATCACACTCAAAGAGGGTGTTCCAGGGCGGGACTTTCCCTGGAAGTTTGGGAACCCCCACAAACAAGTACCCCTGTGGGCATACCCAAACTCTTGTCCTTCAAGAAAATGTTCAGAGCTTTACTCCAGCTATGGGCTGGACTAGCTCTCCCTTCATGCATTCAGGATGGAAAAGGGGGCCAGATCACCCCCACCTTTGCTTGGGGCTTACTGGAAGAACATCCAAACATATTTTAAAGAAAAATGCATAATTGTCACTAAGAATACTCGTATTGCAGGTGGGAAATACATAATTTCACCCATTGTAAATAGTTTTTTTATTACATGTATGTGTCAACACTACCTAGGTACCTTAGAGCCAAAAGAAAATTCTAATCAGTGAGGTTTGCTACCAACCCAGAGGGTAGTAGCTAAAGAAAGGGCCATGGGTGAAGGAAAATAGACTAGTACTTCCTGGCCTTTTATTCTCAAACAAAGCTCGGGGTCTGGTATAATTGTAATCATGTGTAGTGTTAAAGCAGTTGTGAAATCCGAGCCACTGCTAACCTCCCTTGCCATTAACCTTGAGGAATATGACAAAAGAGGCATGCAGACCTGCCAATTAACTCATAAAATACCCTGACAAAGCGGTAAACCTAAAGGAGTTGCTGAACAATACATGCAGACAGGAATCATGCTTTCCCTCATGGCTAATATGGCCCCACAGTGGGGTGATATTATGCAGAAGTACATCTCGTGAAAGGGGTGGGAAGGAGGCGTGAAATATATTGCTTGCCTTCGAACGTCCTGAAAATGTATTTCGTTTGTCGTTATGTTGTTATTAACAATCTCCTATCCGAATCTTTCCTACCATGGAAACTTGCAGGTTGCATCTATGTGGGCTTGAAACCTGTGCGGGAAAGTTTACATTCTCCCTTCGTGTCTGGGTCTAGTGGCACAGTGGACTAATATTTCTACTCCAGGGATCTATTTTTTTGTCCTCTTGGTCACTGGTTCACTCAGCGTTTTATCCTTCAAAGTCAATAAAATGAGTACCATGGCGTGGGTAATCTGATTTATTTCTGTACGGCTATTCCAGCTGGCTGTGATCTATTCTCCTAATACTATTCCTGGCAAAAAGTAATGGAAAAATAGTAATGATGCATTTGTGAGCACTCCTGGAAAACAACGTTTTGCATATTTAAGGTGGTTGAATTGACAATACTGGTTGTCAAAGAGTTACTTTTAAATGCTACTGAGTGGTTCAGCATCACTGCTACTGACGCTACTTCTGCTGGCATCAATCAGTACATCTGATCATCTAATGCTGCTGGTAAATTTAAACCTATGAGGCAGAGCATCATAGTAATCTATATGTTGATGCACCTTTCCCCACTGCAGGATATGTGTGGATTCTTCAGGATCTCCACCACTGTTCCTGAACCGTGCAGTCCCCCAAGGTTCACCGCTGTGCCTGCAACTCTTTAAAATATGGGATAAAATACTCCAACAATACATTATTTGGGTACTACAGCCAATGAGGATCTGTGAGCTCAAAAAGAGAACAAACCCAATGTATGACTTCCTTTACATGTTTACAAAAGCTGTGGATAACTTAGGATCACGGACAGACTATCACGGACAAAAATATCATATAGACAGAATATTGTGTCAAAAATATTAAGGATCCAAAAATCAAGAAGGTAAGTGCAAATAGTTACGTTTAGATTTACTATTCCTAACTCCACATCTAAGTACCTTGAAGATATATATAGTATCAAGGTACATATATACCGAGTTATTTGTAGTAAAACCTTGCATACCCATAGAAACTAACATTCTCAGTATTCTTGTTTGTGATATTCTTGACACAACATTTTGATCAAACAATATTTTGGACTCAGTACTTTGTTCAAACACACCGCTGTGTATATAGAGATCTTCACCTGTTTGACAGAGAGCTCTATGCATTTAGATGAGCTGATGCATGGCTACTCTCTAAAGGCATTAAAAATTTGCTCAGCAGCTGCCATGTTTCATGTGAACACTGAGCAAACATTTTGAGAGTTTGTTTTTGTAAAACAAAAATATTACCTTGACACATGAAGATAAGCTTTGCTAAAACATTTAATTTGCCTGGAAATTCATCTGGTTGATGAGAAGGCATTTAGAAAAGTTTACTGCTCTGCTGGTAAAACATATCTAAATGTCTCTCCATCAGCTAACAATGGTGAATTTTCAGTGAAATTAAAAACAAGTTCTGGAATTAAAATCTTCCTCTTATTTGGTTAGGAAGCAATTGTTGATGTTTTGCTCAGGTTGCTGCATTACACACTGCTTATATAAGTGAGCACTGTAATGTCATAACTCTACTAAAGTACATTGTTACAGTAGAGTAGTGATGCCTCAAGTAGATTGTTACAAGAAAACAAGAGGCATGTTTTTGTGCAGCAGGTTCAGACCTCTTTGTCTAATGCTAGTTCTGTGAGAACACACAAAAGACTTCATGAGAGCTAAATATCCCCATACAATAACCATAATATACCATGCCTTAACATATACTTTCAACCACTGGAAGAGCTATTGACTATATGTGAGGAGTTCCAGAACAATGCTGAATGCATGCAGTTGTTCTTTCAGCTTTAGAGAGAACACAAACTGTACTCACTGACAAGGATCCATTAGTAATGGATGGCCAGTGGTTGACCCTAGCTGCCAGTTGAATAGCTGATGGCTATTTCACACCCAAGAGCATATTCCAGGATGGACCACCGGCCTCCCTCAGTATAATCCTGGACATGAACCCTACTTCCCACATTGTGATCAGTGAGATATTAATATTATTATTCGCTGATGTACTGGGCATCTTTACACACACAACCCTGAGGAAACAGACGTTGATGCAGTGAAACACCAGGTGGGTGTTTTTTGAGAGACTCTTATTAGAAAACAAGGCTGTCAGAATATAAAGATTGTCTCAGATTTGAAGTTGGCACATTTGATGTATTACCATTTATATTTGTCTATAGATAGTTAGCCAATAATGCCAATATTGGAAAATGTAAGTGCCTTATTTATTTGCGATGTATTTTATAATCATGTAATGCAAATTATTTTTACTGTTTTTCGAGTTTTCTATAGCGTGCACTTAACCTTAGGGTATCAGAGCGCTTTAAAGAATGTGCACAGCAACATTTACAGACAATATAAAAGGAAAACAGTAAAACACATTTACAAACAATATGTAAGGAAAATAGTAAAACAATGGGCATACATGGTAATAATATGTAAATAATGGTGGTGCAGACGGATGTTATAGTTTAGCGCCAGTGCAGGATAGTTATTTCAAAGTTAGGGAAATGCACAGTTAAATTCAGAGGTAAAGTAGTTCAGGTTCTATGATTGTAGGAGAGGGAAGGTTGTCAAGGAAGTCGGTTAATTTAGGAGGGTGGGTGCAAGTATTTGGAGAGAAGATATAATTTAAGGTTTTTCTGAGGAGTAAAACGAATTGATTGCCACATAGATCCTGCCGCAGGGCATTCCAAACTGAGAGCATACATGCATGACAGCAGCGCCCTGATTGGCCAAGAGAGTTGCTGCTGCCAGTTCCCGGGATAGAAGAGGACCGCAGGAGGACGCTGCGTTACCTTCAGTTAAGTTTTTTAAAAAGTATTTTATTTTGCTCAAGCGTGCCCGCCTTCCCGCCCCTCTTCTCCCCAAAGGTGCCAGCTGCCACTGAAGGTAGGTTATTTTTTCAGTGTAAAGAGCTTTGTGGGTCATGCAGGTCGTTTTGAATATACATCTCCCTTTGATTGGTATCGGGCTGACTTTCTTGATTGTGGGAGTGATGTGATTATAGTTATTCTCTCCAGGGAAGTCTGGCTGCTGTGTTGAGTGTGGATTTTATAGGAATTAGGTGTTTTTTGGAATCCCAGTGATCTTTGTGTCACCATAGACCAGTGTCGCAGGGATTCTGCTCCTACACAGAACTGTGCACAGAGACCCAGTACCTCAGTGAATTGTGGTGTACCAAAAAACTCACCTCAGTGCCTAGAAACCCTAACCAGCTAGCATCAGTGTCACATTAGCTCTTCGTCCTATAGCAATCTCTGTTAGCCATCTCTGATAGAGCTACCCCCTAGCCAATTCCCTCACAATTCCTTTGCAACTCCCTCAATGATTATTTCATTGAGAAAATTATAACCATCAAGCGTAATATTCCCCCACCTTCCTCTTCCTTCTCACATCCCCAACTGCCACCTGACCCTCTCTTCCTAGATCAATTTACCCTGATTTCCCAGGAAGTTTTTTCCACTTTGCTTAAGAAAGTCAAATCAGGGTCACCCTCTGACAGTTGCCCTGCCCACATCTTAAGAGAGATTTTCTCCATTTGTTCGGAACCCCCACTAACTCTCCTCAATAACTCTCTCACTCAGGGCATCATCCCTGATCTGTTCAAAGCAGCCAAAGTAATTCCTATTTTAAAAAAGGCAGGTGCTGACCCCACTTCCCTTTCCAACTTCCATCCTATTTCCTTACTCTCGTTCCTGGGAAAGATTTTGGAGAACCATGTTACCACATACCTCAGTGCCTTCATTGAGGAGAGTTACTTCCTGGCTCCCCACCAAGCAGGCTTTCGCCCACTACACTCTACAGAATCTGTTGTCCTTTCCGTCCTGGACGAGCTCAGATGGAGTGCTGACATCAACTCCCCCCAGGCTCTGGTCCTCCTCGATCAGTCCGCCGCCTTCGTCACGGACGATCATTCCATTCTTCTCGACCGTGTTGAGGGCGCCGGCATCCGGGGATCTTCCTTGGCCTGGCTTACCTCCTTTCTAGAGAACCGCACACAGCCCGTTCAGCTGGCGGACTGCTCCGCTCCTACTCGCTCGGTTCTCTGCGGGGTCCCCCAGGGTTCCTGTATTTAACTATGCCGATGACCTCCAGCTCATTTTTAATCTTTTCCCCCTTCCAGCTTCAATTCTTAACTTTCAAATTATCATGACTTTCATCAGCAACTGGATGAATGGTAACCATCTAAAGCTAAACCCAGACAAAACCGAGTTGGTACTCACGGGTGGCTCCCCCAGTCCCTGGACCACCGCCTTCTGGACTCCCTCTCTCGGTCTTCCCCCTCTACCCTCAGCCTCTGAAAAAACCTTGGGAATCAAAGTCAGCAAGGACCTCACAATGCGTCCTCAGATCAGCACTGTGGTTTCATCATGCTTCCCGACTCTCGGAATCATACGCAAAATCTCTTGCTTTTTTTCCTTTTCAGCTCTCAAACTTATTCTCTTTACCATTATCATGTCACGCCTTGACTATGGCAATGGCTTATATGTAGGTGTCCCTGCATACGAACTCCGGCGCCTACAACTAATTAAAAACCAGGCTGCCCGACTGATCTATCGAACTCCTAAATTCCACCATGCCACTCTCCTGTTAAAAACTCTCCACTGGCTGCCCATCCTCGAATGATCCCTATTCAAGCTAGGCTGCACGATTTTTCTGGCCCTGGCTGGCACTGCGCCAGCCTTTATCATTTTCAAAATTAAAGCTTACGTCCCCAACAGAGATCTGCAATCCTCCTCCTAGCTTCTCGTATGTGTTCCTCGCTTTAGGAGGAAAAAAATCGGAGGCATGAGGTTCTCTACCTTGCCCCCCCCCTTCTGGCATGCCCTTCCCTTTTCTATCAGGTCTACTCCGATCTACCTGGACTTTAATAAAGCTCTCAAAACTTTCCTCTTCTCCCGCGCTTTCCCAGACTAAGTGGCCTCCTCTGCCCCCTCCTGGAGCCTTCCATCCTCAGCGCCAAGAAACCGCACGGTGATCGAGCGCTATACAAAATGCTTAACTTCAACTTCAGCAAAGGAACCAATGATTAGACAACCCAGAACATGCGACTTAGGTTATACTCAGGAATGGTGGGAAGCAAGAACACTCTTTCATTATACTCTCATACCAGTTCACAAAAGGAGTAAAAAGAGACACGGGAAAGGTTAAAATATTTGTTTTAACGACGTGCTCTAAGATGCAGTATTTTTGCTAACATAAGCAGACATATGATTAGAAATAATATGATCTGCATTGTTACAATTCCATAAAACACAAAAGAAGAAATCATATTACAATGATGGTGAAAACAGGTACTATAGCGCCTAATATATCACCCTTCCTAGGTAGGAACTATGATTTATAAAATATAGAAGGTCTCTTAGGCTTGTGTGGGGGACACCATACCTCTAAGATCAGCAGGAGTGTATCACATCAGGATCTGCAAAATCTCTCGGTCTCTCTGGAAAAATAGGATTCTTCCAAGTGCCTGAAATCATGCTTACAGTGCAATATTAAAGGCACCAGAATCACGTTGGCTGCAGCTGCATGTATGTTATGGCTAAAACGTGAGCCGATCAGCCCAAACAACAGCTACCTTGTTATTATAACCTTGGAGGCTTTAGCACTCAGTGTGCAGACTAGAGTCGCAATGTAAGTCTAGGGATGCCGAAAAGAAGCAATTCTCATGTGAAGCATTTCACGCAGCCTAATTTACAACAACAGCTAAATGCAGAGTCATGTGCAAAAGCAGCAAAAACGTAAAATGGTGTTTAAACTTCTAATAAGCCTGTGCTAACATAGCAATGTGCGCAACAAGGCCCAGCCCTCACTACACCAGCTTTGACAGGACTAAGGATTGTACTACAGTGTTTAGGTCTTCAAGGAGGATGAAGAGTTTGATTTTTTTTAGGTGTATCATTGTGAAGAAGGCACTTTTTTCTGAGGCATTAATGTGGCCTTTCATGTTTAGGTTGTAAGTGTTGTTTAGGTGTTGAGTGTCTTCGGGAGACGAGTATTTAATGTATGATTGGGTGTCATCGGCATTAAGATGGTAGGCAATATTGCTTGTTTCAGGATGACTGCGAGTGGTTCAATATAGAGGTTGAACAAGGCAGGGGACAGGGTTGATCCATGGGTTAATCCTTGTGGGACTGATAGTGATGGTGAGCTAGATTTGATCCATTTAATTAGCTGAGATTGTTGGTTCAAGTGTGAGGTAAGCCACTGACGGACTTTACCGTTGATACCTGCATGGTGTGAGGGGTGTTGAAGAGAATGTTGTGGTTAACAGAACCGAAGGCTGCTGAGAGGTCGGGAGGTTTAGGAGTCAGGCCTGACCATTGTCAAGAGATCTGTATAAGTCATCAGTGATGTTCAAGATTGCAGTTTCCATACTTCAGCCTTTCCTGAACCCAGATTGGAAGGTGTCGTGGAGGTCAAAATTTAAATGTGGCTGTTGTGAGAGCTCATATTTCTCGATAGTTTTGGCACGGAGAGGGAGGTTAGTTTTGGGTCTGTAGTTGTTAAGGTCATTTTGGTCTGCTCCTGGCTTTTGGTGGTGGGATGACTTAGCCGAGTTTAAGTGAGCCCGGCACTGAGCCACTGAATAGGGAGGAGTTAATGATATTAGTCCATGTTGAGGAGATGATATGCCTAAGGTTTTTGATTAGATCTGAGACAATGGGGGGTCAGATAAGTGTGATGTCAGCTTCATCGATGCATGAATTCTAGAGACTTTTTCAGAGCTAATTTCAAACTTGATCAACATTGCATTGTTTTTCAGTTGTATGGAACTGTGGTTACTGTTTTAGCACAATGAGAAGGTGTATTTTGGAGGGTCACCATTGGTTGAAGGTGTAGCAGTGTTAGAACCATCATTGGTAGATGGGGCATCATTGGTAAGGGGTGAGGAGATGGGGGTGTCCTATGAAAGTTCGATGTTTGTTCTTTTTTCAGAAAAGAATCTGGAAAATTCCTCACAGCGCTTGATAGCGTCATCAGAAGAGCATAGTAGTAAGGAGGAGGTTTGTTGTTTAATGATGTTAAAAAGGTCTTCAAGTCTGTTTCTAGAGTGGTCAAGTGGGCTCAGAAGAAAGAGAACTTATTTCTGTAGATATGAATTTTGTATTTCAGGCTTTCAGCTCAAATGGGAGAGAGCGGGGTTAGAGAGGGTTGCTGTCTCCAGTTTCTTGCAGCCAGCCTAAATTGACTTATTTTTATCCAGATCTTTAGTGAACCAGGATCTGGAAGGGACGGTTCTTGATTTATTAAGTTTTAGAGGGTCAACAGTGCCAAGACGTTCTGTCATTTTGGTGTTATAGTGGGTGGTGAGGTCCTCAGTGAAAGTAAGGTCAGTGGAGGATGAATTTGGGAGCTAATAATGGATTATAATTCAGATTGACGAAATGGATGAGTATTTCTCACCCAGAGCTTAGGGCAATCAGTTTGGGAGTGGAGTTTGGGTTGATTTACATTGAGATCAAATAGAAGTAAGTGGTGGCCAGGCCAGTCTGTGGATAGGATGGACTGGAGGGATATGATATTATTATTTTTTTTTTTTCAAGACGTTTATTAATGTTCAAGGGTGCAGTACAAATAGCAAAGCCTACAACCCTGCGGGCCGGCTGCAAATAAACGGTGAGTCGTGAGGTTGCGGGTCAGCATTAGAGGGCGTGCCACTGCGCCCCTTGTGTCCCCGGTGTACTAGGACATAGATAAGATAGTCGCATTACTGTAAATCAAGCAAAGAAAAGTCCATAAATGACGTCTTATTTTTCATTTTTTCCTAGAACTGGGCCATGAATATGGCAAACTAAACAGAACGATTTGTATCTGTATGTCCCAGTGTTCCTATCGCGACTTCACCACTTGAAGCCCGCCCCACCTGCACGTTGTTAGTAGGAGCCACCTCTAATCGGTGTGGTGTTCGCTGATGTTGTTACAGTACTACAAGAGGGCAGAGGTGTGCATGCGCAAGTGTGCTCGCACTTAGAGTGGGACAGCTCCTTGGGCCATGGTGTTGCGCCGGTCGCCGGCCTTGTTAGTGGAGCATGTAGCAGGTAGGTGAAGTAGCCTCGCTGTCGGTGTGGCAAGCGGCGTGTGCGCCTTCGGCTGCCGTCTGGGGCGCCACCGACGGCGTCTATCTACTGTGGCATGGGGGGTTGGAGAGGCTACCGTCCGTGAGCAGGGGTCCGATACTACAAACATGTAAACATATATATGAAAGTGGGTAGGGGGGGGGGTGGAGTGTGCTTGTGGGGGTGATGTCAGTAGCTTTGTGCTTGGGGCGCTCTGCTGGGCAATGGCTGCTGGTGGGCTCCCGTGTGGGCGACAGGTCGTGTCTGAGGTCTACGCGCTGGTTGATTCTTGTCTGTGTCGGGGGGGGTGGGGCGCCGCATGCGGTGGTTCCTGCTATAGAGCATTATCCTCTGTGGCCCGCCTCTGGTGTTGCTTGTTCTACGTGAGCCCTCTGACAGTGCCCTCCCCCTGCAGGGACCCCAGGATGCCATCCCAGAGCTGTGCTATCGGGAACTGCCGCAGGCCCGCTATTTCTTCCCGGTGGAGCGCTGTGCCTTCCGCCCCCCAGATCCCAGAATCGTGCCTGTGTTTTGTTCAGCTTGGTTCTTTTATAAAGTCCTAGAATGCACGCCTCCCACGTGTCCGGCAGGCCCGGGCCCGTGCTGTGATTCAGGAGTGAGATCACCTCCCCCCAGTACACGGTCAGGGTTGGGCAGTGCCCTAGCATGTGCAGGATATCTGCGCCCAACAGGTCACATCTGGGACAAACGGCAGTGTCGATCGCGAAGTATCTGTTTATTCTATCTGGCGTTAGGTATGCCTGGTGCAGTATGTACAGTTGAATGATGCGGAAGCGGGAATTGCGGGGGACGTTCACGGGGCTAGCTAGTACTAGGTTCCACTCCTTATCCGTCCAATCTCTCCCTCGGTGCGCCGCCCATTTAGCCCTAATCTGCTGTGTGGGTTTTTGCGTGTGGATGAGTAGCGCCTGCGCTAACCAATGCGTGATGTGCGAGCCTCTGCCCATTACATGTAGATATTGGATCAGGTGGTGCATCGGCGGCTCATCCTGGATGTCGCCCCAGGAATCAGTGTATGCCCGCAGTATCGACGCATGGAGTAGGAACTGCCCGGCCGGGAGTCCCGTGGTTTCAGACAATTCCGCAAACGGGAGCAAGGCCCCATCAGCATACAGGTCACCCATGTTCTCTACTCCAGCTGCGATCCAGTGGTCCAGGTAGCGCGGCGCAACCATCCCACTCCTCCTGGGGGTGCCCAGCAGGGGGAGGGCAGGAGCATATGGTCTGGTAGTTCGCGTCAGCTTCAGGCTGCGGAGAAAGCACTTGCGGGCCACGGCCATATGCAGAGGCAGGGGACGGGGTCCCCTGGTCAATGGGTGAAACAGGGCGCAGATATGGGGGTGGGTCCATTGGTAGTCCGCAGTGGCCGTATCATCTAGATGTGTATCGCTGAGCCAGTACGTCACCCATTGGAGCTGTGCGGCCAGATAATACAGCTCCATGTTGGGGACAGCCAATCCTCCCTCCGCGGTCGGGGAGTACAGTTTGGCCAGCGCCACTCGGGGCCGTCCCGCGTTCCAGATCAAGCCGCGAAGCATTGATTCCAGGTCGCGGAATATCCGCGTGGGGACATACGTGGGGATGTTCGCGAAGTAATAAAGTAGCCTAGGGAGCGCTATCATTTTAGAAAGAGCTATTCGGCTGGGCACGTTCAGCGGCAGGGTTTTCCAGAAGGACATCTGGGCTCGCAGAGAGGAGATGGCGCGCACCAGGTTGCCCTCCAGTAAGTCCTGTGGATCTCTATAGATGTGCAGTCCTAGGTATTTAAACGTGGTCGGGTACCAAGCAAGCCTGGCCCCTCCAAGTTGCACATCGCATTCCTCCTGATCGCGGCTGAACGAGTATACCCCGGACTTGGCCCAGTTGACCCTGAGGCCAGAGACCTCCGCGAAGGTCCGGAAGATGTCTGACAGCTCGGCTGGCACCGCGGCGAGGTCCCGCACATAAAGCAGCAGGTCGTCTGCATAGAGTGAGACTGTGTGTGTTCCGTCAGCCAGTGGGATCCCCCATTCCGCTCCTCTGTCCCGTAGTAGAGCCGCCAGTGGTTCTATGGCTAAGGAGAAGAGGAGGGGCGACAGGGGGCAGCCTTGCCTGGTGCCTCGACGCACCCCGATCCTCGCCGACAGCAGCCCACCCGTCCTCACTCGGACACTGGGTCTCTGGTAGAGCAGTCCGACCATGTCAGCAAATGCATCTCCCACCTCGAATCTGTCCAGCACTGCTCCCAGGTATGGCCATTCTACTGAATCGAAGGCCTTCTCCAGGTCCAAGACCAGGCATCCCGATCTAGGCCAATGCGTCAGAGCCGCTTCCTGGATCCGGAATAGGCGGCGTAAGTTACGAGACGTGCTCCGCGCCGGCATGAAGCCGTTTTGATCCGCATGTACCAGAGTTGATACCTCCAGGGCCAGGCGGCGGGCCAGAAGGGAGGTGTAGATTTTATAATCAGTGTTCAGCATGGCCAACGGCCTATAGGACCCCATGAGTGCGCCATCTCTGCCCGGCTTCAGCAGCGAGACCAGGTTTGCCTCGTTGAGCGAGTCTGGGAGTGCTGATTCCTCCATCGCAGTATTGTACAGTTTGAGCAGCTCCGGAACCAGCGTGTCCGAACACGCCTTAAAGAATTCGGCGGGTAGTCCATCCGGGCCAGGCGATTTGCCGTTGGACAGTGCGAAAATGGCCTCTCGTATTTCTTCCGAGGAGAATGGCGCCCCCAGGGCGTCTTGCTGCGAGCCTATAAGGGAGGGCAGCGGGATATCCGCCAGGTAGTCTGCTATGCGGGCCGCGGATACTCTCAGTTGCGATTTGTATAGGGCCTGATAGTGCCCCACAAACGCTTGATGTATCCTGGCCTGGGTATACACTAGCTCTCCCTCAGCCGTGCGGATGACGGAGACCGGCTCCGTGCGTTCCTCCTGCCTGACTAACCAGGCCAGTAGCCTACCGGGCTTGTCACTGTGCTGGTGCACTCGCGCCGAATGGGCCGCAAAGTTGACGTGTCGCAGCCGTTCCAGCAGCGCGTCGTGCTCCGCCCGGGCCTCCTGCAGTCGGTCTCCTGCGCCTCCCACCGCCTCCTGTTCCCCGCCGAGTAGGTCCGCTTCCACCTTGCGCAAGTCCTCCTCCAGCTTCCACCGTATGCTCCCCTGAGTGCTCAAGCAATGTCCCCGTATCACTACCTTGAATGCGTCCCACTCTACTCTCGGGGAGGATGCTGTATCTGAATTGTCTTCAAAGTATTGCGCTACACAGGCCTGCAGGGAGTCTCTAAAGGGGCCATCTAGCAGTAATGCAGGTTGCAGTCGCCACGTGGGGATTGGCGGGCGCGGGCGCTCCCAAGCCATGTGTAGTGTGTGGGGGTTGTGGTCCGAATGTGTCCTACCCAGGTATTGAGAGTCAGTGATATGGGGCAGCATTTCCGTTGATACCATATATCTGTCGAGGCGAACGTGTAACGCATGCGCTCCCGAGAAGTATGAGTACACCCTAGTGTCCGGATTGTGCGCTCGCCATGCATCTTTCAGATCCCACCGTGTCGCCCACTGTGTGAGTGCCCTCGTGGCCCCCTGGGATGTCGCCCCTGGCCTTGGCGGGACCGAGCGGTCCAGCACTGGGTCTAGTACCGTGTTATAGTCACCTCCCAGTATCCATGGGACGCCGTGCCAGGGCGCCAATTTCTCTGTGATGCGCGCCAAGAAGGTGCCGTGATCTGCGTTTGGAGCGTAAATGGACGCCAGGACCACTGGTTGCCTATCCATGCGACCCTTTACCAGGACATACCTCCCCTCCGCATCTATGTGAACTTCTGACATCACGAAGGGGGTTCCCGGCTTTACCCACAGCAGTGCCCCGCGGGCGTATGAGGAGTATTCAGTGGCATACAGTTGTCCCCTCCATCTCCGCCTCAGCGCTGTTACCTCCGCCCCACTCAGGTGTGTTTCCTGCAATAGCGCGACCTGCACGTTCTGCCTCTTCAAGTAGGAGTAGATTTGATACCTGCGCGCGGGTGTGTGCATACCTCTAATGTTCCACGTGCATAGTTTTATGGCAGACATTTTGGCAATATACAGTCCTCCCTGACATTCCCAGTGGCATCGGCCCCACCAAAGGCCCCAGCAGTGGCTCTCCCAGCTCTTCCGTTCCCACCCCCCACAGTACACTCAGCAAAGTTCGGGAAAACATTGGGATAGGGAAAAAAAAAAACCAATAAAGAACAACAACCAACAGCGGGCTATCCCCACTAAAATACCAAAAGGGCAGTGGCGGAACAGGCCACCGTCCATGCTCTCAAGGGAGAGGAACATTCTTACTCTGTTAAGGGGCAGTGTGTGCTAAGCACAAGTTCGGCAAGACGGAGATATAGTCAGTTAGGGGAAGCAGGTCGCTTCCCTGAGCCATTCGTTACAGGACATTAGTGGCCGCCCACTACGGTCCAATGTTCCAAGTAGCCCGTCCTGTGCGCGGCCAGGCGCAGACACGTGCTAAGAGACCCCCCCTTCAGTGCCCTCCCTGCGTACCACTAGTGCCACAAGGGCATTACTCACTGTTCCAGGTGTCCACAGTTCGGTCAGCTGGCAGGGGGGGGGGGGGGGGGGGGGGTTGGAGGCCCCAACAGTGGCAGGCGCCGATTGCGCATCATCGTCCAGTCGACCACTGCCAGCCCTCCCTCGTTGTAGCAAGGCCAATGCAGACACCTCCTGTAGGATCAGTGGATCAGGTCAGAGGTTTGCGGTGTGACGATGGGCAGTTCCACCGAGATCTGTGAGTTCGGGATCCCGTATATGGCCTCGTCGTCGCCGCTGGGTACCGGCTGTTGGCCGTCCTCCTGGGTTGTCTCATGGGAGGATGAGTTGCTTATTTGGGAGACCTTCTGTAGTGCATCGCGTTGTTCTTGGAGCATCTGGTCCAATGTGGGGGGGTGTCCCGCCCCCTCCTCCGCGCGTTGGGACTGTTGGGTCCTGTGTCTGTGGCGTCGTCGCTGTCCTCGTGGCCTGGCCCTCGCCTCGCCTCCGCGAGAGTGCGTCGGTGCCGTGTCCGTGCCCCCGTCCAGCCACTCGCCGGCCTCCTCGGGTGTGCTAAAGAAGTAAGTGTTGTCTCCCGCCACCACTCTCAGCTTGGCAGGGAATAGTAGGGAGTACTTGAGGCCCGCAGTGCGTAGCCTCCTCTTCACTTCCATGAAGTCGTGCCTCCGGCGCTGTACCTGGATGGTGTAATCGGGGAAGAACATGATCGACGCATTGTCTATGCGCACCTCGCCCAGTCGCCGTGCCTCTCGCAGCACCGTGTCTCTGTCCCTATAGTTCAGTATCCTGAAGAGCAACGGCCTCGGGTTGGCGCCGGTGGTATAGGGCCTCGTTGGCACCCGATGTGCGCGCTCCACGACGAAGTGCGGTGACAGCGAGCCTTCGGGCAAAAGTGTCCGCAGCCAGTCTTCCACATGTTCGGCCGGGCGGGCCCCCTCCCATTTTTCAGGAACCCCCACAAGTCTAATGTTGTTGCGCCTCGCCCTCCCTTCCGCGTCCTCGGCCCTGTCCTCCAGGAACTCCACCCTGTTCAAGAGGTCCTGCACTTGCCTGTCCGTCTGAGTGACCTTGGGCTCGATCTCCTTCACTGCGTCTTCCAGGGTCTTGGTTCGGTCGGACAGTTTCCTGTGGTCTTCACGCAGGAGGGTCAGGTCCTCTGCGACCCCATCAATTTTGGACTCCAGGGAGGTTCTAGTTTGCTGGAGGGACTGCTCCATCCGTTCCACCGCTGCCAGTACGCTGTCGAGCCTCGCAGCCAGTTGCTCGGCGGCCATTTTGTGTATCGATCTGCCCGTCTTCCCCTTCGGCTGGGCCCCACCAGTCCCAGTGCGGGTCCGCACTCCCCCGGACATGTGCGGGTGCCGCCTGTCTTGCAGGGTCGTCCCCCAGTGTTACTCCAGTGTTGGTGTCCCCTGAAGTATTGCGCTCCTGGGTGGGGGCTCCACGAGCGCTAGCTGGTCCCTCAGGTTAGGCCGTCGTTGTGGGGGGGGAGGGGGTCCTCCAGGGGGTGTTTCGCCCCACCGTCCCGCGGCTACGCCTCACCGGCTCGGTTGTTGCTGAGGCCGGGGTGCCCGTGAGGTCTAGTGTGGTCGGTCGGGGCCTGGTCCTCTCATCACTCATGCCCCATATCCTCTCCGGCCGCCTTCACCTCCATGTGGGGGGGGGTCTGCAGGAGTGCCCCTCTGTGCGTCCCCAATGCGGGGGGGGGGGACGGCTGTTTTATCCCCGGTGGTGTGCCCCAGGCCCCCAGCGCCTAGCTCGAGGGCCGCTGCCTCCTGCCGGCCCCTCGGCGTCCGCTTCAGCGTGGTGGGCGCCTGCTGCTGTGTGGACCCTCCGGGGGGGGGCAGTCCGCCGCCTGGGCGACCGCCGTCACCTGCGTCCACTCCGGGTCGACCTCCGCCCCGCCGTGCCTCTCCTTGGTCTGGGCAGATCGTGCGTGGGGGCCACAGCGCGAGAGGGGGGGTCCTGCTCTCCCCGTCGCCCGGGCTCGTCCCCGGCGATCTGTGGCTGTGCAGGGTGTCCTCCGGACCACTAGCGGGCCTTCCCGGCAGGGCAGTGTGCAGCTCAGGAGGCTCGGGCAGTTCGGTGGGGGTGGGCCGTCGGGCCTGACTTCTGGGCCCAAGCCCCGGTCTGCCTTGGATGCGCCGCCGGTCCGGGAGCGCTCTATCCCGCCAGAGGGCTGTAAGAGAGGTCGGGGTCGGCCCCGCCGGAGCTCGACACCAAAAGTTCTCCAGATGTGCCGCGGCAGGTTCCGGGGGGGTCCGCTCGAGGTTTCGGGCGGCCTCGTCCAAAAATTGCCGGAGAAATGGCTCAGGAAAGGGGAGCCGGTAGCGGAGCTCTACCCAAGAGCGTCCGTCGCCATTGCGTGCTTAGCCACGCCCCCCCTGGAGGGATATGATATTATGTTTGGAGATGGTTGCTTTGAGATATGAGGCCTTGTTGTGGGCCTGCTTTTTGCAGTGTTGAGTGAGATTTTTTGATTCAAAGATGTTAGATAATACTCGTACTGCTGTATCTTCAGCATCATTCAGATGCTATTTAAAGTCTCCTAGTAAAATGTCGGTGGAGTCATTCAGGGAGCTTTGTGTAATTAGGTCTGCTAGATCCTCAAAGAAATGTGGGTTTTCACCTGGTGGTTGGTATATCAGGTTGAATTTGATGGGTTTGTAGCCTTCGGAGGCGAGATCAACTCCTAGATATTCAAAAGTAGGGTATTCAGCTGTGTGGAAGGGTTTCAGGCAGAGATCATTTTTGAGAATGATACCCTATCCACCACCGACCCAGTCTTTGTGATCACGACAAAGGATGGAGAAACCTGGAGGAGTGAGAAGGTCGATAATGTGGGATGAATGGTCATTTAGCCAGGTTTTGGTCTGGAAGCAACCGTCAGTTTTATGTAGAAGGATAGCTTCCGCTATTTCAATGGCATGCTAGGCTGGCGATCAGCAGTTTAATAGCAAGCAGTCTAATGTGGGTAGTGTTCTTCGTTCAGATCGATTGGGTTGGATAGTCGTAAGTTGGACAGGAGATATGGGGGGCAATTGCTGGGGGTGGGGATCCTACTAGCACCATGGATGACCGGAATCTTCTTGTACCAGGTAAGGCTGGAGGCGTTGTTGTATGTGTTGCTAAGAATCTCAGCTTCATGCTGCGACATTCCTATAGTGGTGCGTGTAGGTTTGTAGTGGAAATGACGACAACAGACCCAGGGGGTAGGGCATGGAGAGTCAAGGAGCATATTTGTGATAGGGTCAGTGTTCATCATAGTTGTGTGAATGGGAGGTGAGTTGGAGCAAATCTTTTTGTCTATTTGTAATAAGGATATTTCATCCAGTATGGTGTTGATTTTGCGTTCAAGATGGAGTATTATAGGGATCAGTTGAGAGGCAGTTTGTTCTGCAGCAGTGGAAGAGGGAGGCTGGTGGTCATTGTAGGTTGGGGTGGAGGTTATAGCTGGATCCGGTATAAAGTGGATTGTGAGGATTCCTGTAAGGCGGTGTTCTCTGAGAGTATGGGAGAAGTGGTTATTAAGGGAGGAGAGGCTAATTCCTTAAGTATGGCCAGTGCTTCATGGAGTTTAGGGATGTGGGAGGGTGAATGAGTGGTGTAGGTAGGGTTCGTGCAATGGGATTGAGGAATGGTAGGTTCTATTGATAGGGCAGAGTATCTCTGGGGAAGGAGGTAGAGTGGTGTTCAAGGCAGTTGTCATGGAGGTGCAAAGATCAGGGATGTGGCAGTCAAAGATGGAGAGGTTTTGTTTTGAAGATTGGACTAAGATGTTCCCCATTCCATATATGGATATGGACAACACTATCGAATTTTGGGATGGGGGTATGTTGAGTTTGGATCTATATGGAATGTTGATACTGTTGGTTACATGTGAGTAGTGTAGGAGGTTTTCGCTCTATTTAGCGGGTTTCTTGGTGTAGAAGATGAAGGCCGTTATAAGGCCTCCGTGTTTTGGACTGTAGTTTGTGTTTCTGGATGTTCTCTGCAGAGTTTATGTTTGCGTTTTTTTCAGAGCATTTTTCGGGAGATTTTGCAGAAACATTATGCAGCAGGAATTAGGACAGTGCCTTTCAAAGGAGGTGCCATCTGAGGTCATAGTGTGTGAGGGGGTGGTTTAGGATAAAGAGGGGAGAGAAGTTAGGGTAGGGACGGCAGTGTTTGGTTGTGGTGCTTATAAGTTGCAGTCGGCAAGCACTGCCCATTGTGGAGAACGTGGTCTGAGGAGAGGGGGCCGTCAACATCCAAGTGCCTGCCTATTGCCATTTGGGCCAGTGGCTGCCTGATCACCACCCTACATGCTCCGGGCTGGGGGCTAGAAGTCATCCTACTGCGCTTGGTGCAGACTATGGGGCATATTTATGAGTTCTGGTGCATCTCTGCAAATCAGCAGGGATGTGCCAGAACAAATGCGTCACGCAAAACTACCCTTGCGCCACGGCGGATGCGCCTCATTTACAATGCGGCACGTCGTGGCGCAAGGGTAGGCAGATGCGTGACGCATCTCGTGACGTAAGGGCGGCGCATCGCTGGAGTCGCGTCGCAAGCGTGACGCGACTCCAGCAATGCTCGGGTGTGTCCTATACTTAACGTGCTGCGTCAGTCCTTACGCCTGCTTCAGGCGTAAGGAATTGACGTAGCAGCATCGCACAAGTGTCTGCATGAAATCTTGTAGATTTCACGGCACTTTTGCGAGGCGCACCTGCCCCGGAACGCCCACCCTGCGCCGGAACGACCACATGTGGCGCAGGGCTTTACAACGTGACGCATCTGCCTAGATGCGTCACGTTATAAATGGGTCGAAGGGATGCGCCACGTTTACGCCGCCGTTGTGTGACGCAACGACGGCGTAAACGTGGCGCAAGTGACTTGTAAATCTGCCTCTATGTTTCTGGAGCGACCCCATGGTGCTGCAGACTGCTGGAGCGCGGCGTTGGACTGAGTCGAGGAGGGTATGTTGCCTGAAGGAGATAGGTGGCATTTTGGAGAGTGTAGATGATGCCAAGAAGAACAACTGGGACAGTAGGTGAGCCTGCAGTTGCCCCCGAATTTCAACTCCCTGTGGCACAATACTGCTGATGAGCAATCTCCCCCCCCCCCCCCCCCCCTTCGAGAGTACACCTCGCCAGATGCAATCTCATGACTCGCCAGTTATAGGAACGGTGAGAAGGTCCCGTCCCAGCATTGGCGAGAAGATCATGCTTTGTGAATTTGTATTTTTATTTCTCCAACCCTTACTGCTTCTACTTTTATGAAAATGTAATCTCGAGTGAATCTCCAACTTGTATATATGTAACTCTAACCACTAGTACCTGTAGTACGCTTTTGTAATTACTACCATTCTTATGTGATTGTAGAGCTTGCCTGTTCGTATCTTTAGTCGAGTGAATTTGCAAATGGTGGACATGTAACTCTAACAATTAGTATCTGTAGTAGACTTTTGTACTTACTACCGTACTTAGGTGAATTTAGAGTTTTTCTGGTTGCATCTTTTAAGTATCCCATGTACTCCGAAATGGTTATGTAATGTAACTGGTCCTTTTGTGAAGTGCCTTGACACCTTCGGGCAAAGTTTGTGCTATATAAAATCGCAATAATAAATAAATAAATTAATAAAATAAGTGAGAGGTATAGGTTTCGTTGCAGTAATTAGTAAGAGGTTGAATCCAGCATTTCTTTTAGATGGATTTTGGAATTGGAGTATCAGAGTTGTTCTGGTGGAATGTATATGTGATAGAATTCAGGATAGAGGAGCGTCCTGGTGTCCAAAGTGGAAGGGAAAGGAATTAGGTAACTAAGGGCCATATGTATCATCAAACTATTTTGCATTTCCTAAATAGCGAATTTTAAGGAATCGCTATTTAGGAAATGTAAAATGGTATGTATGAACAAAATCGCTTTTTATTTGCGATTCCTTAAGCTTCCTTATTTGCGAATTTGCATTTTGCGAATTCGCAATTAAGGAATAATTTCCAATGTATTCCTATGGGCCAGGAGGCCCATAGGAATGAATGCAAAATAATTCTCAAATTGCAAATTCGCAATTTGCTAATCGCAATTTAGAGAATTATTGCAAGGGTGCAGGGGTGTCTCAAAGACACCCTGCTGCACCCCTGAAAAGAACATGTGTGTGCATATGGTGCACATACATGCCCTATGGGCATGTGTGTGCATCATATGCCACCCTTAAAAATGCCAATATGTGCATTTCTGGAAGAATTCGCAAGTTACCATCAACTGAAAGTTGGTGGTAATTTGCGAATTCTTAAACAAAATTTGCAAGCTAAAATTGCTACATACACAGCATGTAAGAAATCGCAAATTTGCGATTCCTTAAATGGTATGGAAAAATAAGGAATCGCACAAGTTTGCAATTCCTTATTTTGGGAATGTTTCATACATTCCAAAACGTGCAAAACGGCCGTTTGCGAGTCGCAAAGGCCGAAATTCTGCGGCCAAACAGAGTAGCCAGAATGGCTAGCTCAATCAACCCCGGAAAGTAACCTTCATAATAAGTAAATGGAAGTAAGGGGACCCAATTTTCCCATTAAGATAAATTCCGGAATCCACCAGGAAGGTGGGAAGGCAAGAGACGAAAGGGAAAGGGTGACCCTGATTCTTCTTACTTAAAAGTTGCAAAATGAGGACTAAAAAAAAAAACAAACAAAAAAAAAAAAACCCGACCGTTTGCGAGTCGCAAAGGCCGAAATTCTGCGAATTTCGGCCTTTGCGATTCAAAAACGGCTTGATACATATGGCCCTAAGATCGACATTTCAGAAGTCGGTGATTAGAGACTCTTGAAGGTTTTAGTGAACGAAGTCGGCATTAAGCATTTGGTCACTAGGTGGCGCTCCAGACCTGCGGATATGGAAAAGTCCGCTTTTTGTAGCCCTGCAGGAAGAGATCTAGACTGGGGCTCAAGTCCTTTGTTTATTTTTGTGATAGATAGTGGAGGGTTAGAGGGAAACATTGCTGCCTGAAGGAGAGGTGAGCAAGTAGCATGGCCGGGGCAATAAAACCCAAAATGGTAGTCATCTCAGGACACCTCAAATCTGTCCACAAGAAATTCATCCTGAATGCTAGGGGTCAGAAAGCCGCCAAAGTCTAAGCCAGTTCCATCCAGGGAATTGAGGACTGTAGGTAGGATGCAAAATATGTATAGAGCCACTACAGTGATATATATGCACAGCACAGTGCATAAGGACTGCGAAATGCACAAGACAGAAAAAGAAAGAAAGAATTCCCATTTACCACAGTAGCAGAGAACCTCCCGCGCTCCGCGCTGAGCTTCTTCGCCTAAGGCAGAGATTGTAAAGTGATCAGAGAGGAGCGCCCCTAAAGAGCGAGGGCTGTCGTGAGGATAGCAACCATGGTCTTCCCCATAGCAACAGCCAGGGCCGGCGCTAGGCATGGGCAGCGTGGGCAGCTGCCCAGGGCCCCGCGCCTGCTCGCAGCCGTGGTGGCCTCACACCTTTAAAGACATCAGATGTTCTAGGCCTAGGGGGCCCCCTGAGAGTTTATATGTTTTCTTTTTTATGTCAATCACCAATGCTGGCCCGTCTCTGTAGGCCTAATGGCTGCATCTGCATGTTGATGACAGCAAACAGACAGGTCATTTGAGTGCCCTTGCCTGTGAAGTGGCCCTGCCCCTGTATTAGTAAAAGACAGAATATCCTGCTGGGGTACAGCAAAGGATAGAATGGCAATGGCGGCGCATTACAATGGCAACTGCTCACCGAGGACAAGTGTAAAGGGAGCAGAGAGGTGATAAAAGGGGCAAGACAAATGGGATACAGTGGGGGGAGCAGATAGGTGTGTGTGCGGCATTGAGAGAAGAGGTGCATGCAGAGGAGCAGAATCCGCAAGCAAAAGTGGATGGAGCAGGGTTTAAAGTCTGCTGGGTCACTAAAGTCTTAGACCAGGTAGTAAATTAAAGTGGACATTGAAGAGGGGCCCTATATTCATGTCCTTAACTTTGCCTGCAAAAACATTGATCCATTGTCTGCACAATTAATGAAAGTTCTGAAAAGCAGGCGATGAGACAGCCCGCTCTGCATTTTTACCCTCACCATCAGAGGGAAAAACAAATCTTAACTCTGCAGCAGTGCCACCCTTCACTACTTTAATGAAACTTCAATGAGACTCGTTATAGTTCTTTCACAGTCTCATCACGTCAAAACTGGAACATTTTCAATATTATGTACAAGGAAGCTGTAGATTTTGTTTATTTATCTTATGCAATTAAGAACCCCTGACAAAGCCAATAGTACTGGCTTGTTTTAGGTGTAATTTGACTTGTTGTATTATATATCAGGAAGCAATGGCAGGTTTTTTCATTGCACTTAAAGCCCTGCTGTCAGGTCAGTATAAAGGCTGTTTTTTTGGCTAGTTGTTGACCTGCTTTAGGGTCAGGTGAGCCGGTTTTTACTGTTGATTTTTATGATAATAAAGCAAACATTGCCTGCAACAAACTCAAATCAGTGCAGTCTTCCATACCTTACAAAATTCATATACAGCATGTCTTCACAAGTTGAAAACTGCACTAGTTTGCAAACATGGGACACCTTTCTAGCTAACTAACTCCCTAATGGGGGCCCCTTTTATTTTGGTACAGAGACCTATTTTTTTGTCCCAGTCTGATGCTGTATATTAGGCAGGGCCACTGGAATTATGCGATTGTGGGTGACGTCGATTTCTGCATAATTAGGCATTTGACGCATTTGCCACATAATCCATCAGCTGCTGCATAATCTACAGATTTTAACAACAAAATTGCTTTCTATCTCAAACGGTTCAAATTACTAAAAATGCAGCGACACAGCTTGCTGCATGTGGGAAGGCCCTTTGAAAAGCTGGAATAGTCAACTTTCTGTTTCTCACTGCTAAATTTGAGCGTAAAATTGGTACTAATGGGGTGCAACCAGTGCCCAAACAGGGTTACCAAGTTTAAGAATGGCAAAAAATGAAGTAAAACTATTTCAAAATGTGCCGGATTATGCCACATGATTTGCCTTTTCTTGCCACATAATTTACTCACCCTGCTACATAATTTAACCCTCTCCTGCCACATAATTTCTGTGGTCCTGTGGTTAGGGTAATCCATGGCAGTAATGTTGTTCCTGTTTATATTTCCCATGCTTTACTGAATCTTGCATTCCCCAAGAGTGCTAGCTATTTCCAGCATGTGCATTTTATTTCACAGCATATTACTCTTGGATGATGCGCCCTTTGTACTGAGTCGCCTCCAGGGGTTTATAACAGGCTACAGTTGAGCACTTTGGAGTTGAAGCTGCAGGTAGTACAACTTTCACACTGTGCCTGTCTGTGGGTCAAAAAGGTGTTCAGATTACATGATCTTTCAAAATATGACCTCTCTGCAGAGCACAAAGAGCAATGGTCCTGCGTTGCAGTTGTGATTCTATGCAAGTGTGTGTGAAGGAGCTACTTATTGATCAAAACAGCAAGGTGAAAGTAAAATTATTTATTGTAGTTACTCATTAAACTTAAACTGCTAACAACCATTGACAAAACCCAGTCGCTGCAGCATAAGTCGGCACGGCTGCGTTTTGTCATTGATTGTTAGCTGTTAACTGTGGTGGCGGGGTAATTTTAATTTAAAGAAAAGAAAATAACTTTCCTTAGCCGGCCAGATTCAATTCCGCGTCATCTCTGAAAAGGGGCCTCGCATGTTCCTATTGTGCCTGGGGCCCCACATATCCTAGGACCGGCCCTGGCGACAGCCAGTCCAGCGCACTCCCTTGTGTGGTGGTAGGGGCTATTAGTCGTGCTCTGGGCACCAGGGGGTGCCTGTGCATACATCAGGAGACTCGGGCAGTGGGAGCTGGGCAAGGAAGGTGGGCGGGCGGTCAATGGGGAGCAGAAGTCGTGGGGGTAGCAGCGGGCTCACCTTGGAGGACGTCGTCACCCTCTTCCAAGGTGAGATGTATAGCATAGGAAAATATACCCATAAGAGTTGTGATTATTGTGTAGTGTGAATATTTGAATTAAATGTACGTGCTCCTCACTATATAGATACCTTAGGGTAAAAATACATTTCTAATCAGTGAGGGTTTATTACCAACCCAGAGGATAGTGCTTAAAGGCAGAGTCACTGTTGCAGGGAAATACACTAATGCATCCTGGCGTTTTATTTATAAACAAAACCCACCGTGTGGTAGAATTATAATCATATTTTGTTTAAAGCAATTGTGAAATCCTAGCTACTGCTGCCCTCCCTTGAGACTGACCTTGAAGATATTACAAATGAAGCATGCAGACCTGCTAATAACCTCAGAAAATACCCTGACAAAGCAGTGTTCCTTAAACGAGATGCTGAACAATATATGCAGAGAGAAAATCATCCGTAGGCAATTTCTGCTATTTCCAATTAGGGAACTTAGAGCAGCTTGGCATAAGCAGGACAACATTCACATCAAATGCAGGTTGTGGAGTTATAACAATAAATCTATTTTGCATTCCCTCTGCTGGGGCCTTTTAAAAACATTTTTTCTAATGTAATGCCCTTACAAGGTGTATGGATGTCATGAAATACGCTTAAGTACAGGTAACATACAAAAGCGAAGTAGTGCTTCTATTTTCTTTTTAGTTTCCTAAAAGATGTTCACAAAATAAATCTAATTTCATTTATTGAAAATATATTAGCCTTGTTGTTATGCATAGTCAGTTGCAAAAGATTTATAAAAAATGCAATTTTGCATAACTTGTTTTTTGCTTATTGTTCATGCACTTTTTTGTACAACTGTATTGTAGCTTACAAATATATATTTAGCTTTTGTATTGTGAGGATCAGCTATAAAGTGAATAAGCAATAACTTGCTAGCACAGATGAGCTTGTAAATAACATATATGGTTGTTTAGAAATGTATATTTGTAGCGACTTTAACTAATCATATGGAGTAAACAAATATGAATGAATATGTATATTGCATTGCCATGAGTCGAGTAACTCTATCGGTGGCTCTCCAAAGGCTTTACAGACAGATTTGTCTCAAGACATCTTGGTGCCCTACATAGCTCTTAAAAAAGATTTTTAAAATCTGGACAGAAAGCAGTGCACACTGACACTAATGAAAGAAACCAAGGCCCCCATTAGGATAGCGGGCGGAAAATCACCCCGACCGCCATGGAGGCGGGAAACAACCGCCCGCCAGGACCACGGATAAACTGGCGGCCAAATTAGGATCAACCGCCACAAAAGACCGACTGCGGCGGTAGCGGGCGAACCAAAACCGCCCGACGCGGGCGGTGATGGCAAAAAACCGACCACGGCGGTCGGAAAAGTAGCAGAAAAGCAACAACCCGCCGCAAGGAAAGCGGAGACACCGCACGGGAAATTAGGATATCCCCGAGGGTCCCGTCATCAGAACCGCTGATTCCGACCGCCGCGGTCGCACACAGGAGTGAATGGGAGAGATAGCGGAAGAGCTGCAGCTGCAGCATAGCCACCGAGCGGAAGAAAAATGGCGGAAGATGCAAAAAAGCACCGCAGTGATGCCAAACATTGCACAAATCAAAGTAGCCATGCCCCCCAAATACATAAAACACATACAAATTAAATAAATAAATGCAAAATCAAAAATAAAAGCACAGGACAACTCCCACAACACACTTGACAGCCAAATTCCACTTGGAGTATAAAACCAGCCCTTCACTGACCCTTCACTGACCACAACCCTTTGCAACACTCCAGAAGAGAAGGCCATACACCACATCTGACAGGCGAGGCAAAAGAGCACAGCACACACACACACAACCACCACCACCATCACTACCACCATCACACCAGCACCAACAATCCCCCAGCACATAACACACCTCACACACCAAAACCACACCGGCCACCCACACACCTGCACCCACAAGCACTTCAACCATCACACACCATGACCTCACAGAAAATGCCCAAATTCACAGAGGGTGAGTTGACAGTCATGGTCAATGAGATTGTCAGAGTAGAGCAGAGGTCTTCAATCTGTGGGGCGCGACCCCCAGGGGGGTCGTGGAGTCCTGGGAAGGGGGTCGCAGATTCTGTTGGAGCGGGCAGCAGTTCCTGGCGTCAGGCTGATTGAGGCCGGGTGATCACGGTGGAGGCCTAATTCACGCCTCATTAACAAGTAAAGGTCTTCTGAAGACCTGTGAAGTACTCGGGTGTGCCTTTCTGTGTGTCCCGAAGCTGTTTCAGCCGGGCTCACTTACGCGTGCTGGGGAGTGGGGGGGGGGTGTCTGGGGGAGGAGGCTGTAGCCCTTTGAGTTCAATCAATGGACTTAGCTGTGGGGTTTATTTTTATTTTTAACGTTTTATATAGCGCTATCTTAACCCGTAGGTATCAGAGCGCTTTACAAACACACATAGCAAACAGCAGAAGGACATTACAGTCATTGGTTCAAGTCCCACACACCTGGCGCCTGTGCAGGAGAAATGTGCCTGAAACTGTTCTTCACCGTGAGGTGTTTATACGGCCTGTCTGCCCCCCCCCCCCCCCCCCCCCCCCCAAGCAGGGAAGCACAGAGATGCCCTCCCATGAGAGAGGAAGAAGGAAGAAGACACAGAGAGATACTGACCCCACCCCCATGAGAGAGGCACAGAAAAGGTGGGTGGATGAAGGATGAATGTATGTGTGGATGGAAGGATGAAGGGTGGGTGGATGGATGGATGGATGGAAGGAAGGATGAAGGATGGGTGGGTGGATGTAAGGATGAATAGATGGATGTGTGAAAAGGTGGGTGGATGAATGATGAGTGGATGGATGTAAAGATGAAAGGGTAGATGGATGGATAAAGGATGAATGGATGGATGTGTGAAAAGGTGGGTGGATGAATGATGAGTGGATGGATGTAAAGATGAAAGGGTGGATGGATGGATGAAGGATGGATGGATGTGTGAAAAGGTGGGTGGATGGATGGATGAAAGGGTGGGTGGATGAATGATGAGTGGATGGATGTAAATATGAAAGGGTGGGTGGATGGATGGATGAAGGATGGATGGATGTGTGAAAAGGTGGGTGGATGGATGGATGAAAGGGTGGATGGATGAAGGATGTATGTATGGATGGGTGTGTGAAAAGGTGGGGGATGAATGATGGGTGGATGGGGGTGGATGGATGGATGGATGGGTGAAAGGGTAGGTGGATGGATGAAGGATGGATGGATGAAAGGGTGGATGGATGAAGGATGTATGTATGGATGGAAGGAAGGACAAAAAGGTAGATGGATGAAGGATGGATGTATGGGTGGATGGAAGGATGAAGGGTGGGTGGATGGATGGATGGATGGAAGGAAGGATGAAGGATGGATGGGTGGATGTAAGGATGAATAGATGGATGTGTGAAAAGGTGGGTGGATGAATGATGAGTGGATGGATGTAAAGATGAAAGGGTAGATGGATGGATGAAGGATGAATGGATGGATGTGTGAAAAGGTGGGTGGATGAATGATGAGTGGATGGATGTAAAGATGAAAGGGTGGATGGATGGATGAAGGATGGATGGATGTGTGAAAAGGTGGGTGGATGGATGGATGAAAGGGTGGGTGGATGAATGATGAGTGGATGGATGTAAAGATGAAAGGGTGGATGGATGGATGAAGGATGGATGGATGTGTGAAAAGGTGGGTGGATGGATGGATGAAAGGGTGGATGGATGAAGGATGTATGTATGGATGGATGTGTGAAAAGGTGGGGGATGAATAATGGGTGGATGGATGGATGGATGGATGAAAGGGTAGGTGGATGGATGAAGGATGGATGGATGGATGAAAGGGTGGATGGATGAAGGATGTATGTATGGATGGAAGGACAAAAAGGTAGATGGATGAAGGATGGATGTATGGGTGGATAAAAGGTTGCATGGATGAATGATGGATGCATGGATGGATGTGTGAAAAGGTGGGGGGATGAATGATGGGTGGATGGATGAAAGGGTGGGTGGATGAAGGATGGATGTATGGATGAAAGGGTGGATGGATGTATGGATGGAATAATGAAAGGGTGGATGGATGAAGGATGGATAGGTGAAATGGTAGATGTATGGATGGAAGGATGAAAGGGTGGATGGATGAAGGATGGATGTATGGATGGATGGGTAAAAGGTTGCATGGATGAATGATGGATGGATGGATGTGTGAAAAGGTGGGCGGATGAATAGATGGGTGGATAGGTAAAGGATGGACGTATGGATGGAAGGATGAAAGGGTGGATGGATGTGTGAAAGTGTGGGTGGATGAATGATGGATGGATGGATGTGATGAGGTCTAACAGGCGCATTTATGGTTGTCGATAGTTGTTGATGATGAGGAGTACCAGTTTCTAGAATCTTTTGTCGTAAGGGGGTCCTTACGCCTAAAAAGGTTTTACAAGGGGGTCTCGGCATCAAAAAGTTTGAAGACCTCTGGAGTAGAGCCACAACTGTTTGGTAGCCTGGTCCAACAGACACCATTAGCCACAAGGACACAAATGTGGGAAAGGATAGTACAAAGGGTCAATGCAGTAAGGACCACCCCGCGATCCAAGAAGGAGATCATGAAGCGGTGGTATGATCTCAAGAGGGTTGTCAAGGAGAAGAGGAGCAAGAACTGGGAGCTGGTGAACATGACAGGCAGTGGCCCTCCCATCCCACCCAAAACATTTGCACCATGGGAGGAGAAGGTGCTTGCCATACTGCATCCTGAGAGTCTCACAGGAGTACCCGGAATGAACAGAGGCGGGTAAGTACAAACACATGCCTGATAAGTACTTCCTTTCACAACCCAAACACCATTGCACTGTTCACCGTCTCCTAACAGGTAGCCGGCATTCTTCACTGTGAGGCCTGTTTGGGGGGGAGGCCTACACTACCACTCCCATCATGCCCCTAATTCACACTCCAACAGCATGGAGGCCTCACCCACCCTGAAGCATGTGTCAGCCATTGCACTGTCCACCCTCACCTAACAGGTGGGTAGCCATCTTCACTGGGAGTTCTGTTTGTGGGAGGGAGGTTTGTTCCACAACTCCCACCATGCCCCCTGGCCCACATCCCAGCCGCATGGAGCACTCCCTCCCACCCAGGAGCATGTGTCAGCCATTGCACTGTTCTCCCTCACCTAACAGGTAGGTAGCCATCTTGCTTGTGATGTTTGTCCATCTTGCTTGGGAGGCCTGTTTGGGTGTGGGAGGCCTGTACTACTACTCATACCATGCTCCCTGGCCCACACCCCAGCCGCATGGAGCACTCCCTCCCACTCAGGAGCATGCGTCAACCATTGCACTGTTCCCCCTCACCTAACAGGTAGGTAGCCATCTTCACTGGGAGGTCTGTTTGGGGGAGGGAGGTTTGTTCCACAACTCCCACCATGCCCCCTGGCCCACACCCCAGCAGCATGGAGCACTCCCTCCCACCCAGGAGCATGTGTCAGCCATTGCACTGTTCCCCCTCACCTAACAGGTAGATAGCCATCTTCACTGGGAGGTTTGTTCCACAACTCCCACCATGCCCCCTGGCCCACACCACAGCAGCATGGAGCACTCCCTCCCACCCAGGAGCATGTGTCAGCCATTGCACTGTTCTCCCTCACCTAACAGGTAGGTAGCCATCTTTACTCTTCTTGATGTGTGTGTGTGAGACCTACATCCCTAAACACAGCAACATTTGCATGCAATGCATTGACACCTGACATGTATGAGTAAATGATGTTCCTCTGCACCATGAAATTACACACAGTGTTGCAATGATTAATACTAGTGGAGACTTAATTGTGTAGGGTACAGACAGTCGATGACACGCAGATGACACAATACTTGCACAGTGCCCCACAACAACGAACAGCAGAGCCAGTATCCACCCCCGGTACATGGACTCTCGGATGTTGACTCCCAGGACAGTTTGGACGATGAGCTCCAGGCCGGCCCATCTGGTGTGCCACAGACCAACAGGTCCCAAGACCTGTTGGTCTGTGGCAGCAGGGCAGGTGGGAGGGCCAGGGTCACCACCAGACCTCAGGAGGAGTGGACGCCATCCCTGGATCACGTCACCAGAGTTGTCGAGGCATACCAACAGGTCCAGGGACAAAGTGGCCGGTCTGATGAACTATTACAGGAGCTCATTCTGCTGATGAGGTCCATCGACATCCGCCTTGGACTGATGGTGGACCTCATGGGCCAGCAAGTGGCGTTACTGAGGGACAGGCCAGTGTCCCAAACAAGACTTCCGCCCCCCTCTGTTGTGCTACAGGATGACAGTGCACCATCCTCCCCTGCGGCCACAGAGAGGGATGAGTCCTCAGATATCACTGGCCATGCAGCCGCCCCCTTCCCCAAGAGATCAAGGGGGCATCCAAAGAAGAGCCCGGGAGTCTCTGGAGGCAAATCACCAGCCACACACCAGTCACGGAGCCAGCCCTGATGGCAACCCTCTCACCCACTGCATTGACTCTTTGGACTGTCCTTCCCCCCACTGCCTTGTGAATGGCGCATGTCTGTTGGACTGGGTCACCACATCCATGTGGTCTCTACTCTTGCATCTCATCTACTATGACTGTCAACTCACTGCTCCATCACCACCTACATGTGAAAATGCCCCCACCCCTCACATGTCAACTTTGTAAATAAAACCCCTTACACACTACAATTTGTGCAGTCTTGTCTTTAGTGCTATTTTGACTGTGTCCAAAATGTCCATGATGTATACAAAAGATGTACATTATGTAGGCCAGGATGACTCCGTAGCACCTAGGGAGACACAACAGAACAACAGTCATTGGGATAACACTACACCAAACATCAACATAACTGTACAGACAGACAACACAATGTGCAGCAAGTGTCAACAAACAGAGTCCTGCATATGGTCACATGTGAAATGTCACTGCCACAGTTTCAAATACAGGTGACTCCACATGTGCCTGTCTGTTACATCCGCGCATAGCCCTTCACAACAACAGCAACCACACCAGACAATGTACAAGTCGTAACTCGTCACCCACCTTCAAGTGAAGTAGCGGTCAATGAGCTGTTGGCGCAGGTCAACTCCTTCCTCCTCTCCGCTGTCCTCATCACTGGACTCAGGTCCTTGAGCAGGTGGTGGCCTTGGTTCCTCACCATCGTCCATGAGCAGGGGGATCCCCTTGTGGATGGCCAGGTTGTGCAGCATACAGCATGCCACAACGATCTTGCAGACCTTCCCAGGCGAGTGTGCCAGTGCACCTCCTGTCCTGTCAAGGCAGCGGAATCTTGACTTCAGCACGCCAAAAGTCCGCTCGATTACACGTCGGGTCCTGCCATGGGCCTCATTGTACCGGACATCACCCGGGGTCCTGGGATTCCTTAGCGGGCTCAACAGCCATGGCTGACTGGGATATGCCGAGTCACCTGTGAATGACAAACACCCATTGCAATGTTGCACAGCCAGAGTGGAGCAGGTAACACACAGCACGCCATAGCAGTAGGCATACTCAACCACAATCCAAGCACGCTCGGGATGCATATTTTCCATCATCTGTGACACCATGCTGTTCCTCATGATGTATGAATCATGTGCAGAGCCAGGAAATCTTGCACACACATGGGAAATGGTCATGTCCGCAAGGCACACCACCTGCACATTGATAGAATGATAATGTTTACAATTTCTAAAAATGTGCTCAGTTGCCTGTGGTGGCACCAGACCGACATGGGTGCAATTGATGTCACCAACAACATGGGGGATGCGCCCAAGGGGATAGAAGTCACCCTTCACACCGGCCAATTCTGCTTCCCTAGGGAAATGAATGTAGCGATTCTTACATAGCATCATGGCTGCAAGAACATCCCTCAGCACCTGGCTGAACATGGGCTGCGACATCCCTCCAGCGCTGGCCACGGTCTCCTAGAAGGAACCAGTTGCAAAAAAGTGGAGGGCTGCCATCACCTTGTATGTGGGTGGAAATGCTGTTGGATAGTGGCGTCAAGGCTGCAGGTGGGGGCTCCAAAAGATCACACAGGGGCTTCAGTGTTGGTCTGTCGAGGCGGAATTTCCGAATGATTGCAACATCCTCCATGTCCTCCAGCACTGTCAGGTGACGTAGGAGATTTGGCCTCCTCCTAGTTGAGATGTAAATGTGAAAATGTCAGTGACAACCATCATGAGATGGCCACAGCACTTACCATCAACGATGTCATGGAAAAACAAAGACTGCCCTGAGAGATGCTTGGCACACCAGGTTACATAGGTGGCCAGTTGAGACACACAGAGGGCACACCTCTCCACTAACAATACACAAGTGCCGCAAACAACACATAGGTCAATATGAATGCACACATACTGAACGGTGAACAACCTTTACAACTAAACTTTTACAATGCACTACCATTACAACGCGGTCATTGCAACGCAAACCATTACAACGCATTGTGCTGGGGGGTGCTCTAGGATAGGGAATAAGTTTAATTTTCTATCCAACACCTTCCCTAGTGTCCACGGGGACTGGAGTTGGAATAGAAAATTAAACTTTTCACTATCCAGCACCTCTAAGCGCTATTCGTTGTAAAGGTATGCGATGTAAAAACCGGGTTGTAAAGGCAGGCGTTGTAATAGCCTGCGTTGTAACGTCATACATCCATACTGAACAACACATTTCACATGTGCACGCCTGGTGCTGTACCATCCACCAATGTGACACCAGCACCACTCCCTTCACAAGTGCGGTAGCCATTGGCATGGAGACATGTGTAGATGGCACGTCTGAAAGAGCATCGCCAGCAAGGCAGGGGTGGTGAGTATCTGGGGAGGGTGCCTTTTGCTGGGAGTGGATGCATGTGTACTGGGCCTGTGGCAGCGGTGACCCTTGTGATGTGCGTGCGTTGCTATGATGTGCTGTGTAATGTGAGTGGCTGCTGTGATGTGTGCTCGTATGAGGCATTGGGCCACCCTGGCCTTACTAAGCTGATCCTCCCTGCTGTACTTTCGCATTGCCAGATGTATTAGGCTCCACATGGTCATTCATCATTGGGATAGTGTGGGGAATCTATTATGGGGTGAACACCAGTGTCCACTTTCTGAGTGTGACTTCATTAATGCCTACTTTGCATGCACCATCATCGTTGAGGCCCACACATCTGAAAACAATGTGCCCCAGATTACCACATGGTGCTTGCTATGGCCTACTTGGCATTGTGGACTGTAATGTCATAATAGGTGTGTGCGTTGTCCCCTCCTGTTCCCTGAAGGTCTGTCAGTGGTAATAAGTGTTGTACCCACATCAAGTCTCTAGGTGAGGGCAGGGCAAGTTGTGTATGTGGTGCACTCCATCTACAGGCAGGGTGTAGTGCTGTGTGGTATCAACATGGCTCACTCATGGCAGGTATTCTGCGTTACAGGCACTGTTGTGGTCTATGTTGTGTGTTGCTGCACAGTGATTTCAGGGTGTGGTGGTTACCATGTAGATTTTGGCCTCTCCTGTACTGCGTTGATTTGAATTCGTGTGACCAGATGATGACACTTACACAACCCTGTATCTCTCTCTCATGCAGATTCGCAAGAGACCACGGAGAAACATGAGCCAGAAACCAGTGGTGGCGAGAGTAGCACAACAGCTGCAGCGGAGGCCAGTGACACAGAGCCGACCATCGCATCTGAGGGGGACCGAAGTATGCAGGAGGAATACGTGGCTGAGACACAGAGTACCACATCATCTGATGCCAGCGGAGATGCATCCATGTTGGCAGGCACAGGGGATGGGGAGTCTGCATCATCATCTACCACCCAGCGGCCAGTGCCCAGCCTCCCATCCACTTCCTCTGGTGCTGCCCGTATCCATGTCACTAAGAGGGGATGAGTCACATTCACACCTGGCATCGCTGCCCCTGCACCAGTCCCCCCTGCTGCCCTCAGTGCAGAGTGTGTAGAGCTCCTGCGCCAGCTTTGTGTGGGCCAGACCGCCCTGCTCAATGCCTTCAGTGACCATGACAAGAAATTAGGCCAGGTGGTTGCACACATGGAGGGCCTACACTCTTACGTGGGTGGGCTACACCGTACAGTCCAGGCGTTGTCATCCACAGTGACGTCTGCCCTTCAACAGGCACATGCTTACATTCCAGCTCAGGTGCCTTTGTACACCCCCCAGTCAGTGGCCACATCAGATGACAGTGACCACGGTTCGCCTGCGTCACCAAAACAATACAGCACAAGGAGCACACAACAAACACAACCCAAGCACTCCCGCCCACAGACACCATCCCCACTGAAGAGCAGGGCCACCCCAGAATGCACAGACAAGAGCCAGTCAGGGAAGAGCAAGGCCAGAAGAGCAATGAGGCAGACATCAGGCTCACATGCCGCAGAGGCATCACCATCAAAAGACTCTCCTGTCACTGAAAAATCACACAGACCTACCCATGCAGTGTCTGTGCCCACTGAGGAGGAGGTGTGGCATATCAGGGGTACACCTAGGAAGAGCACAGGAACACATCCACCCACCACATCAACCCCAATTCCAATACCATTGAAGCAGGTGGAGGAGGGCACTGTTGAGACCCCCTTGGAAAAAAGGCAAAGGAGGGCACTGTAGGGGGTATACCTGGCAAAGAGGGGAAGGTGGTCCAGAGGCATAGCCAGACCAAGCGTTCCGCAGGATCCTGCACATCACCAGAGGTAGTGCCAGTGTCGGCACCTGATGTGGGACAGTTGGTGTGTGTGTGCCTGTTGTGTCATCACCACTTCCCATCAACCCCAAGACAGGGAAGCCATTTCATATTCCCAAAAAGTGGAAGGGCACCCCTCAAACCTCTCCCACCCACACTGTGTCAGAGGTCTGCATGACTCCACCTCCACGTGCCACTACGCCACCTGGTCCTCACAGCCCTCCAGCTTGCCAAGCCACTGTTAGCCCCACATCACCTGGGGCTCTTCACCCCAGTCAAGTGGGCCTGCTGTCCCCGACACACAGCCAGTTCCAAGTCCGCATGACAGCCAGGAGTGAGTTGACAACCCCCTCATACGCCTGTGCCTCAGACAGGTGTGCTAGTCCTGACCATTGTTTACAACCTGGATGTGTTGCTGGCCCTGTTGCTCTGCTGTGCTGTACTCTCCCCTGTGCAGCCTCTCATGTACTTGCTGTCTCACCTGTGCCATGGACACTGGCCCTGTTGCTCTGCTGTGTTGGGCTCTCCCCTGTGCTATGGACACTGTCCCTGTTGCTCTGCTGTGCTGTACTCTCCCCTGTGCAGCCTCTCATGTACTTGCTGTCTCCCCTGTGCTATGGACACTGGCCCTGTTGCTCTGCTGTGTTGGGCTCTCCCCTGTGCTACACTGGGCCTGTTGCTCTGCTGTGCTGTACTCTCCCCTGTGCAGCCTCTCATGTACTTGCTGTCTCCCCTGTGCTATGGACACTGGCCCTGTTGCTCTGCTGTGCTGTACTCTCCCCTGTGCAGCCTCTCATGTACTTGCTGTCTCCCCTGTGCTATGGACACTGGCCCTGTTGCTCTGCTGTGCTGTACTCTCCCCTGTGCAGCCTCTCATGTACTTGCTGTCTCACCTGTAACATGGACACTGGCCCTGTTGCTCTGCTGTGTTGGGCTCTCCCCTGTACCATGGACACTGGCCCTGTTGCTCTGCTGTGTTGGGCTCTCACCTGTGCCATGGACACTGGCCCTGTTGCTCTGCTGTGTTGGGCTCTCCCCTGTGCTATGGACACTAGCCCTGTTGCTCTGGTGTGTTGGGATCTCCCCTGTGCAGCCTCTCATGTACTTGCTGTCTCCCCTGTGCTATGGACACTGGCCTTCCTGTTTGCATTTAACCTGTGCATAGTATCTTGCGTATGATCATCATTTTGTGCCTTTCTGTTGTCTACTATTGTTCTACTGCTACATCTGTGCAATATGTGAATAAACACAGTTACTCCTGTTGTGTGATGTGTCAGTGTCCTTGCTGATTAAAGTTCTTTTGGTGTTTGCATTTGATTGGCTGTGCCCCATGCTCTATGTATCACTTCAACATTGCAAAGCTCTTTGCACGCATCAGATTTTTAGGCAGGGATGACAGGGTCTTCACTCCATTCTGAACCTGATAATAGTGTAATCTGTGATGGATATTTTACCTGCCATGCAGTTTTCTTCTTAGTGATTTGCTATTGGTGGCTACACTGTTCCCATTTCAGGTTGGGGGACACTGCCAGCACAGGGTGTGATGCTGTGCAAAGGTTTGGAAGCAGGCTGGGATATGTCATGATGTATGTGTGTGGATTCCTTTATGTGTGCCCAGCCGTGTATGTGTATGGTCATCTTGTGTTGGCCCTTAGTCCTGGTACCATGGCCTACATGAGATGCGTGGTCTTGGTTGTAGCAGAGGTGTGCAGTGTGAAGGGTGTAAGTTTGTAGTGGATGTGTGTGTGCCCCTGGATTGTGAGAGACACACATGTGTCACCCAGGAGTTGTGTGCCTGTTGTTTTGTCTTGCCCTGTGTATAAGATTGTCTGCACTTGTGTGAACTGTTTGTTGTGCACTGTGCTGTGTGTTGGTGTCTCCATGCTGTTGTGTGTGACTCCTCCTTGTTGTGTTGGTAAGTTAGAAGTGTGCAAAGTGTGTGATTTGCACATCAGTGTTGTGTTTGTTTGATCCTCAATGTTCTTGGGTGTGTTTGTGTAGACTGTGTGGCCCTGCTGCTCCACACGGGCATTGTGTTTGTGTTTGTCATGCATTGCAGTCACATGGTGGCTTTTCTCCTCCTGTATGGCATGGTATGTGTGGTGTAAAGCCATCCCCTATGTGTGCCAGTTGTGCCTGGACATTGTGGGTCTTCCCTCCCTCTATTTGTGTGTGGTACACCCCTTACAAGTCTGCTACTGACATGCAGGGTAATTCACTTTGATGTCAGCTGTCCCCTTGGTTTCCATGTGTGTGTACCTCCCCCTCACTTCATTTGTGAGCTTGTGCTTTGTGGTGCAGTTCTTGGGCCATGAGTGTTGTTCCACTCTGGACATTGCCCCAATGGTGTATGTATGCTGTCCTTGTGCTATTAGTCATTCTGTAGTGGTCATGTGCACTTCAGCTGTGTGTGCTGCCCAGTGCTCTGATGGAGATGGCTTGGCTCTTGTATCCCAGAGTGGTGCATGTGTAGTTGTTGTGTTGGATTTGTGACGGACAGAGCGGGGCCTCCCTACTCCCGAGTGGGTGCCGGGTGAGGTGAGGCATATTCCCACAGAACGCTGGGAAATACCGCACAACTGGATTACCACCAGTATACATCTGGGCTCAGAGTAACTGGTAGGATTTATCCATTACAAGTGTACATGTCCACCACTATTGTAATTTATTTACTGTAGTTTGCAGTCGCATTATTCACTAGGTCCTGAAGAAAGCTAGGACCAGTTGTCCATCTAGCTGAAACATGTCGACCTCATTACACCATGCCTTGATATAGTTATTATTTAAAACTATTGGGCATTGTTTTTAAGTTTGACCCTAGTACCATACCTAATAAACTGATTTTTGGTCCTCTGAGTCAATTTTATCTTCACTCTCACTTCTCACTTGCACTGAACTCCATTAGCATCACCAGTGAAGCACTGTGGTCTAAGATTATATCTACAAAATCCATCTTTGCATCATTACCAGGTGCGCTGATCAAGATTTGGATTTATGATACATCTCCCACGTGACGATACTCCACCAGATGGGTGGGCTGATGGGAATTTCTTCTAGCCCTGTGCTATCGCTTCAGTGTTATTAATGGACTCACGGTTCTAGACTCAACATGACACACTTACAGTAATTTTGACCAGGCCACTTCTCTTTGTTTTGCTAGTTGTGTTATTCTGCCCCAGGGATGCATTCTGTTATAGCAAATGTTGAAAATGAAGAAGGCCTACTCATGTCAATAAAAGCACCAGCAGAAAGACATGTTTAGTGTTACGTATTAAAGGAGGCATACAGGCCTAAGCTGTCTTCCGTAGCAGAATGAAAAAAGAGCACAGGTGGAGACAGGACTCCGGGGAGAGGGAAGTAGAAATTAGCTTCAGTAGAATATAGAAATATAATTAGGCATAGAACAAATGGAAGGTCTACGTATCTGAGAAAATATGTAGCTAAGGCAGCACAGAGACACAGAATAAGTGGGAGGTTAGGCTTTGCCAGGCAGTAGATCTGTAGGGAGTAAAGCATTGCTAGGCTTCAAACATGAGACAAGCCAAGGAAACCGGTAGTGTAGTGGTGGTGTGGAAGTGTAACTAATGACAACATGTACATCTGAGATGCATTTCGTAGACACATGACTAGCTGTTTTTACAGAAAGTATTACGTTTGATAACAATGTTTTGCTCTAGCAGATGTTCATTTACCATGCAACTGCATGACATATTTACGACTCAACATGTATATCAAAAGCTGTCTGTTGCATTGTAAGTCGAAGCTCAGATTCCAATTCCACAGAGCTGACTGACCTTCCACTGGCATGTTTGCTTTGTATATTAAAGTCTGTACTATATTGCCAGCAGAAATCCTTTTGGGTCCGATGTAGGTAAATGTAATTTACCGACTCTAAAATGCAGAATTTTACCGATTCGGTATTTTAGAATTTATAAATGCTATGTCAGTAAAAAAATCGGTATTTTTTACCGATTCGGTAAATTTACCGAATCGTACGTTTTTGTGGCCCCTACATCTCAAAAACCAAATACCGGTCCTTAACGGTCGAAATACGATATTTTTGTCCATTACCGAGCGGTATTTGTTTACATACATCTGGCCCTCAGTCTTTTCTTTCATTAGACAACAGTTCAATGGGTGGTGCATAGACGTGCCCATGCATTACCCATTGCTTTTGACGTATTCCCAGATTTATCATTACTGGTAGACCTGGGAATGAGCCATAGTGCTGTGCATCCCCAGGGGATGTGTAAAGAAGAGAAATATCTTTATTTCTCCTCGCTTTTTACTCTTTCTATGTATTCTGCATTACACATAGAAAGAGGATAATGCCTCCAGGACACCTTCCTACACAAAAATAATGCTGATACAACGCAGGTGCACTGTGATGAAAGGGTGCCTGCATTGGCACAAAGCAGCACGGTGTGTGCCAGTGCTGAGAAAAGGCAGGAATACGCTTTATTGTGATACATTTAGTGCGTTCCTGCCATTTCCCTGCAATGCAGTGCAGCAAGGTGGCTTGCTGTGATGCATTACAATTGGATAAATGTGGCCCTTAGTTTAATCTACCCTCAAGTCCTCACATCCCAGTTTATAATCAGGAGCTGATCTCTTGCCACTCAGAATATAAGCAAGGAAACCTACTCACTACTTTCCATAGACTGGCTAACAGACTGGCAAAGAGCAGTCTAAATATGGACAGGACCGTACTTAACTAGGTGTTATCTGAGGCTGTCCACTTATCTCCCAAAGTGAAATCAGGAGAAATTCCATCCTCTTCCCAACTGAAATCAGAGATAAGCTTATCACATCCCTTTAGACAGGATTCACACCTCCTACAGTGGAATCAGATGGCAACACACGGACATCTCAGAGTGTGACCTACAACTCAGACCTGTCCTACACCATCCATTATGTACTCAGGGAGAGACCCCGTCACCACACACAGTGTTATCGATGGTAAGAAGTTTGGCCTCATTGCCAGCATTTACTGTAGCTGTAAATGGTAGCACCCATGGTTTCTTGCTCATGTTAACTTTGCCTGGCGGATATGCCTCTGTCTAGGCTTAGACAATGCGTAGTCAGGGACCTAAGACCAGTGGTGCTGAAACAATTTTCGGAGTGGGGGTGCTGCCATCACTGTTATATGCCTAAAGTCATAGGGCCCGATTCACAGAACTAACTTAAGACAAAATCCTAAACTTACTACCATTTTGGTATTCACAGAAGGCACTAACTCATTTTGGTATTCACAGAAGGCACTTACTCATTTCGGTATTCACAGAAGTTAGGTGTCCTAACTTTAGGACTCCCAAATGCCTTCTGTGAATACAGAAAGTCTTAAAGTTAGGATTTTTCTCAGTTTAGGAGTAGTAAAGTTAGAAGTCCTAACTTTAGGACTCCTCAACTGAGAAACTGGTATGTACCGAGTTGTACATTTTGGAGCACTGGTGTGGTAGTGCACTGTCATTTACAGAGAGCATATTTTCTGTTGAAATGGGCGCTAAATTTACATATACATACAGTTTTACTGGTAAACTATATAGCGCATAAACGATGTGTGAAAATCGGGTTTCAGTGAATATTTATCATTTGTGCATCACCAAGTTAATTGTCTTCATTTATTTTGATCTTAATAAAATCTTTGTTTCCATCCAGTGGTCGAAGTGGGGAAAAAAAAGTAGGGGAACTGTGGGTGGAGAATCAGGGGGCGGGAATACCCGAAGATTTGATCAGTGGGCGGAGTCAGGGGTGTGGCTAGAAATAGCAAAACACTCCAATTTTTTGTACGCTTAGCATTTCACTGACCAGTTACAGCTTATAACGTTATTTAATTCAAACAATGGATAAACAAGTTTATTTTAGGTTTAATTCAGGAAAAAGCAAACACTCATAGAGAATGCAGGTTTATGTAAAGCGTGCAACATATGCAAATCACTCTTGATCCTGCGCCCATTGGGAACAGTCCAGCCCAAACTGCCAGGCCAGGTCCTCCCTGGACGGGTAACAACCATCTTAGGACCGGTTTCGGGCTTTCAGGCCTCATCAGCCAGGATAGCTTGATTCCAGTGGCATGGAGAGCACAGGACCCACGTCTGGACATACCCATCCCACTCGGGATGACAAAAGCAAAAAGAACAAGATGGACAGAATGCAGAACAATGTCATACATTCACCCCAGTACAGAGATCTGGACCTAAATCCATTGTTTTTTGCTCACCATGCCAATCCATTTTGGACCCAGCCATATGCAAATCAGTCTTGATCCTGCACCCAATAGGACCAGTCCAGCCCAAACTGCCAGGTCATATGTGTTCAAGTGTCCTTTCATTCGAGAAGTGAACACAAAGCAGTACCCACTGAACTATGCACATAACATATTGCTCTTTGATATGCATGGTACACGTTCTTTGCAGCAGGCATATTACCCCTCTGCGCTACCTTAGATGAGTAAAACAGCCACTAGGCAAAACACGCTCCCATCTCTCTCCAGCAGGTACATTGATCACTAAAGTTATCTTGGCACTTGTATTGTTGACCAAAAACTGCTGAATATACAAAGAACTTTGCTGTGTTTTTAAAACTCCTGCACTTGTACAAAACCGGTCCCCCCAAACTAAACTGGCCCTACCCTTCCAGTAGCCCTGGGAAACACCTGATGCCTGGAACGGCCAGTCCGGCATAGTTACCTTTTTCAATGCAATACTGCAGATATGTATACTTATTAGATATAAACGTCATGGATCACTGTTAGTGTAAGATACAGATTCTTCCTGAATATCCTTTGAATTGGGTTCCTGCCTGAATGACACACATGAGCATGTCTGGTACACAAAAGAAGGTATCTGGGTAGACCTCTGAGGTAAGCATATTAATGTTATTCATAAGGACCCTCACACAGGACCACTTACCCTTTTGAACTTCCTGTAAAATTCCTGCCTGTGCTTACCTATGCATAATCTTTTGGCAGTTGTTTTAAAGTTTGCACCTTTAACATAATCTTTCTAACAAGCAATATAATGTTTTTTTAACTTCTAGCTAATTTTGAATTTTTTTTAGGGCCATGCCGAACAGAACAGAAGTAAAGGCAGAATGCATTCAAGGCATCTGCAGTCCTGTGACTTTGAGTTGAAGAGAAGTTGTATTGTGCAGAGATGGGTTTGGGTCCAGGCCGGGGAAACTCCCAGCCGAACCCTTGCAGAGGCAGAGGTTCCTGTGTTGTGCCAGAGGCTAAGCTCTCCTCTTGCTGTTTCAGAGACACACTTGCCATAAGTGGATTGGAAGCAGCGTGACCCAGACGGTGCCTTGTCAAGGCAGAGGATCACCCAGCTCTTTAGAATAGGTGCTGTGTGTTCTGCCTCTTCATGACCTTTCTACTAGTCCCAGATTTGGTGGCACTGTCTAATCCCAAGTCTCTTGTGTTATTCAATGTGTTTCCAGTTTAGGGCGCACAGGTACTCAGTTCAGTGTAGTCAGTTTGTTAAAATAAACTAGTTTGTGTGCCCGTAGATTGAAGGGAAGGGGGAGGAGGTTGTGGGCACTCCAGACTAGGGTGGCCAACTGGCATGGGTGCAAATTCAGGATGGTGAGTGTAAGTGTTCAGGACAAGGGGTCAAAATTCAGGACAAAAATTTGGGACAACAGGTATGCTTTGCAGACACATCATAAGATGTCATGCAATAGTATATTAATAACTAGGCCAGGAACATAAGTACAAGTCACTTCTCCTGTCCTGTCACTTTCTCCTGCCCGGTCATTTCTCCTACCCTATCACCGCTCCTTCCCTGTCATTTCTCCTGCCCCGTCACTTCCCCTGCCCCGTCACTGCTCCTGCCCGTTCAATGCTCCTGCCCGTTCACTGCTCCTGCTCGTTCACTGCTCCTGCTCGTTCACTGCTCCTGCCCGTTCATCTCTCCTTTCCTGTCGCCTCTCCTGTCCCGTCACTTCTCCTGCCCGGTCACCTCTCCTGCCCAGTCACCTCTCCTGCCCGGTCACCTCTCCTGCCCGGTCACCTCTCCTGCCCGGTCACCTCTCCTGCCCGGTCACCTCTCCTGCCCAGTCACCTCTCCTGCCCAGTCACCTCTCCTGCCCAGTCACCTCTCCTGCCCGGTCACCTCTCCTGCCCGGTCACCTCTCCTGCCCGGTCACCTCTCCTGCCCGGTCACCTCTCCTCCCCTCTGTTCGCCATAAGTGTGGCAGGGTATGCTCAGACGTGATTCCCTTGCTCACTTTGCCACTGGATTCAAGCAAGCCTGGCTGAAGACAGCTGGAATGCCAGAAACCGGTCCTATGAAGCTTGAATCCGGTCCAGGGAAGGCATGGCTTGGCAGTTCGGGCTGGACTGTTCCCATGAGGCACAGGGTCAGACTGATTTGCAAATGGCCATGTCTGAACTGGGGTGGCAGAGTGGGCTAATGAACTGTGATGGATTAAACCCAGATCTGTTGGCTGGGTGTGTGTTTGATTGGTTCAGATGCTCCGTCCATCACCACCCAATTTTGTACCACACAAAAGGGAAGGCAGCAGTGGAGCCCTGGGAGCAGAAGGAGCAAAAGTTGGTCGATGTTCATTACTCATAGCTTGATGCTGGTGAAGAGGAAGGTGGGTGCAGAAGGAGCCCCACATCATTTTGTACCGCTGTATAATGTGCTACGCACACACACAAATGCACAGAGTCCACACTCACACACAAAGCACAACATAAACAACACAAATACACCCACAATAAAAACAAGAATGTGCACACATATAAACACAGCACGCGCAATCACGTTACACACAAAAAAACACACACACATACAAAGGCACACAGCACACACACACAGACACAGAAAGCACACACAGCAGCAGCATACACACCACAGCACATATACACACAGCAGAAATTCCCAATATTTGTTCGTGGCTATGAGTTGATTTATTCCCCTTTTTGCTTGCAATCTCTTGCCTGCTTACAGAGGCATTGGAAAACAGCCCTTGTTTTGGTCCAATCACAGTTGAGTATACATTTTATTTATTTATTTATTTATTTATTTATTTATTTAGTTATTTATAAAGTGTTATATAGCGCTTGCTAGACCCGTGGGTATCAGAGCGCTTTACATAGACAAAGGAAAAGAAAAGATTGCATAACATCGCAGGACATGAGGATGCATAAAGTAGTTCATACTTCTTTTACAATATCCAAGAGATCTTCTTTATGCTTAGTGTCAATGTGTGTTCTGTCACATATGGGAGGACGAACAGTAGTTTAAGAAGCAGTGAGTGCAGGGAAATGCAACATATTCATGAATCACCCAGAAACAAAACTTGTGTTTCTGACAGCGGATTAAGATAGAGGTACTGGATCCTTTGTACAGCATCAATTTGTAGTGATTCTGAGGAAGTCATGACATTAGGTGATAAGCATGCCCCTATACATTAAAGCGGTTAGAAACATGCAAACAGTTGGCATAAATCACTCAGTAAAATACAACTCATTGTTTCTTGCCAGGACTTGAATTTCTTGATTAATCCTTATACTTCCCGTATTCTTATGTGTTAGTCATGTGAAGTTTTTGTAGTAATCATTTTATGGGCACATCCATGGGAAATGGTGTAAATCCTGCTAACATCAGTGTTTTTATATTGTTTTACATTTTAACAACTCTAATATTTTATCACTATAAAGAGTTAACATGTGAAATCACTGAAAATCGACTATTAAACATCCATTGATTCTCTGTTAATGGCTAAGGAGGTTTTACGAGACACTACTGTTTTTAGGTCTAGTTAAAAATACAAAAGGAATAGAGTGCACCTGGAGACCCATTGTTTTTTTTTAATATGGTTAATACATCGAAGAAAGAAGGGGCGCTTTTATTTGTTTCGGATAAAATGAAAAATATGTGTGACCCAAGGCTGCCACTTGGTTCCTGGGATGCAATTAATCTTATGTTAAAATTGATAATAGTTTAAATGAAAAACTAGAGAAATTATGCAACAGCCCACATGCTCTTGCCAGAAAAAATACTGTGCTTATAATCATGAATTATTTAAAGAGAATAAGAGCCTTGGAGTTTGACAGATTGGGAACTCTGACCTCAATTGGCAGAGCTCTTATCGGGCGGTATATTTGTTGCAAAACGAGCCATGGCCTGCACCCTGATACAAGAGACACCTCATGGAGATCTCACTGGCATATGCTAACGGCAGGCAGCGGGCGGGCGCATTGTCATTCCAAAGGGGATATTAATCAGCCTCAATCGGAATGACAATGGGCCTGCCCGCAGTCTGTGCTAGCTCAGGGAGGGGCTGCAGCAGCCTCTGGAGTTTAACAGAGAAATGCGAGCAGCCCCTGGAAGCTGAAAAAAAAGTTCTCGTTTTAAGTAGGACTATTCTTGCCGTCCCGGGCTTGCTTTATTTAAAGAAAAAAGTAGGGGAACGGACTGAAATAATTTTTAGAAGTAGGGGCACGCCGTGCCCTTCGGTCCCCGCCCACTTCTACCGCTGTTTCCATCACACTTTCAGAATCAGAAAAGAGTGCTTTGTTTGTGCTTTCCTAATTGTTAATATAATTTGAAATAGTTTATTTCCCAATATTTGAATGTTGCTGTATGTAGGAAAAAACTGACATGCTACAGCCTTTCCTTTTGTTTCCTGTTCTCCAGCAGGATTGTGACCTAGATCACTTTTACAAACACTTCTCACTGTGCAGTCAGAGAAATAAAAGTACACCCCAGTTCCTGATTAAGCAGCAATTTCTTAGAAGATATAGGCTGAGATCTGACTTCTGTCTTTGAACTCGCAGCAAATGAGACAAGATGAGCACATTATTTAAAGGCATTTTTATTGCTCATTCACCTTCTGAACTCCAGCATGTTTATTTCTAGGGATGCTTCAGCACCCCCAGAGCCCCTACTTCCAGCACCTATGCCTAAAACGTGGAATTTGTAACCCTGCTTGCTCAGCCAAAACTGTTTATGTTTTCATTACTCATAAATGTCATCTTCTAACTTACACAAGCTCATCAAGGCACCTCTTGAAGATAATTTAGTCATGTTTCAATACTAGAATCTGTGTATGCAGCAGAGCGTACTTTTAAGAGCTGCCTTCTCTCGTGTACTTTAACTTCCGTGCTGATGCGTAGGAAATAGGGGGCATATTATCAAGGACCGGTGTTAAAATTATCGCCGTTTTATCGGCAGGAAACTGCCGATAAAACGGCAATATTGGGCTTGATAATACGCCCTTGTTAATTCCCATAGAAGCCCATGTTAACATTAGAACATGGGCTTCTATGGGAATTAACAAGGGCGTATTATCAAGCCCATTATCGCCGTTTTATCAGCAGTTTCATGCCGATAAAACAGCAATAATTTTAACACCAGTCCTTGATAATATGCCCCTACATTTGTTGTTAATTTTTGTGATTCACAAACAAATAATTTTCGCAAGAAACACTTTACAGCTTAAAACACATTTGTGATGGGGTCATCTTCGACAGGGACAGACCTATCGCCTTGCACAGACCAAGGAGCAAATCATTGCCTACAACCTAGAAGGAAAACTTCTCATCATATACCTCTATCCCAGCCATGTCAAATTTCCCAGGTCTATATGTGATGTGCTGCTCCTGTCTACGTTTCTTTTTTGAATTTTGGGACTAGTAGTCCTGTTTTATATTGGAATAAATAAGCCTACAAATCCCAGAATTCACAGAAAAAAAACTACCCTTGAAGCAACACATTATTACGCACGGACCTGGGGAAATTGACAGGGCTGATATTACACAGACAGACTTCTCTTCTCAATAAGTATAATTAGATACTGGATGGATCTGCGCCTGCCACAGAGTATCTGTTGACAGATGTCTCGCATTCCACAGTTGTAATCAGGAACAGACTCCTCACCACAGATAGTGAATTCATGGGAGAACCCTCCCCACCCACCGCAAAGAGGTACCCCAATGTTTGGACAGTCTGAATATGACCTGTGATTTAGCGGTTTACCTCACTATAAACAGGGTCAGAGTCAAACCCCTCAGCTTCCACACTCCTCATAATCAGGGTCAGATGGCCCTCGCCGCAGTATTTATAAACGTGGGCGGTCCACCTCACCTGCTGTTGTGTGGTTACGGTGGGCAGATCCCACTGCCCCTCTCTTTGGCAGTAAGATGCATCCTCAAGCTAGATCCCAATTTAAGGCGCGATGTAAGTTTGGAGTCTCCCATTCACAGAAAATTCTATGTGATATTGGTTATATTCGCCATACTTTAAAAATTAGTTCTTAACTTCTTTTTAAAAATACAGATGGTTTGGAAAATCTGCACGCATGCCGCAAGGTGGCGCTGTGGCCTCAAAAACTGCCGACCCGTCGCACCTTCAGGCGGTATCTGATTTTAAACGAGAAAGCCGCTGAGGGATGCCAACGGTCAGCAGGTCTTCGGGCTTTTGGGGATTTTATTTGTTTTTCGATTACTTCAGTTTGCGTCATTGGTGGATGATAAAAGAATAATTAATGTAAAAGGAAAGCTGCCAAACTGAGTCCAAAAAGAGGTTTATTGCCGGCGGCATCTCTACACATTCTCTGCGTACAGACGGAGAAGTCTCACACCTCAGGTGTATTGGAATATATTCTTGTATGCCACTACCTGTGCAAAGCCGGACGGGCATGGGTAGCAGGGCCGGCCTTTAGCATGGACGAGGCCTAAGGCAACCATTTTCTGAGGAGCGCCTCGTGGAGCTGGTTATGCCAACAGCAGCGCCTGTAGTGTCCTGCTGGACACTTTCTAAGTGTTTCTGTTGTACCCACTCTGAACACCCACCCATCACAGGTGTCACCAGTCAGGTGACCCTGCAAATAAAAGGGGCCGGGCGCACATGCCCATGAACAGTTCCAGTACCCAACTACAATGTGTTAGTGTGGTCATTTGCATGGCATGTGGGACTAGGGCCCAATGTTGTGGGCTGCTCTTGGGGGTGACACCGGCCTCACTATGGCTCATGAGGCAGCGCGGGGGCAGATCGCGCAGCAGCAGGCAAACCACAACGACACAGTGCTACAGTCGGAAGTGACGTCCTCGAGCGGACGTCCTCGAGCGGGCGTCCTCCTTTTATTTACCCCGCAGGCCACGCCTGGCCTGCGGATGTGTGGATGTGTGTGTGCGTGCGACCACTAGACAGCTGGGGATATTACCCCCAAGACGCTACACTGGCGACGAAGGGGTCTGACCTCGCGTATTTGCTGGAGCCGCTTGCTGCTCCCAAAGGAGAGCCAACACACAAGGCACCCCACACCAGATGCCCCTAACCGAGCACAGTGAGGAGGTTAGGCGTCACCACCAGCAAATGTCACGAGACGCTCCAGACTGTCGACCTGTACCAGCGGACTTTGCATCTGTTACGCCCAAGAGGGGCAAAGAGACTGCGTACTCGTATGAGGAGCAACGAGAAAACTGCGCTAACATCGGCTGAGCCCTGGCCTTCGAGGTAGGAAGAGGCCCAACCTGCCACGTCCGTTACCAGATGAAGTGCACATAAGCTGCTTAAATGCACCTGCGCTAAGTGGCCCGCACCGGCATCTCCGGTGGCCCGCAACATGTGCAAATCGCTGCGGCCTTGTGAAAGAGCAGCGGATATAGTGCCGCAACATCACCAGATACCGTGTGGTTCGCAATGACTGCCACAGGGAGGAAGCAGTAGCGGTGGCACTACTGCAAAACTTTCCCACCACCAGTGGCAGTTACCTGGTCCGGAGGTCGGAAGGCTCGAGGAGGCACTGCCGGCCGGCGTGAGAGAGGCGTAGCTGTTCCTGACATTGCCCCCTGAGAGACTGCTGATGGAGGTGAGCAGTGGCAGTAGTGCCGGTTTGAGGCTACGTGCTTCACTGTCCACACTGTGCCCCTCTCTCTACACTGCCCGCCCACGTGAAGCCGTTTCGGATAACACTAAATAAAGTTTGATAAGGACACGTGGAGCGGCACACTGTCCAGCACCTATAGGCCTGAGGCACCACTGGGCCCTGTTGCTGAGGCCCCTTCGACCCTCGCACTGCCCCTAGAGTTAGCCAGCGACCCTGCCAGACAGCGACACAGCACCTGTCATACCCCGCGCCTCTGTTTGCACCCACCTGCGGAGACGCCAGTGAGAGGTCTGCCCGAGTAGCTCTCCTGAAAAGGGAGACTGGCTCCAGTACGTAGGAGGCTCTTGCCGGTCGGAGTGCAGGCGGTGCTAATCTGCTGCCAGTCGTCTCCCTGGCCCAGTGGGGAGGTGTGACAAGTGGTTGCACCCACCCATAAGGAACTTTTCATAGCCCGCTGCATGAGGAGAGGGCTGCCATGTCCTAGACTGAGACATGGCAGTATCCTTACTCACCGGCAGCCGACCTAGCACAAGCGATGGCTGCAGTACCAGGAGAAAGGCGGGGCCGGCATAGGCCACGCCACAAGTATGGCAGGTGCACCGGCCCTCCTTCCTCTCTCACAAAGGCAAGCCTGTTGCGCAGTAATGACGCGACAGGCGTGCCTCAAAGCTGCTTGGTCCCCGGGCAGTGACTCAGAAGTGATAGAATCAATTCCGGGTCACCTGAGGAGCGAAGGCCAGGCCAATTAGAACCGGCCTGGCAGGTAAGGGGTTAAAAGGCTGGGGAGCGCGAGAGTCTGCCTCTTAGACTCCGCGCTCCACAGCCTGCCTCACCAGCCTCTACAGAGGCTGTAATTGTTTTCCCCACCCACCGTCCCCTAAAGCAGATTATTGGTGTTGTGATTTATGACGTTTTTTTCACAGGTTTGTTGCGTATGTAATGGATTACAGGTGTGTCGTAGTATTATGTTTTGTTCCTTAGAACTTTATCCCTTTTACAGGCCACAATCGTCATATTTAGTGCTATTCCTTGGTCAGGCGGTAAGGTCATGATTGGGGAGCAGTAAATTTAAGGTCCTTAGAGGGTGGCGCCATTCTTGAATGGGGTCGCCCAAGGGGAGGGACAAGTGGTCTCTCCTAGAACTCCAGGGGCAGTTACAGCTGGTTGGCTAGATGGGTGCGGGGGAGGGGGGAGTCACGCTTCCTCTAGGCTGGTTGGCCACCCAGCACGTGCACAATGACGCTAGTAAATGGCGCAGAAATGCAAGGGCCCCCTTTAACAGTGTTAATAGAGCGTGCGGGGGTAACCGGGGGGGGGGGAAGTACCCTCACGGTAAATGTGCCCTCTGCGCATGCGCGCTCCAACTGGAGGGCGTGGTTAATTGATAAGGATCTGACATCAGTTAGTGACCTTGCCGTAGGCCCAAATAGGATACGCAGAAAAGTAAATGCTATATGATTATGGATGATATGTTAGATTCGGATAGGAAATACTTTTGTACTAGAATTATGTTAAGGTTAGCCATCTGACGTCTGTATTTATCAAATGTAATCAGTGTCATGAAAAATGTTTTCTGCGTACTCATGTAAATATTTGTTTATTTCAATTTTGTTTTAATTTTATGTTTAATAAATACGGCTGGGGGTTGTATGACCCCGCTTCCAAAGAAATTCCTCTCATGTCATTTAATAAGGTTTGATAAGGGAGGGGGGGTTTAGGTAGTCCCTGGCCATACTAGCTGCCGCATGCCTGCATCACACCCAGCTCACAATGCCCTGTCACATCATCTCCAGAGGAGTGTGGCAGTTTGAAGGAAGACAGCTGATGTGTTGGTGACTGCCTGCCAGCAGAGCTAACTGCACTGCAGCAGGAGTAAAGCTGCCTCGTGAAGCGCCTAGAGCCCCACACTGTGAGAAGAGATAGCCAGCTCGTGGAAGAAGCTCTGGACCACTCAAGCAGTCAGTTTCTGCTACAAGCATGTGGGGGCAAGGCAGGCCCCCAGTGAAGCACACCATCGCTGCCAAGTGTCTGAGAAGCACCAAAATGACACTACGTGAAGTTTTCTCACAGTGCGAGCAGACTGCGCACCATGATGCCTCCTGGTGTACATCGCTACACCCCCAGCCCAGCAAGCTGGCCTGCCATATAAGGGAAGTTGCTGCAGTTAGAATGAAGTTTCCACATCGCCACCCAGCGGGAACCAGGAAACAGCACCTGCAGGAGCAACTGGTTTCTCTGTGCCCCCACTACATGATTTCACAAATCACCAGAGAGCTAAGAGGTAGTCTGTGACTTTGCCATACACAGTGGTTTCATGCAGATGCATGAGAGGAGCCCCACGGTGCCTGAACCTACTGCCTGCAGAGCCCTCACAGGGAAGGAGACCGAGGCTGCCACAAAGAAGCCAGGGTGGGTCTGAGTGTTATACACATCTTCCAGTGATTGCTGTTTGCCCACGCAGCACTAAAGAAGTGGTAGCCAAAAATAGCAAAAGTGCCTTGCAGAGAAGCCCACGCATGAGGCTGGGAGAAGTAACAGCAAAAGACAAGCAAGCCCCACTTAGAAGAACGTGGAGGACGTCCACAGAGCGTCTGAGCCCCAGTGGCTCAGGCGCCACTGCAAGCTAGAAAACTAGCATGCCAAGCACCAGGAAAGGCTGCCCATGAATGGAGAACCGAGAGCATAAAGTCGAGGTGCCATGGCTCAGGCACCCAGAAGTTGGACCTTATGGGCAGACACCCAGGATAGTAAGACCTCCCACAGTGGAGGAGCAATGCTAAAGGAAGCAGGGAGATCCTCTACATATCCACCGCAATAGTGAAACCCCGTAATGGGCCAAAAGACAACACAGAGTGTCCTCCCTCACACTGCCTCAAGACAGAGTCCCTAGTGGCCCCAGACAAGCAAGAGAAGAGTTGCACACACCACATGGTCAGCTGCCACCGCAACATGTGCTAAGGCGACACATGGCCTGACGCCACATTCACATAGCAAGCAAGGAGCACGTCACACGAAGTGACCGACTCCACCAAGCATCCCCTTTTTGAGGCAGAAGCAGGCACCATGACGGTGCCTGACCGAGGCATAAGAATGCCCTCGAGGGAAGAGGTAACCTGCCATCCTGGCAGAGGAGTACTGAAAAAATCCCTGAGGAGGGAATGGGGACGGCAAGAGGTCCACAAGGAGAAGAAGTATGTCCTAGGGACAGGACAGACCTGCCACAGGTTTGCAGCAAGTAAAGACAGTCCTAAGAACTGGACATGACCAGCGAGATGTCCATGTGGCGCAAACATGAGACATGTGAAAGGACACCACATCCGAGTGAGGAACCTTGTTGGAAGGAGGCGTGGAGCCGTGGCTGGACATCACTTGGCAAAGGAGGAGAACGTGGCAGTATGCTACTCCACGAAGGAGGAAAGGAGAGTGGCACAACGCCACAGGGCAAACAACCACCAGAGGCGCGCAAGAGGGAACACGAGAAGAATGACAGGACAGATGACTCTGCCAGCACTGGAGAAGGTGTTCATCAGCACAAGCCAGCCACCGGGGTGCAGAGACATCACTAGAGACCACTTTGCGGGAGTACAAATGTAAGCCACTAGCAAGCGTGATCGGCATCCAGGCCCCACACCTCACAGTGCAACCATCCACTGACCTGTCATCGGCTGCTTGGCATCAATGGCACCACACCTAGCAAGTGCACCTGCCAGAAGACAACTGCAAGTGGGCACTAAGTCCCTCCAGTCCTACTCACTCCACAAGGTCACCGAAAGAAAATTAGCGCATTCATCATCCAGGTGCATCATCATCACCAAGAACATCTAAGGAGCATCGCACCACCAGAGTGGATCCAAACACTCAAGACATCCAGAGTTCAACGAGGCATTCCCAGCTCCTTGGGAGGCTAGCCACCCTGGAACCTTCTGTATGTTCCCGTAAACCTGAAACCTGCCGAAGAAGAGCATACCTGACCATTGGACTATCCATCCTGGGGTTACACATGGCTTTGTCCATGAACCTGTTGGGAGTTCTGCAGCGACCCCTCAGCGTGGCCTACGATAGGCCTGCACAGCCCACGTGGTCACTTGGCAATCCAGGGGCAAGGGCTTCAACGGAGTTCCTGTGAGAGGGGAATCCAAACTGAATAGATGCGTCGGCAGCAGCTTCACGACAGGCACCAGAAAGCATCAAGGTTGCAGATGGAGACTGGTAATCTAAAGACCATCTGATGGAGGCATGTGAACCTGAGGCCTAATGGCGAGAGCACTCAGGTGCAGAGATACCACCCTTTGCTGCTGCATGAGCGATTTGGCTGTGGTCCTGTTGGCAGTTCCTCAGCGATGCCTTTGTGCAGCCTACACAAGGCCCGCACAGTCCACACGGTCCCATGGCAGCCCAGCAGGAAGGCCCTCCAGGAGACTCCAAAGAGGGGGAAGTCAAGGCAGGAGGGGCAAGTCTCAAGTTGCTCGGCCAGCGGGACCAGGGAAGCAACATCGCCTACAAGGAAAGTCATTGATGGAGCAAGGTTTCATACGCACAGAAACTTGCTTGGACTCAACCCTCTCGAAATAACGTGTAACAAATTAATCAACATATTTTGTTAACAAATATGTGCATTTCACAACATATTTAGTAAGTTGGGGAAGCTTGAATATGAGCTTTTACTAACAGTAATCCGAATGTCTCAAAATGGCCGCAGAAAATGCTGGAACTTTACTGCGCATGCGTCTGCAACATCTACTTGGTATGACGTCCTTTGCTTTTTGTGGGAAACCTTTGCTTCTGCGCCCAATGCCAGAAATGGCTGCTTCCAACCTCACATGTTAATGCTTATGTTGCTGCTTGTACTAAACTTTGTTCGTTGTTGAAATAAGTGGTATACAGTGCATTCATTTATTTTTGTATTCTAATGTGTCTCTTTTTGACTTTATTAATAGCTCATATTTGGGCCCAAGGGTGACTTGCATCTCCATATTGAAAACCAGCACTGCGCAGGTGATGAGAACTTTGAGAGACCTCAAGAAATGGCATTGAATCCGTGCCAGTGAACTGCCTTTCCGGCAACCTGCATGGGAACCACAAACCAGCAACCTGGGAAAGGAAGAAGATTTGAAACTATGTATACTAAAATGAAATAATATTGCCTGGTGGAATAAAGTCATGAGAAAATAAATGATGGGCGGGAACTTGATCAATATAATTCAATGCGAAATGATCTCATCTTAGTATGGTGTGATAACCTCTCCTCGTCTTTCTGACCAATCACTGAAGGGGAACACATAGATTTGCAACATTTAGGGGTAGTACATTGCCCTGGAAATGGTATAATTTAGGTAGGCTTAGTTAGAGAAATTGTCCGACTTGTCCAAGAAGCTGACCTGTCACTGACCCAACGACTGCTATAGGAGATCGAGAGCAGAGGTGCTGGCGGAGCACTCTGTCAGAAGAAATCGAGGTGTTGCTGGAGGAGAATTATCGATTACCCGATCGGGGTATGGAATTGGCTTGAAAGAGAGGGGTGTAACGCTGGCGTTGCACTTAGCTGAGGTCACCTGTCCTGATCTGCACCTGTCCTGTCCCTTGGGCACCTGATTAGTCAGGAGTCCCTGTCTTTGCCCCAACCCGTGGCCAGGGTTGGTCTTCACACCATTCTAAGTAAATATAATCCATGTGGTATGTCCTTGTACTATTTCCCTTTCTCACCCTTCCCAGGTACCAATGTCTAAAGGTGTTACTGTGATTTCTCACCAGCTTTATGTCTTATTGATTGTTTTCTTACTTGTAAAACTTATGGTCACTGTCATGTGGCCTGACTCCACAAAATTTAAAGAGTTTAAAACTTTCCAGAGTCTGTGGTTATTTTCAGGAAAGGTAAATTATTAAATGCTACTTATTTAGTCTAACTCCCTTTTTGATCCCTAGGACTTATAGCATAGGTGACAAAGGATTGGTAAGTCATGGTTTACCGATATAAGTCCTAAAAGGACTCAAAGTACTGATAGACTGATTTAGAGAAAGATAAACGCAGGACTACTAGTTCAAAGTGTGAATGTTTATGGGCCCAGGTGAGTATGGTAAAATTGAGCTGGTGGTCCCACGTTCTATCACCATCATCCACCAAGGTCATCCGCAGTATTTGCAAGTTTGCTGTCCACTGAAGCCTGAGCGCCTGCAAGAAGATCTCCAAAGTCGACTCCACCACTGCTCCAGATGCACCACTATTTCAACTGTGTAAATAGACTTCAACACCGCGAGACCAAGCCGGTCTGAACTTCATCGCAGAGGTGGACCAAAGTTTCCTGCTCGTGTGATCCAGAGCTCCAGCACCACCAAGCAGATGGCCTGAAGAGACTCATTGGTACTGTGTATGGTTGTTTGTTTTCTTCATAGGTTGGACTTTTGTTTGGTTCTTTTACAATAAAGTTTTGGAGGGATGAAGTGTCCTACTGGACACGTTCTAGTGGTCAGCTTCCTGTTGTACCCACTCTGAATATGCACCCATCACAGGCATCACCCTCAGATGACCCTGCAAATAAAAGGGGCCGGGTGCACGTGCCCTAGGCCAGTTCCAGTACCCAACTGCAATGTGTTAGTGTGGTCATATGCATAGCATGTGGGCCTATGGCCCAAGACGCTACAGCGCCCTTCTCATCTTGCTCCAGCCTTGTCCTAGTGCCTGCCTGTTTGTTTTAATCTGATTTGCCAGTTTAAAGTGGTTTTAGTTCTTCATTATCATACGGCACTTGATGTTTTTAACACCGTTTTAGCCCCCTTTCTTGCCCTCTCTTCTCCCTCTGACCCCTGCTGGCACACATCAAAACCATCATCTGTGTGAGACAGCTGAGCTAAGGTGATTTAGTTGAGCTGGGGGTGGTATGGGGATATTTGTATTCAGGGCACAGGCGCATGCCTCTCAATGGGGGTGGTGGGGCATGGGGTGAATGGGTTAAAAAAAAACTTACCTTGTCCGCTGCACCGCCTCTCCCACCACCGCATGTCTGTCCTCTAACCTGGAAGGAGGGTCTGCTGGAAGCACCCAGGCTTCCAGACTTTCCCAGCCAATCACGGTCTGGACACTCAGGTAGATTCTGGACTTGTTCTTCATATGCCAAGTGCGCATGACGGTTTAGCTGGCCCTATAGGGCGGCCAAACCATTGTGTGCACTTAGAGGAGTACAAACCACTCCCCTGCTCTGGCGTCAGAGCCCAGCCCTGCCCGTCTCCCGCATAGAAAAATAAAATGATAATAACGTCCTGTTATTATCATTTTCTGTTTCTTTTTTGCACTGCTAAAAATAGCAGTGGGGGCGACGATCCTCCGTCATAGCGGAGGAGCCACCACTGTGCATTACACTAGCTTCAGTTAGCACAAATAGGAAATAAGAGTCATAATTATTCCAAACAAAGGGCCCCAAACTGTGACTTTCCCATGGCTCCAAATCCTTAAGACAACAAACACGTGTTGTGTGACACACTGCCTGCAATCCATTCTACGCCCGTCACACCACTGACGACTCAACAAGTAGAAAGAAACTGCCTCCGAACCGCACGTGCCCCTCACCAGTGGTTCAAGACCTGACACAAACCTGCCTTCTTATGCAACAGCATGCTATTGCCGCCATTCTGATTGTCCCTTAAATGCATTCAGTTTTGGTCAAATACTTGATGAGAATACATAAAAATGGGCCATATTTTTTTTATATGTGACATTTCTTAGAAACTTCTCCTCCATTACACATTCATGAGACCGTTTTAGGAATTAAGGCATGATCTAATTCTGCCTTCTATTCCCTCGCCCCACAGCAGTGCTCGCATCTGTGGCATTACACAGCCTTTCTTGTAATAGATCCTCAATATATAGGTTTTCCTGTTTTCAGGTTCTATTTTTGTTAAATTCTGGTGGTTTTTTTCAGTGGTTTGAAGTGATTTCAATACCTTAAAAATACAGTGGTTATCAGTGGTTACATATTTTCGCTCCATTAAAAAACCCAGAAACAGTGTTTTTCCGGTATTTATGAAAGTTTTACTTTTATTATTGCTTGCTTTCTGCACTTATAGTGCATGGCATATACATAGTGTGCATACAGTGTATTAGAGGTCCAAATACATTTTTAGAAATCAAACATTGTAGTACACCTTACAATATTTCTAGAGTGAGTTTTTGGTCAACTTTTATCTGTGAAAAGGACCTCTCAACATTGGCACTTGAGACAGGCAACACCAAAACAGCCACTACCCAATTTGTGAACTCTGGCTACCAACATAGCTTTCCATGTCAGTACTGGTGCACCTGAATATTGCGATTCTCTGTGACAGGTTCTGCAACATATGCGTTGAACTGGTCATATATGCCCTCAAAGTTATTGAAGCAGTCAAAAATGGAGCAACACTTTCAAACTCCAGAGAAAATTCCCCTTTACGGAAGGGATCTAGAACTTGTGAAGAGTACCACAGTGACGCTTCATTGATTTCAAATGCCATGGTTGGTGAAGGGATATTTCTATGCATCATTGCAAGCCATTTCTGATACATTGTAAAAGAAAAGTTCCTGAATAGCTCCTCAACATTTCTTTGCTTACCAAGTGGCAAGCACATTAACATGGAACATGTTGCAGTGCCAAAGTCACTAAAAGTGTCGGCCAGCCTAGTCTCAAGGAGATGTTTCACATCTACTGCAATTATGCTGAACACTTGGTAGACAAGGGTGTTTTCAGACTCATTTTTTATGTCCACTAGTCATGGTTTCCTGTAAAAATCTAAGACTGAAGTAGAGTGTACATTTTTTCACATCACTATCAATATACGACCAAAGAGCCTCTCATTTCTTGCCTTTGGTATCATCACTCAGCAAAACATCTGTAAACGGTTACCACATGGATAATATAGCGTTCATAGCCACTAGGACTGAGAACCACCAGCAACGTGAGACAGTTGGGATGACTCTTTCTTGGATGCCACACAAAACACAAAATGAGAAATATTTGTGTTCTAGTTCCTGCGCATAAAAAAGTGGTTCACCAGAATGGATTAAAAAGTCAATAGCATACTTCATTAACTCTGAAGATTGTAAAGATGCTTTCAACATACTATCTAACAAGTGGCTCTTACAGGGAAGCACATTAGCTCAGGTATCGATTTTAACAGGTTATCGCACAACTTTTATATATATATAGCTGACTCACTGCAATTACAACCAACATCACTCCAATCTTTGTTGAACTTGGTAAGACCTTTTTGCAGCAGCAATCCAAGTGACACTGTGTTCCATGTTTTCCAAAAGTCTGGTGTCATTTTATCACCAGTATCCCAGATGCTTGGTGACAGCACTCTTTATATACCTGTCACTACACCTTGCATTGAATGTTTAAAGCCTGGGGTGTTTGGCAGTTTACCTACTATTAGTATTGACTCACTAGAAAAGTGGGCTGATGTATCAAGGGTTTTTACCCATTCTCTGTGGGTAAAGGTAATGGTGCATTTTTAGAAAGATTCTTATTAAAACCAGCCATTTTTCCTATCAGTGAAAAAATCAAACGTAGCCAAAATATTAAATATGATTTTGACATTTCCTGATTCTCTACAGGTTAAAAAACAATTAAACAAGGCAGAAAACATGCTTCTAAATCCTGCATCTTAAGACCAAAGACCTCAAAACTGGAAAAAGCAAACGGAAGTAGGAACAATATTTTAGCGACATCCAGAAACAACAAAACTCATGCAGAGTAATGCTAGCCCTGTCTTTCTTGCTGCTGCCTTATATAACAAAGTTACATTGTATTGGCCCCTTAAGGAAGAAATACAAATGACCCTGTTACTCCCCTTTTTCCTTTCTGAATAGCATTTAGTTTGTGGCTGTGCAGGTGCTTTTTCAGTGTTCATATGTTTACACTGGTGAGGGCTATTTCCCTTTCGGTGGGGTTTTATCAGTTATTATAGGTTTAAGCCTAAAACAGGACAGCCTATCAATATATGATCTATTTTCCCTACTGGTTGCGTGCGCACATCATCATATCTTCAGAATAATCAGTATAATAATTGTAAGTGCCAATACTTTTGTGCTACATGTTCGGTCTACAGAAAACACTATTCAAATAACAAAACTCAGCGTATCTTCTTTGGTTTGCATGAGATCCGCAAGTCATGGGCCCAAACCTGTCAGATTAATTCATGCTTCAGACCAGAGTGCAGTTCAGTGACGACTGCCTCGGAATGGGGTTGGTGGATGGGTTAAAAAAACAAAAACGTACCTTGTCCGCTGCCCCAACTCTCCCACCACCGCACGTCTCTCCTCCATTCTGGAAGAAAGGTCTGCTGGAAGTACCAGAAGCACACAGGCTTCCGGACTCGCCCAGCCAATCTTGATGCTGCAGAGGCAGTGCCGATATTGGTCTGAGCATCCTGTTTGGACACTCAGGCAGTGCCTGGGAGCCTGGGCATGTTCTCCACGGGGCTGTTCGCACAGACCAATGCAGAAACTGCCAAGTGCGCATGATGGTTTGGCCAGCTCAGGAGGGCCGGCCAAACCATCATGTGCACTTAGAAGAGTGCAAACTACGCCCATGTCCCTCTCCAAATCCTGCATAAAAAAACAAAAGGATAATAAAGTTATTATCATTTTTGCACTGCTAAAATAGCAGTGGGGCGACACTCTTCCGCCTTAGCGAAGGAGCCTCCACTGGTTCAAGGGCCAATCCCTGCTCATCCAGGTACTGACCAGTACACACAAAAGGGGCCCACTGCTGCCCCATTTACTTCACTACCATCAACAAGGGCGACAAATGTTTCTCTGCCCACACCCAGGGCACAATCTCAGCAAAGGCAAGCTCTGACGGGTAAAGTCAGTCTTCTGTTAGGAACAAGGGCTAAGATATGTGCAGAAGCAGCTTACTCACATACACCTTTAACCAACCAGGAACTAGCAGCGGTCATCTAGGGTGCAATTCAAAAGGTAGAATTCAGATGACATAAACCAAGCCAGATCCCTTGCATGCATTGACCCCTGACTCTAAAATGCGATTGAACTACCTTCTCTCCAGAATATCTCTGTAGTATTAATGGTTCAAGCATGTCTTTAACTGAGAAATGGCACAACTGGGCACAGTGTCCAAGAGGGTGACATCCAGCGGGCATGACTATCAATCGTACTGTTGTGTTTCAACACCCAATTAGAGATTCTGGGCCCCATTTTCCCTGAACCTTCTGTTGTGTTTCAACACCCAAGTAGAGAAACTGGGCCCCATTTTCTTTGCTTGTACTGGGTATATGTATGTATGTATGTATACCCAGTGGGAGCTGAAGAAGGCGGCGGGGTCAGAAAAGTGTATTTTCCATGTTATTCCCATAGGGATTTTAGACATGACTAAAACACCCAACCCGCTGAACAAAATTACACCAATTTGGCAAAAAGCTGGCTTTGGTCCGGAAAGCATACTTTTAATTATTTGATGTAAATCCATTCAGTGGTTTTGGAGATAATAAAGGACATCCAAATCCATATGTCTATGGCTGCAAAGCCTTCATGAATAATGATGAGCTCATATAGTGATCTGCAGAGCTCTGATTGGCTGCCAACACTTCAACCAGGAAGTGTTGGCAGTCATTTTGGGACTTGTCTTCAGCCGAGTCCCCACCCCAAAACACAACAAAATAAATAAAAGAGAGGGCAGAGTACAAATACTCTACCCCCCTAGCCTTGGTCCTGGGGTCCTACAGGGACCCTGCCAGGGTAAAAACAAATTGGGGGGAATTCACAGAAAAATTCATGAACATTTGCCAATATAGCCGCAAATTTAAAAAAACACGATCACCCGCACTTATTGTAATATTAGCCCATGGGTGGGCCAGGTCCCGGGGGCATGCAGACTTTATGAAAAACATTGAAGGGGGTGCACAGGCCTCCTCTGTAAAGTGCTGTTGACGATATAGGGGCACTTGTTATTCTAAGGCTTTACTGGACAGCGGTAAACAGATGCCACGATGCACACTCTTAGGTTCGTGCAATCAACCACGAGCACTGGTTGCACCTTTATTTATTACCTCTAAACCAAGCCCGGCTTGGAGGCTGTAGTGTGACACAAAGTATTGCCTCATAACCTTTAATCATTGTTAAAAAACAACACCATTAAGTACATGATGCACCGAAACATAATGTTCATGGGGTTGCCATTTTCTTTAGCAAACAATGTCTTTCAGCCTTTTGCTAGGCCTGGGATTCACTCACAACTGATAGGGATGCCCTCTCTGAGATGACAGACTCTTTTTATTTCGAGGCACACTCATGGTATGACGGGGGGGGTTCTCAACCAGTGTTTGATTGGGTTCCACATTCACCCTCCCTTCCCCTTGACAGGGCACCTCCTCTTCTTCATTTTATAGATGATGTTCGTTTTTGGATGTGTCAGTACACCGTTGCCCCAGTTTAAGTCCAACGGCGGTATGATTTTCTTAAACAGGACGCATTCCTTGTTAGCAACCGCTCTTCTCTTTTGACAGTGATCATAGTTGCTTTTAACTTCTACCACTTCCCAGGGATCTCTCTCAGACGGTGTTCTAAACTTCCATCCTGGGTGCCTATCCTTAACTATTACCCAGTCTCCTGTACAGATCTCTACCTCGCGAGCCCTCCTGTCCTGGCTGGCCTTGCCATTATTCCGTTGCCTCTTCACCTGAGCCGCCTCACCATCTAACACTCCTGGGGCCTCATTTATGAGGCCTTGCGTCAGTTTTGCGCTGCGGATGCGTCACTTTTTGTGACGCATCGGCAGCGTAAAACATGCGCCTTGTTGCGCCATATTTAAAAAGTGACGCATCTAGGGGGATGCGTCACTTTTTAAACACCTGCGCCACATTATACCTGCTTCAGGTATAATGTATGCAGAGGGGGCGTTCCCCCGCAAAAAGCCTCGTAATAGTGACGTAGTGAAATCTATGAGATTTCACTGCGTCACTTTTAGGATGCTGTTGCGTCAAAATCTTGCGCCTGCCTCACAGCAGGCATAAGACTGACGCAAGCCCTTTCACATGGGGCTTTCCCCATGTGAAAGAACGCATTGCTGGAGATGCGTCACTTTTGTGACACACTCCAGCAATGCGTCACTTTTGCGCTTACAGATGCGTCAGAAATAGTGACGTATCTGTAAGTCCTTGCGACATGATGCGTCATACATTAAATATGACGCATCATTGGTGTCGCAAGGAGTGCGCACTGAAAAGTGACGCATCGCTGTTTTCACGCAGAGATGCGTCCCTTTTCATAAATGAGGCCCCTGGGGCCTCATTTATGAGGCCCCTTGCGCCATCGGAACTTCACTTTTCATGAAGTTCCGTGGCGCAGAAGCCTGCGTGGTATTTATCAGGCAGCAGTACGCCAGTTTTTGTGGCGTACTGCTGCATGATAAATATCAGTCCCTTTAACGCAGTGTTCTGCGTTAAAGGGGCGTGCAATGGGTGTTGCTGGGGGCGTTCCCAGCAACATCCATGTCCTTTTGACACTGCCCCAGATTTACGAGAAATCGTAACTCTGAGGCAGTGCCAAAAGCTTACGCCTCCCCAGGGGAGGCGTAAGGGAGGCGCAACAGGGAGAAATTTCTTTATTTCTCCTCGTATTTCCTTTTTCTATGTGTGCTCCATTTCACAGCACACATAGAAAGAGGAAAAGCCTCTTGTGATTATTTTTGAACAGAAAGGTTTCCCTTCCTGTACAAAAATAATCTTCCCCGCAACGCAGGCACCCTTGCACCATTGTGCAAGGGTGCCTGCGCTGGCAGCCCATTGTGCGCCGGCGCAGGGAAAAAGGACAGGAATGCGCCGTATCTTATAGATACGGCGCATTTCTGCCCTTTTCTTTTGCCGTAGGGAAGCGCAGCAGGAAGGCCTGCTGCGCTTCCCTACGGCAAAAAGTCATAAATGAGGCCCCTGGTGTCCACTTATCACTCACGGAATCTACATCTCTCACCGCCCTCTTCATCATCAGTTCACTAGGCGAACAACCAGTGGTACTGTGTGGCGTTTGTCTATTTGCTCTCTTGAATTAATGTAGACACCCTTCCATTTCTACCTGTTGATCAAGTCAAATTCATAAGTCTTTTTTAAGGGTTCACATGAACCTTTCAACCTCCCCGGTGGGCCTTTATACGTCCGGATCTCATCTGGCAGTCCTAGCAGGGTGAAGATTTTCTCCAGCACTGGCTTCACACACTCAAAGGCCGTTGATCACACTATTTCCAATGCGGAAAACTTGGAGTGACTGTCAATCATGATGAGTGTCAGGTGTCCATCAGGAAAACTTCCAAAATCCATGCGTACAGATGACCATGGTTGGGTGCTGGGAGCTTCAGTGATTATTGGTCGGACTGGCCGCTCACCTCCAGTAATTAGACAGGAATGGCATCCTCTCACCAGCGCTTCAATCATTTGGTCTACACCAGGAAACCACACCTTGGTCCCTAACCTTGCTTTAAGTTTGGCTAGACCTTGGTGACCCTGGTGGGCCAGTTCTGCCGTCCTCATCCATAAACTCTGTGGTATTACGATGTGTTTACCACACAGCACGAGTCCGTCCACGCTTTCACTGAGCTTGTCCCGGCACTTTCAGTGGCTTGTTATAGCATCCCTTTCCTCATCAGTCAACCTCCCTGCACCATCTAAGAAATTCTTCTAGCGATGCTCCTGCAAGGCTTCTTTAATTGCTCTCAGAGAGTCATCGTCTTTGGTGGCCTCCTCTATCTCTGCCCGAGACAGTGCTCTTGGGCAATGGTGACTCCGTGATCAGTTTCCCAAATCCATCCGCCCCTCGATCAATCTCTTTGCTGACTCTGGGGTTCCGCTGCCATGGGGTGGCACGACAGGTAGTCGCCTGGGTTATTGATTCCTGGGCAGTAGACCACTTCAAAATCATAGTGCTGAAGTTGCACTGCCCATCTTTCAATTCGCAGGGGACCATTTCTTGCTGTTCCACCGAACAGCAGCATCAGTGGCTTGTGATCAATGACCACTTAGAACTTGTGCCAGCAGAGGTGTACTTGAAGTGTTGGCACACCCACCTGATGGCCAGTGCTTCCCTTTCAATGTGTTCATATCTGGTCTTGACTGCTGATAACGCCTTGCTTGCATAGGCAATGGGTACCACTTCCTTTTGAACATCTTGTTGAAGGAGCACAGCTCCTAGTCCCATGGGACTGGCATCCACAATTAGATCTGTGGGACTCCGTTGTCTGAAATACGCTACGGTATTCTTAAGACCAAAGCTTACGTTTAACTAGGACAAAAGAAACTTAACTTTATGACTTTCGGTATTTGCAAAGGGCATTTAGGAGTGCTAAAGTTAGGATTCCTAACTTTAGTACTCCAAAATGCTTTTTGTGAATACAGAAAGTCATAAAGTTAGGATTTTGTCTCAGATTACTTTTGTGAATTGGGCCCATACGTTCCATAGGGTCACTGCACTTAAAACCTATAAGCCACCTCTGTTGCAGGCCTTTGCAATCCTGAAGGTAGGGTGCTTGGTTCTAAGTGAGAGGGTGCCCTTGCATGAGCAGGACACCCCTGCAGCCTACGTAGTCCATTCTCCTGGGTTGTCAGTAAAGCAGCCATATACTATATAGAGGGGCACCGAGTAATTACGCGAATACCATCTCGAAAATGGCTGCAATGAATCCTATCATGTTTGATATCAAACATGTTGGAATCATACCCCCACACCGTAAATGGTATGGGAGACACGATTCCAAGCACTGGAAAAGCCCTCCGTTAGGCTCGCAGTGTTCCCGGTGCCAACCTTCTAGACCTGATTGATTAACAACCACAGGGGCTGTCCAAAAACCCCAAACCCGGGACAGTCAATCAGTACATCTAACAAAAGGTTCAGGGGGAGAGATCAATAGAAGCTATAGTGTCACACCTATTCAGTTAAAGAAAAAGAATCCGAAAAAAGGGAAAGATAAACAATGGTAAACAGTGGTTAAAGAAGCCCTTATTAGACAATATTACTAGTATCAAAATTTCAAATTCATTGCATATAGTACAAAAATAGTTCTAAAAACAGATATGCTCAAGACAAAAGTGCTGGTGTACATAAAGGGAAACATATATCACAAACCAGACACGTGGCAAACAAAACCATTACATGCTGGGATAAAGGAACAACATAAACATAAATATTGTGTCCTTAATACAATTTGGGCCGCAGAGAAGCGTCAACGGCATTTCGACCGCTGTATTATTATGCAGTCATATTCAGGACAGGAAAATTGCTTGAGCAATGTATATCTGTACAACAAGAAATCATATTTAATAATTATTAATTACTTCATATATACAAGCATCACAACCACTCTCGTGTTCCCCTCCGCCTGATTAGGATGGTGGAGGGGACAGCGGCGGACGGAAAGACCGTCCGCCACTTTACCGCCGCGGTCGGCTTGCGACCGCGGCGGTAATAGATAAATATGGTGGCGGTGTCCAATGGACACCGCGAGCCATATTACAATGGCAAAAAGCAGAGGCCTTTCCGCAGCGGCAATGCCGCCACGGAAAGGCATGCGGTGATTGCTGCGGGGGCCCCCTGCAGGGCCCCCAGGTTGGTGCCACTGTCTGGGGGGCACATGGGGGGGTACCTGTACCCCCCTACATTTGCATATGCAAAGCGGCAGGCACCGCGCCGTGCCTGCCGCTTTGCATATGCAAATGCAAAACAGCATTTTTTACATTGTGGCGGGCGGTGCAGAGTGCACCGCCCGCCACAATGCAAAAACTACAGGATGTGCCCGCCACTGTGGCGGGCACATCCTAATTCCCCCCACGGGACCCCCGCCCTTATGGCGGGCGGTCCCGTTCTACGATAGGGTGGCGGGCGGACAATGTCCGCCCGTCATCCTAATGGGGCCCTTTGTGTGGTTCTTTTTCACTTAATCTATACTATAAGATTGCATTCTGGTAAAACAAGCTGCTTTACTCTCCTTCTGGACTAAGCCTGAATGCTGCTGTCCACAGCTCCCACTTAGAGAGCTTTCTAAGGTTGTCTAAGACCCCTAAGGCACCATAAGGTCTGTCTGGACAGGTGCAAGGTGGCCACTTACATAAGTGTACATCATATACCAGGCCAGCTTCTCACACCCACAGTGGTTGCATCTGTGCTCGTTTTCTACAAAGGAAAAGGTCTAGCAGACGCATGGTAATATTTGGAGGTACCTCTTTAGATGAGTGTAACCAATCAGTGGCGGTGGCTTGTGGATCAAAGAACAAACAAAACAGGCAGTATTAGCAGTCTGCATATTTATCTCCGTCATGTGTTGACACCACATATTATCTAATAAGCCAGCATGAATACTAAGTGATATATTTTCTTGCTCATGTACTGCTCTCTGCAAGCGCTTAATACAGTTACATAATCACATACATGAAGTAAAATACTATTTTAATGTAGCCACCAGCTGAAGAAGGTATAAAAAGAAAAACATAACTGTCTCCACTAGTAGAGTTAACAAAATATTCCACCCGCGCTTTGAAAGGAGACAGTGCTACTCTTGTGTCTAGCTTTCCCCCTCTTCTTCCCTTTCTGTATGTGTAAGTGTCAGGGGTAAGGCGGGATCCAGTCGTACATCAGTTGTGTGAGTTCATGGTTTCTGTCCATCCACCTTCACTACTATGGGTGTACTCATTGTCAATGAGAAGGGACTGTCGTATCTGGGATCCTTCCATTACGGACAAAATTCTGCCGGTAAACTTGCTGCCTAACAGGTATTAGACCGATCTGCTGGGCTGAGGCTGTCTTCTCCTTTCGCAATACCTATTTGGAGAAGAACTTAACAGATTTTATTAAGTAAGTCAAATAACAACTCATTTCATCCCCTAAAACCTCAGTTATCTTATGGGCATCTGTCTTTTGCCTCGCTACTGTAAAGGGGTGGGCATAGGACATCCTGTCAGTATTTGATGTGGCGTTAAATGTTGATCGCATCCTGGCTGATTTCTGAGGGAGTACAAGGCTAGTGATAGGAAGTACAGCCATTTTGTTTGCAGAGTGGCACATCGTTTGCTTATTTTATTCTTTAGGAGGCCGTTCAGGCACTCCGCTATTCCATTACTTTGGAGGGGGGATAAACTGATGTCAGTTTATGTTTTATTCCTAAGGCAGTACAAATGTGTTGGAATACCATAGTGAAAAAATGGGGCCCCTTATCCGAGCAGAGTACCTTCACCATGCCCCATCCCTGTATCACCTCTCTAATCAAAAGATTTAGGGCCCGATTCACAGAATGAACTTAAGACTCAATCCTAAACTTACTACTGTTTTGGTATTCACAGATTGCACTTACTACTTTTGATATTCACAGAATGATCTTACTATTTTTGGCATTCACAGAATGCGCTTACTACTTTTGGTATTCACAGATTGAATTTACTCATTTCGGTATTCACAGAAGTTAGGACTCCTAACTTTAGGACTCCTAAATGCCTTCTGTGAATACCGAAAGTCTTAAAATTAGGTTTTTTTTCAATTTAGTAGTAGTAAAGTTAGGGCTCCTAACTTTAGGACTCCTAAATGCCTTCTGTGAATACCGAAAGTCTTAAAATTAGGATTTTTCTCAATTTAGTAGTAGTAAAGTTAGGACTCCTAACTTTAGGACTCCTAAATGCCTTATGTGAATACCGAAAGTCCTAAAATTACGATTTTTCTCAATTTAGTAGTAGTAAAGTTAGGACTACTAACTTTAGGACGCCTAAATGCCTTCTCTGAATACCGAAAGTCTTAAAATTAGGATTTTTCTCAATTTAGTAGTAGTAAAGTTAGGAGTCCTAACTTTACTACTACTAAATTGAGTAAGTTCATTCTGTGAATACCAAAAGTAGTAAGTGCATTCTGTGAATGCCAAAAGTAGTAAGTTCATTCTGTGAATACCAAAAGTAGTAAGTGCAATCTGTGAATACCAAAACAGTAGTAAGTTTAGGATTGAGTCTTAAGTTCTTTTTGTGAATCAGGCCCTACGTGCTGATTTAGCATCATTATATACACAGGGACATGCCTCAATCCATCATGACACTGGAAAATAAATTATCTACAAGACACCTGTAGTTATTCCATCTGTCTTTCATGTAGACAGCATCTCAATGTAGATTTTTTAATGCACCTGTTGGACGTGGTACTGTTGAGGTGATCACCTTTAAGGTTGGCTTGGGGCTATACTGTTGCCATACAGCACATTCTATAATGTACATATTAATCATTTCAGATAGTTGTGGAGTAAACCAATCTGCTTGTAATGTAACAAGAATATATTCTTTAGCGGTGTGCTGGGAGATGCAGTTGTTCTAGAGCCATGTACAACAAGCCTTGTGGCATTACTGACTTGTTTCTACTCTCTTGCCTGCAAATAAAATCTGTTGGTGACTGAATGCGACTTCACTGTTCCCATAGCTCCCTTTCATGCGGTAGTGCTTGTTCTTGCAATTCTCACAAATGTAATTTTGCTGTCTCTGTACATGGGTGTGGTAATTCTGTAGCATCCTGCAGTCTTCTTGTCATACCTAATGTGTGTTCATCACATTGGTTAAATTTTGGGGATGCTTTAGCTGCTTCTTTTACTGCCCAATCTGCAATGGCATTACTTCTGGAGATAAAATATATCTGATTGGTGTGCACTGCACACCTTACCACTGCTACTTTAGATGGAAGTGTTAAAGCTTCTATTAATTGTGTCAATAAATATTTATGCATTATGGGGACCCATCAGATTTAAGAATTCATCTCTTTTCCTGTCTGTGAATGCTAGACTGTATAGTGGAGGTGATGTATGTGGAATCTCAATAAATAGTGACCTCTATTGCCTCAGCTTGCTGCAATGCTTTAATGGTAGCCACTCATTCTGCAGCTTGTGCTTACAAATGAGAAGGCAGTGATATCTGACTAATACTTTGTAATGTGTCAGATGATCCTTGCTGTTCAGCTCTTACAACTGTCTCGCTGAATGTCTAATCCCAGTTTCCTGATCTATGAAAGAGGAGCCATCAACGAATAGGAACATGCTCCCTGGGATAGGGTGTTCTCCTACCTTACTTTCTTCTTCTGGTGTGTAATTAACAGTCATGTACCTGTTCATTGTCAGTAACTGGGTGTGCAAAGAATAGTGCTGGGTTAACTCCTTGGACGCTCATGACGAGCTGAGCTCGTCATGAGCCATGGCGCTCCGGTGCTCATGACGAGCTCAGCTCGTCATGGCCCGTGGAACGCTCAGGTGCGGGGAGAATTCCCCCGCTGTGCTGAGCGTTCCACGGGAGGCAATACACCTGTGACGAGCTGAGCTCGTCATGAGCACAGGAGCGCCGTAGCTCATGAGGAGCTCAGCTCGTCATGAGCATGGGGGCGCTGTGCGCGACCCCCTCCCCCCAGCACAGCGGGGGATTAACCTCCGCAGCGAAGGGGTTAATGGTGTGACAGTGTAAAGATGGTACTGAAAGCATTACTGTGTACTCTGAGATGTTATGGTGTTCTTACTTCTTTGTAGGTTAGCAAATACCGCATGCTCCACGTACAATGTTAAATGTTATCCCATCACTTTTGTAGTGCTTTTCTGTACTGCAAATTCTGCTATAGCCAGTGGTTGCTGACATGGGTAGTGACCTTTCATGGAAGGATCTAGCAGTCACTGTAGAAGGCAATTGGTTTGAGTCCCATTGATGTCTTTTGAGTCAGTACAGCCATCAGTGTCATTCCATTACAATGATAGAATAGGTAAAATGGTTTAAGATATTCAAGTGTACCTAACACTGTAGCATTTGTGATTGCATTCTTTAGCTCCCAAATGCTGTCTCTCTTTCATTAGTCCAGTTTATTTTACTTCGACTTGCATGGAACTCTATTAAATATGTCAAAAGTGGTACAGTCAGGTTGGCATAATCCAATACCCACTGTCTCACATAATAGCAGAGTCCTAGGAGCTGCTGCATTTGATTTGTGATGTTGGGTTTGGACATGTTTCTGATGCTCTCTACTATTTCAGGTGTCACCCTCCTCCCGTCTTTGGAGATTATCTGTCCCAAATAATGATCTTCTGTCTGCACATATTGTAATTTGTCCTTGTCCACTTTGTATCCTTTTTCTGCAAGCATGCAGAGGAGACCACTAGTATCCTCCCTGAATATATCTTCAGTGGGGCTACACATCAAAATGTCATCCACATATTGTAAAAGGATGCCTTTGTATTTTACGCATGCTAAACAAAGTCCTGTTTCACTGTCCAGTTAAAGGTACTTGAGGAATCACAATAGCCCTGTGGGAGCCTTCTATGGCAGCACTGAGTTTGTCTATAAGTAAACCCGGGTAAATATTAACTATCTGGGCACAGTGGAATGCTGAAAAATGCATTTTTCAAATCAATGTCTAAAATGTAGGTGGCATCCGTAGGAACGTTGTCAGTATGACTGATGGGTCTAATAACACCAGGCATTCTAGGACTACTATATAGTTTAGGGGGCGGAAATCTTGAATCACCATCTAAGTCCCCCTTATCCTTCTTTATAGAATAAATTGGTGTATTACAGGGTAATGTTCTCTAATTTATTACTCCCTGCTCAAGCAATGCCTCTGTTGTGTGAAATATGCCTTCTTCTTCTTCTTTGGATAAGGGATACTGAGGTACTGTGGGCAGCATACGTCTGGATTTCAGTGTGATTTTCGCAGGCTCAGCTCCTTTAATCAGGCACACATCATGTGGTCCCTTTGACCATAGACTCTCTGGAACCCTTGCCTAGTCCTTTTATCTCAGTATACTGTATTGTGTGTGTTTTGGCGCTCTCCTGTATTGCAACTGTACTGTAAAAGGAATATCCATTTGAAATACTACTGTCTCAATTGATAGGCTATCATCAAACAATTCTTCATCTGATATGTCTCTCAAATTGACCTCTGCGTCTGTAAATACTACTGATGCCCACTTTACTTGCCTCCTGTCAAATGCTATCAGTAATGCATAGTGTGGCTTTATTTCAAGGGACATTGTCTCTAACACCATGTAAGGTTCTTCTATGGGATCAACAGATCTCTCAGGTCTAAACAATAGTTATTTCAATATATGCACTGTCTTCCCCAGTAGAGCTGGTGCATGCGCTATCAAAACATATATGCCACGCAAAAAGGCCTCTGTACACACAGGAATTGCTCTGACCTGTTGTCCCAAATCCTCATAAGCTATGAGTGATAACATATTACCTGGTGTGATATCAGGTGTGTAATGTACCATCCGTCTATCTTCCAAAAAAGAGATAGTCATATTCAGCTTATTCATCAGGTCTCTTCTAAGAAGATTGACTGGTGCCTCTGGAGAATATAACAATGATCCTTCAATATGCATGTCTCGTATTGTCATGCTCACTGATTCAGTAAAGGGAACCTGGCAAACAGCCCTAGAAAACCCTTGTGTGCCCATTGACTTATAAGAAAGTGGTAGTGTTCCTTCCTTTATACAAGGTTTAGGGGCCCCCGTTTTGATTTAAAAAAACTGTAGGGGCAACCTTCTATGGCTACTGTCACAGTGAGTTCGCCATCTGATCTGTGAGTTACGGATAATATTGGACACATAACGGTAATCTGTGGGCTCTCTCATTGTACACAGCTGGTGGTTGGCAGCCCTCAGGACATTTGGGGTTGTGCAGAAAAGGGATTCCCTCCTTGTACCGGTACTCCTCCCATCTGGACCTGTGTAGGTCCTCTTGCAGTATTTATGACAACCTGGGATAAATTGTCTGACTTCTGCCCTTGTTGTGCAGTCCACTGAACCTGAGGGAAATGCGGGGGATGCTGGGGACCCCATCGCATCTGTAGTGGTCCCATCTGCCTCTGCAGAGGAACCCATCCCTGTGATTACTCATTGTTCTTTTTCATTCTGCATTCTCTTACAAAGTGACCCATATTATCACAATAATAACATTGTTGTTCTACCCTATATTCTCCTTGTCTTCTTCCCTGCACTGGCTGTTGGCCTCCTGAAAAAACCTCCTTGTCCCTTCCTCATGTTACTTACTGGGTGCCCTCCTCATGCCTGCACCTGCACTGGCCTTGTGGCAGCCTTTTATGGCGCTGCTATACGTGCCCCATCTGTACTTGATTTTTTAAGTTTCTGTTGCACCAGTTTAGCTATGGCCCTTTCTGCCTGCTCTGTCCTCTCCTAGTTTTCGATTGAAATTGTGTATTATATGGGCAGCTATTTCTGGCCACGGTTTAGCCTTTAATCCTACTACTCTATGTAGGCTTGCTTGTATGTCCGTGGGCAGACCTAATTTCAATACATTATAAAATAGTACTGCATTCCCTCCAGTATTTTCTCAGTTACATCCTAATTTCTCTACCTATCTTTCTATCATTCTGGTGAGGAAATCTGCAATGTCTTCTGTTGGTTTTATGCTCTCTGTCATAAGGGCTTCAATGTCTGGTCTGTCTGGGTATGTCTGCTAGAGCACGTCCCAGACATGTTGATGGATATTATTAAAAACATTCTCATCAAATTGTGTATTTATCAATGTTATTTGAAGGAATCCTACCCTGACAAAAAGAGTAATCATTTTGTCTTCCACCAGCGAAATTAACACGCTTTTAATATCGCCCAAGGTGAGGTTCGCCCTAGCAGTGCATTTTTCAAAGCATCCTATCTATTTTCCCGCTCCCTCAGACAGTGGGGCTAGTGCCCTCTTTAAGTTCTCTTTTTCAATTTGTGGCCATTGTACGTATGTGGGAAATTGCCCACCCTTAAAAATAAGGGGTAACTCAGAATTGGTTGGGATTTACTGTTCTTGGGCCTAACCTTGTATCTGGTCTATTACATCGGATTACTTCAGTTGGTTTGTTTATAGCATACTCTTCCCATACAGCGAGGCACTCTTGCATATAGGGGTAGTTCCACTCTGGGTTGACCCATCCCTGACGTATAAAATCTTTGGCAGTTGCTAAATTAGTAGGTTGAAAAGACCCTCCTATTCTTTTAAGTTCATTGTGCCAATTCATCCAAAAAGGGTTGGCAATAACAACTCCCTTCCTTATACTCTATTACCTCTATAGTTGTTAGATCTGACCTACTCTTTTTTTGACTTCTTCTGAATTTGTGAAGTGCCTCTCACTGCCATGAATGATCCCTGCGGAGGATGCAGGTTGACATTATATGGTCTCTTGTTAGGGTTCTACTCATTTGCACTTCTTTCAAGCCTGTCTTCCTGCGCCTCATCTTGCTCTGCTCCCTCATTTGAGGGTTCATGATATTGTGACATCTCTATATCCCTCTCCTATCCTTCTTCTCCTCTTAACCATTCCTCAGTTGCCTCTCTCAAAGTCGCTGCAGAAGTGTCTCCTAGCCTAAGAACAAAATGTACCTTAATCCAATATCCACGATGGGAGCAAGACTTCAACAGTGTTCTGCCTATCTACTAATGTGCTGCAGTTCATTTATGAGTCTGTCTCTTTGGTCTGGTTCTGGACCAGCCCAAGGAGTTGTTGGGGTGGGGTCTGAAGATGCTTAGTTTCCTTTTGATTTTTGTCTCTCCTCTAGGTGGAACTTTAACGGGATCTTGGTACCCTGCTGCTAGTAAATTGGTGTAAAGACCATAAGGCGGGGTTTTGTGAGGACTATGTTACTGCCTCTTTAGGATCTGTTGGTTTCTCGCTTGCTTTTGTATTGCGGAATACCCACTATATTGACAGAGTGGCTTCCTTTTTTGTTATACTTACAGCAGATATAAGTCAATGTGTGTTCAATTATGTCTTTGTCAAATTTGTGATGTCCTTTGGTCATGGCTGGGCATGGCCCTTAGTGCTTTTATGCCATTGTTTACAATACTTTTGAATCTTCTTCTTGTCTGAAGGGCAAGTATTTATCATATGTTCCAGAGGGGTCTCCATGGTCCCCTAAGGATGTGTGCGTATTTCCTATGTGTAATAGAAACATAGTTTTTTTTTACCCTTTGTTGTTTAGCCCTTTTGAGCCTTTTGATGGCAATCTGTGATCTTACCGCTTGTTTTTTGAATAGGCAGGCTTTAGTATAAAACTCAGCATCTGCTTACCTGATATTTGCTCCATTTCTGTTCAATCAACGACAGACAGCGGCTGCCTCAGGCACAGTCTGGAAAAGTCAAGATTAACACCTAGCTGCTGATTCTGCCAAATGTTGTTGGACAAAAGAAAAAGACAACACGATTTCTGTTTGCAATACAGTACAGACTTTATATAAGGAGCCAGAGTGCATGCGGAAGGTCAGTCAACTCTGTGGAACTGGAATCTGAGCTTCAACTTACAATGCAATGGACATTGTTTTTTAATTGTGTAATCACGAATACGGGATACATTTGCATGTTGAATAAGTATCTGCTAAAGCACAACCGTATCATCAAAGGTTATACTTTCTGCAAAAACAATTAGTCACATGCTTTCAAAATACGACTCAGGTGCACATGTTATTGTTAGTTACACTTCCACACCACTGCTACACTACTGGTGACCTGGGTTTGTCTCGTACTCAAAGCCTAGCAATGCTTATCGCCATACCTGTCTACTACTTGCCAAATTCTAATCTCCCACCTATACTGTGCCCCTGTGCTACCTTATCTACATATTTTCTCAGATACGTATTCTTGCAATGTGGGCCTGTGACCGTCCATTTGGTCTATGCGTAATTATGTTTCTCTAGTCTACTGAATCTCATATATAATACCCTCCCCCTTGCCTCCTAACTCCATCTGTGCTTCTTTTTTCTGCTGCTAAATACTACTTAAGCATGTATTTCTACTTTGCCATGTACATTTGAACACATCTTTCTGCAGGTGCTTTCATTGACATGAGTAGGCCTCCTTTATTTTCTACATTCATTATAAAAGCCACTCACTCACCCATTCAGCCACTGACACACCCACTCACTCACCAATACAGCTGCCACTAACACAGGCACTCACTCACCCACACAGCTTCTCACACACCTACTTATACACCCTTACAGCCACTCATACACCCATACAGGCACTCAGACACCCACTCATACACAGCTATACACATTGTCACTCACATAATATATGTTAGAAGTAGTATCAATCATTAGTAGTACACCTATTGTATGAGTGTGTGTGTGTGTGTGTGTGTGTGTGTGTGTATATATATATATATATATATATATATATGTATACATATATATATATATATAGTTGAGGAGCTCCTCGTACAGTCCATTCCGGTTTGCTCACAGCAGCACATGGGATGCGCATTCACCCTTCACACCAAGGAAACGGTCCGTAATCCAATATCAGTGTGGTCTCCCGTGCTCGTTTTTATAATAATCCCTGTTGGGCCAGGTCCCGAGGCTTGTAAAAATGGGCGTAAATTACTAAATTAGCAGATTCAAGGACAGGGTAAAACGTTTCTATAATAAAGATCATAAGACAAATCTGAGGTGCCAGCATTTAGCTGCCTGCGTCCCCTGAGAACCCTAGGCAACCAGCCCATATCGCGGAAGTCTTGAAAACAGTGCTAAGTATAGGAGAAGAGAGGCATAGCTAGTGTTACGATGTCACATGTTCCACAATAGCGGCATCGTCATAGGAAGAGGCGTTTGGAAGGATCGCTTTGACTCAAGGGCTCGGATGTTTACTAAATGGTAACATCAGCTGCACCTGTAAACTCAGTGAGTAGTCTAGTCAAATTAGTTCAAAAAATGGGCTAACCTAGAACTAATTGCAATACAATTTCTGTGAGTAAATTCATATTGAAAATTTTCCGTAGAAAACGATGGTGAAAAGTCTACCACTCTATCATGACGCGTTAATCCAATGTGGGGGATTTTTCAAAATGGCTGCCCATTATTTGAAATATAGGGTATAACTGTTTATATGCCCATGTGTGGGATCATTTTATATGTTTTTAGGGACGCGAAAGTCCACTTCCATGGAATTGCAACAGCTTATTCCTCGACAATCCGTGCATGAATCTGTGCACTCTATTCCCTGTCTTTTGCATATACATTGTAGAGTCACACATTGACTCTTGATACAGCCACATTTCACAAATTTTAACAAAATGATCTGGTGCTGGTGCTTGACTCATTCTAATGGGAGCCAATCTTCCATCTTCCACTTCAAATCCCCACTGTAATGGATCCATATGAATACCCATCCACTGCTGCACCTGATGATATACTCTGATTTCACATATATTGTTGATTTTGTTGCCTTTGAAGTGAAAGTTCGAAGTCTCATATCATGTAGTGTGCTGTCTCCTGTTATTCCTCCATACAACAATATAATAGCATTAAGACCAGCATTTTCTATTTCTTCGGTTGATTTTTGTGAAGTTTGGAATACAGCAGCACTTTGTTTGAAGTGGCCTGATTTTATTAGCAACTTTATGCAGTCACGTTTGCCTAATCCAAATGGTTTGGAGGTGGTATCACATCCTAATACAGCGTGAGCAAATAAGATGTGAGAGCAGACGTCATTACCTAAAGCTTTTGCTAATTTCCTAATATCATACACAGTTATGTTTTTGGAACATTTCTTAGGTTCTGGGCAAAGGAAAATATCAAATTGGTTTTCTTGAAAATGATGAAGAGGTAGTATGAGAAGATGGGTGTCCTCACCAACAATGGTTGTAGGATGAGTTTTGGCCGACTCAATAGCCTCCAAAACGACCATGAAGTCTGAATCACTATGAGCGTGCTTTGTTTTCCACAAGGACAGGTATAGTATTTCCTCTTTCTACTGCAGCTGAACGTTCAAAACGAAAAACTTCTGAATAGGAGCTGCAGAATCCCATATGATTTACTGCTTCAACTACAAATCTCGAGCTTGTGTTGTCATGTAATTGAACTGCCAGCCCTAACTGCAACGGTGCAATTAAGACTCGTGGGCGCACAGCTTGCATAATTGCCTGTCCTATAGAAGCTACTTTTCTCTCCCTGTTGGTTTTATCAGTAACAAAAACTGACAATAAGAGCCCTAACGAATCAGGAATATAGCTAACATTGTAGTCAACACTACTCATGTTTTAAATGGTTGGATATATTTCTGGTTCTACAGGGATGTCTTTAATATCATTTCTTATTATTTCAGCAGCTGCCATAAGGAGATTGTTTCGATCCTCTTCAACATCTTCATGGCTATGACTGTGGTACTTTTAAAAGTAACGACATCAGCAGTCCCTGCAACTGTTCCTATGAAGATTTCATCTTCAAAATGCTCTTTGAGTTTTTGTTACATATACTTCGAACTGTATGTTTCGCTATCTTCTGGCAGTAATTCTCGCATTTTATTAACAAGTTCTTTAACAGTAGTTTGTTCTTCATCATTTTCCTCCATGTATTTAACTACTTGAAGAAAAGTTTCCTGGCGAGCGGAGTCCTCTGGTCGACCTGAAGATATTGGAGGGTTATCAGTGAACTGCCCGGGAATGAATTTTCCAGTATAAAAATTGACGGAACACTGTTTGTGGTAGCATGCATCTACAGCATGTAAATCAGACACATTTCGGATACGTCTCTTAACTTTGTCTGCCCATTCATCATTGCGTTTGTTGCATTTTTGTAAAACTGATGATTTGAATTCAACTGTTCTTGCATTAAGCCACACATTTTATTCCTCTCCCTGAAGTATACACTTAACTCAGTACCACAAGAAAATCAATTTTTTCTAAAATCAAACGGGGTTTCACACGACCGTAGAACACGAGAAGTTGTGGGATCTGATTCTTTCTCCTGGAACTGAGTTTTCAAGTTAACAAAACGCGCTCTACATTTCTTGTGAACTTTCTGCCCAACACAAACGTGAAACTTAGATATTTTTCTCTCCTTGCATGTTTTTTGAATTCCAGTCACTCCTCTTTCAGTGAGTACAGATACATTGTCATCTTCTTGAAACACCACATCACAAATGAAACACTTTTCTACATCCATTTTCACTGTATCTCACAGCAACTCGTAAGAACTTGTAACACATAAATGAAACATTTTTGATTAACAAAAAAATAAACAATAACAACAAAGTTACAAAACAAAACACAAACAATAGCAAACTTTTTATTTCAAAAGTTAATTGTAATATTGGCTGGTCTGGGGAACATGGCGGCGGCAGGCTAACGGCTGCTGCGAGGCTCTGCACCTGAGCACCCCGAGACAAGTGTTTTGGCCGGTCTTTCTACATTGAAAATATGGACGATTACATCTAAACAAACGGTGAGGCGGATGATTACCTCTTTATTGATTTTCTGTGTGTGCCGCTGAGTTTTTCCGTTTCTTGCTTTGGAGGTCGGGATCGCGGAGGCAAATACGGAAGCGCTAGGACCCTGCTGGGATGAGTGAACGGCGGTACGCAGCGGAGTCCGAGACAGGGAAGTTGTGTCGAATCTCGAGCAATGAGAGTGCCGAGTCACGGAAACAGGTCAGCAGTAGCAGCCGCTTTGTGGAGGGGAAAACTGAATCCAGCGGACTCCGGGTAAGCTGTTACGATCTATGGCTGCGCTCAAGGATGGCACTTCTGTATAGAGTAAGAGCTCGAGTATGCCGGGATATTTGTACAGCAGTGTTTAAAAGCGGCAAGGTGGCATTCAGAGGGGAGACTGTATGGAGGCAGACAGATGAACAATAGTCCCCCAAAGTGAGAGTGTTAGTGCAATAGAAGTCACTAAGAAAGGTGAAATTACAGAGGGGGCCGCTGCTGCCGATCATCTCATAAAACAAGGCATAAAACAGGACACCACTGTTAAAGAAAAACAGGGAGAAGTAAGGAGCCGTTATCAATTAAGATCAAAACAAGACCTCAGGAAGAAAGGGGTTTGGAATCTCACTGATACTGCTGAGAGCAGTGGTCCGACACCCATTTCGCCCCACAAACAAAACAGGAAAGGGGGGCCAAAAGAGGTAGGTCATCCAAAGTGACAAAGCAAACGCAAGTACCCAGAGGGACTCCTTCGTTAAAAAGCTACTTTAAAATAATGGAACAGGCGATGAACTCCAAGGAGGGTGCCGCAGGAATTGCGGTCGCTGATATAGGCTCTTATGCAGCTGAGACACCCATAATGGATGAAAATACTAAGTCTACTAAAGTATCTACACCCTCACTCCTTCCTACATTACCTTTAAGCAATAAGTATGCTATATTGGATTTAACTCCTGGTGGGGAGGGACTAGAGGCAGTTGTTCAGAATATTTCAAGACAGAACCTAGAATCAGACGCAGATATCCCACTGAACGGTGCACAAATTGTCCCTCCTTCATTGGAAGAATCAGTGACTTTAAATCCTGTTGAAATTCCCCTGAACAGTAACGCTAAAATGCCTCTACCCCTACCTCACCCAGCCTTGGATACACATGGTCCAATCCCTTATCTTGACCGGGCAGTTGGATTATCTGGGATGGAAAAGGAGGAAGATAGACTTAGTTCTCTATTTCATACATTGAGGGATGATTTGCTAGGAAAGTTTGAGATTTCTGAGAAAAATCAGAGGGGTTTACATGATAGATTTGACCTCCTGGAGGCTAAAATTGAAGGTATCAATACCAGAACTAGCGTCTTGGAGGGTAAAGTGACGGCACTCTCAGAGACCTCTAAAGGAAACTCTAAAGATATAGAAGCCTTAAAAGCGCAGAATCGTACCTTAACAATGGATCTGGAAAGGTTGGAAACCCAAAGTCGACGTAATAATCTGAGGATCCTCAAAATTCCTGAAGGAGTAGAAGTGGAGGATATAAAGGGGTTTGCGTGCAGACTATTCCGTGAGGATATTTTAAAGGACCGACCGGATATTAACCTGGAACCTGAGATCCAGCGAGTACACAGGGATCCATTTAGGCTACACCCTGATCGTAAAGCACCCAGGAAGATTCTGGTGTATTTCCAAACATATAGTGTCAAAGAGCTGATCCTTAGTAGATGTCTGTCACGCACTTCTCTACATTTTCGGGCTAACCCTTATCAGATAAGATCAGATATAGGGGGGAAAACCGCTCAAAGACAGTGGGAGCTTGGCTCTAGGATGCCAGAATTGCGTTCAATGGTAGCACAGGTACAAATGAAATTTCCAGCTCTCCTCAAAATAATGTGGAACAATGAAATGTTTACCTGTCACTTCCCAGAAGAAGTTGATGAGATATTAGCTAAAATGAAGGATTAGTTAATTGTTTCTCTTTTACTAAACTAAATCCCTAGAGAGTGGTTAAATAATAAAATGGGGGAGAGAGGGGGAAGGAGAGAAAAAAAAAGAGAAGAAAGAAAAAAGGGAAAACAGGGGGAAGAAAAAAGGGGAAAAAAAGGGAGGTGATCAAAAAAAAATAGAGGTTCGAGAGAACTACATAAGAAATAGCAGTAATCACTGATAACAAAATAAAAAAAAAATAATTAAAAAAAAGACCAATGATTAGCTACACGTAATCGGGGTGTTAAGGGTATAGGGCCTCTTAAGGCGTATCTACGCCAAACAGGGGGGTTAGGTTCCTCGGGGGGAGGGTTGGGAGGGTTCACAGGGGAGAGGGGAAAAACAGATAAAAATGTCCTCATATGCCATAAATCTTTATTCTTTTAAGCTCAAATGTAATTACAGGTCACCATTGGTTGTAGGTGAAGGGGTAGCTATATCATATGATGGCCTCGTCTAGTTGTAGAAAAATCCTTTCCTGGAACTTGAACGGTTTGGGGAGCCGTAAGAAACAACAAAATGTCTGCGACTTTTTGAAAAACACTGAGGCATGTATATCTCTTTTACAGGAAACTCACCTGAAAGCAGAAGAATGTAGGAAAATATTTGTAAGGCATAATTGGGTTCAGGAAATTCTGTGCTCGAAACAAACTGGTGTTACTAGAGGGGTAGCAATGGTAGTAAGCGCTAATAAAGGGATTAGGGTTCATGACTGGAGTACAGACCAGTCAGGAAGGTGGTTGGCTGCAGTTGTCTCAATTGGTGATACTAAATTTTTGTGTGGGGTATACTATGGTCCAAACGAAGACAATGCTTGCTTCTTACAAAAGCTAGAAAAATATATGTTGCAGCATACAATTCCAGTCATATTAGGGCGTGACTTTAATTTATTGCTAGATCCCCAAGTGGATCGCACTTCGAAAGCCAAATATAACCCTCCATAAAAATTTCTTCTAGCCTTAAAAAATATCATGAAAGATTATACATTACGAGATGCTTGGAGAGTCAAACATGGTAAACTAAGAGAATACTCCTTTTATAGCAAAAAATATCGCCAGTTTTCAAGAATAGATTTCTTTTTGTTAGATCAGTCTTTTTTAGCTAATATTTCCTCTGTTTCCTACATCCCGGTGGGCCTGTCAGACCACTCTGTGGTCGAGTTAAAAATAACTTTCAAAAACAGTATCTCAGAATATAGGTGGACACTAGACAGGACCATCCTATTAAATGATGAGTTTAGAAATAAAATTAAGGAAAGTTCAGTGGAATTCTTTAGGTTTAATGAAAACACCGCCTCAGACCATATTATATGGGACACATTTAAGTCTTACATAAGAGGAATATATGGCTCCCAAATGATTTTAAACAGGAAGCTAAAAAAAAAGAGATATTCAAGAGCTCAACCTAATTAAAATAAAAGAACAGAAACTTCAATCCGCTGCCTTGGATGATAGAGCTAGTGTTCCAAGACTTGAGAAGGAAATACTAGAATTACAAACAGACTTTAGAACAAGAGCGGAAAAAATACTTAAAGATAAATGGGAAGTAAGTAAGCTACGCAACTTTGAATACGGTGAGAAATGTGGGTCACTGCTAGCATGGAAGGCTAGGACGGACAGGAGCAGGAACAACATTAAATCCTTAATACAGCGTGGGACTGGAGTGTTCTTAACAGAAGATACAGAGATCAAAAGGGAAGCTAGAACTTTTTATGAAGAATTATATCAATGTAAGATCAATCGGCCGGTGGGAGAATTGGATAACTGATGGACTTTAAGAGAGTTGCCACAGTTGAGCGATACAGATAAAGCTTCCTTGGTCGCGGAGATAACAGAGGGAGAGATTAGGTCACAACTAAAAAAGATGACCAGAAATAAGGCCTCCGGCCCTGATGGACTCCCGACAGAGGTCTATAAAGATATTGTGGAAGAAACTTTAGCCCCATTACAGAGACTCTTTAACAAAATATTCATCCAGGGAGAGCAAATTCCGTCTTCCTGGCTAGATGCCACAATTTCTTTGATAGACAAACCAAACAAAGATCCGGAAAAGATAGAGTCATACCGCCCTATCTCGCTATTAAATTCAGACTCAAAAATATACTCAGGTATCTTGGCGTCCAGGCTTGCTAAAGTTATAAAATCAATTATCCACCCAGACCAGAGGGGATTTATACCAGGCCGTCAATTGAATGAACTTACTTTTAAAGTCATCGGAGCTATAGATATCGCAATTGAGAAGAAGGTGCCGCTCACCATCGTAGCAATAGACGTGGCTAAAGCGTTTGATCAAGTGAACTGTCTCTTTTTATGGAAGTCGATGATAAAATTTGGCTTCCCAGAGATCTTCGTTAAGGGAATTGAAACTTTGTATAGGGGCCACAGAGCTAAGATTTTGGTTAATGGTAGTCTGTCTGAATGGCTGAGCATTTTTAAAGGGACAAGGCAGGGTTGCCCCCTATCTCCTCTTTTATTCGATATATATATTGAGCCTTGTGTATGTTCCCTAAGACAAGATCCAGCAATCAAACTATTCAAAATAGGAGATTTAACACTCAAGACAGCCCTGTATGCAGACGACCTCCTCCTCTATACATCTAATCCAGAGGAAGCAATACCAAGATTATTTAAATTGGCCGAGGATTTTGGTACAGTATCTGGGTATAGTATTAACAGAGACAAAACTGATATAATGAGCTGGAATAACCCTGTTCCTATCCCAGAAGCAAAATCTAAAATTAGATATCTCGGGATCCATCTCACTCAAAATTTGGAAGATACCCCTAAGACCAGCTGGGTAATCGTAATAAAAGAGGTCAAAAAACTCCTGACTAGGTGGAACACCCTACCTTTAAACATCTATGGTAGGGTGAATCTAGTTAAAATGATAATCTTGCCAAAGGTAACATTTCTTTTCAATTCCATTCCCTTAATCTTTAATAAAAAAGATATCCTTAACCTGCAAGGAGGGATAGGTTCTTTTATTTGGGCTACAAAGTCTCCCAGAATAGCTTGGAAGAAGTTGAGGAGAGGACTAAAACTCGGCGGTTTGGCACTTCCAGACTTACTTCTTTATTGCTACGCCTTCCAATTCAAACGTTTTAGACTTCTAGCTAATAAGCAGGACTCTACTTCACAAGGCAGACTTTTTCAGGCTATGCTATTAGACCTCCCACATAGTGCAGATTTTTTTTTGTTTAAGTTTGGTGATCAAACATTTTTTTTAAAAATTCGCCTGAAGCTTTTATTTTTTTTGTGGTTGTCATCGCCAGAATAGAGATTTGTAAAGAGTGGAAGTCAGAACTCCCTCCAAAATTTGCTGATTGTCTCAAAAACATCATGGCGGTGAGTAGAATAGATACACTATGTGGAGGGGCGATGTCTGTTAAGCTTTGGTCTGCCTTAAAAACATGGAGCGAGAAATAATAACAAAAGTCCAATGATTATGCCAGAGGTTAAGTGGTCCGGTCCTCTCTATGTAGCAAGTAACATCGCGAGAGGGAGTTGGACTGGAAACAACCCTACCTCTGGGCAACCTTCACTGGCTATCCACAAACACAAGGGCAGGAAGGTTTGTGTCAGTGGCCTGACGTACGCCCATTTAGAGCTAACATCTACTGGTGGCATATATGAGGACAAAAAATAAAAAAATTAAATAAAAATAAAAAGTTAATTGTAATATTTACGTTCCTTCACACTTTGTCATATAAGTAAACAAAAAAATTATACAAACTTTGTCTATCTGACACATTCCTCGATTATTTGATATTATGGTCATCAGAAAACATTTTTGATGTTATTTTTGACTTTCCCGTCCCTAAAAACATATAAAATTATACCACACATGGGCATATAAACAGTTATACCCTATATCTCAAATATTGGGCAGCCATTTTGAAAGATCCCCCATATTGGATTAACGCGTCATGATAGAGTGTGGACTTTTCACCATCGTTTTCTATGGAAAAATTTCAATAACAATCCACTCACAGAAATTGTGTTGCAATTAGTTCTCTTCTAGGTTCCGCAAGAAATTGACTAGTCTAGAGGCCAGGGTTGCATGTTGCAGCTTTACAGGTGAAAACAAAATAGCTGGCGAGGAAGCCAAGCCAGCCTCTGTAAGGCTCCAGTGGCATGATTAGATGCATGCTTAGGGTTTTACTTGTATATGATATTCATCGTCCTTATTCAGGGCCGAATGTTAGTAAAATAGATGAAGTTGCAAGCTAAAGTGAAAGACAGATACAAGTTTGGCTATTAGGGCCACACGCTCTGGGCCTTCATTTGTTCCTTGCGTAGTTGATGACTTTGGCTCCCCTCTGGTAGTCAGTCTTAAAGTGACGCACCCTTATTCGACTCACTTTCAGCAGTATGACTTCTTTTTTCTTCCTTCTCTTTCTTAGAAAGGGAATCCAGGCTTTATTACCTATTATATAGCGATTCTAAGGACCGCATTCCTGATAATGTCTAGTGCTGTTTGTAAAAGATCTTCATGCTCGCCACCACATATTACCGCAAGCCAAATTAATACTCAATGCTCATTATATGATATAAATTATTGTGAACTTGTTTCTTGCTTGGGAAAGAAAACTGTTGTGGGTAGACAGCATCAAGGTCTAGCACTGTATGCACAGATGGAATCATATTAAATACATATTTCAATGTATTTATAACCCCTTTATGACACAAAGCTTTTAGTGCTATGCTATCTCTCATGATTGTTACCACCGCTGGAAGCCCAAATGGGCCTAATGTCTTTTTGTGAACTTAGGATCCACCGAAGACTAATGAGGGGGCTGCTATCGAGACATACAGATATTATACCTTTGCTAGGTGAGAAACACCCCTCCACCATCTCACAGAGGCCTCAAACAACAGCAGACAATGAAGCTCACTCTACCTAAACCCTGAAGTGCATCAGGCAGTGAAAAGGTGTAGGTAAAAAGATATTTACGTGTTCTTAATAGCGATTTTTTTATTCTGAATCACTATTAAGAACTCGCAACCCATGTAGATAAAAAATTGCGATTCTGTAAAACTTGCAAATCCCCGTACCGAATCGGTATTACCGATTCGGAATTAGCAAAATCGCAATTTTAGAAAATCGTAAATTGGTGAATCTGCCATTCAGGTGTACCCTGATGACATCACACACAGGAAGCGGCCACACCCATGCTGTTTCTCTGTGCCTGAGGCTGTGGGAGAGGCAGAGAGCAAGAGCACACACCCAGGATCTGCACAGGAGTTTTCAGGCAGACACCAACCCACAGGATGGACATACAGGAGAAGGGAAAAGAGCCTGCAGAGAGGAAAAAAGGAAGCAGAAATTTAGTGAGAATGAGTTGGAGGTCCTAATTGAAGAGGTGGTGAAGACACATGACCACTTCTTTGGAAAGAAATCCCTGCATGTCCCTGAATCCCAGAAGAGAAAGATCTGGCTGGAAATACAAGGCAAGACCAATGCCATTGGTGTCACCCAGCGCTCCATCAACGAGCTTAAGAAGCGCTGGTATGACCTGCTCTCCAGGGCGAAGGAGATGGTATCTGACAGGCTGAAGCAAGCAAAGAAGACAGGTGGTGGACCATCCACAGCGCCTGCAACCCCACCCCTGGATGGTTTGGTGGAGTCCACCCTCCAGCCTTAGACCATCAGTGGCATAGGAGACATGGGCAGCTCAGCCCGAGACAAGACCAGACAAGGAAAGATGCATACACAGCTTGGCCTGAGCACCCGCCCCCAATCCCCAATCCCCCATGAGCAAGTCTGAATTCCACTCCAGTCCATATTTTGCAAACAACCAGCAATGCATCATGGGAGAATTAGTCAAATAACCCATGTAAGAAATGGGGGTCTCTAGTTGGCAATGGCTGGTGCCAATGTCCAAATAGGAACCCTTCTTCCTAAGTCAGGCCAAGTGGGATACCCCCTTCGACAACCCCTGCTCAACCCTGTGGTAACCTAGCACTAGCAGTTAGGCCTATCTCTATTTATGACCATGCACAATAAGGCAGTAACGACACCACAAAAGGACACCACTCAAGTAGGTATAGAAAAATAATATCTTTATCTAAGGTTTAACTCAAGACTCTAAAAGAGTTTCAACAAGCTACAATGCACATAAACCAGTAGGGATTCAAAAAGGCAATAACGTATTCACCAGAATATGACACTGACTAAGTTCAAGGCCTGGGCCTACGTGACCCGTTGCGCACCAGGTACCTGTCGTTGAAAGGGGACACAGCACGCAGCTTCTTGAAGAAGTGGAGACGGTGACAGGAAGACTCCCAGCGACCACAAGTCTTGGCTGCGGGGGTCTGCAGCATGCACCCACAATGATTCGGGCACTCAGGGACAGACGGGCTCTCAGCGGCAGCAGCACGCGGCAGCAGCACGCAGCTGCGGTGGCCCGGGCTGGTGGTGGCGATTACTCTCGTCTTGCACCTCCGTGGTAGGCTCACAGTGGCAGCAGCTCTCTCTTAGCTACAGTGGGCCACGAGACGATAGCGACAATCCTCGACAATGGTAAACAAGATGTGGGCACACAGTGGTGCAGCTCTCCCTTAGCTGCGGCTGCCCACACGACAAATCACGATGAGGCAAAGTTGGCAAAGGTGTGAGCAACTCAGCGGCAGCAGCTCTCTCTTAGCTGCAGCGGCCCACAGGACAGATTACAATGATGCAAAGTTGGCAAAAGTGCGGGCACTCAGTGGCAGCAGCGCTCTCTTAGCTGCGGTAGCCCACAGGACGAATCACGATGATGCAAAGTTGGCAAGGGTGCAGGCACTCAGTGGCAGCAGCTCTCTCTTGGCTGCGGCGGCCAAAGGACGAAGGATGATCTCGACCAGGCTGGCACAATGGTGGGCACTCAGCAGCTACAGCTCTCTCTTAAGCTTCAGCGTCCCACACAGGTTCAGCGAAGGTTCCGAAGGTTCAAATTCAGGCGGGCTCTCAGTGGCGGCAGCTCTCTCTTAGCTACAGCGGCCCACACAGTTTCAGCAAAGGTTCTGAAGGTTCAAATTCAGGCGGGCTCTCAGCGGCGGCAGCTCTCTCTTAGCTGCAGCAGCCCCTACAGATTCAGTGAAGGTTCAGAGGGTTCAAATTCAGGCGGGCGCTCAGCGGTGGCAGCTCTCTCTTAGCTGCAGTGGCCCGCACAGATTCAGCGCAGGATTCGAAGTTTCAAATGCAGGCGGGCTCTCAGTGGCGGCAGCTATCTCTTAACTGCAGCGGGCCACACAGATTCAGCGAAGGTTCCCAGTCCGCGTTCCTCACAGTAGAACTAGAGGCTCCAGACTATTCAACAGAGGCCTCACCTGCAAGCAAAATTCCTCACACAGGAATTTTGACGGCTGACGGGGTGAAGTCTAATTTCCCTGAGACTTCAGCAGGAGGCACTCTCGATTCAGGCCCTCGGGATGATTCTTCGGCAAGCTTGGTGAAAGTTTCAAAGTCCTTTCCTCTGTTCACTCGGACAGAGTTTCTTCATCACATCCAGAATGAACACACTTGAACAGAGATCCAGTGCAGCGTTTTATACCTAAAAAGTATTTGTTCTCTAAAGTCACAAATCACTGAATCCAGTCAGAACCAGTTCGGTGGGGTCAAGGAGCACTTGGTTTACGAGGCACATCCTTCTGCTATCAGACGCCCAGTGGGAGGTGGAGACATCATTCACCTTTGCAGGCACGGCCTTGCTCAGATCAAAAAGTCACCCTTCCCCATGCTCTGAATACCAATTTCTCTCTCTAGCCAGGTCTGACCCAGCTGGCCCTGCTGCTCCTAAACCAGACGGCCAATACACATACTCGCAAAGCCTACAGGAACGCTTAGGCAAGAAAATACATTTTCTTGTAGAGGCATTTTCGAACATGGGATATGTAAATGGTCATTACTAAAAGGTGTATCTCAATGTCCGGAGCATAAACATATCAAACTCAGAGTTCCTTTCAGGTTCCTGGGGTCAGGTAGGACTATAGAAGGTAATCCTCAACCTGTCTATTCTGGATAGGTTCAAAATAGTAACAGTGAAATGGAGGGTAGCTCGCTATTAGAACGTGCTACACAGACCTAGGCATTACGGTTATCCTAATTCATACAGTCATCTTTACACAGAGAGCATTCGAGCTGTGGCACTGATTAGCAGTGGCACGGCGCCCAAAGCATCTAAATCCAGCCAACATAAATGATAGGGAGCGAAAAGAGGAAGGGAGACCCAGGCCAATGATGCCAGGTCTAACACCCATATAGCATATCAGTGAGATTTCTGAACACAATTGGGGGGGCCTCACATCAGTCAATAACCAAGCGGAGGACTGGTAGTGTGAATAGCAACTCATGTAATATAATGTAACACAAATGCTGCAAGGCAAGTCAGTAAATGGACATTCTGTATGCACAGGCGAACCTGCCCCCCAAACAGAAGAGAGGGAGACACACGAGGCACCTCAGCAACAACATATTCAGGAGGATGAGTCCCAGACACCCACAGATGTCACACAAACACCACCACCCAGACCTAGGAAGTACACAGTGGGAACCCTACAGGAGATGGAGGGGGCAGAGGAGGAGACCACGGGAGCTCCACAGGCCATGCCCGAAGAGCCAGCACAGTCTCCTGAAACACAGCCACCCATGCAGCGTAGCCACACCAGTGGTCTCTGACACAGACCAAAGGCACACATTCCGTCTGAGCAGGGTGATGAATCCAGTGTCTTCGCAGGTCTTGAGGGCACCATGGTGAAGATGCAGCAGCTGCAAGGGAAGACAATGTAAATTAATGCAACTGCAGATGCTGTCCATGAACAAGAACATGAGGGACATTAAGGAGGGCATCAATGGACTGAACACCACTGTTACTGAGGGCATGTGGGACATGATTGAGGCAGGAAGGCAGTTGCGCAGCAAATTGGACAGTGAATGTGGCACAAGACGCAGGGAAAAATAGTGCATGGAGGGATACACAAAGGCGGTCAACCACCTATGCAATGCCACATCTGTCCTGAGCAGACGCACAGTGGCCATGCACTTGGAAATGGCCCACTGCAGCCAGGATGTTGCGAGGTGCTTAGTGCAGGTCACCACTGCGGTTGAACTCCTTCAGACAGCCAACATAGCTGCCACAGGGTCTGAGGATCATGGGGACAGTGAGGAGGTCACCAGCCGCAGCAGCATAACTCCACCCCTTGCTGAGCCCAGACAGCGTAGTGCAAGGCAAGGGCCAGCAGCAGAACAGTCCTCAAGGGAGGGAAGTGTGCACACTGAGTGAAGCACTGCTGTGAGTGACAGCAGGAAATTAGTCTATGCTGCTGCACACATTCAGTTATGGGTAAGGTAACCCAAGTGACCCAGTGAGAGTGGATGACAATGTGCATGCAGTGTGGTAATGCCACACTGGGAAACTCAAGGCACACAGATGCTAATATGGTGAGGCGGTGTGCATTCATATTGCCTGATCTAAGGATAAGATAACACTGTTAAACGATTGTCATTAACCGCTTTGTGTCCTTACTTACTTAGAAATAGTTGCGTGTGATCTCAGCACATCTGTGTCTCCCATCTGTCACTCCTACAACACCTACTGCGTGTGTAGTGGCCGGGGACATTCCTCATCTTCTGAGTCTTAATCAGTGATTTCAACTGGGCTTCCTTTCTTTGTGGCCAGGTTGTGTAGCATGGCACAGGTAGCAATGATTTTGCAGCATATCTCAGGGCTGTACTGCTGTGCACCTCCAATTTTGTGGAGGCAGCGGAATCTGCTCTTCCGGAGTCCAAATGTCCGCTGCACCACATTCCGCGTAGACTTATGGGCAGCATTGTATCTCCTTTCACTTGTGGTAGATGGGTTGAGGAATGGGGTGAGTATGAATGCACACACCGCATATTCGTTGTCACCTAAGTGGGAAAGGATGAAACATCAATCACAGGCAACAACAGGTACATCCAAGGTATACATCAGGGTGTGTCACATTCATTTACCTAGCAGGTATCCTTCTCCAAATTCACCCCCTAGCCAGATGTGTATAGATTCCACTGTTTCTGAATATGTAGGAGTCATGCCTGCTCCCAGGGAATATCACTACTATATCAGTTATGATGTGAGACGTATCACAAATGACCTGAACGTTGATTGAATGATATGATTTCCTGTTCCAATATATGTACTCAGTAGCAGAGGGGGGCAGATTGCAATATGTGTTCCATCGATGCAGCCTATGACTTGTGGGAACTGGGCTGTCTGATAGAAATCCATCTTGGTCTTATGCAGTTCCATTTGCGTGGTGGGAAACCGGATATAATGGTGCATTCTTTGAAGTATGGCATCCAGGAAGGTGTTGAAGAAGCGTGACAGGCAACTTTGTGAGACACCTCCAGCCACAGCTATCACCCCCTGGTAACTACCTGATGCAAGTAGGTGCAGGCAACAAAGGACCTGCACATGTGGTGGAATTGCATGCGCACTGCATATCTGGTGCTCCAGGATTGGGTGCAGGTCACATATCAGGTCTTGGATGGTAGTGGGGTGAACCTTGTACCTCTCATGTATTTCTTCTTATGTGAGTTGGAAAAGTGGGATGCGCACTCTGTATATGCGTTCCTGTCGCCTCCTCATCCTCTGTGCTGCTGCTTGCATCTGCATCCGCCTTGCAATGATATAGAGGGCCACAACTGTGTTGAAACTGATGCATTCTGGAGCTGTTTATATGCAGTGCACCTGGTTACCACCTGCTTTGAGTTGGTGGTAATTTGCGACTTGCAAATAGCGATTTTGCGAATAATCTCTCTATGCTATTTTCCTTACATTGGTTTGCAATTTTTTTTGTGATTTCGCGAATTGCGAGGTGCAATTTGGGAGTCGGTGGGTCAAATTCGCAAGATAAGGAATTGCTAACTGACTTCTCTTTTTTTTAGCAATTCCTTAATTTGCGTTTGGCTTTTTCCCTCTCTACATTTCACAGGGTTCTTTTGCGATCGCATTGGCGATTGGTATTTCGCTTCCTACATCTGGCCCTTTGCCTATGTGACTGGTGTCCAGGTTGCCATAGCATCAACTACGACGTTAAGAACATTTGTTTGCGTAACCATTAGTTGTTATCCGCATTATGCAACATACACAGTTTGGTGCTTGGAGGCACGGATATAGCCAACTTTAACTTATGGCAGAGTACTTTCAACTATAACAAGCATTACAAAAGGCAAAAATAAACCATAAAGAAACCATTGACCCTCGCATAGTCCCCCCTCCACTCCCCTGTGTTCACTTGTGTGTTGCTTCCCTGTTAGTGCATTTCCCACTTCCTCCCAGTTATGTCGCGTTAGCCTGTGTGAATCATGACGGACACTTATTTGCTAGTATGGTAAGATGGAATATACGCAAGTAGCACGTCTGCGTGTGCCGGTTACCCGCTCGTTTCTCAGACAGTGGAGCCCCCAAGTCCAGCTTGTGTGTTGTTGCAGCTCGGTTAAACATGTGTTCCAGTGCGTGGCTATGGGTACCTGCCTTAGACCCAATGTTTCCTCACACATGATGGTGAGGCTTTCTGCCTTAGCCCGAGCAAGCAATGAGTGGCGCCGTTCTCCAGAATTTGTGTAATAGGTATGCTGGCCAAGCAAAAGGTAGTTCGCTCCCTGTGCAGGCGTGCAACAGACGGTCTACTGCGTTCCAATACGCAATGATCCGGGGGCAACTCCATAGCATGTTTGTTATGTCAGCTCCTACCTCAGCACATCTGGGGCACGCCGCGTCCTGAGGTATCGGTTAATATTAGCAGGTGTAAGGAAGGCTCTGTGTATTATATACAGTTGAATTTGTTTGAACAGCATGTTCCTGGGTATGCGTATTGGGCTTTCTAGTGTCTGAGCATACTCCTTGTCAGTGAGTGGGCGTCCCAGATCTAGCTCCCATTTTTTGCGGAGGGGGTCCAGATTTATCGCTGCATGAACTCTAAATGATGTAGCAAACCAGCGAATGAGATGCCTACCATGCCCCATACCATGTAAATATTGCACTACAAGGTGTGTCTGCAGTTCCATAGCCATGTCTCCCCATTTGGTATCTAGTGTGGCTATCAGTGAACGATGAATGAGAAACTACCGTGGCGGAAACCCCTCATCCTCTACTAGGGACGTATATGATATAAGTGCTCCTTCTCGGTAGAGGTCCCCAAGGGTCTGGGTACCTTTCTCCTGCCACCCCTCAATTGCTTGTGCTGTCAGCAGTGCATCGCCACTAGGGGACCCCACTAGTGGCATTGCCGGTGCATAGGGAGTCACGGCCCGGGTGATATAGAAACCTCTGCAGAAACATTTGTATGCTGCGGCAAGCAACAATGGCCTGGGTGTCTTTGCCTTCACGCCAGGGTGAAGGAGCCCAAAACCTTTACTCAGTGAATAGGGAGGCTGCTTAGTTGCTGTATCTGCGCGGTGTCTGTCGGCCAACCACTGGCTATCCACTGCAATTTAGCAGCTAAGTAGTAGTGTTCAAAACAGTGTGCTGCCAACCCCCCTTGATCTGTTGGCAAGTATAGCTTTTTTAACTGCATTCTGTGTCGTGCCTTGCCCCATATAAAGTCTCTAACCTGTTTCTCCAGTGTCGTAAAGAAAGAGGGTAGAACCTAAAGAGGTAGGTTCGCGAAGTAATACAAAAGCCACTCTTCCTGTTACGGTAAGTGGGAGTATGCCCCAGAATTGCATTTGCGATCGGATGGCTTTCAGATAAGCATGGGCGGAAAATCCGTTTCGCTCGCGGATTTTGCGGATTTTCGGTAAATTCGCAATCCGCGAGATTTGCGAATCTCCCGCAAAATCCGCAAATCCGCGAGCAGCGGATTTTGCTCGCACTGTTCGCGTGAGTTCGCGGCTTCCCAGTACAACTTCGCGCCCCGCGAATAAGTGCAAAGTTGCAGAAATACGATCTTAGCAAAACTGAAACTACTTACCAGGTTCAAAAGTTCAGGCTCATCATTAGTAGCCATTTCCTGTAGTGCTTCCTGAGGGGCCCCTCCAGAGTTCAGTTTCCAGTTGCAACTATTATGTGACCCTGCTCTGAACCTCAGAATAGTTACACATATGCCACAAAGGTCCTGAATTACAGCTAAGGGAGACAAGCAGGAGCCAGGCTGGAAGTTCAAATCCATTAATCAGCCCCTAATTCATTATTGTCAGTTGGGGCTGGGCAGGTGTTGTAACTAATTTTGCAACAATGAAAGCACTTAGCAAGTGCAAAAGATCACTAATCAGGAAGCACTAAGGAAGCAGGTGCCAGCTAAAAAAATATTCTGTGACACATTAATCAGCCTCAAATTAATTCAGGTCACTTGAGGCAGGGAAGGTGTGCTTGCGTTGCCACAATAATGTACACTGACTGGACAACCAGAGGGTGCTGTGATGAAACAGAGGGTGGCATGGGTGGGCCAGAGGGTGGCATGAGTAGTCAGAGAGTGGCAGTGGTGACAGAGAGTGGCAGTGATGAAGAAGAGTGTCCCAAACAGGCTGGACACGTAGAAACAACAAGTTCGCGAAACTTGCGACCCGACAGGTAAGTTCGCAATTTGCGACATTGTACAAAACCCTCGCGAACTGGCAGAAACCCGCGCAAACACAAAAAAAAAATCCGCAAATTCGCGAGAATTCGCGGATTTTGCGGATTGCGAGTTCGCAAATCCGCAAAATTCACGAACGCGAGATTCGCAAAATTCGCCCATGCTTACTTTCAGAGCTCTTCCCAGGTTCCCATCAAATAGATACTAAGGGGGTTTAACTCTTAATGGAAACCTTCAAGTAAACGGTCAGGCTAAACAATATGAGCATGGTCGAGCTACGGTGCACTAAAGGCTTGTGCTTTAGGTTTATGGGTTTCGTTTTTTTCCCATTGGGGTAGCTGTGCGCTTAATAAATGCCTTATTAATATTATTATTAGAGAGAAACCATATTTGTTTTATGTTTCCAGAGTCTGCCTACAGGATTTAAGCTGTGCCCTCTGTGTGATGCTTTTCTCCAATGCAGTGCAGTGATCTTTAATTGCCTTCCAAAAAGTAAACAGGATATTGAAAGGTAGTGCATCCATGATCTGTCAGGGTCACATTTAGACGGTTATATGTCTAATTTACAATTAATACCGAAAGAAAAAAATAACCTAGCAGATTCAAGGTCAGAAAGAGGCAGAATAAAGCTCACAAATGAGCAGAAAGAGGCAAAATAAAGATCAGAAACTATCAGAAAAAGGCAAAATAAAGGTGAGAAATGAGCAGAAAGAAGCAGAATAAAAGTCAGAAACGAGCAGAAAGAGGGGGAATAAGGTCAGCAACAAGCAGAAAGAGGCCCAATAGAGGTCGGAAACGAGCAGCAAGAGGCAGAATAAAGGTCATCAAGGAGTAGAAGAAAGCAAAAAAGAGATCGGCAATGAGCAGATCGAGGCAAAATCAAGGTAATTAATTAGCAGAAAAGGCAAACTAGAGGCCAGCAGCAAACAGTAAGAGGCAAAACAGAGAGCACCAATGATCAGAAAGAGGCAGAATAAATGTCAGAAATGAGCAGAAAGAGGCAGAATAAAGGTCAGAAACAAGCTGAAAGAGGTAAAATAAAAGTCAGCAATGAGCGAAAATAAGAGGGAAAATAATGGTCACGAACAATCAGAAAGAGGGAAACTGTTGGCCAGAAACAAGCTGAAAGAGGCAAAATATAGACAATTAACAAGCCCAAAGTGGAAAATAGAAGTTAGCAGTGAGGAGAAAGAGACAAAATAAATGTCACCAATGAGCAGAAAGAGGCAAAATAAAGATCGGAAATTAGCATAAATAGGCAAAATAAAGACCAGCAAAGAGCATAAAGAGGCAAAATAAATGTCAGAAACTAGCAGAATGAGGCAAAATAGAGGTCATCAACAAACAGAAAGAGGCATAATAAAAGTCAGAAGTGAGCAGGAGAAAGGTGTAAAATGAGTAGAGAACAAACAGAACCCACTCATGCACCCACTCACAGAACAAGTCAGACACTCTCAAACCCTCTCTGAGACCCAGTCAGACAGCCATGCACCCACTTCCACAAATACTCGTATTCTCTCAACCACCCACAGGTTTACTCAGACTCACGCCCTGACTCACAGACCCACTCAGAGACACACACCTACTCACATACCTACCCAGAGACTCATGCACCCACTCACTGGCCCATTCAGACACTCATGCAGTCACTCAGACTGACTGACACACTCATTGAGGTACTGGCAAACCCACTTAGACACCCTCACACCCATTAACAGACCCACTCAGACACTCGCATACCCACTCACAGACCCCCTCAGAGATTCAGTCACCCACTCATAGACATATGTAGACACTTATGCACCCACTCACATACCCAGTGACACCCTCATGAACCCATTCACAAACCTGTTTAGAGACTGATGTACTTACTCACAGACTGACTAACACACACATGGAGGCACTCACTAACCCTCTCAGACACTCTCACACCCACTCACAGACCCACTCAGATACTTATGCACTCACTCAGACACTCATGCACCCCAATGAGACACTCCCTGGCCTACCTACACACACACACACACACACACACACATACACCCACACACATTGAGACACTCACTCACACACTTACTCACACGCCCACTGAGCTACTCATGCACTCAGTCCCACACTCACTCTTACAGAGATTTTATAGTTAAGAAATAGAATTTTTAAAAACCTTAGAAATTCACTGAAAAAACAAAGTTTACCAGGAACATTATATTTAGGCTCAGATTTTGCTCATACAAAACCATAGAAATTCAGCAATTATAGTTACCTGAGCTAACTATAACCCACGCCCCCACAATGCACTGCTCATGACCTCACATACTACATCACTCATTACATGGTCAGTGACATCACTCATGATATCACTGATGACATCTCAAATGACATCCCGCATGGCATCAGCCAGTGACTGTGAGTGTTTTAAAAAAGTTTATATGTTAAATATATATACCAAAGTGTATTGGTGAATCAGTCGGGTTATGAATGCCTGATTGGATGAGTGTGTGGATTTGTGACTAACTATATAAGTAAATGATTAAATGTGACAGTGAATGTATGGGTTAGTGACCGGTAGTGTGAATATCTGTATCTGTCTGTCAGATGGTGATGTATGGGTGTGTGAGCAGGTATATGACTTCCTGTATGGGTGAGTGATTGGTTGTCTGAGTACCTCTATTGGTGTCTGAATGTCTGTGTGGGTTGGTGAGTGGATGTGGGACTGCCTGTATGGATGACTGAGTGGGTGAGTCAGTGGCTTTAGGGGTTAGTGAGTGTATGTGCGAGGGGCTGTATGGTTGAGTGAGTGGATGTGTGTGTAGATCTATGAATCAGTGAGTGGGTGTATATTTACTGGTATGGGTCTGCAAATGGTTGTGTGGCAGTGAGTGTATGAAATGTTCTATGGGGTGTGAGTGGGTGAGTTTGTGATTTTGTGGATGGTGCCATAAGTGATGTCATCACAGATGTCATTTGAAATGTCATGAGTGATGTCACTTACCATGTAATGAGTGATGTACTACGTGAGGTCATAAGCAGTGCATTGCTCAGGTACGAGTTGTAGTTAGCTCAGATAACTATAACTGCTGAATTTCACTAGTTTTGTACAAAGGAAATCTGAGCCGAACTATAACATCCCTGTAACCTTTGCTTTTTTTTCAGGGATTTTCTAAGGTTTTTTTTTAAAATTCATTTCCTAACTATAACGTCCACGTAATCTTTGATTTTTTCACTGAATTTCTATGATCTTTTAAAGTTGTAGTCAGTTTCCTTTATTGGCAGAAAACAGGGTTATATCCACAACAGTTCAAGCAGTCCGTCAGCCCAAATGTCACCATATGCGTTTCGGGAGCATTACCCTTGTTCACTGGCTTAGGGCAGTAGAGATCAGGTGAGTAAAAGTGACGCCGCACTTTCAGCGTGGTTTTTAATTTCTGCCTCAGTGGGCGTGTTCTTAAAGGGATTATGTATGTTGCAGTCCTTATAAACCATAATGGATACCTCACTGTTTCTCCTCAAATTGGTATCTTACCACAGTGGGGTTGCTTATCATTTGCCGTGAAGCAACTCTGTATACTTATAGTCCGCCAACACCCACACGTTGCTTATGGGGCAACACTTCCATCATTGTTGCCATAGACTCACTCCGTCAGTGAGGGGGCATTCTCACGACCTAGAGCCTGCCGCGATACACTCCAATCGATAAGTGCTCCACTTAGAGAATGCCACATGCAGCATTTTATTTTGGTTTCTTTATTGGCGGACAACAGGGTTACATCCTCAACAGTTGAAGCAGTCCGTCAGCCCAAATGTCACCATACGCGTTTCGTGAGCGTTACCCTTATTCACTGGCTTAGAGCAGTAGAGATCAGGTGACTCCGCACTTGCAGCGTGGTTTTTAAATTCTGCCTCAGTGGGCGTGTTCCTAGCCCTTTTACCGTGGCGTGAATTTCGCCGGGGTGCGGGTGAAATAAAGGGGGGGGGCATGGTTCGGACGGTCCCCGGCTGTCCTCCGCACACGCCCACCGTGACGTCGGATGGCCGGGGGCCGCCCAACACACTGAAAGGGTTAAAGGGATTATGGATGCTGCAGTTCTTATAAACCATAACGGATACTTCACTGTTTCTCCTCAAATCTGTATCTTACCACAGAGGGGTTGCGTGTATTCTGCCGTGAAGCAACTCTGATTTTACTTTTTTGGCAATGTTGCCTAGAATCCCACATTCCTTGATGGTAAGACTGGAATGCTTGGCTCTGTTGCCTTAATATAGATTTTGCATAATGAGGCAATGACACTGATAAAACACTCTTGTTATGGCACATTTAATTTCATTCTTATTTCTAATCCATGGTGAACCTATTGTCCACGTATTTGACTGCATTTTCTCACACTGATTACACTATGGTACTAGGCACATAACACTTGGTCACTAAACACGATACCTCTTATTGCCATACTGTGACCTGCGTTTCCCTTGCTTCTTTTATTCAGATGTTTAATGTTCTCCTGATAAAGGGCTTTGCTGAAAAATTCTCGTTACCACAAATATCATTATGGGAATTAAACACAGTGCAACAGTATTATTTTGAATAAGAATTTATAACGACATTGTTGTACATTAACCGCTGTGCTAAAAGCAAGCCCTGGCACATGTTTTGGTCTTGTTAGAGTGCATCAGAGAAGCATAGCTTTGTCCAGACACAAGGGTGCACCCAGTAGAAGTGAAGACAATATACTTATACTAGAAGATGGAGGATCACAAGAAAAACTGCCAGCAAGGGCAAAAATCTGGATCCCAAAGGATACAATGAGTCACAAAGAAATGAAATGTCAGTGAAAGAAGTGACTCAAACTGATGGATTCTCTAAAGAACAATATATTACCACTGCAACATTTTGGCTTCTGCCTTCCTCAATTAGTAAAACATTGTTTGCTCATTGGCTGCACAGCTGACACTGCTGGCTTTTCAAAAGGCATTGTGAGTTATGTAATTTTATGTTATGTGATGTTATGTCATGTTACCTTAAGTTATGTTATGTCATGTATAGTTGAGCTTATCACCCGAGGGGTTTACAAGCGCTGGAACAGATGAGTAGGCAAGTCGGGCTCCTAGTTGATTAACCAGGTCTTCAGCTTCTTGCCGAACTCGAGTAGGGACAGGGAGGTTCTGATGTGGAAGGTCATTCCAGGATCTGGTGGCGATGTAGGAGAAGGAGCATCCTCCTGCTTTGCTCTAGTGGATGCAGGTTTTTTTTTTCGAGAGCGGGAGTGTGGCTGAGCGTAGTTGCCTGGTGGGTTGGTGGAAGTTGAGGCGGTGGTTGAGGTAGACAGATCCGACGTTGTGAAGGGATTTATACGCATGGGTGAGCAGTTAAAATCAGCATTACTTCTGGATTGGTAGCCTGGGTAGCTCTCTGAGGTGAGCTGTGATATGTGAGTTGCAGGTGATGAGAATAAGTCTGGCAGCGGAGTTCTGGGTTGTTTGGAGTCTTTCTACGAGTTGATTAATGAAAATAGACAGAGTGAGTGCCATAATCCTGTCTTTTGGTGATGAGGGCCTGGTCGACCATCTGTCTGGTCTCAGCGGAGCGTCATTAGAATATTTTGCAGAGCATACGGGGATAAAGAAGCAGGAGGAGGTTACTGGGTTTACTTGTTTGGTCATCATGAGTCTGTCTTCAAAGATGATGCAGAGGTGTTTGGCATGGGTGTGGGTCCCAGGTCTGTTGGCCACCAGCAGGAGTCAAATGGAGAGCTCTTGTTCCTGAAGATCATGACCTGTTTTATCTGTGTTGAGTTTGAGTTCTGTTTCATCCAGTTTGCTCTTTTGAACTTTTAGATGGTGAAGTTGGTCCTGGTGGTGTGGTTGTTGTCTGTGAAGAAGAGCATGAGCTGGGTGTTGTCTGCGAAGGAGATAATGTTGATTCTGTGAAATTTTATGATGTGGGCAGTGGCATGTAGACATTAAAAAGGGTAGGGCTTAGCAGTGATCCTTGGGGGACTCTGCAGATGAGGTTCTTGGGTTTGGAAGTGTAAGTCTGGAACCTGAATTGATGGGTCCTATAGGAGAGAAAAGAGTAAGGGTGGGTGGCAAACTCCGCCCTGCTGGTGGAGTTCACAGAGTTTTTGCTACTCCGCACACCGCTTGGAGAGCGTTGAGTTTGGCAAACCTCCACCCACCACCAGCGGATCGGAATTTACCAGAGCGCCTCTTCTACAGCTGAGCTCCTTTTCACTTTCTGTTTTGGGTGGGGATATGGAAAAAGCCGGGGGTTGACTGACAGGAATCCCGGATTGCACTGGCCTGGGCCACAACCCTTGGTAGCTCCGAGGAGGTCCCCTTGGACTGTGAGCCTTGCTGAGGTACCTGAAGTACTCGGAAGGTATGTTTACTTTTTTATTTTTCTCGTCTAGCGAGCTTGCCTCTTCCCTTGCAGCCTGCCTGGCTGCTGCTCAGCCTTGCGGGTGGCTGGCGGAGGAAGAGCGGAGGCGAAGGCAGGATCTGGGTGCAGTGCAGACTGCAGAGACAATGGAGGGAGCATTTGTACTTCAGGGCAGATAGATGGGCTCCACAGGAAACCAAGGCCCGAAGCAGCATGGTGTGTGTAATGTTGGCATCCCCCGATACAGATACACAACAGCTTAGTAGCGGGGTAAGAATTATCTTTATTATGGAGAGGGAGAACCGTCCGATCTCCACTATGCAATTCACTCTACTGCTCGCCACAGCATGCTATCCCGTCAGGCACCACATGAGGTCACATGGTTGCCTTATGACTAGACTGTGACACCACATATCTCCCCCTTAACAACAACACAATATAAAGTACATAACAATGCATTTGCTTTGCGTTGGTCCAAACAATCTGAACAGAAGGTCTATGTGAGACCTATGCAGTGGCACCTCAGCCGAGGAGCCCATAGCTTATAGCTGGGAGAACTGCTGCCCTCGGCCGTGAGGAGAACAGAGAGGGAGAGAAGGCAGACAGAGAGAGAGAACGCTGTACTGAGAATGTCCCTCGGGTAGCGAAGGGGATGCCCCGTGGGAGGGAGTTACATTGCAAACTCGCTATATCTACTTGGACGCACCACTAACCTGACTGTGTTGGCGCGTGTAAAGGAGGCCTGCTCCCCCTGTGTCTCCCGTGCCTGAGATGTGATCTGTGTGTTGCTCTCTGCTTGATTCTCGTTATGTACACTATGTGCCCCTTTGCCAAGTACCAAGGTTGCCTGCCTCATTAGTTTCCTGAGGTGGGGTGTGCTGTGTGGAATTCCTGTTATTACTTGACCCTGTGTCACCCTCTGTCCCCCCCAAGGTTCCAAAAACTCTGGAGTCATCATGTGGGGGGGCAACATCGGCATCTGCTTCCTCAGCATCGTAGCCAGCCATGTTGGTACTGCTGTCCGTCTTCCACTGAAGCACCTTGTTGCACTTCGCCATGCAACCACTTGTTTTGTAGTATCATGTTTATCCAAACTAGATTATCCCTAGTAAATGGCTCTCTTCCTCGTAGAATATTGAATGGGCTGTATCCTGTCAGTGTGGGCATAATGCTGTATGCTCAGATTGTGTTCTAGATATCTGTTTCCCGGTTCTTATCCTTACTGATGGCAGCTTGGACTGAGCCTATGATGACTCAATTGAAGCGTTCGGCTAGGCCGTTGCTAGCGAGGTCATACACTGGTGTGTGCTTGGTCTTGATACCATTTCTCCGGGTGAAGGCCGTCCATTTTTCGGGGGTAAACTGGGGTCCGTTATCACAGGCGATGACTCTCGGGATGCCCACCCTCAAGAATGCGCTTATGAGGAACGCGATGATTGCATCCGTGTCGGCCTTCTCACAGACTTCCACCTCCGGTCATTTTGAGTACCTGTCGACAAGAACGTTCAAATATTTGGACACGCCCCACGAGTCCAAGATGGGACCCAATATGACGACTGACAGATTTTCCAGGGGTTGGTGGGAGTGGTGAATTCGCCCATCTGAGGCCTCAAGAGAGTAAGCGATTTGTCTGTGGTGGTGCAGTGCTGACACGCCTGTACATAATTTTCCACATAGGTGTCGATGGCAGGCCACAAATATGACTGCTTTAGCCTCCTCTTGGACTTCACGGTCCCTAGATGGCCTTCATGCACTCTGCAGAGGAGGCGGTCCAGTAACGTCTTCGGGGGGACCACTTTGTCTCCCCTAAGTAAAAATACGGTATCGTCGCCGAGGGATAATTCATCCCGCAGTTCCCAATACTTCCCAATACTTCCGGGCATCATCTTTCAAATGCTTCTTTTCAGGCCATCCCTGCGTGACAAAGGTTTTCACTTTGGACAGGGTAGGGTCGTTGTTGTAAGCGGAGGTCCAGTCTTGTGCACTGATGATGTTCTCATGGTCTTCTGTGAACGCCACCTGGTACTCATCCCAGTCACTGGGTTTAGGTGCCTCTCCCATGCAGGCAGAGCGGCTGAGGAAATCTGCAACCTTGTTCTTTTGGCCCGGCAAGTATTCCACATCATAAACAAAGTCCAGGAGCTTGATGGTTATTTAGCTATGCACTGGCTGACAGTCATGTGGCCGCTGGATGTCAGGACCTTTATCAGCGGTTTGTGGTCCGGTCTGATGGTAAAACGGGAACCCCAGATGTACTGTCGAAACTTGTCCATGGCCCAGATGGATGCCAACATTTCTTCCTCGATGACACTGAATTTCTCAGCGTTGGGGGCGAGCGAGCACGACGCGAAGCCTATGGTGGTTTCCGTACCATCTGTGAAGCATTGCGACAAAACCGCTCCCAGCCACTTCTCGCTGGCATCCGTGGTCAATATGCTGGGGGCAGAGCAGTCGAACCCTTGTAGGGGTACAGCCTCACAAATGTCCCTTTTAACAGTTTCAAATTCAAGATTCGATTCCGGCGTCCAACAGAAACTGTTCTTGTCCTTCAAGAGTTGGTGCATGCTGTGGGTTTTGGTGGTGAAATTTGGGACAAATGTACTGTAGAATTCCATTAATCCTAGAAAGGAACGGACTTCATCCTTGGTTTGTAGCTGGGGCGCAGACTTGATAGCCTCTACATCTGCTTTCTTTGGGGGGATCCCATTTTCACTAATCTCGTACCCCAGGTACGTGATGCTGCACAGTCCAAACCTGCACTTCTCCAGTTCTGCCGTCTGGCCATTTTCTGATAGCGTCCGTAAAACTTCGCGGAGTTTGACATTGTGCTCCACTTTGGTTATACCCATGATGAGTATGTTGTCCTGGAAGTTTGTGCATGAGTTTTTGAAATACTGATGCGGCGGACGCCAGGGCAAATGGCCGACATTGGAATCTGTAGGAGCCGACTGGGGTAATGAAAGAGGTCAGCTTCCTACACCACTTCGAACCACTTAATTCCCTTGGTCTGGGCCAACAGTTCGTTGATGCGTGGTAATGGAAATTTGTCCACTAGTATGTTTTTATTCAGTTCCCGAAGATCAATGCACAAGCGCACCTTCCTGTTTGGTTTTCGTGCCAAGACCAAGGTCGCCAGCCATTCTGAGCTTTTCAATGGGTTCTATATTACTACTGTCTTCTTTCTAGTAATGCACTCTATGCCCCAGACTTGTTCATCAATCCCCTTCCCCCTCCTCTGTTTCAGGTTCTGAGTCATGCACAACACACTTTACAGAAACGTTGCTGGGTGTCCGTCTGCAGACTTTGCCAAAATGTCCTACTACTCCGCAAAAGGAACATTTGACACAGAAGGCAGAGCAACATTTGTCATTGGCCATTTGCATGTGGCTGCCACACCTGTAGGAAGAACCCTTCTTTTCTGGAGGAGGTTTGGCTGGTCCCGCAAGGTTCGCGTGGGCCACCTGTTATTTCTGTATATTGCTAATGGGGCCGGTCTGCCTCTGGAAACTTTAGTGTTGCTCACTTTACAGACTGTGGGCTTGGTTTCCATGTCCTTCTTAGCCGCCACAGAACACCGTTTGGATAGTTCTGCTTTTTTGACTATAGCTTTGATCTCAAGTCAAGTCAAGTCAAAGTCAAGTTAAAAGATCTTTATTCGGATTGTAAAACATCCATAAAAGTACATGTCAAACACAGCAGAAGTAATAACACAGTCATAGAGATAAAATATACACAAGTAACAGCCCACAGAGTTAAGAATTCATAGCAATAGACAGCTTTATCATGTGCAAAAAGGCAATTGCTGGTGCAAAATGTACAATGTGCAAAAAATGCATAGTGCAAATGTCTCAGTCAATGAGCAGGGAAGCGCGGGACCGGACACCTGCTTTGAGAAAGCAGCTCACTCTAAAAGTGGCTACATCCGTCTTTAACATCAACAAATCTTTAAAAGCTAATTTAAAATCCATCAAAGCATTTTTTCTACAGTACGGTATTAAAAAGTGCTTGGTATGCATTCTATCAAAACCACAAAAGAAAGTAAAATGGAGCAAACTTTGTTTTCCGCCAAGGTTACAGGGACAGCTTAGATTTTCCGCATGTTTATTGAAGCCTAACGGGAAGCAAAGTAGATTAATAATGCTTCCATTCCTGAACCGAAATAACAAGCTCCTGTTCCACCTGCCTAACTTTATGCGGAGATAGCCCTGAGGCAAGGCATGAGGTTTGTCGCATGGCTCCATAAGGGAAAAATACCTTAATTGTGCTTTGCCAAATCACACCTTTCCCTCTCTTTACAATAAAAATCATACAAAGCCCTTTTTAATAAATTCTTATGTGTGCAATCAATCAATTGAGGGGAGGTAAAAAGATGTCCCTGCCCCACGCTCAATAAGCTTTTTTCCACAGCCTTAAACCAAGGTATAAAGTTAGCCTTCTCACATTTTAGGCAGTCCAAAATGATGTCACAGGACAAAGAGGCAGCAGAATTACTCCAAATTTTTATCCAAAAAAGGGAGGGTCTGGATCTTATAAAATTCTCTATATAATGGAGATTTAATTCCCTGTGACACACGTAAGTTGGTGATGTAATAACCCCCCCCCAAAACCTTCCGACAGAATCTGTTTTTTTCAATCTGTAATTGGGTACAATTCGAGTAGCCCCCCACCTCGGCACCATAGGTTCCTACGGGTAAGCATTGTGTTCTATAAATTTGTAACAATGATGTGATCACATCTGCCTGGATAGGTTGGCGGAGGGAGGTTAAAGAGTTTATAGCTTTGCTCAATTTATTCCTTCCTTGAGCAACATGAGGCTGCCAAGATCCAGTTTTAGAGAACAGCAAACCAAGGTAGGGGAAAGTGCAAGTGCTTTTTAAAATATTGTCCCCAGCCGTCGTCACCAGCCGTTTGGACTACGGCAACTCCCTCTACGCCGGAACCACCGCCAAACTCCAGAAAAGACTTCAGCGGATCCAGAACGCCTCAGCACGACTCATCCTGGACATCCCCCGCCGCAGCCACATCTCCGGACACCTGAGAGACCTGCACTGGCTCCCGGTCACCAAGAGAATCACCTTCTGACTCCTCTCCCACGCACACAAAGCCCTGCACAACCAAGGACCAGGATACCTCAACAGCCGCCTCAACTTCTACGCTCCCAAACGCCAGCTTCGATCGACCGGCCACGCCCTCGCCACCGTCGCCCGCATCCAAAGAGCCACCACAGGGGGACGGTCCTTCTCCTACCTCGCCGCCAAGACATTGAACTCCCTCCCGACCCACCTCCGCCTGACCCAGGACCACCTCGCCTTCAGGAAGCAACTCAAGACCTGGCTGTTCGAGCAGTAGCGGACCCCCCTCCCCTAGCGCCTTGAGACCCTCAGGGTGAGTAGTGCGCTATATAAATGCTTTGATTGATTGACAGAATCTGGGTTATTTTATAGCTTTTGGGGCCACATTACATTATAAATTATTTCTTAAAGTTAGTACATAGGCCCAAATCTGCCATATATGTGACAAACCCAAAAATTAAAATACGCAAAGCATTGGGTGTGCGGCTCATAAGGACCGCATCATCCGCATAAAGGAGTGCGGGGACAGGTTTACCGTTTACTTGCGGGACGTCGTTGGTTAGATTACTCAAAGAGTCACTCAATTCGTTTATATACAGCATAGCTTTGATCTCATGCAGTGGTGCTTCTCCACTCACCCACAGCTTTTCTTGAACATTGGTGTTGACCGTGTGCATTATTATTTGATCAAGCACCAAATCATCATGAAGATGGCCAAATTCGCAGTTGACAGCCAATTACTTGAGTTCTGATACACAGTCTTCCACTATCTCCTTCTCACTTTGTTTCCGTTGGAAAAAATTGTATCTGTCTATGGCCGTACAAATGACTGGCTGGTAGTGGCTGTCTAAGTCTTCCAATGCGTGCTGGAACACGTCTTCATCTGTCGCGCCTCTCGGTTTCTTTCTCGTAGACCCTCAACGCTTCCGGCCCTAGGTTGTGCAGTAGTATTTTCTTCCTGCATTTGCTGGAGAACGCTTCTTCCCGTTCATCTTCCAGGGCAGATAATTAGTTGAGGAAGTATCCCCTTCGAATCAGCCAACTTCATTGCCGGCTCACCTGGTTTTGGGAGGAAGGGCACTGGGTTTGTGAGAGAGAAGGTTTGGGCGCACATCGTGATAGGTGGGGTGCACCTGCTGGAAGAAATCAGTAACCGAAGCAAGCATAGGTGTCGGCAGCAGACCAAAGTGGTAGTGCCTGTGAAGGGGTGTCTGACTACTGTGCCAAGTTGCCCAGACAGGCTTCCGATTGCGTCACTGGATCGCTGAGCGAGGGTACCTTGCAATGTGGCAATGCACGGAGAATGACTGCGCGCAAGGGGGCCACTAAGTGTGTGACTGTGAGCATGTGTGCAGCACACTCCGCAGGAGAGTTCAGCTTCAGGGTCAGTCAGCAGGCTGCTGTGTGAAGCAGTACTGTGCCGGGATGTCAGGCCTACTGCATGGGCCCAGGGACTTGTGTAGATCAATTGGTGTGCACTCGCTTGTAGCGGGCAAGTGAGTTTGCACCCATCAGTGTCCTTAGAGTCCCCACAGAGGTGGTGCAGACTTTGGGAAGTGGCTGCAGGAGAGCGCTTGGGTAGTGGTGCAGGTATCGTACCTCGCTCTTGCTGGCTGGTTGGCTGCTCGTTGAGGCTGGAGGCGTGGTCGGTGCAAGGACGCCACTCCCCCTCTCCTTAGTGCTGTGCTCGATGCGCGCTCCCCGCCGTGCATGCAGATTGTCATGGTGCGGCGCGTCGGGCAGCAGATGCAGCGGGGTCCGTTTCCGATCGCCGCCAGTTTGTAACATTTGGTATCCCCCTGCACAGATACACAGACAGCTTAGTGTAGTATCCCGCCTTACCCACAGAGACACGTACACTCGTTGTAGGTCAGCAGGATTCTTTATTACTTCCTCTCTCGTCCTCGGCTAACGGCTTACTGCCGTCCCTAGCCCCAGCTCCTCCCTTTCCGCCTGCCCTCGTCCCAGCTCGGGCCTGTCCTAGTGGCTGACATATGTGGACACCATTACATCTCCTCCCTCTGTAAACAAAACACAAAATAATAACACAACACAGTAAACTGTCTACACCCCTTGATTCACGCCACTGATTGTCTCTGCTTACAGTTCTTCAATAAGGCGAGAAGGTTTCGTGATAATTTGTCTGGGGCGCGACTGGAGTTCAGGACTGTCACGCTCATGCTCGTCAGTGATTTCCATCAATGCCTGACTGCGACTGGGCAGTGTCTCTGGTTCTCTTTTCTCCATTCTTGGTTCAGTCAGTAATTCTTTAACATTGGGTCTGCACCTTTTAAAGTACGTCACGTTCCGGGTAATTCGTCTTCCGTCAGTTTCTGCGGTGATCATAGTTCCTTTTTGTTGTATCACTTTCAGCGGAACCTCGTGATATTTGCAGTCAGTCTTTCGGTGTTGCTCTTGTCGCGCCAGCACCCAGTCTCCTTCTTGGATTTGAGTGGGAGCGGCATATTGAAGTTCATCTGCATAGTCCTTCATCTTTTCTTTCTTTATCTTATCCCTGCCTGCAATCTCTTCATGGTCGGAGTCGGGGTACTGTTCACTCACTGCGGTACTCATCATTGGTAGCCTTGAGCGCACTGGGCGTCCCAGCATGAGGGTGGCAGGACACTTGCCTGTGGTGGAGTGAGGCGTGTTTCGGTATGCTCGAAGTACCTCGTTTAGTGCCATCTGAATGCTCTTTCGGGTGAGTTCCGCTTGCTGAATGGCTTTCTTGATCGTGGTCATGAAACATTCGATCATTCCGTTTGCCTGAGGCCATAGTGGTGTGATCTTCCGATGTTTGAAGTTGAGGTGTTGAGCAAAATCAGCGAAGTCATTGCTGTTAAATGGAGGCCCATTGTCCGACTTCACCACTTGATGAATGCCCCATGCAGCAAAGACCTCCTCTAAGATCGGTATGGCGCTGGATGCTTTCGTGGATGTGCACAGTTGTGCAATGGGGAATCTGGAGTATTCGTCCATGATGACTAGGACATACTGGTCTGACTTGACTGGCCCAAAGAAGTCAATGGCAATGTGTTGCCAGACACCCTCCGGTAGTGGAGACATTTGTAGTGGTGCGGGGGGATCTGGACGGCTCACCAGTTGACATTGCGGGCAATCTTTCAGAGTTGTCTCTCCCATCAGGTCTAGTGTTGGAAACCAGACTCTTTTGCGGAGTGCTCTTTTCGTGGCTACTATGCCCCGGTGTCCTTCATGCACTAGGTTGATGACCCCTTGTCTAAGCTGTCGTGGGACCACTATTCGGGTGTCTCTTAGGATGAGACAATTTGTCGCTATTGACAGTTTGTCGTGGACATGTTTGAATGCCGCCATCTCTTGGTCGTTTTGTTCACTGGTCTGTGAATGCCTCCAGCTGTTGGTTTGGATCCGACGTTTCACTTCTTGTAGGGTGATGTCAGCTTGTGTCGCTTCACAGATGGCTTCCAGCGGACCGGCCGGAGGTCTAGCTTTGTCTACTACAAAATGAATGTATTCGTCCGCAATCGATTGTTATGATTTGCTGGATCTGGTGGGGTGTCTGGACATGTAGCCTGCGGGGTTTGCAGCTTTTCCTGGCTTGTGTATGATGGTATGTGTGTATTCTTGTAGCCTGAGGCCCCATCGCTCTATCCGTGGTGGCAGTTTTGCTCGAGGGTTTCCAAAAATCGTGGTCAGTGCTTGATGGTCAGTGACTACGGTGAAGTGTTTTCCAAAGATGAATATGTGGAAATGTTCACACACCCATACAACAGCCAGGCTTTCTTTTTCTGGCTGGGAGTATGCTCTCTCTGTGTCCGTTAGACTCCTGCTGGCATATGCCACTATGTGTTGCTGGTCTTCTCTGTCGTATTGTACTAGAATGGCTCCCAGTCCTACGGGATTAGCATCTACTGTTATCTCTATTTTCTTTTTTGGATTGAAGTAAGCCAAGTTTTTGGCCGACTCCACAGCTCTCTTGATTTCTCTGAACGCCCCTTCACATTGGGTGGACCACTGAAATGGTTGTTCTTGTTTGGTCAGTATTCTCAGTGGGTGACTTATTGTGGCGTAGTCAGGTATATATCTGAAGCAGTAGCTGGCCATGCCTAGCAACGATCGTACATCGCCAACGTCATCTGGGCTCGGTGTGTCATTTAGCGCTGCTACCTTTTCAGGGTCTGGTTCCATGCCATCTCCAGAGAATATGTGGCCAAAAAATGTCAGCTTTGGCTTGTGGAACTCACACTTTGTCTGGTTGAGTGTGAGGTTGGCTTCCGTTAGTGCATGGCAGACCCGATCTAGCGCCTTGTCATGTTCTTGAGTGGTTGCTCCGTATACTAGGATGTCGTCACTGTAGTTTAGTACATGGGGGATATGATGAATTGTTCTCCTGATTACTTCTTGGAATTTTTCTGCTGCTGAGGACACCCCAAATCTTAGTCTTTTGTACCTGAACAGTCCTAGATGCGTTGAGAATGTCGTGATATATCTTGACCGCTCATGCAGTTCTAGTTGGTGATATCCTTTGTTGAGGTCTAATTTTGAAAATATTTTTGCTCCGTTGAGTGACGTGATCATGTCACTGATGTGGGGACCTGGATGTCTCTCTCTCTCTCTATTGCTGTGTTAGGCGCTCTCATGTCCACACATAGACAGACTCTGCTGGCTTCTCCTTTCTTTGGGACTACCACAACCGGGGAGACCCATGGTGTTGGTCCATCCGTTCTTTCCATGATGTCGGCCTCTAGTAGCTCTTGTAGCTCATTCTCGACAGCTTCTTGCAGGTGAAACGGGATCTTCCGGTGGTGTTGTGCCACCGGTGTGATTTATTCATTGATATGCAGTCTTACTTGGCAGTTCTTCATTTTTCCAAGGCCTTGGAAGAGCTTGGAGAAATTTTGGATGACGTCTGGTTTGTCATCCACTTTGTACAATATGTCAATCAGTTTCATTCGTTCTGCTGTGGCCAGACTTAGAAGGCAGTCTGCCTTGGGCCCCTCGATGACATGGATGTAGGCTTGTATCTTGCGATCTTGGTATGACAGATCGGTTGCAAACTTCCCAAGACACGGTAGTGGTTTCTTCGACATCCACGTATACACTTGTACGTGGGTGTTGACCAGTTTTGGATGCGGCCTCATTCGTTGATATTCCGCTACCGGTAGGTAGTTCAATAACGCCCCACTGTCCAGCACGAACTTGGTAGGATGAGAACCAACTCTGATGTCTAACAGTGGATATTCCTTCAGCCGATCAGGGTCAGCCACAAAATAGATATACTCATTTCGGTCTTGTGAGATGGATGAGAGGAATCAGGATTCTCTGGATGATGATTGTCAAGATTGATATGTCCAGCAAGAGTGGCAGCTGGATTGTGACGACCTAGTGGACGAGCCTCGTCAATCCTGGACTGCTCTGACATGGTGACGACTACCTGAGTAATGATGTTGCTGGTGCTGTCCCCGTTGATTGCTCTTGTGCAATGTCCCACACATGCTTTCGAAGTGATTGTCTCGGCCGCACTTCAGGCATCGTTACCCTAGTGCTGGGCATGCGTCTGCATGCGGGAAGTCGTAGCCGCATCTGTAGCATTTCAGTTGTTTGTCGGATCATCTCTTGGTGTGTCTTGTGCTGTTGCGTCCATTGTGTGACTGGTGGTATTGTTTCTTGGATCTGGAGGAGCGCACTTGAGGTGGGGATCGTCCATGCGCTTGTTGAGACTGCATCCTGAATGCTTGTTATCGTTTCTCCCCTCTCCCGGCTTCCATTTTTTTGGCATGTTCATCTGCTTGCTCCTCTACTCTTGTCATTTCTTCAATCTCTTCCAGCGAGTAGCTTTTCTTGAGCAGTTTACGTCTGAGTGGTTCTGAAATGCAGCCTTCTATAATTCTTAGTCGAAGGGCGTCTTCGGTGGAGAATTTATCAAAATCACAGTATCTCGCCAACCGCCTCAGGCATGTGACGAACACACCCATTTGTTCCCCTCTCTCTTGTGTGGCCAGATTAAATGTGTACCGCTCAAAGTCAACGTTCCTTTTGTGTAGAAACTTGCGGTTGAGTGCTTCACAGACAGTCTCATAGGAACCAGCAGACTCAGTGGGCAGTTCTTTTATTATTTGTCCAACTTCTTTACCAACCAGGTTCTTGAGAGCGAGTAGTTTCTCTTCGGCATTTGTTACTTTCGACCCTTTCATGAAGCCCGTGAAATCTTCTATCTATTCTTGCCATCGCAAACCCATACCCCCGCCATATTCAAGAGCGAGGGGCTCGGGACGGTGCAGCAATGAGGCCCCAAATGTACTCACGGGAGCTGGGTCAGCCATTGTTCAACTCTGCTGTTCTTGACTGCTCTTACAGTCTCTTTCTTGCTATTCGTTGCACTTGCCAGTGCTTGTTTGTTATGTTCATTGCACTCGCCAGTGCTTGTTTGCTATCTTCGTTGCACTCACCAGTGCTTGTTTGTTATTTTCGTTGCACTCACCAGTGCTTGTTTGTGATCTTCGTTGCACTCGCCAATGCTTGTTTGTTGGCTTTGCTGCACTCACCAGTGCTTGTTTGTTAGCTTTATTCCACTCGCCAGTGCTTGTTGGGGTGAGGGATATTCAGTTTGTGATCTGAAGGTCCGTTTATGTGGTGGTGGACAACTGGTTGATGAGTTCCTGTGTCTTAGTTTGGGGTTCAAAATTGCTATAGATCTTGGGAATTTTGTTGAGAAAGAAATCACAGAGGTTATCAAAGAGGTCTTGCAAAGGGGTGATGGAGTTAGTTGCAGCTGGAGGGGTTGGAGAATTCCTTGACAATGTTGAAGAGCTCTTTGCAGTTGTTAGAGCTGTTTTCCAGTCTGAGCGCTACAGTTGTTGTCATCCTGGGGGAATCCTCAGAATTGAGTTGAAGGAAATCTACACAGAATACATTTATCTTTGGATCCTCTGTACCGAATCAGCAGGGACATTGATAAGAAAAGCATTGTCTAGGAGTAAGACGTCCAATAGACAGTTATTCACAAATCTGAGACCTATTTATTTTGGTGCCAATGAGTGAAGCATCCAATAGGCAGGCTTTAAGACTGAGGCCTATTTGAGTAAGCATGGGCGGAAAATCCGTTACGCTCGCGGATTTTGCGGATTTTCGGGAAATTCGCAATCACCTTCTAGTTCTAGTGAAGCCACTTTACGGATTCAGAATGCAAACAGTGCAAAATATTGTGGTTTTGGGTCACTGTGTTTTCTTAAGAGTAGTTTGTGCCGTGCAGCTCATTAAAGCAGTCATTTGAGAGTGAGATGCTTTAATTAATGTAAACAGAAGAAATAACAGGTTTTCAGCCATGATGTATTGCCTGCTTTTAGGAATCACTGTGCTAGTGATTAATAATGCTAATTGGCTGCTCGTAGCGTGCTGTATCAGTGGTGTGTGAACGCGCTTCATTCCAGTCAGTGGAGACTCTTGGAAGAGGTGCGATTGTCAGAATACCATTCGCCTCTCCATTTTCAGTCGCTAAGCCCCTGTCGTGTAGTTTTGGGCACTTCCTGTCTTTTTATCACGTATACATTTAAAAATGAAGGGGGCATATTACCGAGGTGTGCGTTGCAAAACGCACAACGCACATCTCCCTATCGCCGGATATCATCGCCTAATTAGCGCGCAATTATCAATGCGCATCAGGCAGGCGATTAGAAATCCGGCGATAGTCGGCGATATGGCACATTAGCGCATGAAAACAAACATTGTTTTCATGCGCTAATGTGGGCCTTGATAATATGGGGGGGTGGATTCAGCTTTATGATCCACACCCCCCTGTTAACAATGCCTAACGCCTGGTCGGAGCAGGCATTGGGAGACCTGCGATAAATGAGTTTATCGCAGGTTTTTGTCTCCCAACGCCTGTCTTGGTAATAGGGTGTTCCCACCTCCAACCACATTTTACATGTGGTTGAACATGGGAACGCCCACTTTGCATGTCATTAGCGATGCTTATCGCCGACATGCAAAGTGGGCTCGGCCCAGGCTTTAAAGTGCCCTTGGTAATAGGGCTCTAGCTGTATCACCGCATTCTCTGCACAATTCGCAGAGAAAGCAGCGATACTAGCCCTTGGTAATATGCCCCAAGGTGCCCATGAAATTTCTTCTGGTGAAATAATACTCCCGTTCCTAACCACCCCTCCCCCGGGCTGGATTCTGGACTTGCCAAGCAGCCATGGCACGCGTGAGGGATGGCACTGCAGTCCATGGGTTTTTTTGTGTACATATTCCTGCGTGCACCATGCTTTCTTTTGCCGGCCCTTGAATTCCCCCCAGTCGCTCCAAAGCAGCCCATCTTTCAGAATTTTGTTGTTATTAATCTCGCTGTTTAGCGTCCACACACGTTGCTTTAGCAACAATAGAAAACATTACTTTCTCCCCTCGCAACTGTCTTCACCTGATTTCTAACTTAACTACTGTACACCACCGCCGTACCTAGGGGCATGTTATCAAGAACGGCGTTAAAATTATCACCGCTTTAGCGGCTGGAAACTGCTGTTAAAGCGGCGATAAGGGGCTTGATAATATGCCCTTGTGAATTCCCATAGAAGCCCAGGTCCTGGTGAATTCACAAGGGCATATTATCAAGCCCACTTATCGCCGCTTTAGTGGCAGTTTCCTGCCGCTAAAGCGGCAATAATTTTAATGCCGTTCTTGATAACATGCCCCTCAAGGAGTTCTGGAAGTGTAGGAGCCTGTGACCTCGGAGCTGCTGTATTGCCCCTTGTTCTGAAAGCGACCATCATCTCGGTCTCAGAGGTTGCCTCCTGCTGAATAAAGAGAAATTCCCTAAATAACATTGAATCTTCATTTGTGAGTTGGCTGAGCAATACTCTGCTGGTTCACGGAGCTCTGCGGAATTTTGCAGAGCTTTTGGGTACTCAGCGGAATTCCGCAGAGTAAAAGTCTGCGAGCTCTGCCCAGGGTTAGAAAAGAGTCCAGCCATCTCAGGGCATGTCCATGTACTCCTGATTTGTGGAGTCTTGCGATGAGGGTACTGTGGGAGTCGGTGTCGAAGGCTGCAGAGAGGCTAAGTAGTATGAGTGCTGCGGTTTCCACTTGTCCATGATAGTCCAGATGTCATTCATTGCTGTGATGTGAGCGGTTTTCATGCTGTGGTTGCTGCAGAATCCAGACTGAAAGATGTCTAGTAGGTGGTGTTGTTTAAGATGGTTGGAGAGTTGTTTTTGATAGCTTTCACCACAACTTTGGATGGGAAGGGCAGGAGTGAGGTGGGTCTGTAGTTGGTGAGCTCTTCTGAGTCTGCCATGGTTTAATTCAGGAGAGTTGTGATTTCTGTGTGGTTGTCTGGGAATGTTCCACTTGGATAAAGGTATTGATGATGGTGGTGAGGTGGGAGCTGATCAGACTTCCTCATAGATTGTAGCTATGGTGGGAGCAGGGGTCAAAGGGGGACCCAGAGTGGATTGATTTCATGATTTTGGTGGTGTTTTCTGGGGTGAGGGATTTGCGAATTTCCCGCAAAATCCTCAAATTCGCACGCAGCGGGTTTTTTTTGCGGCGCGCGGCGTTGGTGATACAATTTTTGCGGCGCGCGGCGTTTATCATCGTTTGCCGGGTTGTTTTTCTCGATAGTTTGCGAGTGCTGCGCCATTTTGGATCTTGCTGTGTGATCCCGCGGGAATTGGCGAGCGCCATTACGTCATCGAGGCTTGCCAACTTGCACAGCGAGGGTTTGTCAACGCGAGTACGGCGAGATCACGTCTCGCGGTACATCGCAATTGCGAGATTTGAGATGCGGCGAGCAGCAAGAATCTTGCACAAGCGAAAATATAAAATTTGCAATTCTGCACAAGAAATCCACCAGCAAGCAGCATAAACCTTCTTGAAATTATGATTTTTATCTGAATAATTCCTTAGGTTGACATTTGCCTGCACTTTTTTAGCGAGGAGTCCATTTTGGGGAGGGCGGGGAGGGGGGTGGGAGGAAGGAAGTGCCCCACAGTCTTCAACTTCCTGTTCCTGTTCAGCAGGCTCCTCCCAGTGCTTAGTCTTTCTGTGGGTTGTCTTGAATTTAAACATCATGGATGGATTGGGATTGTGCTGATTTTTCAGTGATTTTCGTTTTTTGGGGCTGTACTTGTGGCCTTTTCACCAGGGGTATTTGAGTCTAGCATGGGGCTAGTCTTTCTGTGTGGTGTCTTGAACTTAAACATCATGGAGGGCATGGATGGATTGGGATTGTGCTGATTTTTCAGTGATTTTCGTTTTTTGGGGCTGTACTTGTGGCCTTTTCACCAGGGGTATTTGAGTCTAGCATGGGCCTAGTCTTTCTGTGGGCTGTCTTGAACTTAAACATCATGGAGGCCATGGATGGAATGGGATTGTGCTGATTTTTCAGTGATTTTCGTTTTTTGGGGCTGTACTTGTGGCCTTTTCACCAGGGGTATTTGAGTCTAGCATGGGCCTAGTCTTTCTGTGGGGTGTCTTGAACTTAAACATCATGGAGGGCATGGATGGAATGGGATTGTGCTGATTTTGCAGTGTTTTTCGATTTTTGGGGGTGTTCATGGGGAGGGACAGGCCATGTGGCCGGTGGCCATTTTGAGTGCTGCTACAGGCACTGGCCATGTGCTTGGAGGCAAGTGGCCATTTTGAATGCAGGCTTTGTTGTTAGGCCTGCAACCATTTTGCCTACTTTTCAACCTTTATGCCCAGGGGTGGTGAGTCTTGCATGGGCCTAGTCTTTCTGTGGGCTGTCTTGAACTTAAACATCATGGAGGGCATGGATGGAATGGGATTGTGCTGATTTTGCAGTGTTTTTCGATTTTTGGGGGTGTTCATGGGGAGGGACAGGCCATGTGGCTGGTGGCCATTTTGAGTGCTGCTACAGGCACTGGCCATGTGCTGGGAGGCAAGTGGACATTTTGAATGCAGGCTTTGTTGTTAGGCCTGCAACCATTTTGCCTACTTTTCAACCTTTATGCCCAGGGGTAGTGAGTCTTGCATGGGCCTAGTCTTTCTGTGGGTTGTCTTGAATTTAAACATCATGGATGGATTGGGATTGTGCTGATTTTTCAGTGATTTTCGGTTTTTGGGGCTGTACTTGTGGCCTTTTCACCAGGGGTATTTGAGTCTAGCATGGGCCTAGTCTTTCTGTGGGCTGTCTTGAACTTAAACATCATGGAGGGCATGGATGGATTGGGATTGTGCTGATTTTTCAGTGATTTTCGTTTTTTGGGGCTGTACTTGTGGCCTTTTCACCAGGGGTATTTGAGTCTAGCATGGGCCTTATCTTTCTGTGGGCTGTCTTGAACTTAAACATCATGGAGGCCATGGATGGAATGGGATTGTGCTGATTTTTCAGTGATTTTCGTTTTTTGGGGCTGTACTTGTGGCCTTTTCACCAGGGGTATTTGAGTCTAGCATGGGCCTAGTCTTTCTGTGGGGTGTCTTGAACTTAAACATCATGGAGGGCATGGATGGAATGGGATTGTGCTGATTTTGCAGTGTTTTTCGATTTTTGGTGGTGTTCATGGGGAGGGACAGGCCATGTGGCTGGTGGCCATTTTGAGTGCTGCTACAGGCACTGGCCATGTGCTTGGAGGCAAGTGGCCATTTTGAATGCAGGCTTTGTTGTTAGGCCTGCAACCATTTTGCCTACTTTTCAACCTTTATGCCCAGGGGTAGTGAGTCTTGCATGGGCCTAGTCAGGTTCAGGTTCAATAAGTCTTTATTTCGAATAAAATTCATAAAAGACAACCAAATACATATATATAAAAACATTTCCCAAATTGGTAAAATTGTACATTAAATCCCCCAATACATAGGAAAATAAAAGAAAAATGAATTAGGTGTAGCAGTTTGATAACATTAAAACAGATAGAAAGGGCAATTTACAGTTTCTTAGCGCGAATGAGCCACAGCCAGCCCAAAAATTTTGCAATGGAAATCACTGATTTTGGAGTGCGTAAGTTTCTTAATTTAAGCAGGGCTGCGTGACTACTTCTACAGATGAGTGTTTCGCAAACTGGTTTCAACCATTTAAGTCTAGGTGATCTGTACACAGGACATGCAAAGAATATATGGCCTAGACTTTCTACCTGATCGGGACAAAAGGGGCATTTGTTACTTTGGTTTTTTGCCCACTTTGCAGTAAATGATTTGATAGGCAATGTTCCCACTCGAAACTGGTGGTACAGTTTGCGATCAAGTGTTTTGCCTATCAAGTCCCAATAGGGTTCAAGAAATGGGGATATCTTATGCATTAGAAACTGACCTGTTAGGTTGTTGACAGAGGAGAGTGTAATCAAAGCAGATTTTTTGTCTGCCCAGTACAGGTCTCTAAATTCCACTTTCGATGGGAAGATAGAGCTTTCTGGGTGCAACCATAGCTCTGGGAGGCCCATAGAATATAATATTCGTTTGACTTCCCGTAGCCAAGGAATCTTCTGTGCACCCCATAGAGCCCTAACCTCACCTAGTTCTTGGGCAAACAGGCTGAGCTCTTGGCTCGTCCAGAGGCGACGCCAAAGAGCTATTAGGCGGTATCGAGCCATCTCGTCCAATGATCTGCAACCTAAATCTAAAACCAATGGTGTAATGGGGGAAGATTGGGGGAGCCCCACTAGATTCCTAAGAAACTTATTCTGAGCACTGATAAGAGCCGGCAACCCTTTGTATCCCCAAATATCCGCACCATAAAGGGTAGCAGCATTCACCTTGGCCTCATATATTTTTAACGCCGGTGCGATGCGTTTTGTCAAGGTTTTTTTCTGCTCCTTTAACAGACATCCTGTGAGGCGGACAAATTTAAGAGTTAGCACCTCTAGCTGGGGTTTCCAGGTTAGTTGATGGTCCAAGGTCACGCCCAGATAAGACATGACTTTAACCTGTTCTATTGGAACACCCTCTAATGTGAACGAACTGGAGATGGGTTTATTTTTGTTAAAAATCATATATTTGGTCTTATCAACATTGATCTGGAGGTCGTTTATGGCACAAAATACAGAAAATCTATTTAGAGCAGCCTGTAGGCCGCTTCGAGTCCTTGAAAGGAGCAGGGTGTCATCAGCGAATATTAACATGGGATACTTTGACCCCCCCAGGATAGGTGCATCAGTGTTAGTATCTTTAAAGAATGCGACTACCCCGTTAATAAACAGGAGAAACAAGGTAGGGGCCAGCACACAACCCTGCCGGACACCTCGTTCGACAGGGAAGCTAGCGGTCACCTGACCCTGTTTGCCCCATCTTACACGTGCAAAGTTGTCCTCATGAAGGCGCCTAACCAGATCTAGTAACTCGGGAGGAAGTTCCATATCTCTCAGGGCATCCCAGAGTTTGGCTCTGGGAACCAGGTCAAATGCCGACCGAAGGTCGACAAAAGCAGCGTAGATGACACCACCGCCCAGAAGAACCACCTTCCAATAGATCATGGTTAGGCGAAACACCTGATCAAGGGTACTGGTGCCTGATCTAAACCCTGCCTGCATGGGGGAGAGTATGTTGTTTTGCTCCATCCACCCCTGAATTCTCGCAAGGGCCATTCGTGAAACCACTTTCTGTATGGTATCGATCAAGCTAATGGGACGATAGTTTTTAGGTAAAGATCGATCCCCTTTCTTAAAGACCGGAATAATCTCAGCCCCTTTCCAGGACTGCGGTATCCTTTCCCCGGCTGCAATAGAATTTGCTAGAATAGTTATGTAAGGGACCCACAGGTCTAAGTTCAATTTAAAAAGGTCAGCTGGGACAGCATCAATGCCAGGTGCTTTCCCAGACTGGATCGAGCCTAGTGCGTGTTCCGTGTCCGATCTGCTAAAAATAAGTTTGTCCCTATATGAGGCTGATATGGACCCCAATAAGGGACTTTCTGCCAACTGAGGGACATTTAGGTTTATAAATTGGGCAGAGAAAAATTTAACCCAATCTGCTGCAGAGACATAGTTTTCGGGGGATAGTGTGTCCGTACCCCTGCCCCGCCTAACTATCTCCCAGAACTTAGTTTGGTTGGAATTCTCACATGCATGGAGGAGGTCAAGCCAATATGAGTCATCCCAATCTCTTTTTGCTTCCCAGATGGTATGTTTGTAAACCTGCCTTGCTGCCCTAATATCAAGTGTGTTTCTAGATTTGACCGCTGCAATAAGGGTGCCATGGGCTTCTCTACAGTTTTTGTTATACCAGCCCTTCGGTTGCATTGCCTTCTTTTTACGGCACGGCCTAGTGAGCAGTTCCTTGATGGCCGCAAAACATGCCTCGTGAAGGTCAACATTATGAGATTTGGGCGTGTCAATGGGGGAGGGTGCTATCATTTTATCTTTGGTATGTAGGACCAGTTCTTCAATCTGATTGACAAGCTCAGGGTCAGCTATCACTCTGGACCATTTGACCCGTCTTCTGTTGTCACATAAGGTGAGGTCAGATGTGAGACAATCTGATTCCACCTGAGGGGGCCCTAGTCCTGGGACCTTGAGTGATAATGAGAGAGGATTATGATCACTCTCCGGCCTGGTGTCAATAGTCATGTCTGTTACTGAAGCCCAAGCTTCGATATTGATTAGTATGTAATCAATACGACTTGTGCAGGATCCATTATCAAAAGTTGGCTTTCCCTCCTTATCAGAAATACTACGACCATTAGCTGCTCGGAGTCCCCATTCTAGACAGAACCCATGGGCCTAGTCTTTCTGTGGGCTGTCTTGAACTTAAACATCATGGAGGGCATGGATGGAATGGGATTGTGCTGATTTTGCAGTGTTTTTCGATTTTTGGGGGTGTTCATGGGGAGGGACAGGCCATGTGGCTGGTGGCCATTTTGAGTGCTGCTACAGGCACTGGCCATGTGCTGGGAGGCAAGTAGCCATTTTGAATGCAGGCTTTGCTGTTAGGCCTGCAACCATTTTGCCTACTTTTCAACCTTTATGCCCTGTGGTAGTGAGTCTTGCATGGGCCTAGTCTTTCTTTGGGTTGTCTTGAATTTAAACATCATGGATGGATTGGGATTGTGCTGATTTTTCAGTGATTTTCGTTTTTTGGGGCTGTACTTGTGGCCTTTTCACCAGGGGTATTTGAGTCTAGCATGGGCCTAGTCTTTCTGTGGGCTGTCTTGAACTTAAACATCATGGAGGGCATGGATGGATTGGGATTGTGCTGATTTTTCAGTGATTTTCGTTTTTTGGGGCTGTACTTGTGGCCTTTTCACCAGGGGTATTTGAGTCTAGCATGGGCCTAGTCTTTCTGTGGGCTGTCTTGAACTTAAACATCATGGAGGCCATGGATGGAATGGGATTGTGCTGATTTTTCAGTGATTTTCGTTTTTTGGGGCTGTACTTGTGGCCTTTTCACCAGGGGTATTTGAGTCTAGCATGGGCCTAGTCTTTCTGTGGGGTGTCTTGAACTTAAACATCATGGAGGGCATGGATGGAATGGGATTGTGCTGATTTTGCAGTGTTTTTCGATTTTTGGGGGTGTTCATGGGGAGGGACAGGCCATGTGGCTGGTGGCCATTTTGAGTGCTGCTACAGGCACTGGCCATGTGCTGGGAGGCAAGTGGCCATTTTGAATGCAGGCTTTGTTGTTAGGCCTGCAACCATTTTGCCTACTTTTCAACCTTTATGCCCAGGGGTAGTGAGTCTTGCATGGGCCTAGTCTTTCTGTGGGTTGTCTTAAATTTAAACATCATGGATGGATTGGGATTGTGCTGATTTTTCAGTGATTTTCGTTTTTTGGGGCTGTACTTGTGGCCTTTTCACCAGGGGTATTTGAGTCTAGCATGGGCCTAGTCTTTCTGTGGGCTGTCTTGAACTTAAACATCATGGAGGGCATGGATGGATTGGGATTGTGCTGATTTTTCAGTGATTTTCGTTTTTTGGGGCTGTACTTGTGGCCTTTTCACCAAGGGTATTTGAGTCTAGCATGGGCCTAGTCTTTCTGTGGGCTGCCTTGAACTTAAACATCATGGAGGCCATGGATGGAATGAGATTGTGCTTATTTTTCTGTTTTTTTCCCGATTTTTTTGTGGTGTATAACTGAACTGATGTTCCTCTGTCTTCCATTGTTTTTAGGTGCACAAGACTCAAGAGAACCACCAGTGCCAGGAAGAAGTCCTGCAGCGGTGTGTGTGTGCAGCATAACGTCACGCGACGTCACGTCTGGCCTCAGACAACTCTACAATTCGTGCAACTGCGGCCTGCAGTCTGACCTGCTCTGAAGAAGATGGCCCCAAAAAAAGTTCTCCGTAGCTCCTCTAGCAAGAAAGTTGCTAGTAAGGAGCAGAAGAAGCAAGTTACCAAGGAGGCTGGTGTGCCAACCGCCACGTTTTTTGGGAGCAAAAAAAAAAGTACGCCTGCAGCAGCAGCAGGATCTGCTGGTGACCAAGCTGGGAGCAGCACCCCTGCTCCATTGGGTTCAGTGCCTCCACCACCACGCCAACTTAAGTCAAAGCCCTTGAGTGCTTCAGAGGCAGTCAGTGTACTTCTCCAATCACCATCGACCAGTGATGTTGGCTCATCGCAAGAAAGTAGCAGCAATGTCCCTGAATCAACACAGGTTGTTGTAACTCATCTGACAAGTGTTGAACAACCACAGCCGCAACAACAACACCATGTGCAAGTACACGCCCAAGTGCATGTGGAAGGAGAGGCAGCAAAAGGAGATGCGCAAGCAGAGGTGCATGGAGGGTCACAAGTGCCCACAATAGTTGTTCCTCCCGAAGTAGGGGCACATCAGGAAATCGACAATGAAGCCGAGGTATCATTGGAAGCCACTCCTCCTGATGATCATTCATTGTCTTCCACATCCCCAGCAAGGAAAAGATCAAGGGGGGTGTCTACATCTTCTTCAAGCCCACCTCCTACTGATGATCTGGATGACGATTGGGTACCACCACCGCAGCCTGAGAGTGAGGCACACCATGATCTGACAAAGGTACCTAAGCGTAAAAGGAAGGTCGTCGAAAAACTCATAGCTGTGGAGTGTGATGAGGCTCAACAAGAAGTGACAGATACTGCTGGTGATGAAGCCTCTCACGATGACGACGAGCCAGTCATCACAAAGGTCACTGCAGCCCCAGCGGGCATGCAGCAAAGAGACATTTTGACCCTATCCCGAGAAGCTGCTGAGCGTGATGATGATGTCGACGAGGAGGCAATGGAAATGGAAACACAACAATCATTAGATTTGGAGTTAACTAGTACACCAACACCTACCGCTTCCATATTTCTTCCTCACAAGAAGGGACCTACATCCACCTCGACCTCAATTCGTGGTGGTGAAAGTGCAAAACGTACTGAAGTTCGGCAATCCACATCCTCCACTTCATCTGGCATTAGCAGCAGGACCACCACCACCAGTATCGCCGCCTCCTCCGGCCCCCAAAGACATTTCAAGCCTGCAGTTTGGGACTTCTTTAGTGTTTGCCCAAAAAATGAAACCGTAGCCATTTGTAGCATGTGTAGGGTTCGAGTTAGTCGTGGTAAGTTGGGTTCCAACTATGGTACCAGAGGCCAGAGAGGTCATCTTGAAAGAAAGCACGCTGTCAAATGGTTTGCGCACCTACAGGCGATCAAGGAAGCCCGAATTGCACGTAATGCTGTTTCATCTGATGATGACGAGGAGGAAGAAGACGTGTCAAACCCTTCACTTACACCCAGTACCCCTGTCAGCAGCACACCCCATGTGAGCCACACTAAGAGTGTGGGAGAGAGTGATACACCATTGCGAAAAAGTTCATCAGCGAGCGTAACTGGGTCGAAGATATCATCATCATCCCATAAATCTTTGGTCCAGGGCAACATTAAAAAGATGTTGTTTACAGAAGCGCAATATGAACGCAACCACCCACTGACGCGTCTGTATAACACTAAGCTGGCTAAAATGCTAGCTCTGGACCTTCTCCCTTTTTCTTTTGTAGAAGGGGTTGGTTTTCTAGAATTAGTGGCAGCGCTCTGCCCTAAATGGAAGGTTCCTAGCCGGTTCTATTTTGCCCGAGTTGCGGTTCCAGCACTACATGAAGATGTTCTGAAGGTGATTGGGGCAGCTTTGCAGAAGAGTGCTGTTCACACTATACATATGACAACAGACATGTGGACCAGTGGCGCAGGCGCTGATTACATGTGCATCACTGCACACTGGGTCTCTTTTTCAGGGGCTAAAGCAAAGCTAAACACAGGTGTTGACACGGACATTGTTTTTAAAGCTGCTCGGAAACATGCAACACTAGCCATGTTTGGTTTGGAGAAACGTCACACAGCAGAAAACATTTTGGATGTCTTTAACACAAAGGTCCTTAACTGGCTGTCCCCACTAAAACGCCATGTTGGTTATGTTTCCACGGACAATGGCGCCAATATAGTTAAGGCCATGAGGGACGGTAACTATTTCAGAGTGCCGTGTTTGGCGCACTGTATAAACCTGGTTGTCCAAAAATTCTTGGGTAATAAAGGCAGTGCAGCGTACAGTGTATTGGACACCTGCCGAAAAATGTGCAAGCATTTCAGCCATTCTTTTAAGGCCCGGAAGCAGCTGAGGAGCCTGCTATATCAACGTAAAATGCCAGTGAAAGCACTCATCCAGGAGGTGGTAACCCGTTGGAACTCAACCTTCTACATGCTTGAGCGTCTGTATGAGCAGTATAAGGAACTCGATCAATATTTCCTTACAGAGGGTACAGAGGAGCTGAGGATGGGTGCGGCGCAATGGAACATAGTTCAAAGCCGGACACGCATGCTTCGTCCTTTTGAGTTCTTCACGCGTGCAGTCAGCAAGGAGGACTGTAATTTGGGAAAAGCTATCCCATTGTTGTACATGCTGGAGGACCAACTGAAGGAGGTGTGTTCTGTGTTTGAAAAAGATGTAAAAAACCAAGACTCTTTTCTTCTGGCTGAGAAATTATTACAGCTCCTACAAGGTGATGAACGTCTTAAAAAGATCCACTCAGAAGAGCATTACATTTGTGCTACTATTCTGGATCCACGCTACAAAAAGGCGCTGGCAGGCCAAGCATTCTTTCCTTTTGATGATGAACATGTTCCAAAGTACAAACATTGGCTAGCCTTGTCAGCCAAGAGGTTTGAAAGAGAACGGCTGGAAATTGAAGGAAATGGCAGTACATCAGCAGGCCATCCCCAGTCAAAACAATCCACTTCTGCACCTGTGGCTGTGGCACAAGTGACCTCTCAGCCATTAAAGACACCGGCAACCGAATCATCTGCACGAGACACAACAGAAACATTGGAGGCTGAAGAGAATTGGCTAGCTCTGCGTGGGTTTGGTTCTCAAAAGGTCAGAGGCACAGCAAGAGCTAAGCAAAGTGGAGGAACCTTGGATGAGGACCTTGAGTCGATGGTGAAGGACTATCTGAATGACTCAACAGAGGTCTATGTTAATTCTGACCCATTGGCGTATTGGCATGGGAAAAAAGAATTGTGGCCACAGCTCACCAACCTGGCTTTAAACTACTTGTCTTGCCCACTCGCAAGCGTGTCTTCTGAACGGGTTTTCAGTGCTGCTGGTGGCATTGTAACTCCCAAACGGAGCCGCCTCTCGCCCAAAAATGTGGAGAGGTTAACAATGATCAAGATGAATCAGCACCTCATACCACCAGATTTCAGAGTACGAGAAAGCGTGCCGGATGAAGAGGAGGTGGCCAGCAACATAGATGAGGGAATTTCTACTCTGTCAGGTGACACTGAGCTCACCCTGCCTGAATTCGCAGAGTATGATGACGAAGCCTTATTCTCATTCCTGGAACGTGATACCGAGCCCTGAAAATGAGACAACGAATCAATAACTTTCTTTTTCGTCCTTATTCACTTTTATTCCTGTGTGTCTGTCTTTCTTTGTTGTGCACAGTTAATATATTTCAAACTTTAATCAGATAATCACAAAAACAAGCCCATCAGCAGAACTGTCTTCACTGGTTTGCTAATTGATTTGAAGTTGCCGCAGTCTGCATTCCTCAGGTTCACAAGTTCAGAAGAACATGCTCCTCTATCCTCCTCCTCCAGACTCCTATTTCCATCAAACAAGAGGGCTGGTTTACGCCCAATGAAGAAAGACTCAGCACTTGTGGGGGTGTTGTTGTACCTCTTTGCAGGTGAGTTGACGGCTCTGGGACCATTGTTGGGAAGCTCTAATACCGGATAAAAGTGGTTTGGACCAAATCCCAGGCGGAATTTTTTTTGTGTTTTTGATGACTTGCTTGCCTTTGAGGTGCTCTTAGGGGGGGTTCCGTCTGTTTGTGGGTGAGTTTCGTGGTCTGGGAGCACTGCTGGGACACTCTAATCTTGATAGCGTTTGCTTTTCAGGAAATCCGTGGTGGCAAACCCGACTTATGGCCTAGCCACGCAGCGCGTTTGGACCGAAGGCCGAGAAATATTGCAAGTATGAGATTTTGCTTTTGGCCTGTTTGGGGGTGTTATGCTTCTCGGTGGGTGGGTTGGCGGGTCTTGGGGCATTCCTGGGAAGGTCTAATACCGGGTAGAAGTGGTTGGGACAAAATCCAGGCCGATTTGTTTTGGGCTATTTCTGACATTTTGCTCAATGTAGTGTTTTTGGGGGCCTGTTTGGGGGGCTTCCTGGTGTTTGTGGGTGGGTTTCGGGGTCTGGGAGAACTGCTGGGACACTCTAATCTTGATTGCATTTGCTTTTCAGGAAATCCGTGGTGGCAACCCCGACTTATGGCCTAGCTACGCAGCGCGTTTGGACCGAAGGCCGAGAAATATTGCAAGTATGAGATTTTGCTTTTGGCCTGTTTGGGGGTGTTATGCTTCTCGGCGGGTGGGTTGGCGGGTCTTGGGGCATTCCTGGGAAGGTCTAATACCGGGTAGAAGTGGTTGGGACAAAATCCAGGCCGATTTTTTTGGGCTATTTCTGACATTTTGCTCAATGTAGCGTTTTCGGGGGCCTGTTTGGGGGGCTTCCTGGTGTTTGTGGGTGGGTTTCGGGGTCTGGGAGCACTGCCGGGACACTCTAATCTTGATTGCATTTGCTTTTCAGGAAATCCGTGGTGGCAACCCCGACTTATGGCCTAGCTACGCAGCGCGTTTGGACCGAAGGCCGAGAAATATTGCAAGTATGAGATTTTGCTTTTGGCCTGTTTGGGGGTGTTATGCTTCTTGGCGGGTGGGTTGGCGGGTCTTGGGGCATTCCTGGGAAGGTCTAATACCGGGTAGAAGTGGTTGGGACAAAATCCAGGCCGAATCTTTTTTGGCTATTTCTGACATTTTGCTCAATGTAGCGTTTTCGGGGGCTTGTTTGGGGGGCTTCCTGGTGTTTGTGGGTGGGTTTCGGGGTCTGGGCGCACTGCTGGCTATATATACTTTACTTTGCAAGAGGTTTGAAGCAAATCCATGGTGGCAGAGGGGAGTTAGGGCCTAGCTGCAGAGCGCGCGCGGAGTGATTTGGGAAATTTGGAAAAAAATGACTAAGTCCCCATTTTTGTACTTTTGCTCTTTGGCTGTTTGGGGGTCTTCTACTCGTTTTCTCCTTGGTTGACGGCTCTGGGGCCATTGCTGGGAAGCTCTAATACCGGATAAAAGTGGTTTGGACCAAATCCCAGGCGGAATTTTTTTTGTGTTTTTGATGACTTGCTTGCCTTTGAGGTGCTTTTAGGGGGGGTTCCGTCTGTTTGTGGGTGAGTTTCGTGGTCTGGGAGCACTGCTGGGACACTCTAATCTTGATTGCATTTGCTTTTCAGGAAATCCGTGGTTGGCAACCCCGACTTATGGCCTAGCTACGCAGCGCGTTTGGACCGAAGGCCGAGAAATATTGCAAGTATGAGATTTTGCTTTTGGCCTGTTTGGGGGTGTTATGCTTCTCGGCGGGTGGGTTGGTGGGTCTTGGGGCATTCCTGGGAAGGTCTAATACCGGGTAGAAGTGGTTGGGACAAAATCCAGGCCGATTTTTTTTTGGCTATTTCTGACATTTTGCTCAATGTAGCGTTTTCGGGGGCCTGTTTGGGGGGCTTCCTAGTGTTTGTGGGTGGGTTTCGGGGTCTGGGCGCATTGCTGGCTATATATACTTTACTTTGCAAGAGGTTTGAAGCAAATCCATGGTGGCAGAGGGGAGTTAGGGCCTAGCTGCAGAGCGCGCGCGGAGTGATTTGGGAAATTTGGAAAAAAATGACTAAGTCCCCATTTTTGTACTTTTGCTCTTTGGCTGTTTGGGGGTCTTCTACTTGTTTTCCCTGGGTTGACGGCTCTGGGGCCATTGCTGGGAAGCTCTAATACCGGATAAAAGTGGTTTGGACCAAATCCCAGGCGGAAATTTTTTTGTGTTTTTGATGACTTGCTTGCCTTTGAGGTGCTTTTAGGGGGGGTTCCGTCTGTTTGTGGGTGAGTTTCGTGGTCTGGGAGCACTGCTGGGACACTCTAATCTTGATTGCATTTGCTTTTCAGGAAATCCGTGGTTGGCAACCCCGACTTATGGCCTAGCTACGCAGCGCGTTTGGACCGAAGGCCGAGAAATATTGCAAGTATGAGATTTTGATTTTGGCCTGTTTGGGGGTGTTATGCTTCTCGGCGGGTGGGTTGGCGGGTCTTGGGGCATTCCTGGGAAGGTCTAATACCGGGTAGAAGTGGTTGGGACAAAATCCTCGCGGAAAAGCCTTTTGGCACTTTTTGTAACTTAGGGTTCATTAGGGTTAGCCCTCACAGCAGGATTGCATGTGTTTCGGGGTGTTCTAGATTTTTGCAACTGAGTTCTGGGGTCTTAGAGCACTCGTGAGAATTTGTAATTTTGGTTGCAAGTCATTTGAAGAAAATCCATGGTGGGAAAGGGGGGATTTGGCATAGTTAAAGAAAGCCTTTGCCACTATTCTTAACTTAGGGTTCGTTAGGGTTAGCAGTATTTCTATTGCATGTGTTTGAGTGGGGGGATTTCGAGCCTTGGAGCGATGCTGGCTATGGATACTTTTGCTTGGTTGCTTGCAAGTGGTTTGAATGCAATCCACGGTGGGTAAGGGGTTAATTAGTAAGGGGGTACTTCGGCCTACTTTTACTTTCAAAGTAAGTTTTGTCACCAGTTTTCTACTAGGCCTCGTTTTTTGAGATTTGATTGTGGGTCCTCTACATTTTTGCGACTGGCTTTAGTAAGGGTCTGGGTGGGAGCACTGCTAGGAAGATCTAATTTTGTTCTAAAACACAGTTTACAGTACACCTAGCTTGAGGGGAAAGATCCGCTACATTAATTTGCCCATACTTATTTATCCTTCGAAAGGTGACTCAGACAGAGTACGCACTTTCAAAAATATTGTACTGTCTACTAGGAAAATCAAATTGTGACTTTTTGCACTCCACAGCCTACATACCTTATATTTATTTATCAGTGGTGTTGTAATATTATATCACTTCCTGTTTTTCGTTGAATAATTACAGGCCAAGTTTCAGTCTCTGCAATGGGGAAAAAAGGATGGAGTCAGGCTTCACATTAGCGAGCCACAATTCAGCATCAGGCAGGCAGTGGACAGGGTGTCTTCTGGTGACCAACATCGATGGACGAAGCGTCGGCTGCAATGGAGGAGTGCCGCTAATAAGAGGATTTTTTTTCTGCAGGCAACTTACTTACCACTTCCAACAGGACAACTACAACAACATAGATACAGTATCCCTTGCCTTTTTCTCTGACTGTGACTGCATTTCTTGGATCTCTCTCTGCTTCTAAATTGATCCCTTAACACATCACTTTGTCCACTCCACTATCACATCTGCACCACACATAGTCATTTGTAAGTGCTCCTACGTAATTCGCAAGTCACAGCACGCCCCAGCCCGTAGAGGACTGGGATGGCCCCAATGATGAAGCATGTCACCAAGGGGCAACCCTGGTGAGTGAGGGGACACCTAGAAAAAAAGCAATTTCTCCTTTTCTATCTACTATACCTTCCAGACCAACCCCATTGAGTGTTGTTGTGAATGGATTTATAGTGACCAGCAAGGCTCTCAGGTATCTGGCTACAGAGACCTTATGTTGAATATAGTTATCAATAATTCCACACAGGCCCTGTACTGTTGCATTCTTTCTTCCACAGTTGTCGAAAGTACTACTTACTTTTCACTGACATGCATGCAGTAGTGCATGCACTTTCAAAGATTGATGGATAGGTTTGTACCCAAATAATGGTTTATGTTCAATTGTTTGTCTATGCTGTGCTTTTTTTACAGGGTGTCTTCTGGTGACCAACATCGATGGACGAAGCGTCGGCTGCAATGGAGGAGTGCCGCTAATAAGAGGATTTTTTTTCTGCAGGCAACTTACTTACCACTTCCAACAGGACAACTACAACAACATAGATACAGTATCCCTTGCCTTTTTCTCTGACTGTGACTGCATTTCTTGGATCTCTCTCTGCTTCTAAATTGATCCCTTAACACATCACTTAGTCCACTCCACTATCACATCTGCACCACACATAGTCATTTGTAAGTGCTCCTACGTAATTCGCAAGTCCCAGCACGCCCCAGCCCGTAGAGGACTGGGATGGCCCCAATGATGAAGCATGTCACCAAGGGGCAACCCTGGTGAGTGAGGGGACACCTAGAAAAAAAGCAATTTCTCCTTTTCTATCTACTATACCTTCCAGACCAACCCCATTGAGTGTTGTTGTGAATGGACTTATAGTGACCAGCAAGGCTCTCAGGTATCTGGCTACAGAGACCTTATGTTGAATATAGTTATCAATAATTCCACACAGGCCCTGTACTGTCGCATTCTTTCTTCCACAGTTGTCGAAAGTACTACTTACTTTTCACTGACATGCATGCAGTAGTGCATGCACTTTCAAAGATTGATGGATAGGTTTGTACCCAAATAATGGTTTATGTTCAATTGTTTGTCTATGCTGTGCTTTTTTTACAGGGTGTCTTCTGGTGACCAACATCGATGGACGAAGCGTCGGCTGCAATGGAGGAGTGCCGCTAATAAGAGGATTTTTTTTCTGCAGGCAACTTACTTACCACTTCCAACAAGACAACTACAACCACATAGATACAGTATCCCTTGCCTTTTTCTCTGACTGTGACTGCATTTCTTGGATCTCTCTCTGCTTCTAAATTGATACCTTAACACATCACTTAGTCCACTCCACTATCACATCTGCACCACACATAGTCATTTGTAAGTGCTCCTACGTAATTCGCAAGTCGCAGCACGCCCCAGCCCGTAGAGGACTGGGATGGCCCCAATGATGAAGCATGTCACCAAGGGGCAACCCTGGTGAGTGAGGGGACACCTAGAAAAAGAGCAATTTCTCCTTTTCTATCTACTATACCTTCCAGACCAACCCCATTGAGTGTTGTGAATGGATTTATAGTGACCAGCAAGGCTCTCAGGTATCTGGCTACAGAGACCTTATGTTGAATATAGTTATCAATAATTCCACACACGCCCTGTACTGTCGCATTCTTTTTTCCACAGTTGTCGAAAGTACTACTTACTTTTCACTGACATGCATGCAGTAGTGCATGCACTTTCAAAGATTGATGGATAGGTTTGTACCCAAAGATTTGTTTATGTTCACAATTGTTTGTCCATGCTGTGCTATTTTTTCTTGTCTCCCAAAACCTTTCCCAAAAACCCCCGTACCCATCCATTTTTCAAACCCTAACCCTCTTCCCCCGGGCTGTGTGGTTTTCATTGATGTGTGACTAAATTACAGCAATAAATCCACACACTTGCTGGGGAGGATAAGGTGATAGCAACAGGCTGGTGAAGAAATCCGAGGATATATTCTTACTCTGATTGACAAAGACCCATGGCTAATGTCAAAGAACTTCAACCGAATTAGTTATACTTTAACATTTGTTAGGCTACAATGTGGCACTGTTCTAGTGTACTTCTGTCACCTGCTATATTCTCTATTGTACCGTTGTATTGCTCAGGAGGACAAACCAGATTTCATTTTTTTTTTTCATAGGCATGCAACTGCCACTGTGTCACACCACTAGTACCACCGCTATGAGGAAATTTTATCCGCCCAGGATTGCCAACCTTATTCGCTGTTTCCCGTGGAGCCAGCCCTGGGCCTAGCCCTACTTGCAAACAGAAATTACAGGTAAGATAGGCGTTTGGTTGGAGGTAGTATAATGGAGTATTAGGAGAGACGAGAGATTGGATTGACGGTAGTACTACTAAAGTCCTAGGACTATTCAGGAAAACAAACTTACTGTTAAACCCCCACCCACCAGACTCAAAAGCAGTAAAAAACAGGTATGGTCAGATAAAGTTTCAAAAAGTATATTTTTATAGCCCTAACAAAATAATCTCCCGCAAGACCCTCCCTAACCCCAACGATTGTCCTTCAAAAGTCCCCAAAAATCCCAACTCCCAATTCCCACCCCCCAAAAGTCTCTAAAAAAGGGGCAAGGGACACTATGGCAGGGTGCTGTTGGAATTAGCAGCCAGGGCATCATGCTCCTTGCGGAGGGTGGCAAGTTCGAAGCGGAGGCCCTCCACCACGTTCTTATAGTTATGGACCTCCTGCTCCAGGTAGGACAGTCTGAGGGATAAGCGGCGCCGGTGTGCCTTGCAAATCCTGTGAGGGGCAGCTGCTTTCTTTGCTGCTGGGCGGTGGCGTTTGGCTTTGGTAGCCCGGCTCCGTACCACTGGAGCACTGCGCTGGCTGGCAACCCGCACGGAGGAGGATGCAGCTGTCCCAGTGGACGTTGTTGTTGTACCAGACTGCATCTCCTCCTCCTCCAGGGCCACCAGCCGCCGATATTCAGCGACAGTGGCATCCAGCCTCTGTTGCCGGGCCATTCGAGCCAGCTCCTTCCTCCTTGATGGTGTCTTGGATTTGGAAGGAGCAACTACATGAAAAAAGAAAGACATAGTCTGTAACCAATGCTCCTTAAGATTAGCACAAAATGATTGAGCAGAAAGTTGTCACAGTACAAGTAGCAAATTGAAAGCACAGTACATAACTATTGAGGACAGTATCTATGTAACCTCCGACTTCTTCATCCTTGCTCTAACATTAGTGGGAGTTTCAGGAACAAATTCTACGAGCACTATGGACTTCCATTACAGTCGACTATGACAGTACACCACTCTTATTCTTCTTCTTCTCTCTTGTTTAGGAAAATTGGTACGTTATCTTATGCAAGCCGGCATAATGCCAGCGCAGTGAACTTGCACCCGACAAAAACAGACGCACACCATGCTATCTAAGAGTCAGATAGTACCATGAATGATCCAGGCATCCATCCATTCAAAGTATATTGCACACATACAGTTTCTGTCTCACCCACCCAGGCTGTTCTCCTTCCACCCATCCTTGCTTCATCATTCACCCAGCCATGCACCATACCATTTTCTTACCTTCCCAGCCACCTCGGGGACCAAGCAAACACATATGATTCTTCTTTGCCAGTCATCATTACATTTCTCGTGCTTCCACACTTACTTACACCCTTCTTTCGCTTTTCGTTCATCCCATCCATCAAGTTCACCTCAGATCTGATTGGGATTCTTCTCGCCAAAAACTTCACAGCTAAGTCGAAGTACATTTAGAGGAGGCTACTACCTGCTTTTTTTATAATACACCCGTGCAGAAAGCACACTCTGCAGTCTTCAATCTCAATGACTAAGGAATGTATAGCTTACCTCTGCCCGCCACCACCGTGTGAACCCTCACAGGCATGTCCTTGTCCGGCACTTGCACCGCCTCCTCCCCAGAGTTGTCCTCCTCGTCCAATGCCACCACCACCTCCGCGCTGGCCCCATCTCCAGATGTTCCACCTACAAAGTACATTTAATAATGTTAGAATACACCACTCACTACTATATAATATTTGGTCTAGGAGGAAGAAAGAATTGTGAAAAAAACAGTATACAATTTAATAATTTATGACTGTGTACTCTAGAGTAAAAATGTCCCTTTTTCCAGGGAAGGCTGTTGTCTTGCTGCACTTGTTGGCACAACTGATGAATGTTTGCTTTTTAATTTTTAACACGCACCACTTTTTCTCCTAACAGACAGAACCTTGACTTCTAAGAACACGAGCAGGATCAAGTTCAAACCAGGTGAGAGCTCGGCTCGACCACAAGAAATGTGTCCAATTAATTGTCAGCACTAAGCACTTTTCCATTTTCAGTTACACGTTCACTTTTATGACAAACTTGAATTTAATAAATGTGTTTACTTTTAATAAAGCTTTTAAACTTAACTAGACTCTGTGGTTTTTGGTCCTCCAGACTAGAGTGGATGAGCTAAAGGTTTTCGAATTTTTGCAAGCATGAGTTCGTGCCTCTGCCATCGGTGACTTTGGGAGCTAAATGACTCTGCCACACTATCTAGTCAGTAAGGAGATTGGGGGTTCAACTACAAAGTCTGTTATCACTGAGGTATGTGGAAAGTCTAACAGTTACAGCACCTATTATAATTGATAAGCTAAGCGATGCATTATTTAGTGTCCATAGTTCTGTTTGTGCAGATTTGTCCCTGCAACAGTAGTAGAATGGGTTGTCCTCCTATCCAAACCAAAAGTAAAGTAGTATCTTATTCTTTCTTGGTGGTCATTCACCTTTTTATTGTTGGCAATGGTCAAAGCATAAACATTTAGAATACTTGAAAAGACATTATGGACAATCCCAGAGGACTGCACTCAGTGCATAGAGCTATTGCTGACTAGAATGGGAGTCCAATGGAAATGCCAAATGTGCAATCTTAGTTAGCTACACAGACAGACTAATGAGAATAATCTAGTAATACCACACGGAGTCATAGTCGAGGCAGGATAAGAATTTAGATCCTGTCTACAAGAGATCAAAGACGATTTAGAAAAAATCGAATGAGGAACGCTAGGAAAAAATAAGTACTCTATATTAAAATTAAAACTTACTGGGGCCAGCAAAGGAGCCCTCGCCTGCCCGGTCCAGGCCTGCATCGTCAACAGCACCCTCCTCCTGTGTCCTCCTCTTGCCCCTGGGGGAAGCTGATGTACAACATGAAAGAAAGAAAAACAGAAAACATGGATGATATTTCTCAACCAAATCAAACATTTCAAAAGAACTAACAAAGTAACAAAATATTTTTGCGAAATAGCAAATAGGGAACGACTCCACGGGATATATTATTGACCAATCTCATGTGGTCGACTACGTCATTACTTTAGTATTGCTTGATTTGCGGACCGTCGAATTGGAAACTACCCTATGTAACTCACTAAACAAAGTACTAAAAAGGTTTGCCTAGGATTGGCAGGCAGCAGTCCGCAGCACGCAAAGTGACAGCCAAAGTCCATCGTGATTGAAGATCAGCGACAACACTAAAGTTTCCTACTACATTAACCAGTCATTAAAATACTCAAACTATTAATCCACCACCACTATTTCTTCTTATCGCCATGTGTACAAAGGAAGGACTGGACTTGAGTCTGTAGGGGCTGATTTAGAAGGCCCTTGCGGCTCTTTTGCTCCATTGTTGCGTGACTTTTGTGACGCAGCGACAGCACAAAAGAGGCGCAATGGTGCGGCGTATATTAACAACGTGACGCATATGGGAGATGCATCACGTTGTAAAGCCCTGCGCCAATAGGGGGCGTTCCGGCGCAAGGGAGGGCGTTCCTGCGCAGGAACGCATCCTAAAAGTGGCTGAGGGAAATCTACAAGATTTCAATCAGTCATTTAGAGGACAATGATGCGTGACTCAAACCCTGCGCCTGCTTGAAGCACACGTACGGCTTGACGCAGCATTGGGGAGATAGGGCACCCCAGAGCATTGATGGAGCTGCACGCACCATCGTTGCGACGCAACTCCAGCAATGCGCCGCCTTTACGGCACAGATGCGTAACGCTTTGGTGACATTTTGGGCCCATGGTGCGCCGCATTGTAAATACGGCGCACCATGGGTGATGGTGGCGTGACGCACAATTACTGGCGCATCCCTGCTACTTTGCAGGGATGCGCCGGTAATTAAAAATCTGAACCTTAGTGTGTAGCATTACGCAGTTCTTTCAACTACACTCATACATAATTTCACAGGCCAATGAAATGAACACACAATCTAAAACAAATAAGCATAGTAGCAACACTACTGAGAAGAAGGAGAGCAGTGTACCTGAAATGCACAGAAGATTTTGAAATATAATTTACCTACAATGTAATGAGCAGCATTATTGCTTTTGGTAAAAAACAAAAATTTGCAATATAATAACACAGCAGGAGAAAACATAGTAGTAAAGACATAGCTACTACTACTCACCAAGCCCGGGGATCTCAAGGCCAAGGAGGTCGAGCAGATCTCGCTCACGGGTCAGGACATCCGTCCAGCGGTGGGTGGCCTGGTTGTAGGTGCGCCAGACTCGAGAGTGGTGGTAAATGGCCTGGCACACCTTCTCCCACCGCTTCCGGCGCTCCCGGGCCCCGTACCCGGCACTGATCTTGCCGCCTCCCATGATGGTCCTGGGGAGGCGGCGCTGAACATAAAAAATGAGTTGACCCACCTCCTCCGGGGTAAAGATCTCCCTGGGTACGACCTCCTCCCCCCTCAAACGCCCGCACGGGAGCCGGACACGGGGTGCGGGACCCTTCCCCTTCTCGGGATGCTTCCCGGCTCCCTTCACCATGGTCTGGGCAGAAAGGAATAAAGAAAATAGAATAGGGAAGAGAAGAAAAGAAAAGAGTTTACAAAAGTAGTTTAAAATTAACCAAAAGTAGCAGTAAACACAAAAATATAGGGCTAGAAAAATAGAGGGATAGATAATAAGTAAAATAGATCAAAAAAAACTTCAAACAAGCAAAGGATGGCAGAGATTGACAGAGGATACAAAGACCATGCCCAGAACCATAGCAATGAATGAGAAACAAGATGGCCGCGCCCGTTCACGACCGCGCGGGTAAGTTCGCGCGAGATTTTCCTTACGAACACGCGCGAAACTGTACTGGCAAGCCGCAGACTTTGCGAGATTACACTTCGCGCCCGGAAACGGAAATACGTCAGGCAAACAAGATGGCTGCGCCCTTGAACGACCGCGAGGGTAACTTCGCGCCTTGCGCTACGAGCGGCTCGCAAAAACGCACAAAACCTTGCCAACTAACACGCCGCAAAAAAAAACAAATTGCATATTCGCACGGATTTGCGGCTTTCGAATCCGATCTCGCGCGTGTTCGCGCCCCGCGAACCCCGCGAAATTGCAGAAAAACGAGTTTTTCAAAACTGAAAGCACTCGGCAGGGGCAAGAGTTCAAACTCATCATTAGTAACAATTCCCGGTAGTGCTTCCTGACTGGGGCCCCTCCAGAAATCAGTTGCTAGTTGCAACAATTGTATGACCCTGCTCTGACCCTCACAGCAGGCTCATAGAATAGCTACAAGTAGGCCACAAAGGTCCTGGGGAAAAAAATGCACTGCAACAGAAAGCAAAATTACAGATAAGGAAGCAGGTGCCAGACTGGAATTTTAAAACAGTGACACATTAATAAACTAACCCCAAATTAATTCATCTCAGTTGAAGCAGGGCTGGTGTGCTTGCTTTTCCCCCCCATAATCTACAGTAATGATGAACCAGAGGGTGGCATTGATGTAACAGAGGGTTGCAGTGGTGAAACAGAGGGTGCTGGGAACCTGTGATGATGAACCAGACGTAGAAACAACATAATTCGCGACCGTTGCGCGCCGAAATGTAAGTTCGCAATTGCGAACTGGTACGAAACCCTCGCGAACTGGCAGAAATCCTTGCGAACACAAAAAAAAATCTGCAAATTCGCAAGAATTCGCGGATTTTGCGGATTGCGAGTTCGCAAATCCGCAAAATTCGCGAACGCGAGATTCGCAAAATTCGCCCATACTTATATTTGACTGCCCAGGAGTAAAGTATCCAATAGACAGACTTCAAGACCGAGACCTATTTGACTTCATTAGACATGGGGCAGGAATATGAGTTTGGTGCTGCTGGGCCGGCTCTGTTGCGTCAAACCCACGCCTGGACCGCCGGACGTATTACGAGTTGTAAAAGTATGACTCGTAATGTGGTTGGTGGTACTTTGGCCTTTCCCATGGCAGTGACTTGAAAAGAGGCACTGCAATGGGAACGGGCAAAAAATTTCAGCATTGCATTGATGGTGACGTCCATGCCCTGCTGGAATAGGGTGAATGCAGACATGGGGGCACATGTGCTCCCCTGAATGTATCCCATGGTGGGGGGAGGCATGGAGGCCCTACAGGGCCCCCTTTGTTCCTTCACCGCCAGCCTTTTCACGGCATGGCTCCGCCATAAAAAGGCTGGAGGCCAAGGAACTCAAAATATGCTGAGCGGGATTGCGCCAGTTGCAGCTCAGCTCAGTGCGTTGTTGCCGATACGACTAACAAAGTCGTGATTGGCAAAATGGTCGACCGCCACTCCTGCCCCTCCGTGATTCTGGCAGTCTCAAGACCGCCAGACTCGTAATCAGGCCCTTCATTTTTATATTAAACAGGCAGGTTTGAGGGCTGAGACCTGTCGGGCTGCAAGATGGAGTGTGAGGGGTCCGCTGTTTTAGATTTCATTTTGCAGGCATTTCAAAAGACCTACTGAAGACTCATCAAATTCTATCAACATCCTCTATTCCCACCGAGTTTGTTGAATGCACTACATTCATTCAAAGGCTGGTAATGGCTTAGCAACATCAGCCTGTTATTTTGCATCCTCTGCTGCGCTTTTACATACCCTTTCTGCAACATGTAGTGGGATTTCCCGCAGACCCCATCTGCCGCCAAAATGATTAATGAAATATGATAATGGACTTGTGTCCCATTTGTTTCTGTCCTCTGATATTAATCTTTCACAAAAGGCCCAGCTGCCTGCCTTGAATTCCCTCAGCTAAAAAACAGATTCTAATAAGGCACCTTTCATAAACATGAGCTAAAGACACTTGGCAATGGACAGCAAGTTGGAATCCATAAGGAGGAAAGCATATTGGTGAATCCAGAGTGAGTGTTTGTGATGAAGTGCTCTATTTGGCTTGCGCAGTATTCGCTTTCTAGGTCAATATATCACTTCTACCAGCATGGTTCTGAACTCATTCCTGTGGTTGATATTTACACACCAATCCCTAAATGTGGGATGTGACACAAAGCACTCACTAAGTCAAGATGTCTGCCATTAATGTGGCCTTCTAATACTGTAGACTATTCATTGGATTCTTTTCCACTCATGTTGATGGATTCTATAGAAGACCTAAGTCTGACTCATCCTATGATGATGTGTTTTGGGTCTTCAGTGGTGGTCAGTAGTATCCTGATCAGGACTTGATTAGTGTTATTGCATCGCTTTGTGATCAGGAGAACATGTACCTCGCTCTGGTGGCCCTTTCATTCACTTCCCTTCTTATTTAATATTTTACAAAACATTGATATGGAGAGTGATGGACAGCTTACAAACAAGAAGTAGATATTGTGTCATACGAAATGAATTTTTTTTGCTCAATGCTATGATTTATTTATTCAGAAAAGGCACGGAGAGATGATAGAGTGCAGCAAGTCTTCGGTCTTCTGGACTTTTCTGTGTTAGTTGTGGCTTGGCAGCACAGCTGCCTGCAAGATATATTGTTTGAAATAACATGGTGTGGGCTTTGTTTGCACCCAGGGAAGTATTACTCTCTCACCTCATCCAATTGGTTATCTGGTGTATCATTCCACCCTTTGGGTTGTGCTTCCACAAGAATGCCTGGATGGCCTATTTTACATCTGACAAAAGTGCTCTCAACTATCACACTGCTTGTTGCATTCAGCTGTTTGTTCCTTATAAGCAATCTGTACAGAAAGCTATTTATTTTTGTTACTTTTTCCCCAACATTGGCAAAGCCATTAGGTTAGCCTTTAAGGTGTAGAACAGCATTTGTGCATTTAGCACATGTAAACAGCATTCATAAAGGCCTGTGTTTATCTGCTGTGCTGTCACACATTAGAGCAAGACCTCTTCGCTTTACTAATGTTTGTTTTTCTACACATGAGTTTCAGTCATGAGTAGGCCTGGGCGGAGCTCACTGAGTTTTAGTCCGTGGAAATCCGGGGAGTTCCCAAGAACGCCACCAAATTCTGTGGAGTTCTGGAAGCTGCAGTGTACTGCTCTATCACCCCTAGGCCACGTGATTCCCAGGCTTTGTTCTGCACGATCATGTGCCAGGGGGATTATAAGAAAAGCCTCTCTCTGGGCCCGATTCACAGAACTAATTTAAGACAAAATCCTAAACTTACTACTTTTGGTATTCACAGAAATTAGGATTTTGTCTTAAGTTTGTCTTAAGACAGACTTAAGACAGACGTAAGACAAAATCCTAACTTAAGTCTGTCTTAAGACAAATTTAAGACAAAATCCTAACTTCTGTGAATACCAAAAGTAGTAAGTTTAGGATTTTGTCTTAAATTAGTTCTGTGAATCGGGCCCTCTGTTTTTATTTAACTTGCTTCATGATGATTGCTCATCTTCTTCTCCTGCCCCTCTCTGCTTCCCCCGGTCTTCCTCCGTATAGTAAACTGCTCATGCATTCGGCCTGGTGCTCCTGCTCCATCTGGGTGCAGTGCACATAACTGTACAAACAGACACGCAGTATGCATTCAAAGAAATCAGATCACGCAAATTAGACACAGCACACACAGAGTGTGCAAACAGCACACGGAGATCATCCTGTTACCTACTGGGGAGTCGGGACATACATGTAGTATGTCCACAGATAACACATAACATAAAAACATCATGCTTGTCGTATGCAGGTATGTACAGAGCAGATGCGAATTAACACACATAGGAAACTGGTGTACAAGCATTCACAGAAGGTGCATGCTCACAGCATACTATAAGGTATTCCTATTGCCTACATAACAAGACGAATGCACACACAAACTGCACCTACAGTCACACAACACTAAACGCATTCCTTTGAAAATGAACACACACGTAACAGAGTATATCCGACATGCCGTGAGTACTCTCATCTGCCCCTGCAGTATACCCTCTAAGGTGTGCTCTTGCCTTCTACTCTCCAGGATTCATCTCACCTGTTCGCCGCAGGTAGGCCTCCCGGTGACTACGGCTTCTTCGCTCCTGCAGCTCTTGCAGGCAGCGGCACGCAGGCCTCCTCATCCCTGGAAGAAGTCGAAGTCCTTCCTGTTGCTGAAGCCCACAGTGCCCAAGCCAGCTCCTGCTCTAGCAGCAAGCTGTCATAGAGTTCCCTGAGGTGGCTGCTCGCCAGGGAAAAGCACAGTTCAAGGGGCACTCAAGAGGAACATCGACAGGTCTCCGGGGGCAACCGCTGCAACCCTCCTCTGGCCCTAGTGGCATCCCTTGATACAGCCGTCCCTACCTTGCAATATTTGGTTGATAAACATGTCACTCCATTCATCAGGGATGTGTTGTCAAGATCTATCTAGAGTAGCCCGCCGGGTCTCATGACTCTGAGGCTGAGTGTCGTGCCCCGTATCAACAGCCCAGTACGCTCACAGACCTGCACCCTTAATCTGCCCGATGCTGACTTCAGCCTTTGACGGGCCTAACTTTGGGGTCCATACCACTTCCTGTCCGGGAGAGGGAAGAGGTTTGGCACTATCTGTGCTCCCTGTCTGGGCTTATGGAGGCTCTTCCCTGCACACCCTCTTTTATTCTGATGTAGTACAATCCAGTCTGATAACTTTCTCAGCTGACTATCTAGGCTGTGATAGGTGAGCAGTGTACATGTCCACCCGGGAGTCGCCAAAGTTTACTTGTTTGTTAAAGAGGTGCCTTAGGCAACACTTGCACCTTCTGCAGAATGCTTGCTTCATCACAACATGTGTACCAACAGCAACCATCACTTGAAGCAGCAACGCACATGTAACAAAATTGCCTGCCAAGTGGTGTGCGCCGGTGAACTCCACTACGCCGTGGCTTGTGGAGTTTTAGCTGAACTCCATGCTCCAAGCGGAGTGCGGAGCAGCAAAACTCTGCAAAATCCGTCCGTGGAATGGAGTTTACTGCCCACCCCTAGTAATTGGGGGATGATAAGAGAATAGACAATGTAAAAAGAAAGCAGCCAAACTGAGTTGAAACAGGTCTCTTGGGTATGGTGTTGCTAGATATCTCTTCTTACAGGCAGCCAAGCCCCACATCTCAGACATACTTGTCTATTCAGAATATGTTCTCACATGCCAATGTTGTGTTGAGTTTGAAGGTTTGGGGTAGAACTAATCTTGTGCCAGGACAAAGGTGAAGCTATATGCAAGAGTGGCTCACCTACTATGCACCACCAACCAGGAACCAGCAGCACACAGATGCACTAATAAGGATTATCAAAAAGGAAATATTACATCTACTCACAGATCACTTAATGTACTTATCTTAGACCTCAAACGTTATTTCAAAACCTGAGGAAGTGTAACTGTATCTGTGAAGCCCATGTTGGCTATATTCTTAAGGAATATTTAAGGGATAAGATGATAACCTACCATCTAGAGCTCAAAAAACTAATATCAATAGTTTTTTATGGACTGTTTGAAAGATCACGTGAATTGTGTGAAAATGTATCTTGAGATTTGTTTTTGAGTTATTAATTTATTACTTAAATGCATCTTTAGTGCTATCAATTCTATTCTATTCCAGTAGAAGCTGCAAACGAATGGGGGTGGTGAGGCAGGGAGGGCAGAGGGGAGGATGGGGAATAAAAAAGACAAAAAACAAAATACCTGGGTACGGCCAACCTCCGCCTCTCCTTCATCCTTTTCATCTTCTTCCTGCCTGGAGTCTCCCCAGCAGAAAGCACCCGGGCTCCTAGGTTCCCCTAAGCCAACACTATGCTGCAATGCAGCGTTGTGGTTGTTCTGAGCACCCTGGTTTGGCGCTCATTTGGGGACTTAGAGCCTGGGCATGTTCTACACCCAGGCTGTACAATACAGCAAGTGGAGAACATACAAAGTGTGCATGACTGTTTGGCCGGCCAAACTGTCCTGGCACTTGGAGAGTGCCATCACTCCTCCCCCTGCAGTGCCTTGGCGTCACAGAGACCAGCCCGAACCCCTGAAAACAAACTGAGCAACTGCAGTAGAAAAAATAAAATGATATTAAAGTTATGTTATTATCATTTTAGTTTTCCTTTATGAACTGCTCAGAGAGCAGTGGGGCAAAGCCCCTCCGCCTTAGCGGAGGAGCCACCCCTGATCTATTCTAGCCTATTCTATGAATTTCATGTGCCAGCATCAAAATGACTTTTTAGCAGAGGAGATACCAGTGCTCCACACAGGTCCTTTTGGTCATTTAGTCTGAACAGGATTCAAAACAACATTTGTATTTTTTACTACCTGGGAGAACATTTGCTTATCTGAACAACATGCTTGTTTCGAGTTCTGTTGTGCTGAGTGTTCCAGTGGTAGATAGAGCATACACTTCTTGAGATGTCTTTATAGTAATGTTGAAGCATGTGCTGAGGAGAAAGAGAATGCTCGTCAGTTGGGACCTGGAGGTCAACCCATCAGGTGTTACGAGTGAGGAGTTGAAGAGTTAAGGCGGTCGAGGTGAGGTGCTGTTTGCAAATACAGCAGTTTGGTAGCTCTTTATTTAGAATGCAACCAAGGGCCTCTTTCAGGCCTACTGTGGCAGAGATCTGAGGTTCCTGAGAACATTTTTTTTCTTAACATATTTTTATTGACTTTATACCACAAGATCACATGTAATAGGAAGCCAGATATTGTGATAGGATACATCCACATAACATATCAGATATGGATTCTACATTTGTACAAAGGACTCTGCATATTCCTTTATGACCTTCCATGTATTGCACATAACATTACGTTTCATCTTTCGACTTATAATGATGTTTCCAATTTACATCCCACTCTACAACAGTACTGTCTACTTCTATCTTCTCGTATGCAGTCATCATATGTCATTTATAGTTCAAAAAAAGAGACAAATATATTCGTCCTGACATTGATCATCTAACTTATAACAAATTCCCCCCACCCTATCTCCCCCCTTGCTCAGCAAACAGTTCCCATCATATACATATTCACATGCTCCTACCGTGTACTCTGAGACAGGAGCTCCTGATGAGCTCGACTGTCTCCAGCTTATTTCCTCCCATCAGACATTCTGCTGTTATCATAATCAGGTGCGGTGTCTATTTTCAGTCAGGGGTTTGGGTAAACACAGCCATATCCTCTCAGTATGACTGTAAGTAACTTGCGGTAAATTCCTCCATTAGTGTGTTCCAAGCCATAGATATTGGTGTCTTATGTAATCCCTTTGTTCTTCTCTCTTCAACTCCGCCCCTTCCGCTTTAGCCCATCAGGTCATTTCCGCATGCCATTCCTGTAATGATGGCGCCCTATTGGCCTTCCACCATTGTGTAATATTCCTTTTAGCTAAAAAAAGCGCCAGATGAGTGAATTTATGAGATGGACTGCTCCTTTTCCCTTTCGGCCGTAACCCTAATATACAATATTCCAGGGAGTCATTGTTTAGCACTGGGGTGATGTCCTTCAGTATCTGACACACAGACAACCAGTAATATCCCAGCCTCGGGCAATCCCATATCATATGTATTAGTCCTGAATCAGGGGCTTGGCATCGCGGACACATTTCCCCTGCCTCCGGGAACATGGTGCTTAGCCGGCGTGGGGTTAAATAAGCCCCGTGCACCAACATCAGTTGGATGAATTTAAAGTTGGGATTACGAGAATTTTTTTTCGGATGCCCCACTATAGTGTCCTATTCTTTATCCGTAAGTGTGCACCCCACATCCCTGTCACACTTATCACGAAGTGGCTGTAATGACACTGCTGCTATTGTACGGATCCCCTGATATAGCCACTTAGTCAGATGTGCCCCATTTCCCATTAGGTATTGCATAGTAAGTAATGCGAGTGTCTAGGTTCATTACCCCCTTGCATCCAAATCTTTCGAATTGATCTAGAGATGCTAGCATGTAGTAGGAACACTATTCGGTGCTCCGTGCTCTGGTGCAAAGGCATCATGTGACATTAGGGTACCTTCTGAGAAAAAAGCCCCAATGGTAGTATTCCCCACATCCGTCCATGGCAGTAACTGTCAAGGAGTAACTACTCCAGATTGTGTAGGAATTCCTAGCAGTGGAATGGTAGGAGCGCATGGTGGTAACTGTCTCGTATATTGCAACGCGCTTCTCCAATATGTTATTGCTATTTTTAGCTGAGGAGGTGTTGATGGTTGGATCTTGGTCCCGGGCAGTAGGAGACTATGGGCCAGATGTAGGAGCCCTAATACTGGTCAGTAACGGCCGAATTCGGCTGTTACCGACCGGGATTAGGGTTTTCTGATGTAGTGGGCCTATATTTTACCGATTCTGTAAATTTACCGAATCAGTAAATTTACAGAATTGGTAAAATACTGAATCGGTATATTTACCGATTCGGTAAATCCATATGTAGGTGACACTCCTAAGAGTGCCACAGGCCCTTAAGAGTCTGTATTTTACCACCCAATCCTATTGGGTGGTACAATACCGAATTCAGGTGTGCATGCACATCTGTGCATGCACACCTGTGCAATGTGACACACAGACATGCCCTTAGGGCATGTATATGTGCCACATAGCACACAAGCCTGTACTTGGGGTGCTAGAGGGTGTCGAAGTAACACCCCCTGCACCCTTGCAGGATTCGGTATTTACCGATTCGGTAAATACCAAATCGGTAATTCCCATTGATTCCTATGGGCTTCAAGGCCCATAGGAATCAATAGGAAATACCGATTCGGTATTTAACAAATCGGTAAATACCGAATCTTACAGATTCGGTAATTCTAAAATAAGAATTACCTACATCTGCCCCCTTCCTATTTACCTACTCTTAAATACCGAATCGGTATGATTCTGTATTTAAGAGTACCGAATCGGTATGATTCTGTATTTAAGAGTAGGTAAATAGGAATTACCTACATCGGGCACTATGTATGGTCCCTCGCTCCCAGTCCCGGTGTGTCATATCTAGCTCTTGTAAGTTACGGCCCGCCACCCAGTATGCTAACCATTACAGTTGGCTAGCATAACAGTATGCCTTCAAATCTGGTACCCCCAGTCTTCCCTGTTTCGTACTCAGTTGTAATTTTGTTAATCTGATACGTCTGCGATGTGTGACCCACACAAGTGCTATCACCAGGGAATTCAGTAATTTAAAAACCCCTGCTGGCACAAGTATGGGCAGATTGGTGAAATAATAAAGCAATCTCGGGAGCATCACCATCTTAGTTATAGTGATCCGTCCTGCCACCGACAGAGGCAGTGAGGTCCAAAAATTAATTTGGGTTTTGAGGGCAGTTCTTGCACGTATCAGATTGCCATCCAGCAAATCTGCCGTATCCCGGTAGATCTGAATTCCCAAGTACCGAAAGGTCTCAGGCGCTATGTTAAATGACCAGTGCCCAAACCTTAATTGTCCAGTACGCGTGTGGTCAGTTTAAAAATAGCCATACGATTTACTAGCCTTTATCGAGAGGCCTGTCAGCTCCTGTAATAGAGCAAAGATTCAGGGCAGAGGTTCAAAACCCTCATCCATGTCATATGTATAGTATGAAGTCGTCCGCACAGGCAGAAACAATATGTACTGTGTGTCCCTTTAATATCCCCTTGTATCCCGTTAAGGACCGAAGTTTATGCAGAAGTGGTTCCAGCGCCAGGATAAATAATAATGGCGACAACGGGAAGCCCTGTCCTGTACCACAGGCTACCCTGTACTGTCGCAAGATATGTTGACCTGTTCATGCTCTCGTTGTAGGATTCGTGTATAGCAGAAGCACCCATCTAATATATCCCTCCGGTATCCCAAACCTGGAGAGGGCATAGAGCATATAATCCCAATGTAGTGAGTCTAATGCTTGCCGCAGATCAAATGAGATGCAACCCTTCATTCTTTCCATTTCAAGTGTACTGGTCATGATGTGATGTAGCCTTCTAATGTTAAGCGCCGTACTCCTGCCTGGCACAAAACCGCATTGGTCAGTATGTATCAATTGCAATACGAATTGACATAGTTTGGTGGCCCAGTCCACGGGCGTCAGAGAATCTCAGTGACTAAATCAAGGGCAGTCAATCTGTACTGCTACCTATATTCTGTCCTCTACAATTTACACAGTAAAGTGTCCCCTTATAAATTGTAGAGGACAGAATATAGGTAGCAGTACAGATTGACTGCCCTTGATGTAGTCACTGAGATGCTCTGACGCCCGTGGACTGGGTCTTTTGTTGTATTGCTAAGTTTGAGTGGAGGGCGACCCTTTCCTTTTTCCCTCTGAGCTCCCATTGAGAATTTGACAGTTTGGTGGCCAACAATTTACTCAGTATTTTATAAGTCAGAATTTAGCAAGGGCAGAGGCCTGTATCCTGACATGTCAGATCCCTAACGTCCGTGCTCCAAAAGTGAAACCACAGTCGCTTGCAATGTAGTGAGGGGAAGCACACCTGATTCCAGTGACGCTTGATACAGGCACTGTAAATGCGGTACCAGCAGGTCGGCATATACAGCATAAAACTCAATAGGTAGGCCATCATTCCCAGGGGTTTTATTGCAATGTAGAGCTTTAATCGTTTGTTTGATTTCCATACTAGTCACCGGTGTTGCTAGTTCTTTACTGTGCTGGTGTATAGGCTGTGGAATTTGCAAATCCTCAAAGAAGGGCTTGTAGTAATATATATATTATGCCCTGCCCACGGCCTATATAAGTGTTCATAATAGCTCTGAAATGCAGCGTTAATTTCCAATTGAGTGCTTACTATATTGCCCTCCCCATTCCGAATCTCCAATATAGGGGACGGCGGGGAATTATTTTTAACCAGTTTTGCTAGAAGGGGTCCCGCTCTATCTGCCTGAGTGTGTTGTTTCTGCGTGTATAACAGATACTCCACTTTGAGAAGTTCCTCCAAAAGCTCCACATATTGTATGTTGGCTGCCTGTAACTGTGGCTGTTGCGTATCTGTCCTAGCAGCTTCCCTTTCTAATGTGTTCAATTTTCCTTCCAGTTCCTTAATTCGATCAATAAGGGCAGGCCGGACTCCCTCTTTCGTGCTAATCGCAACTCCCCTTATAACAGTTTTGAACGCGTCCCACTCCAGCTGCCACGTACTAGCAGTTCCTTTGTTTTCAGAGAAATAGTTGACAATAGCATCAGATAATGCGCTACGGAAGGCTTGTTCTTCCAGTAACAGGGACTGTAACTTCCAGGTCGGTATCAGGATTTTTCCCCATTGGAGAGTCACCTCTACTGGGTTATGATCTGATAGTGTCTTACCCATGTGTAATACACTGCTAACAACACCAAGTATGGCTCCGGAGCAAACAATTCTGTCTATGCGAGTATGTCATTTGTGTGGTGGAGAATAAAAGGAATATAATTTATGGCTCAGATTTTTCAATCTCCAAGTATCCTTCAGGTCCCATCCCTCTGCCCATCTCTTAAGCGCTTCTGCTTGTTTTCTGCATTCAGCTGCATGCAATAGAGGGTGCGACCTCTCCAAGTCGAGATCTAATACCGCGATAAATCTCCCCCATCACCCAAGAATGATCAGTCCACTCGCTAGGTCCGCTTAACCTCCATGAAGGTGGCTCTGGCTTTCTGCACCTCCGGCGTGAAATTTGGATAAAGGGAATTCCTTTTGTTTTCAAATCGAGTAGGGGCGTTTTCCCTAGCAGCCCGAAATATCGTGTCGCAGTCTTTGTAATTCAGAATGTGTGCTATCAGTGGTCTCGGCAGCGCTCCCAGTTGTGGTGGTCTAGGCGGTACTCGATAAGCTCTCTCCACACTATATAGCTTGGTCAATCCCTCTTTCGCCACATAGTCTTGTATCCACAAACTGGGTAGGATTAGACCCCTCGCTGCGCTCCGGAATTCCAATAATGCAAATATTATTACATCGGGATCTCCCTTCTGCATCATCCACCCGGTCTTGTAATCCCTTTAGTTGATGTTGGAATTGTTCAAGTTGAGAAGAATGCATGGTCTGTTGCGGTACCAGGTCATCCAATGCCAATTTATTTGATTTTACTTTATCCGCCTGTTTCTTATGATCTACCTGCAGCAAGTTTAGATTAGTAGACAGTGTCCCCATTTGTGTTTTGATCGCTATATGTGAGTCACATATTTCTTTGAGAATTAAATCCAGTTTGGCTGCATGCTGATCAGTCCTCGTGGGTGGCACCACATCGTTATCACGGCTGTTGGAGAGTTTACCACCAGATGTGGAATGAGCGTCGTCAGTAGACGCTGAGTCCGTTTGGTTGGCTCTAGGGCGCCCCATGGTGCCTTTATGGTTGTGTATGCTCCTCCGTCACCCATTAGCAGTTATAAGATGAGAGCTGAGCCACGTCTCGAGTTTCATGCCGCATTAGCCTCCATCTCCAAGGTGACGATCCCCTCTTGTAAATAGGGCGATATTTTTATCTCTGCTATTTTTAAAAATTTTTATTTCATCAACATCAGAGTTACAAATTCATAAAACAGTGCCAGAGAAACAAAAGTACCTTACAATTCAAAGAGCATTATTATCAGGTTCAAAACAAAAATAGAGCATTTTTCAAAAACACAAAGAACTATGGTCTGGGAAAAGTGAATCATAAGAAGGGAAAAGTTCATCTCAAGAAAAATATAAAAAGAACCATCATCAAAAAATATCATACAATCTTAATTGCATTAAACTTTCCCCCTGTTTCATCTTATATCTTATATCTTACATCTTATATCTCACCCAGCCTCCGTTTCCATTCAATTATTGGGGCCCATATCCTCCGTCCAGCTTCTTTTTTTAAAAGCCAAAAGGCGGAGATATGGCCCTTGTAAATATGCCCCCACAGACCTGAGGAAAGAGGTGCAGAGAGGTGCACTTCTATGTAATTAGCTACCTCCTCTTCTGCAAATGTAGGTTTCTCAAGGCTCACGCTGACAGGGATTGTTGAATTTGCTGGCTCTTTGCTCTTAGATTACGAGTGCCCTCTAGTGCTGTGAATGCTCAGATGATGGTGCTAGTAATTGGCAGGAATGCTGGGTATTATCTTTCTCTTTGGGGTTGGGTGATGATGCAGCTTAGTTTAAGGGGAAAGTGACTGGATTCTGGTATGTTCCGGACTTTGGAGTGGGGGTAGCAGTGTTGTGCTGAGAGTGGTACTGGTGGTGGAGGACACCAATTTTGCAAGTATTTTAAATATTGTTGGAGCGGGGAGGATATTGACAATGGCGGAGGGGAAATGTGGCAGACCGCCAACAATGTTTTTTTTTATCTTATCTTCTGATAGAGAATTCGGGGGTGCATGGTCAACATAAAATTATAGGTGATATAGATATTTGACAATAATGTGTAGTTTTCCACCTTGGGGTACCAAGTAATATCATAGACAAACTGAACCTCACTGGTATTGCCTACTCAAGGATGCTTGGCACCCTCATTATGTATAGCTATAAACCTAAATCCCATGTGTATTGTCAAAGAGAGTGTTTAGGAAAAGCACTGATTTTCCAAACAAAACTTAGTTCCATATAATTATGAACTTCAGTCACAGAAATGTATTCACTGAAGTTCAGAAGTGGAATACCTTAAAAAAGACCGAGTGAGTTAATGATTGGAGTATTGTAGTTAGATTGAGGGCCATTTAATGTGCTCTACAAAAGGTGCTTCACTAAAAGAGTAAAAGTCATTAGTTTTGCACAAACTCAGACTGGGGTTTTCTCACAGACTTTTTTTAAAATGAGGTATAAGCATGTGCAAGGCTTTGCGTGAAAATACACTAATTAGATTGTTAAAACAATTAGATAAAGCAGAGTCTTTACCATGCAGTTTTGCGTGCTCGTAGTTAAATACAGCTTAGAATGTTTTAAAACTACATCTGGAATCGGAATCGGTGTATTAAATGAAGGATAAAAAAGATAACACTAATAGAAAGTGAGAAGAGAGCTTGGTCACGATGCTGCATAAATGTATTCAACAATGAAAGGGAGTACGGTGCCATATTTATGTATCGTCTGCTTGAGATGTTCCTCACACTTCGTGTGAAAAAAAACACTTTTAACTTTTCTTTAAAGATCCCTCAACCTCGTTCGTGGCATGCTTCATTATTGCGGTCCCTCTCGAGGTACCTAGCGCATCCAGGGTGTGCTTCAATGCCTGATTACAGCAGAGCAGGTTTTGTTTGGGGATTTCTCATGTGAAGAAAAAGGTGAATTAACATTGCCTTCAGGTTACCATCCAGTGTGGCATATTTAATTGGGGCAACCTTGGAAAAGATTAAAAGCGGTTGTGGGTGTGCTCCGAGAAATCAATGAACTCTCACATTCTTAGTTACAGTCCAAAACGTTTTTTTTCACACACACTGAGTGTGAGGGACATCTTAATCCCTTCGCCGCTGGGCTATTTTCCCCGCGGTGAGGGGGGAGGGGGGGCGCGCGCGGCGCCGTTTGCTGGTGACGAGCATGCTGGTAACTCCGCCCACTCAATGGAACACCCCGCACATGAGGGGAATTAGCCCCGCATGGGCGTTCCATGGCAGTTATGACAAGCTCAGCTAGTCATGAGCACAGCACTTGCTAGTAACTCCGCCCACTCAATGGAACACCCCGCACACGAGGGGAATTATCCCCGCATGGGCGTTCCATGGCCGTTATGACAAGCTCAGCTAGTCATGAGCACAGCTCCACTGTGCCTCATGACGAGCTGAGATCGTCATGAGGGTTAAAAAGGTTTAGCAGATTGATAAATAAATATTGTAGCGTACTTGAATTACTAGAAAGATGGACATTGAACATATGGTTCAAATGATGTTTGCTTACCTAAAAGGATAAAAAAAATAGTTTAGGCAAAGAGGAGGTACTATTATAAAGTTAAGTTTACTCTAGTGATGTATGTACACTGATTTCTTATATAGGTTGCCATATGGGTTCAAAATGGTTAGATTGAATGAGCCTCAGGTAACTGGGAAAGTGGGACCTGCATCTCCCACACGTAGGTACACTTAATGTAATTTGCTCACTGAGGACATGGAAGCATTGTACCTTTATCCATTCTGTGACAAAAGGAAAGGAGAGAGGGGCTCTAGTTATGCTACACTGTTTAAAACATTTGATAGTAGATCTTCCCTGAAAAGGAACACATTGCTTACCTATAACCGGAGTCACTGGAACTGGTTGCATAAAGGCCTATCACACAACCATATATTTAAATCTATGCATGCCAAATTACTCTTACACTTCGTAGTCAATGTACTACTTTTTGCTATTCAACATTTCTGAGTATAAATAAATTACAAAGAGTAGCTGTACATGTTTCCAACCCCAGATACAAGGAGTGAAGCCAAATTTATGACTGTAAAGTTAATACTAGAAAATTTTCACACATTAGAGGATTTCTCCACCACAGAGGTGGAGATCCTACTGTGGTAAAGTTTAGGAAAAATTATAAAAGTTTACTAAACTTTAAGAAAAAACATAAAGATATGTTTATGTTAAATTTAAATGTAACTTTATTATATATATGTATTCTAAATAGAGACTAACGTAAAAATGCAACAGCACTATTAACGTATTTTTTTTATTAAATATGTATTTCATTTAAATATATTTAATTAAATAAAAATATTTTAAAATACTTTTTTTTAATCCACCTAAAATAAGAATGTTATATTTACTATGCTTTAAGAATTATTGAAAGTTATGTGTAGAATTAATTTATATTCATTTTTTTAGGTTACATTTATTCTTAAGTTAAAAAAGGTTATTAAAATATGTTAGCATACATTAATATGTGTTTTCTCTATGTATAATGTCTTGCATTAAATAAAATGTATATATATTTGTAAAAGTCAAGATAAATTATTTTTATTTCAATATCATAGCCTATGAAGTTCTGTTTTAAGTCCGTGCCTCCATTATTAGGGCTCGCTGCCGTTAGCAGCGCGAAGCGCTGCCGCAGCGAGTATTATAGTCACCGTGCTCACAGCCAAGGGAGTACAGAGCTGTGCACGAGCGGCTATTGGCCTGTGCCCGAGCCGATTGTGCTCTGTGAACGCGCACGTCTCCGGAAGACGTGCTGCACCCGAGCTGCCTCCAGCTTGGTTTTTTTGGATCCATTTCGCGGCCGACGCAACTAAACGATGACGTCTTGTTTCTCTAGCTCCCGAGTACTGGTGCTCCATCGCTTACTTCGAAATGGATGTGCAAGTTGGGGAGACATTTAAGGTTCCTTCAAACTGCCCCATTGTGACTGTGGATGGCTATGTCGATCCTTCAGGTGGTGACCGATTTTGTCTCGGACAGCTTTCTAATGTTCACAGAACAGAAGCTATAGAAAGAGCAAGGTATATAGTAGTGCGGTTTCCTTTAATCCATTTTGTTAGCAATTGTAGTGCTGCCGTTTTCTTTGAAATCTTGCACACAGTAGACTGTTTTCTCTATCTTTTTCCCTTTCTTAATTTTAATTCCAGCTATTAAATTTTCTCCATTAACTGAATGCAGTAAACACGATTTGCCTAGTGCCATACTGTTATTCCTGTCCATCTACACCTTGGCTGCCTCATCTCGGTGTGGACACCAGAAATGTTCTGTTGGTTATGTATTTCCCTCTCATCCTCCTCACCCCACCCACAAACAGAATATTAGTTAATTCTGTACCAGCAACGATCGTGATTAACTTTGGTAATTTCGTGGTTGTTTTATGCTTGTAACCTGTTTTTTTATTAATTACTTTACCACCTGTTTTTTTGTTTCATAACTTCTTTATCTCCTGTCGTCTTATTAATTCTTCAGTTTAATCTCCCGATTAACATTCTTGATTCTTTTTAACTTTCATACTGTATGTTGTATGTAATATTTAAAAGCATGTCTCGTTTTTCTTGAGGTCCCCATATATCGTAACATGAAAGTGGCTCATTATTAAGGTTTTTTTGGCTGCATAATCTACTAAGAGCAAACCGAAGGTGAATTGGACCAATAAGTCACATTCCTTTGTTCTGTGGAAACTGTAGGGTGATATCTCTGTATTTAAGTAAAATGTTTCAATCAAAACGCAACGAACAGCCCAGTGGTTTTTAAAAAAAAGCATACTCATTCTTCTTCCTTGTACCTATTCCTCCTTTTTAGGTCTCGCTGTCCAGCGAAAGACCTATTGTTGTCGGCGTGCCTGGAATGTGGGACAGGGGATGTGCACGCACAAGCCCTCGGCGATTTCACCTCGTGGGCGCGCATGTCCAGCCCGGCGCCGTGCACATCTCCTGTCCACATTCCCAGCAAGTCAGCCTATCGCGCGTGCATGCACACAGACACGCAGACACGCACGCACACACATGCACGCGCGCACACACACACACACACACACACGCACACCTCCTGCAACTTTCACACATGTTTCTTAATTTCCCCCGAAGTCTCCTCTTTTGTTCCCTCTCTCTGCTCTACCTCCATTCTTGTTTTTGTTTGTTTCGCTCACCACGTGTACTCACCTCCCTCTTGGTGATCCAGGGGCCAGGCTTGCATGTATCTGTGTCTACGGATGAATGTGCATCATCTATAGGAATCCCTCTCTAGGTCCTCACAGGCACTCACCTCGCTCTTGGTGATGCGGTGCCTTGCTAGCTTCACAACGGCGAAGTTGCCCTTCTCCCAGCGTGCGCTCGATGTCGTAGAAGCCCACCCGCACCGGGCCGTGCTGGGGGTGCCCCGGGGGCTCGGCCATGACCATGCTGGGGCCGAGGAGCAGCGAAGGCGGCACCAGCGTGCGGGTGCCCGGGGAAGCGGCGCGAGCAGCTCCGACTCCGGTCCGGTGGCAGAGCTCAGCCTCGGCCAGGGGGGAGGGGGGGCCTGCACCCGGCACCGCCCCTCGGTGACATCAATTGACGTCAGGGCACCGGGAAGAGCAGACTTTCACAGTTCACTGCCAAGCCATGGCGACCACAGTCAGCGTTGGCGTCACCGCTGAGATGTCAATCAGGGAGTGTGTCCTCTGCCAGCTCCTTGGCTGTCAATCTCTGGAGGTGGGCAAGGAGGGGGAGGCAGACACCAGCTGTGCAGAGTGCCTGCCCTTGCCTACTCTGTCTCTGCGCACCCATGCAGCTGGATACCGCTTGCACCCGTGGCGTGGGTATATCCTTTATGTGCCAGCTCCGTTAGCTCAGGCTTCGTGGTAGCCCCGGAAGACAATTGCACGCGGCACCATCTCTGCAGTTTACATAACCTCTACACTGATCTGTGCGTGGTACTTCAGGTATATCACTCCATAAAAATGGCGCTATTAAATCTTGCACCAAGCATTCTTTACTAGGAACAGCCACGCTACTCCGTCTAGAATGATCCACGCAGCTCTTATTATGTGCAATGTAGAGGTACTCACCACATACTATTCGCAGGTATATTTGGGGTATCTCAGTGGATGCAATTATATTTATATTAGGTTACACACCTGTAAACGGTCGATATAGTAGCACTAGTTAAGATGCAAACACCAAGCAGCGGCGTGACGCATGCGTGAGCCCGTGCAGAAGGTGAGGGGAAACCCCCTAGTCTACTGCATCTCACAGGCAGATGTTCATTGGCCTCGGGGTGAATAGGGCCCCTCTGACGGTTGGGCCCCCCTGAAAGCTTGGGGTCTCTCCTGCGACGTAGGGGCTGCAGGGTTTTGCGTTACACCCCTGCACGGCACCCAACACTGCACGGCACCCAACACTATATGTGAACAGTAAACGCCTTCAAGGGTACATGCAGTACATCCACTCCATCCAGCCATCCATCCCCCCCACTCCACCCCCCCACTCCATCCATCCATCCATCCCCCCACTCCATCCATCCCACTCCATCCATCCATCCATCCATCCATCCATTCCCCCCACTCCATCCATCCCCCCACTCCATCCAACTATCCCCCCACTCCATCCAACCATCCCCCCACTCCATCTTACCACCCCCCACTCCATCCATCCATCCCCCCACTCATCCATCCATTCCCCCCACTCCATTCCCCCCACTCCATTCCCACACTCCATCCCCCCACTCCATCCATCCCACTTCATCCACCCCCCACTCCATCCATCCATTTATGCCCCCCACTCCATCCATCCCACTCCATCCAGCTACCACTCCATCCATCCATCCCCCCACTCCATCCATCCATCCCCCAATACATCCATCCAGCCCCCCACTCCATCCATCCATCCATCCCCCACTCCTTCCATCCATCCATCCCCCACTCCTTCCATCCATCCCCCCACTCCATTCATCATTCCCCCACTCCATCCATCATTCCCCCACTCATCCATCCATCCATCCCCCACTCAATCCATCCATCCATCCCCCCACTCATCCATCCATCCCCCCCACGCCATCCATCCATCCCCCAACTCCATCCATCCATCCATTCCCCTGACTCCATCCATCCATCCCTCCCCCGCCCCACACTCCATCCCTCCCCTGCCCCACACTCCATCCCTCCTCCGCCCCACACTCCATCCCTCCCCCGCCCCACACTCCATCCCTCCCCCCCACACTACATCCCTCCCCCGCCCTGCCCCACACTACATCACTCCCACATTACATCCCTCCCACACCCCACCCTCCATCCCTCCCCGCCCCACACTCCATCCCTCCCACACCCCACACTCCATCCCTCCTCCGCCCCACACTCCATCCCTCCCCCGCCCCACACTCCATCCCTCCCCCGCCCCACACTCCATCCCTCGCCCTCCCTCTATCCCTCGCCCTCCCTCTATCCCTCGCCCTCCCTCTATCCCTCGCCCTCCCTCTATCCCTCGCCCTCCCTCTATCCCTCGCCCTCCCTCTATCTCTCTCTCCCCCTCTATCTATGTCTCTCCCTACCTCTATCTTTCGCCCTCCCTCTATCTATCTTTCGCCCTCCCTCTATCTATCTTTCGCCCTCCCTCTATCTATCTATCGCCCTCACTATCTATTGCATCACCACAGCATCACTCGGCACCACCACATCATCACTCAGGGGTACCACAACATCACTATGCGCTACCACAGGATCACTGAACGCCACAGCATCACTCGTCGCCGCCACAACATCATTCAGAGCCACCACATAATCAATCTGTGCAACCATTCAAAAACAACTGATTCAAATATGTTCTCTCAATGTTTCAAGCTTTATTACAAATGTCACAAAAAGATGGTGATATTTCACTTCTGTTCTTGCATTTTGTCACAATAAAATACACTGAACATAATCTTCACAAAAGTTATTTACAAAAGTTTAAGCCATTAAGCTATTGCCATTATAAATTACAATACCTTTTATTTAAGTATTAATTATTTAAAAAATTAAAAGCCATTGTTATTTGTAATATCAATACATCGAAGTCAAGTAAATACAACACATATTGCAGTACAAATGCTATAGGTGTCACATTTGCGAAAGTTAAAACTATTGGCATTGTAAATGACAAAGCTATTAATTTCGCTATGTTCAAAACCAACACATAAGTAAACAAGCATTGGAAATGCAATAGGGCTCGCAATAGGAAAGTTTGAGCTATTGGTCTTATAAATGATTTTTTTAAATTTAAGTGTTATTTTTTAAAATAGCTAAATTAATAGCTTTGTCATTTACAATGCCAATAGTTATAACTTTCGCAAATGTGCCACCTATAGCATTTGTAATGCAACATGTTTTGTATTTACGTGACTTAGATGTATTGATATTACAAATAACAATGGCTTTTAATTTTTTTAAATAATTAATACTTAAATAATTTATTTAATTTGAAATGGCAATAGCTTAAACTTTTGTAAATAACGTTTGTGAAGATTATGTTCAGTGTTTTTATTGTGACGGGGGCACACTAGGTTTTTCAAGGCTGCTCTTTTTGTATATAAAGCACCATTGGTTTTCTGCTAATTGCAAGTTTATCCAAATGATTGGGAATTGTGCTTCCCTCGATATCAAGGCGCGATAAGCTAGAGGAAGAGCGAATGGAAGCATTTGTTCTCAGCATTTACTATTACCTAGAAAGATCTTTGGCAGTAGGGGGGCTTGGGAATCTGCACGATGGCCGCCAGGTAATGTGACTGGTGAAGAAATTGAAGAGATGTTGTTGTCAAGGAGCGATAGGGATTCACAGAACGAGGCAAGGCTGCCACAAATCTAAATGCAGCCTAAGACTTCTATAAATCTGTGTTGATTCACAGTTCGTCACTTTGCCTAAGCACTTTCCCACATAATGTGACATGCACATGATCTAATGGGTTTACGTTTGTTTGAGCACATTTCTGAAGTAAATGAAAAAGCTTACAGTTGTGAGAGCTATGAAATAGTATTGTTTGTTCTAGGAATAAACCAGGGCCGTGGAGTAATCGTTAAATAATCCGCTCATTGGTCATAGAAAATGCCCTTGTTTCCGGTGAACAGCAACCGTTAAAACGCCTGACAGTGATTAGTCTGTTCATGACACAGTACCTTAGTCTGCTTTAAACGATCTCTGACACATCGTTACACCCACCACCACCGCCCCTGTGAGCGCAAAGAAGAAACTACAGATTGTCTGTGAACCCAGAAAAATCATACCCCTGTATCCGATGCAGCTAAAATGTAGAAGTAACGTTTCTTCAAAGTGGAGCATACAGAAAACTTTGGTGGTATCCATGGAGATGCGAGGGTCCTGTTAGCCAAGCTACTGCTCACCAGCAGGCGGGCTGAACTACAAAGGGGGCATTCTCCATGTTAATTTAACTAATCACCAAAAAAAATAACAAGATGATTTTTTCCAAAAACCGGACCTATATTACAAAATGCCTTCGATTTCCGTGCTCATACACTTGTGCCAGCTAGATAGGAAAACAAAGCCAATCGAAAGAAGCCTTAAAAGAATAGAAACTGGAACGGGGAGAAGTGTACACAAAACGCCTGTAAAAGCTGTTCTACAGTTTGCCTACAATTATTACAAGGATTAGAAGTATTTTTTTTAACAAAGCATAAAACCTCAAACACACAGGAAAACCTGTTTGCACAACGGGAAAAGAATGTGCGGCACTAATTCGAACAGGAACATTTCCACCTACAAGAGTCGAATTTTTAACACCTTCACCCTTACCCCAAATTACTGGGCAGATTCCAGCTACATAGACATGATAATAAAAGGTGCAAATACGGAGAGTGATACAAAATCAGAGACAAGCGTTGGCAAAGCAGGCAAGTCTTCCGTGCGCCTTGCTGAAAGTGACACCAGCCCTCGGCATTGCTGTGGTGGGGGAGGAGGGGCGGGGGAGGGAGATGCGAGGGTCCTGTTAGCCAAGCTACTGCTCACCAGCAGGCGGGCTGAACTACAAAGGGGGCATTCTCCATGTTAATTTAACTAATCACCCAAAAAAATAACAAGATGATTTTTTCCAAAAACGGGACCTATATTACAAAATGCCTTCGATTTCCGTGCTCATACACTTGTGCCAGCTAGATAGGAAAACAAAGCCAATCGAAAGAAGCCTTAAAAGAATAGAAACTGGAACGGGGAGAAGTGTACACAAAACGCCTGTAAAAGCTGTTCTACAGTTTGCCTACAATTATTACAAGGATTAGAAGTATTTTTTTTAACAAAGCATAAAACCTCAAACACACAGGAAAACCTGTTTGCACAACGGGAAAAGAATGTGCGGCACTAATTCGAACAGGAACATTTCCACCTACAAGAGTCGAATTTTTAACACCTTCACCCTTACCCCAAATTACTGGGCAGATTCCAGCTACATAGACATGATAATAAAAGGTGCAAATACGGAAAGTGATACAAAATCAGAGACAAGCGATGGCAAAGCAGGCAAGTCTTCCGTGCGCCTTGCTGAAAGTGACACCAGCCCTCGGCATTGCTGTGGTGGGGGAGGAGGGGCGGGGGAGAGGCAAGAAGGGAACAAGTTAAACAAGGAGACGAAACTGAAAGTCCGGCCGGCCGGCCGGCCGGCCGTGAATAATTAGGGGGTGAGAAATGCGCTGGGAGGGCTGCCTTTGATGTGTTAATGCGAGGCAGGCAGGCAGGCGGCTGGTGGCATTGTGCACGCGCTTTTTAGGGCTTGCGCTTGCGCAATGACCTAAAAAGCACATGCACTTCAAGAAATCGCCAGTGGAATCGCCAGTGGTGGATCAACACTGGATAAGCCGTAATAGAGCTTCGCCAGCGATGCGCAGAAGCGCATCAGCAGGCGAGCCCTAAAAATGTCATTTACAATACCAATAGCTTAGACTTTCCTGATGCGAGACCTATTGCATTGCAAATGCTTGTTTTCTATGGGAGGGTGTTTGACTACCAGTGGTTTGCTACGTGTGGTGCTGGACTTACTCCAGGTCTGTGCTGGAGTACACATACTAGTTTTGGCTCTTTTGGGCTAGAGTAACTTTACAAGTGCAGTTTGTGACTAGCAGTGGGCTTACTCTTTTGTGGGTGGTGTCTGTCCCTTCCTACACTTTCCTTAGATCTCCAAAAAATCTCTTTCCTAAATACTTCCCAGTTAGTAGTAACTATTCCCTATTTTTTAGCCGTCCTCCAGTCCCTCCCACGTTTACTACTATAGAAAACATAGGTGAGGTGGAGGTAGAGATTTCCACTCAAAGGTTTGTAAATTGCAATTAGCAGTAAGTAGTATTACTGCAGTACTACTATATGTACAACAAACCGTTTGTGAATCGGGTCTATAATATTAATGAATTTTCTTAATTTGCCACTTAATCAATCATCTGATGCATAGTCTGCAAACTTCATCAAAGTTTCTTGCGCAGACTATCAAATGTTAGAAAGGATAGGGCCTATAAAATGCAATGTAACTTGTGATACTTAAAATGTTAGCTGGTACACTGCTGCATTCCAACTGCATGCCAATTTAGTAAGAACCATCAAACGAAGCCATGGAGGCAAAATAACTGAGGATCAAACCTACCCCAAGTACTGTAACTACATTTTGGTCATGGATTGCAGTCTCAGGCACATGCTTAGCTGACTCAACTGATTCTTACTCTCTTTCTCTCCACTCCACCTCACAAACTCCACTCCACTACATACTTACAATGGTATGGTACGAGTAGCTTCAGTCAATCTCGTTCAAGACTGAAATACCACCCATACAGGACACACTGCCTTCCCTTGCCCTTCCAACTAAACTCATCAATCGTTCATACAGTGAAGCACCCTATCTGTCAGTTGTATCCACTCCACTACTTATCAAAGCACATCAACATGATAAGAGTACACCTCTGCTATTAGTGACAACACCGAAACATGCACCACAGAGGCCACTTGGTGAATCAACACAGTTCACACCAAGTATTCCCAGTGGAATAGCCTTCTGCAAAACACTCTGGCTTTTCATATCAGCAATATGAAGGAGGTAGTAAGTGCTATCTATGTCAGTGTAACTGCATTACTGTTTGCTTGATGTCGACAAGGAAAGCGGCTAAGGGCGTCCGTAGTAGTAAGGGAGTCTACAATTGTGAGAGGCCATCTGTGGCCTTGTTCAGGGCTTTAAGTGGGATGAAAAACTGGGGTGTCTGTTAAAGGGGAGTGGCCAATGTAATTAAAGGCGTGGCTTAAAAACATGTAAGCTAAAAAATCTGTGCTTAGCATAGTGTGCCTCCCGACTTGTATTATGCTGTTTCTGTCATTGCATCCAGATATATGATACAACATGTAATATCATGCCTACACCAAGTCAGGATTATTGGCTTTGTCAATTGTTGTTAGTTGCATAAGATACCAAAAGCGCCCTGAGACCTGTCGGTGACTTGGCGCTATATAAACCGACATAAACATAAACATAAACATAAACATAAACTATGGCTTGTTACATATAATATTGAAAAGCTTCCACTTAAAGCCCTGGTGACACCACCACGATGTTGCTGCTCGAGTTTCAAAAAGAGAAGGGAAATCCAGAGAGGAAATGATTCTCTTTAAACGATTTCCCTTCCCCTACAACGCTCACCTGGCATGACGTCATGCTGTAACTTCTCCACTAGTGAGAAGTGAGCAGTGTGAGCACGCTGCACATCGATGTGCCTGCTGTCACCCAGTCTGGAAAAAAAACAGACCGCCTGAGCCAGGGCACAAAACAGAGCCAGATAGAGAACCGTTTCAAGACACCTTTAAAAAACTGCTGGTGCTCAGCACCGGTGAGACCCGGCCAACTTAAAGCATTGGCCTTGTTCAGCAGACGCAATTACAACGTGTGCTCTGCTAAGGGCTGTTACTGTGGCATATCTGGCACTAAGGGGACACAGGAGATTCGGGGCCTGATTTAAAAGCCGGCGGAGGGAATACTCCCTCACAAATGTGACGGATATCCCGTCCGCCATGTTACAGTCCCCAAAGGATAGAATGTGATCATTACACGGCGGATGTGATATCCGTCATGTTTGTGATGAGGGTTCCCCTCTGCCGACTTCTAAATCAGGTCCTCTGTCAAATTTGCAGAATGCCTTAAACACATTTAAATAATATGGGGCTGATTTACAACAACTGGCGCATCCCTGCGGATCAGTAGGGATGCGTCATTTATTTTGCATGACGTTAGGAAAGCCTTTTGCCACTACCAGATGTGTTTATTAATGAACTGTGCGATTACTTAAAATCATTACAGTATAAAAAAATACAGTTTGGTTCAATAAAATACAGTAAAATACAGTAAAATACAGTAAAATGCCCCCCGCTCGATCTACACCAGTCAGGACCATTGGTGCAGCTATCTCGATACTGACTATGTTCGCTGGTACTATTCATTATTAAAAGAAGTAAAGATTTAAAGTCATCGTGAGACCTCGCTTACTAGAGTCTGGAAGGCGTATATAAGTTCGGCATCCTCAGTTGCACTGTGGACTTCATCGGACCCTGGGTCGGCCCCGGTTGGATACCTCTGACCGATGGGCCCCTTTTCGTTTCGGCGGCTCCCTGTATTATCTATGGATTGCCAACTGTAGGGCGGTGGGTCAAAGGGCTCTTCGGGATGGTATCCTTTAATTGGTTTTCGAGTGCCATTTTAATTTGATGGATGAACTTGCCTATCCTAGCTAGTAAACATGTTGTGGTTTCAGAGAAACACCAATCCGAAGCCTCTCTGCAAGTTCTGTGGCCCAAGATGCGTAGTGCCGGACGTAGCAGACGCTGTCGGTCGCTGGCCAGCTTAGTGCAGCAACATAGCAAGTGTAGCCAGGATTTTCTGCAATAGTTGCAACGTCGGCAGGCAGTGGCTCCGTCCGAGCGTGCCCAACGTGGGTTGAAGTCCGTTATCCTGAGGGCCAAGAGGCGCATAAACAGAATTTTCTGTCTGGCTTCGGTTGTTAGTGAGTCTTGTAAGTATGGTTGAGGTTTACCGGGAGTGTAGGACTTGTCCAAGGCCAACGTTAGCACGGACGTCCGCAGGGGGGGCAAGGAGGGGCGCTTGCCCCCCCCCGCCCCCCCCCGGAGCGACCATCCTTGCCCCCATGCGGATGCCCATGAAAACCGTGCCTTCAAGACGGGGTTCTCACTCTCTTTCCTCTCCTTTCTTTTATTTTCTTCCCTGTGAAATGGATCCAAAAAAGAAAGACGCTTTTGCTGTCATATTTTTCTGAAATTTTAATTCTAAAGTGGAGCACTGGGAATAAAAGGCTAAAAATATGAAAAATAGATAAATAACTAAATAAAGGAAGACACAGTGGTAGCAAACTGTCCAAACTGATTTTATTCACACTGAAACACATTAGCGCCTCTTTTACAGAGTTTGCCAGTGAAGCGCTATTTTTGTTTTCTTGTCTTTGTTTTCCCTGGACTTGGAACTGGTGCACCAATCCTGGAGGTACTGCAATATGTGGATTGGAAAACAAAATGTATGCTTCGGCTCTGAGTCCAGGGATGTGGTCTTTTTACCATACTGCTTACGCTTTGTAAGGATATAAGCAATGGCCATTGAAATGGGTCCATTCAGGGCCCTGTAGTCGTGTCCTTAACTTTTCAGGCAAAAGCACTCACTGATTTCTGAATAGTGAGTGCAAAAGCATTAAGGTAACTGTGTTGTTCCTGCTTACATTTCCCATGGTTTGCAAAATTTTGCATTGCCTATAAGTGTTTGCTCTTTCCAGGATGTTGTCACTTTTTTTTGTAGGCCGCATATTGCTCTTGTCTAGTGAGTCATTTAAATTGAGCCGCATCCAGGTGTTTATAGCGGGCAATAATTGGGTTATAGTTGAAGACAGTGGGAGTTTTTCTCAGTGGGGCAGTACGGTGTTCAGTGGGGGAGAGGATGTGGCACTATGGTCAGAGCTGCTGAATTTGGAACTGGGAACCAGGTTCAGCCTAAATAACCAGTCCACCAGACCACTCTCCTGCAGGGGCACAATCACATGCTAGACCTTAGAAGGCTTCGCAACACCTTAGAAGTCCTGGTGTCTTCGCACCAGCAGGTGGACCCTAGCATGACAAGTGTAGGTTAACCTTCAAGGCTTGTCCACTACTATCCATACTGAAGTTCACCTCCAGTCTTGCGGGAAGGCCTATGAAGCAGCACACCCTAGAACAACAGTCACTGAGGTCACAGGACCCTTGAGAAGGGCCAGCTCTAGGGCGGTGCAACCAGTGTGACCGCACCGGGTGCTGACTTTAGGTGGAGGCATCATGTTTGCAAGTATATTATGGTTTAAAAAACGCTTGCTGCCTCCTTCCTGGCCTCCAGCAATTTTCGGCAACAATAAAAACGTCATGATGACTCTAGTGATTAATGTTCTTCCTAGAGAGAGATCAGATTTTTTTCTAGTGAAAGTTTTGACTCATGGAAAGGTAGCTCAGAGGGTTAATGTTCCGGCTGCAAAGAACATGCGCCACGCAGATCACAAAGTGCACATAATGTAAATAGGTCAGTGGGCTACTGCTTTTGTCAGAGAGACCCTTTTGTTACTTGCAGTTTATAAGTTACAATTTTAACAATCTGAACAGTGAGCTATTAACTGTCATCTAAGAGCTGCATACAAACTGCAAGGTATAAATTAGAGCGTTATGTCCCCCTCCCCCACCCACAGTCTTTGATTATCCTAATGTCCGAAAAAGTGTTCTTTTGGACAGAAATCAATTCTGATTATTAGGGGAACCCCCAACCATGGTATTACGTTTTAAATTCCGGGTATTGTGTTTCTCCAGACCAATCTCTATAAAACTATACGGGCTACTAGTATGGTTGTCATGTGACTCCTACACCTTGTAGTCCTTAGTCTTATGTTACATTTTCTGTACAGTGATTTACACACATATTGATTGTCTCTGTGTAATGTGTGTGCTGTAAAGTGCTCTGACACCCTACAATGGTATGAGTGGTGCTGAAATTCAAAATAAAGGCAACTGAGAGAGAGTGGTTATGGAAACTTGGGGGGGCACAGTTAAAGGTTGGTAGTGAGGGAATCCATGGCAGAGGTGGTCATTGGGGGGCACTAACAAACATTAATGCACAGGACACCACCAGTGCTAAGGGTGGCCCTGCCCTTGAGGCCAGTCTGCCTTACCCATAGGTACCTCCATTAGCCTTATTTCAGCAGTAGTAGCTGCAACTCACCAGGGATTGGCAATGCACGATTTGCACGCACACCAAACTAAGTTTGCAAACTTACAGTCACCCGGCTTCATTCATAAGCACTTTTAACATGTGCTGCCTGCTGTGGGGCCATTGGAATTAATTATGCAGCAAAGGATGACATTATGCCGTAGTGTTGACTAAATTATGTATAAAAAAAAGTCTGCAGCGTAATGCAGTATATTTTCAGATATTTTATTATTTTGACGTGTGTTTACACATGCTAACAGTCTCTGGAAAGATTTTGCCTTACCAGTACCAGTGTAAAATACAAACGCAGCAGTGAGAAAGGTGACCAGTCAACCTTTTTTTAATAGGCCATCCACTCTGCAGCAACACAAGTCACATTTTATATTAACTTTTGATATGTTTGAGCTACAAACAATTTATTAGTTTAAATGGTCATATCATGCAGTAGATCTTGCATTATGAGGCAACTATGACAGAGCCCTAATTTTAGAGAAAACATTTGCAAACTAGGATATTTTGCCATTCATGTTTGAACTGCTGTTGTGGAAAAGGGAGTAGTGCTTATGACAGACACTCCGTGGCTCGGAGACAAATGGCTTGTGTTTCCACATTTTATCATATTTGGTACATTCTATGATTAGAAGCATATCCCACTTTGCGAATATATTTTAATGTCAATAACTCATTATAACCTTAAATAATCATGTGTATCCATTGGTTGATTAAACTGGGCAGTGAAATGCCAAACAAATACTAAAAATTGGGAAGTCTGCGCATTCTGGCCACACCTCTGGCTCCACCCGCAGGTCCAATCCTTGGGTTATTCCCGCCCTTTGATTCTCCGCCCACTGTTCCCCTACTTTTTCCTCCCACTTTGACCACTGTGTAAGACTCAGCATCCCTGGACCTGTGATGTGCCGCCGCTGCGGGCGCCGCATGTGCCACACATTTACGGTGCCGGGCTTCCGCATAAGGGAGCTGGCCATTATTGCATCCCTATACATGGGCACGTTGTCAGTTTGACATTGACTACACATAGAGGGACTCTAGGTTTCTTTTAAAGAATATAGCTAACATTTGGACCTATACATTTTATTTTGTATAAATTAGTTGAATGTGTGTAAAATTTAGAAATGCCCGGGGAATTCTAGTAAAGGGAGCACCCATTGGCGAATCACTTGCATGTGTGATTGATGCATTATTTATTACTAACTTTGACGTTGAGCTTTAGCTTTGGATACAAGTTATCATGATTTCTAGAACCAAGAAGCCAATATTGGTAAATAAGTGTGCTACAAATAATCCCTAACATACACTGTGCATACAGTATATTTAATCTGGTGCTTTAATCATAGGCTGTTTTAAGGAATTCTGATAAAAATCGAATCGTGCTGAAGACAGCCTTGATTGGTGTTGGATCGAGGACCCGGAAGTCTGCACACTTATCAGACAGAGATAAAGCACCTTGTCAGAAAGTTTAGCGTTTTCCCTACAGGTGGTGTTTGTTGGCCTGTGGCAGGGTCAGTCACATGTCCTGGATTCCTGGCATTTATTTGAGTCTATCCCAGTTCTGTGCCCACGGTTTCTTGTGTCCCACCTGGCACACATCATGTCGGAGGATGGTGATGGTGTTAACATTTTGCCCCCCCCTGGAAAAATGTCTGCGGACGCCCATAAACGTTAGTGGGTTGGGCCGGAGCGAGGAAAGGTCCAGCTCAAAGGAAATAGACTGGACTTGGCGCTTGACGGCTTTTGCCCAGGCGGAATATGGGATTTCGTGTAAATGCAGACTCCGCCCCTCGATCTTCAGAAGTTCAATGGCTAGTTCCACCTTGGATTGCCATGGGGAGCACGCTTCGCCAAAGATGGTTTTTAGCGAGTGCTTTAAGGTGTTTTCGGGCCACTTCAGAACTCTGATGTAGTATTTTAGCCGTTCCCCCAATAGTACCAGTTCAGGACGTTTCAGGCCTATTTCCAGTCTCGCCCTGTTGTTACTAGCCTGTTTGGGAGCTAGTAGCACCATCTTGTATGCTTTCACCTGTGCCGCTTGGACCACTTTCTCAAAAGCCCCTGGATAGGCTATATGGCCGTACGCCTTTTGCCACTATGGATGCGCTGCATTTACAATGCGGTGCACCGTTGTGCAAGGAGAGACAGATGCGTGATGCATCTGTCAGCGTATAGGTGACGCAGTGCTGGTGTCATGTCGCAAGCGCAATGCAACTCCAGCATTGCTCAGGGGCATCTTATACTTGCAATGCTGCATCACTCCTTACGCCTGCTACAAGCAGGCGTTAAGTTTTGACGCAGCATGGACAAAAAAGTGAATCCGTTAAATCTTGTAGGTTTCACTGCGTCACTTTTACGGGGTTTCCTTTCGGCGAAAAACACCCATCCTGCATCAGGTGGAACGCCCACTCTGCATTATGTATAATGTAGCGCAGGGCTTTACAACGTGTCGCATTTCACTAGATGCGTCACGTTGTAAATCTGTTGCAAATCTGTTGCATAGAGGTGCATGGTTTATGACGCCGCTGCGTCACAGAAGTGACAAAATGGTGTCGTAAAGATGACACAAGGGGCTTGAAAATTTGCCCTATGTGTTCAAATTTTCTATCTAATTAATGTATGGATGCTGAATAATCAATTTATTTATACTACCAAAACATTTGCTGCAGGATCAAGGAATTTACTTAGACCAGGAATCTCACATTTGTGGGCGGAGTCCCCAGTGGTTGCATGCGCTGGACTTTTATTTATTTATTTTTGCGATGTTATGCAGGACGGACATGGCCCGGAGGCATCAGAGCGCTTTCCAAGTGCACAGTGGCTAAACAATTACAACTGGAGTAGATTAGAGATGCAACCTATGGAGAAATAAGAGTAGATAGTCAGAGTAAGTGGGAGACAAGCTGGACACGATTCCATTCCCAAACAATGCAGGTGGTCATTCGAGATGCAAGCAGACTTTTGAGAGAGAGTGGGGGAAAAAGTGAATTTCAAAGAGAAGAGCTGCTATGGGGTCACCTGATGAGGTCAGATCAATCATGTATAAGCAGCAAACATCTTTTATTTTGAGAATTCTGGTAGATGAGTTGCAACACAATCGAACTAGGGTTACCAAGAGAGGACAATTGGGGTCATGTCAATGATGAGATTTACAAAGGTAATCGTTCAAACAGTAGCATTCCCGTGACTGCCCAGCAGGGGGAGTGTTTGGCTTTTTAACAGCATAACGCTTCGACCTGCCAACAGGCCATTGATCAATCTAAACCATGTCGCTTCAAACTGGAGTTAACTCCGAACCCTGCGCTTCTGCGGTGCAATGGAAATGTTTCCTAAAGTCCGCAGTTCCTGCTTTGCCAAAGACTTCTGTGTATTTGTAAGGTGGTCGGCTTAAGTGACATTTTAAGGCTCCTCTCCAGATGTTGCATGCTCTCGTCTTCATTTTGCGTTCCGCCACCTCCCCCCAACTTCTGCAGAACCCTCACATCTGAAGCTCACAGGCACGGACAGCGAATAGACCAGCTGTTTATTTTTGTATATCTTTTTTTTGTGTTTCTGTAGTTATCGATTTGCACAATATGCGTCTTCTGGAAATGCGAAGTACATATTCCTGTTGCCACCCTAAATGTCTGCCTTCAAACACAGCCCGATCGTTAGCCGGGTCCCTAATTAAGCAGTGCGCCCATCACAGAGGGGAATCAATCGCACGCTGACATCTTAAAATTTGCAATTACCGCAGCCCCGGCTCCAGTCAGTTTAAGAGCGCAAAGGGCCGCCCACAGAGTCACTTTCATTATCTGACTGTAATGGGGCCCAGGCTGAAACTGAAGGGAAATGAGAACCTATGACACGATTAAATGTAGATATGGATTTTCGCCAGCTCTGCTATAAATATATGGTTGAAAGGAATGGTTTGTGGCTGGAGACAGCTGTGACAAATGCTAACAATAACACAGCATCCGGGCGTATCACCAGACAGTTTCTATTGCCATAATAAGGAAGATGTGTTTTATGGGGGCTTTAAACTTAAGTGGTGGTACCCAAGGACAGTAACAAAAGGTGTTAGTGTTACAAAACTTTATGAAAGTCATCTTATCGAAATGTCGAACTGGCCCTTTCGGGTAGGAACATGACATATATTGGATAAAGTGCCTCTGCCTACATTATTAAAACATTGGAAGTCACCAAGAAGATCCAAGAATGACCATACAGTGGGATAAGGCCAAACGCAGAGTTCCTTTATATAAAGACATAGAATTCGTAGTTGTCTTGCAACACCCTTTTAAAGTGCGGCAGAGAGCATTTTATTTCTAATCCAATCCAATCCAATCCAATCCAAAAATTCTTTATTTCGGCCATTTGAGACCCTAAAAGGTTCATTAGAACATATAAAACACATCAAACATACAATAAAAGCAAGGCAGGGTACATTACACAACTAGTTCAATTCCCTGTAGGATCTGGCATGAGGAGGCAATTAACTCTATTTCATTACAGTTCATAACACTTTTTACAGAAGATCAATCTTTTAGTATTTTCCCCCTTATCTGCCACATGGCCATTAAAAACTTGGCAACTGCAAAAACTATATGGTGCAGGGTACTTGTCTTCAGAATTCTGTATGAGTGTAAATAGTTTCTAATGCCCAGATTCCTACACAGTGGCACTAGCCAATATTTCCTCGGTCTAGTGTAGGCAGGGCAAAAAAACAACACGTGTGTTTCATCCTCCTCATTCTTAATGTACCCAGGGCAGATTTTATCGTCCAGCGCTGTCCATTTGCAAGTAAAAGTTTTGAGGGGCAGGGTGCCTAGCCTCCATTGAATGAACAGTTTCCTTGCCAGAATAGGAAATATAATATCCATAAAACCTTCAAAGTAAAAAGAATTTTTGGTGTCCAGAAATTGTTCAGTTAGGGTGCCGACTTTGGATGCACACACAAGGGAAACTAGACTTTTCTCCTTGAAAATTTCAGCGAGCTTTTTGCATGGCATCCCTTGACAACCTCTTTCAGGAACCTCCCACAGCTCAGGAAGTCCCAAGCGATAGAATTCTTGTTTGATGTAAGCCAACCACGGAATTCTATCACGGTGGTTAAGGTTCAGGACATGCTTGAGATCTTCCCTGTAGTGGGCAAGTTCACCAGTAGACCAGAGCCTGTGCCAAAACCTCAGTGGTTTTAGTGCCAATTCATCCCCTATTGAAGGGAGCCCCAGATCTAATCTCAAAGGTAGCAAGGGTGTACCATGGGGGAGAACCAAGAGGTGTCTGAGGAAGTTATTTTCTACCCGGACAAGTTCTGTCCCGGCTTTATGACCCCACAACTCACCACCATAAGATACAACTGCTTTGGCTTGGGTTTTATACATCTTCATGGCTGGACTAATGGGTTTAAAGGTTTATGTATTCACGACCTTCAGGATTGCCCCCGACATTTGGGCCAACTTTAAACGGGATCTGGCTATCTGATGACCCCATGATAAATTTTCATGTAAAGTTACCCCCAAATACTGGAATGTTCTGACCCTTTCCAGCCTTACAGAACCCAGTGTTGAATTGGGCCTATTTGTAAAGGAGGGGTTGAATACCATGAATTTGGTTTTCTCTGTGTTAATCTCCAGGCCATGCGCCCTACAGAAATCCCCGAACCCGTCTAGTATCCGTTGGATCCCCATCGAGGATTTGGAAAGCAGGAGGTTATCATCGGCAAACATAATAGCCGGAACCCTCCTGCCTGCCAACAAAGGTGCGACGTTGTTCCTGACATTGTCAAGATGGAATATGACACTGTTAACAAAGAGGCAAAACAGGGTCGGCGCAAGAACGCAACCCTTTCTTACCCCTCTGAGAACTGGAAACCTAGAGGACAACGCTCCATCCCTCCCACACCTAACCTGGGCAAAATTGCCTTTGTGGAGCCTGATTATAGCCTGTAGCAGTTGTGGAGGAACGCCCAACTCCTTAAGAACCTCCCATAATTTCTTACGGGGAACCAAGTCAAATGGGGACCTCAGGTCCACGAACACCATGTACAGACTCCCCCCCCCCCTCAATCCTCACTGTTTTCCAGTAAAGAAGGACGAGGCGGAAAATCTGGTCCATGGTGGACGTGTTTTTCCTGAAGCCCGCCTGGAGGGGACTAAGAATCGCATTGTCCTCCATCCAGTCAAGGAGATGGTCCAGGAGAAGGCGGGAAACAAGTTTTTGGGGTACATCTATGAGGCTGATCGGCCTGTAGTTGGCTGGGAGCAGAGGAGAGCCCTTTTTGAAAATTGGTACTATCTCTGGCCCCAGCCAAGTACAGGGGATCTCCATCCCTGCCAAGACAGAATTAAATATGATTAGAAAGGACTGGCCCCAGATCTCTGGATGGTGTCTAAACAAATCTCTGGGGAGTCTGTCAAGTCCCGGGGCCTTCCCCAACGCCAGTCTCTCCATGGCGTTTACTACCTCACCCAATGTGAATTCTAGTTTATCTGCAGAATCAGATGTAATATCAAGGGCCACCTCGTTAGCAGATTCAGGAGTGTCTTGGTACAATTTGCTAAAATGGGATTCCCATACGGAGGCAGCAATATTTGGCTCCACTGCTGATTTGGGTTCGCCTGTACCAGTGTTGACTAGAGACCAACATTTTCTAGAATCCCTGGTTTCCAGGCCCAGAGATAGGTCCTGCCATCTATCCCAATCCCATTCTGACTTTGCCTGGGCAATGGCTTCCCTGTATTTTCGTCTCAGCTCAACTACCTTGTCCTTATTGGTACTGGACTTTATCATGGAAATCAGCTCAGTTTTAATCTTTTTGCAAGTAGAGTTGTACCAAGCTGAGGTTCGAGTCCTCTTCTTCCTGGTCACCACCACAGGATAAAAAACCTCTCCTAGAATTCCCACTAAATCTGTGTGGATTTGGGCTACTTTCTGATTAAAATCAATGGCTCTAGGTTTGTTAATTAGTCCGTCCATTTCATATAACTTCGGGAGTGCCAATTCGTAGATTTTTGTTATGCACTCTTTTGAACTTACTAATTTCCCCCATCTTACCCTACGTCTGTTGTTGCTTAAGACCAAGTTCCCTGTGTCTTCACTAGAGTCTGTAGGTGACGACCCTGCTTCGGGAGCAGGGTGAGCCATATCTAAACAAAGGGCATTGTGGTCGCTGTCTGATCTTTCTATTACCCTAAAGTCCTGGACCTTGGACCACAAGCCTGAATCTACAAAAATGTAGTCCAGGCGCGATTCGCGGTCCTTCCTATCGAAGGTACACGATGAAGGGGTATCAGATGGAGTGCGCCCATTACAGGCCCTCAGGGCGAAGTTCAAAGTCAAGGACATAATCTGCACCGCTAGGGGGTCCATGATTTTGGATAAGGGGATTGGCATGGAGGGATCCCCCAATATTCCTCTTCAGCAGTTAGGGCACCCTCCTTCAAACCTTCCAAGGGTTCAAAGTGGCAGTTAAAGTCTCCGCCCATCAATATCTTGCAATCGGTGGGAAGTTGCCCCAAAAATGAAGATAAATCATCCAAAGTGGGTGATTCCATGGACGCACTAACTGGGCGCGAATACACATTGACAATCGCCAGATTAAAGGTGTTAGGCCATTTAAGAAGAACACATTGTATATCCTCCGAAAGGGTTGGTATTATCTCTGCACTACAACCAATATGACTGGCCACCCAGACAGCGAGACCACCGGAAGGCCTCCCTTTACCATTCCACTTGGCATTGATGTAAAAGGTTGAGTAACGTGCCCTGAGAAAGGGTTCCCTAGCCCAAGCCTCCTGAAAGAGACAGATATCATTGCTGCCTACTAGAGAAACCCAATCATTTGAATCTAATTTGTTGGCGATGCCTGCCACATTCCAGGAGAGGACCTTCACGGGTCCTATCGGAGTCTTAAATGCCATTCCCCTAGTCCTCTCAGCAGCGTTACCTATAGATGGTAATGCAGACCTATCCGGTAGTACTCCCAAATCAATTGGAGCTTGAGATGCTAAATTACAACGGAATGATCTCGGGGATAGATTGGCCGGATAGCCCCGGGTACTGGTAGTAGTTGTACTCTCCAAAGGAGGTGCGACAGGGTCTTGGTTGATGTTATCAATAGCAACTGTCCCTGTTCCCAGCAAAGCAGTCTCAGAAACCACCCCTTCGATGTCCCCATCAGATGCGCCCATCGGGAGTCAGTCAACCTGGTCGAGGCAACTGTATCTATTGGAATGAACATAATTGCTATAGACAGAGGCATCATGTCGAGGGGGCCTATACCTTGACCCATCAATAGCAAATCCCACCCTAGTCCAGCCATCGTCCTTCCCCATAATCAAATCTCCACCTCTAGGGTAGAAAAACGACAGGGGGACCAGTTCTATGGATGTGTTCCCTGAACTCCCAAACCAATTGCAGATGTGGGGCACAACCTGGGAATTCCTAAAGCTTACAAGTATACAATCTCCCCCTTTATTCTTAACAGTGTACCCAACCCATGGGACCCTCCTAACCATCAATACTTCTCCTCTCAGATTAGGTGGTAGGGGCCTGTGGACATTTAACCAGCTGATGACTTTGTTACGTAAGGAGTCAAAAGATTCCACCATGTTACTAGAGAGCTCAGGTACCCCCATCAGGATTACAGTATAAGCCGCCGCCTCTGGAGGCAAGTTAACTGCTTTTCGCCAGTTATGGCTATTACTAATCCGGTTAGGGCAGTCAACCATTACATTAAGTAGACTCTCCTGTCCTGTTGTGGTAGCCGGAGTGGGTAACCTCGACTTCCTAACAAGCGGCATCGGAGGTGGTTGCCTAGGGAGAGGTACTAGGACGGGATGGGATGGGGTGACTATGGGGACGTTCGCCATGGGAAGGGTAGTGGGCAGAGTTGAAACCACAGCAGTAAAAGCACTAGGCGGGAGGGAAATCCCACTATTTGTCCCATTTACTCCATTAGTACTTGATCGCAACCCTTGCTGGTCCGTCCTACCCCCACTTAATTTTTCTATTGCTAAGAGTCTAGCCTCAATACAGTCAAGTTTGATCGACAGGGGATCCAACAGATTTTTAATAATGTCAGTGATAGAGCAAATAATGTGGTCCGTGGTATTAGAGAGTCCCCCTCCAAAGATAAACGGGCCAGTATGCGGAGGTATGTGGTTGAGGGCAGGGTGTAAAGGGCTCGCCGTTTCGGTGATGATCACGGCGGGGGATGTTCCTAAGACATCCGTGCTGTTATCAACGGTGTCTGGAATGAAATCTACTTTGGCCCTCTTAGCACCTTTTGACTGCCCAGGTCTTTTCCTTTTCGGGACCGCACCCTCCCGAAGACCCGTGTGATGTGTTGCAGTAGAGACACCCCCCTCTTCCCGAGTTGAAATTATCTGAGAAATCGGGGGAGACGCCGGCTCATGGATGGTATGAACTGAGTCTCGATCCCTTTGTGAGTTAGATGGTGTCCTCAACTGCTGCAGCACTGACTCTATAGTTTGATCAATGCTATCCATAAGTGATAAGTGGGTAGCATCCAGCAGTTCTGGGGATCTAACATTCGTAGATGACCCTGGGGAAACTAGGTGCAAGCTTTCCATCCCTTCTGCTATTTGTTTTTCTAGGGCTGTAAGACCCTTGTTTACCACAGTATTTGCCTTAGCAAGAAAACTGTCCAGAGTACCTGTTACCAGGCTGGCCGCCTTGCTTATTGTTTCCCTAGTTGCCATGTTGATCAACGCCGTACTTAACGGGTACCGGGCAAATTGTAGAATTAAGGTGTCCTGCTGAGCAAACACTTAGTGGGGGAGGCCCGGTCCCGTCTCTCCCATCCTCTAACGGCCTTAAATGGCCCGCCCTTTGCCCGGGCTTAGCCCAGCGCCGTCCCGCGCGCGTTCCGCGATGCACGTCCGGGGGCATAATCTTGTAACCGATAGCCCCGGGGGCGCGGTCAATCGGGAAGAGTCACCAGGTGCGGCTGGTAAGCACGCCGCTTGGAATCCTGGGACTCGCAGTCCCGCTGCACACCGAATCTTCCTCCGCCCACGTTTCGTCCACTGATGCCTGGGACACAGTTCAGGTATTAGAGAGTCCCCCTCCAAAGATAAACGGGCCAGTATGCGGAGGTATGTGGTTGAGGGCAGGGTGTAAAGGGCTCGCCGTTTCGGTGATGATCACGGCGGGGGATGTTCCTAATACATCCGTGTTGTTATCAACGGTGTCTGGAATGAAATCTACTTTGGCCCTCTAATCACCTTTTGACTGCCCAGGTCTTTTCCTTTTCCGGACCGCACCCTCCCGAAGACCCGTGTGATGTGTTGCAGTAGAGACATCCCCCTCTTCCTGAGTTGAAACTATCTGAGAAATCGGGGGAGATGCCGGCTCATGGATGGTATGAACTGAGTCTAGATCCCTTTGTGAGTTAGATGGTGTCCTCAACTGCTGCAGCACTGACTCTATAGTTTGATCTATGCTATCCATAAGTGATAAGTGGGTAGCATCCAGCAGTTCTGGGGATCTAACATTCGTAGATGACCCTGGGGAAACTAGGTGCGAGCTTTCCATCCCTTCTGCTATTTGTTTTTCTAGGGCTGTAAGACCCTTGTTTACCACAGTATTTGCCTTAGCAAGAAAACTGTCCAGAGTACCTGTTACCAGGGTGGCCGCCTTGCTTCTTGTTTTCCTAGTTGCCATGTTGATCAGCGCCGTACTTCACGGGAACCAGGCAAATTGTAGAATTAAGGTGTCCTGCTGAGCAAACACTTAGTGAGGAAGGCCCGGTCCGGTCTCTCCCCTCCACTAACGGCCTCAAACGGCCCGCCCTTTGCCCGGGCTTAGCCCTGGGCCGTCCCGCGCGCGTTCCGCGATGCACGTCCGGGGGCGTGATCTGGTAACCGATCGCCCCGGGGGCACGGTCAATCGGGAAGAGTCACCAGGTGCGGCTGGTAAGCACGCCGCTTGGAATCCTGGGACTCGCAGTCCCGCTGCATGCCGAATCTTCCTCCGCCCACGTTTGGTCCACTGATGCCTGGGACACAGTTCAGGTATTAAAGAGTCCCCCTCTAAAGATAAACGGGCCAGTATGCGTAGGTATTTGGTTGAGGGCAGGGTGTAAAGGGCTCGCCGTTTCGGTGATGATCACGGCGGGGGATGTTCCTAAGACATCCGTGTTGTTATCAACGGTGTCTGGAATGAAATCTACTTTGGCCCTCTAAGCACCTTTTGACTGCCCAGGTCTTTTCCTTTTCGGGACCGCACCCTCCCGAAGACCCGTGTGATGTGTTGCAGTAGAGACATCCACCTCTTCCTGAGTTGAAACTATCTGAGAAATCGGGGGAGACGCCGGCTCATGGATGGTATGAACTGAGTCTCGATCCCTTTGTGAGTTAGATGGTGTCCTCAACTGCTGCAGCACTGACTCTATAGTTTGATCTATGCTATCCATAAGTGGGTAGCATCCAGCAGTTCTGGGGATCTAACATTCGTAGATGACCCTGGAGAAACTAGGTGCGAGCTTTCCATCCCTTCTGCTATTTCTTTTTCTAGGGCTGTAAGACCCTTGTTTACCACAGTATTTGCCTTAGCAAGAAAACTGTCCAGAGTACCTGTTAACAGGGTGGCCCCCTTGCTTCTTGTTTCCCTAGTTGCCATGTTGATCAACCCCGTACTTCACGGGAACCAGGCAAATTGTAGAATTAAGGTGTCCTGCTGAGCAAACACTTAGGGGGGGAGGCCAGGTCCGGTCTCTCCCGTCCTCTAACGGCCTCAAACGGCCCGCCCTTTGCCCGAGCTTAGCCCGGCGCCGTCCCGTGCACGTTCCACGATGCGCGTCTGGGGGCATGATCTTGTAACCGATAGCCCTGGGGGCGCGGTCAATCGGGAAGAGTCACCAGGTGCGGCTGGTAAGCACGCCGATTGGAAACCTGGGACTCGCAGTCCCGCTGCACGCCGAATCTTCCTCCGCTCACGTTTGGTCCACTGATGCCTGGGACACAGTTCAGGTATTAGAGAGTCCCCCTCCAAAGATAAATGGGCCAGTATGCGGAGGTATGTGGTTGAGGGCAAGGTGTAAAGGGCTCGCCGTTTTGGTGATGATCACGGTGGGGGATGTTCCTAAGACATCCGTGCTGTTATCAACGGTGTCTGGAATGAAATCTACTTTGGCCCTCTTAGCACCTTTTGACTGCCCAGGTCTTTTCCTTTTCGGGACCGCACCCTCCCGAAGACCCGTGTGATGTGTTGCAGTAGAGACATCCCCCTCTTCCCGAGTTGAAACTATCTGAGAAATCGGGGGAGACGCTGGCTCATGGATGGTATGAACTGAGTCTCGATCCCTTTGTGAGTTAGATGGTGTCCTCAACTGCTGCAGCACTGACTCTATAGTTTGATCAATGCTATCCATAAGTGATAAGTGGGTAGCATCCAGCAGTTCTGGGGATCTAACATTCGTAGATGACCCTGGGGAAACTAGGTGCGAGCTTTCCATCCCTTCTGCTATTTGTTTTTCTAGGGCTGTAAGACCCTTGTTTACCACAGTATTTGCCTTAGCAAGAAAACTGTCCAGAGTACCTGTTACCAGGGTGGCCGCCTTGCTTCTTGTTTCCCTAGTTGCCATGTTGATCAACGCCGTACTTCACGGGAACCAGGCAAATTGTAGAATTAAGGTGTCCTGCTGAGCAAGCACTTAGGGGGGGAGGCCCGGTCCGGTCTCTCCCGTCCTCTAACGGCCTCAAAAGGCCCGCCCTTTGCCCGGGCTTAGCCCGGCGCCGTCCCGGGTGCGTTCTGCGACGCGCGTCTGGGGGCGTGATCTTGTAACCGATAGCCCCGGGGGCGCGGTCAATCGGGAAGAGTCACCAGGTGCGGCTGGTAAGCACGCCGCTTGGAATCCTGGGACTTGCAGTCCCGCTGCACGCCAAATCTTCCTCTGCCCACGTTTGGTCCATTGATGCCTGGGACACAGTTCAGGTACAGAACTCCTCTCGTCACTCCACACAACTGCAAGCGGCACCCGCGAAGCGGGAGCTGCGAGTCGTGGTCTTGAGCACCCAGGGAGGGGGGGGCGCGGTCAATCGGGAAGAGTCACCAGGTGCGGCTGGTAAGCACGCCGCTTGGAATCCTGGGACTCGCAGTCCCGCTGCACGCCAAATCTTCCTCCGCCCACGTTTGGTCCACTGATGCCTGGGACACAGTTCAGGTACAGAACTCCTCTCGCCACTCCACATAACTGCGAGCGGCACCCGCCATTTTATTTCTTATAATACATGGTCACACAACCATCTTTCCCACAAACTGCTTAAATCCTTGGTGCCTTGCACTTTCATATGAAAGAGAAACAGTGGATCCTGCCACAAACAAAGGGTGGTGAAGCGGATTGAGGTAACGTGGGTGGGGGGAGCGCATTGAGGTGCAGGGGGGTGTTAGAATATACAAAAATAAAAGAACTTACCTGAAGCCGCCGGCCGCCTTCTGCATTGATTCACTCTTCCTCTCCTCTTCCTGGCCCCGGCAGCCCGTGGGACAGAGTCCCATCCAGTATTAAGCTGTTCTCCTGCTAGAGGCCTATGCCCCGCCCCTCCCTGAACAAGCTGGATCAGATCCGGCAAATGAAAAATTTTAAACTATAGAAACGGTAGTGGCACAGGGGGACGCATGAGGTGGAGCGCAATCAAGGGAAGAATTTTCAAAAAAAGAAGAAACAAGCATGTACAATGCAATGGTCTCTGCATTATTAAAGGTAGAGCTATTGGCATTGCTTTTTTTTATTAATAAATGGCCTTGTCATTTACATAGGCAATAGCTTAATCGTTAAAGAAATGGCATTGTCATTTACAATGCTAATAAGTTTATTGTTTGCAAATGCATTTCTTATTGCATTTACATCAACACAGAGCTACCCACACAAAGCTACCTACATAGAGCATTCACATAGAGCTACCTACATAGAGCCATACTCACACAGACAGAGGCATCCACATATAGAGCCACCTACAATAAAAGCTATCTACACAGAGCCACAGCCACATACACACAGCGACACACACAGAGCTACACACACATAGCTACACACACACAGGTACACACACATACAGCCACACAAACACATAGAGACACACATACACACACACAGAGACACACACACTGAGCTACACACACATACACATACCTACACACACAGAGGCACATACACAGAGCCACACACACACAGATTTACACACACACTTATAGTTACACACACAGAGCCACACACAGAACTACACACACACATAGAGACAGAGCTACACACACACACACAGAGAGCCACACACACACACAGAGCCACACCGTGACAAAGCTGTTCTCCCGGTCCCTAATTAATATTTTGTCGCAGTACCAAATCCAACCTGTACCATTCCTTCCTCGAGGACAAGCATAAAATGGCAACAACTGGGTGCTCTCCAATTCGAGGCCCCAACACAAAAGTATTCTCACATTTCTATATGTGTAAATATATCATGCATGTTTTTCCTGTAGTTCGTTGCTTCAATTATTACTATATGAAATGAGAACTTACTTTCAGAGATCTTAAAGCTCTTACATCGACTGTACGAAAATGATTGACATCTTCATCGACTGTACTAAAATGATTGATATCTTGATCATTTTAGCTCAAACATCAAAAATATTAGCTTACCACTCCTGGCTATGCAGACACCTTCAAATATTATCCCGTTTCTAGTGCATCTTAGTTAGGCACCAATAAACACGTGGATCCTGCAAACCTCTTCCCCGAATACAGTAACCCTTTCTCAACTTATTACTGCTAAAGTTCGTGTCGAAACAAATTATTTCTGTACACCATGAAATGTGGTTCCTATTACATAGTCTCCCCTACTTGTAATGCTTCAGCGGCCTCACCAACTAACTGCGATCCGAAACAGGGGTCAGAGCACTTTAAATAGCACCAGTTAAGTTACAGTGGACACACATTCATTTTTGTCAGGCACGGGGAGAATAAGTGATTTGCCCAGGTGCATGCAGATTGTGTAAGAGGCATAAGCCAAATAATATTTCTCTTATAAGTGCTCGGTTGTGAACGCGCTTTCATACTTAATGTTAAACATGACTTCCAATTGAAAGCGCTCCCTTTTTCCTAGCACGCATCCCGAATACAAAACTGGACCTAATGATAAATAAATACCGTGCTTGAGGCATTACCTAGTCATGTATTGTGGCCTTTACTTTTCAGCGCGGTCTCATAGCGCCTATGCATATAAGAATAAGTATATTTCCCTGTACGTCCAAAACCGGCTACGGGCAGCGCCACGCATAAATACCCGCCATGACTGTCGTCTAATCGTTGGCCTCCTAGTTTGTACCGTGACAATTATAAACTTCCCAGTCGCCTATGCAGAGCGTAAAGGGCGAATCTATCCAAGTTCTCATTGCGCTTCCCGACAAAAACGCCTGAGACCCAAGAAAATCGCCATGGGCATTTGGCACGGGGGCGTCGGATGATATGCTGGTGGCCGGACGTGAAATAAACTTAATTGAACAAATCTTCGCTGCCTGGCCCGCTGCACTGGAAAGGCAGGGGTAGCGTGCCTGGCAGGAACAGGGATAAAGAAGCGCTCCTTCCCCCCCTCATCGCCATGCGCACAGACCGGGAAGGTGTCATGGAGTGGTTGCGAGGCTGAGGTGCCACGAGCAGCGGGGAAAGCTGTACAGCGAGGAAGGTGCCGTGGACCAGTCGGGTAACACTGGGATGTGGGGGAGCCCGCAACTGGTGTGCCCCTCTCCCCCCTGCAACAGTCCCGTCTTGCTCCTTCCACTCCTCCGAGTGCAACCCCGTGCCTCACCCCCGAGAGGTAGGCGAGGGCAGGGTTGGGGGCCAGGACCCTGGAAGTGGCCTGCTGGTGAGGGCCGCGTCCCAGTTGGGGGCCTCATCCCCCTGCGTTGCGGGAGCTACCGGTAGTCAATCCCAATAGAGGAGAGAGGCAAAGAAGACTCACTATCCTCCCCCTCCCCGATACCACGCAGGACAAGCACCCACACGACCAGCAGCAGCAGCGGCGGCGACCCTGGTGCCCGAGTTGGACCGGGTCCCGGCCAGCGCCTACAAATTGCTCTGGGCAGACATTACTAAATGCCCACTCCCCTTGTCCCCGGGAGCTGCTCTCCCCCATGACGGACGTAGCCACGGCGGGGGCCGGGCACAGCCGCCCATCTTCGGGGAAGGGGGGCACAGCACTCACGGCAAAATCTTGGATCCCGGGGACATGTCCGAAATGGCGGACGCAAGCTTCCGAACATTTTCAGATTCAGGGGCGTTTTCGGCGTTCGGAAAAGGGGCGTGGCTAAAAAGTGGAAAGAACAGAACGAACACGCCCCCGAATCCGAAAGAGACGGAGCTTCTTTCTAGTGACACCTCTCTCCTCGAATGGCTGGCCTCCGTTTTGGAAGCCAGCCAATGGAGGAGAGAGGCGGGTTTAAGCACCCTACTGAAAGACATTAAATCTCCGACTTCCGGCTGGCAAGCCAGCCTTCGGTCCTCGACCTAAAAAAAGTACCTTAACTTGACGACTGTGTCCCGCCGGGTGCTTTCTCTTCCGTGTCCCAGCAGGCACTGGGACTATATCTGACTCCTTGTCCAATCCCCGTGCTGCAGAGCAGTGCGGGAATTGCCCAGAGCAGGTTAGAAAGACCTCCTGTTCAGACCAGGGAGCCTGCAGGGTTTCTCCAGCTCAATGCAGCCGGCGGGCTGGAGAAACCTAAGAGGGCATGTGTGTTTTGGTTGGACTGTGATGGCCGGCCAAACACACATGTGCACTTAGAGGGTGCAAATAGCACTCCTCCAACCCCCTCTTATGTCCGGCCTCGCCCCTCCCTGCACACGCTGGCTAAACAGCTACTTAAAAAAAGAAAATGGTAATCAAATATCGTTTTATTTTTTTTAGCTGCTGGTTCTGCCAGAGGTTCGACACTCCTCCGCTATTGCAAAAGAGCCACCCCTGGATGCTAAAACATAATTTAATTTTCTATTTGCTGGCTCCGAGCCAGGCAGTTGGGAGATGTTCCTCCACAATTGTTGAGGAGCCGTCACTGAAGAGATAGTATGTTTGCAGGCATGAAGAAATAATAAAGTAGGATCTATAATGCAAAATTAAACACACCGAAAACAATGAGTAATTTGTTGCATAAAGATATTTGAATCAGTTACATGTAATGTGATTCAACATTGTGTTGAAACGTGATAAACTATGTGCAAAAGTAAAATGTTGCCATAAATCGCTCTTTTCTATGGATCACACTGTTGCTTTTAAAAATACTGATGAGAGTGAAAAGCTATTTCTCGCTTTCCCTGTTAACTCTACCTGAAATAAAGCTCTGTAGCTGCAGCAACAAAAAGTACTCCCGTCAACTTAGCTGCTGGCTCTGACAGCAGGCATTATGATGTCCCAACTCAAATGTAACATTTTACGATCATGGAGAGCTATTTCAGTTTCTTATTACAGGTGAATGGAAGAATTACAACTCTATTGTAATAATGAATTAGAGATGAGCTTTTATGCAGGGATTGCAGGTTCCCCAATGTGTCCATGTGTTATATACACTTTTAACAGAGGTTTGGGAAATATTTGAGTTATCGTAAACACTCTGAGTTTATAGCAGAGAAATAAAGAGTCCTGAAGGTATGGTAATTTCCCGAGAGAATGCTGATTTCAAGGGACTAAATAGGAACTTCAGCGCCAGCTGAGTTGAAGGCAGAGCGTTTTAGTGCGGCAGATATCACCTGGGCATTTTCCGATCTAGAGGAAGATGAACATTTACAAACAATTCACAATTGGAGCTTTGCAAATCACCAAAAATAAATAAATACATTTAGATATGTATGCTCGCAGTGCATCCTTGCATACTGAGGTAATATAAATTTTATGATCAAGTTATGTTCCCTAGCGCGTACCCCACCGACTCCATGTACGAGTTAAAGTGCATGTAACTTCCCTCCTGTACCAGCTATGAAGACGCAAATACATTTGCGTCCAACGTTAACTTGTCCTCTTTCAGACCCACCATGAATGGGTTGGATGGTCCGTTCCTAAGTATGCTATGCCAACGTCTTTTTGAAGTGTACTCCTACGTTTTTCAGCCTGGCTGAAAGTAGGCCCTGAATCTCTGCCACCGAGCCTCTTTTCTGGCTTCTGACTGCGAGGGCCCCTGCCCAAGCAGCCCCCGTACCCGTGAACTCTGACTTACTTCTAGCGCGGCCCTCCGTGCTCAGCTCAGCCTGCTGCCTGCCAAGATTGACTATAACCTTCGAGTTATCTGTTTCCCTCCCCGAAAATACATTCCAGCCTGCTAGTTTCAGTAAACATCCTTCCTCAGCTGCAGGGCTAAAGGGCCGACCTGTCTCTATGCAAGTAATTCATAGTCTCCGTTGCCATGCTTTCATGGAAGGCCCCTCGCCCCACGCTTCTCATACAGACACTCAGGCGCTTATACACGCACTCACAGCAAGTATAGAATAGCTTCTGCTCTAGAGACCTTTCTGCCCAGATAGCTTAGTTCCTAAACATCAGATATCAGATATGATAGAAGCACAAGTTGATCTGACATGCCAGACTTCTGTCTCTTTCCGTCAGTGTAAATGTCAAGCCCCCTGCACCCCGTCAATCACACGTCATGCAGCTGCGCGCGCATCCAAGCTTCCGATTTCTGCTGACATTGCAACATTCTGTTAGCACCACCCCTTGGTGCCACCCACTTGCGTCACCTATCAGTGACGTTTCTAGCACACACCTCTAGTTCACGCCTAGTTTACGCCTAGTTTACGCCTCTTGATGATGCACCAGTACCACGTGTATACTGTTATCTCGTCTTCTCTCAGCTATTACGCCTCTTACATTGAACATTATGATGTAAATCAAGTATATAAGCTATGTATTGTCAATAAACGAGAGCGCGCTCATCTATCCCTTCTGACACCCTGTGTGGTGGTCAGAACATGATATCTTGATTCCTTTATGAGGAATAAAACCCTTAGAAACTCTTACACCACGGACTCTGTTTTCCTTCATTCTGATTGAGTTATTATTGATTAAGTACTTATCTGCATAGAAATTAAGAGAGTAAATTAATTATTTACGTCATTTTGGCGCCCGAACAGGGACGCTTTTACCTGGATTGAACTGACAACAGATCATGCAAGTACGCACTTTCTGTTTTGCTGCTGCTCGTAAGTGTTTGTTGTACCAGAGATTCTGTAAACTGTCTAACATCGCCTTCTCTCCTAGATGGGCCGGGCTATGTGCTGTATTTATCATGACCTGAACCATTGAGTCGGGGAGAAACCATATAGATTTTCCCTTCGTCACCCAACCTTGATCTGTCTGAATCCCTCCTAGTTCAGTCCATTTCTTTATCTCCTCTGGAGTAGCATGTGTCTGGATATCCATTACGTCTAGGGCGGGATCTCTAACTGCCATACACTTTGTTGGTACTATTGTTTTTGTTATGTCAGTAATCTGGGTGTGAGTTAGTGCTGTATGTTTTGCTGTCTGGTCTGCCAGGTCGTTACCCTGGGAAACAGAATCTGTGATTTTAGTATGTGCCTTACACTTCATGACTGATATGCCCGAGGGCAAATGTATTGCTTCTAACAGTGCTTGAATGAGGGGGCCATGTTGTATCTTGGCCCCATGGGAAGTCAGAAAACCTCGTTCTTGCCAGAGGACTCCGAAGTCGTGTACAACTCCGAAGGCATAGCGGGAATCTGTGTATATGTTAATATTTCTGTTCTTGGCTAGAATGCAAGCTCGGGTCAGAGCGATGAGCTCTGCTGCTTGAGCAGACAGTGTGTCAATACGATGTGTTTCTTTAATTTCAGTTTCAGTGGTCACGGCATACGCGGCCACTAATTCTCCTGTACTTGTTCTCATGCATGAACCGTCCACATAAAGTGTCAGGTCTGGATTTGTCAATGGGACATCTGTTAAGTCTCGTCTAGGTTTAGTTACTGCATTAATTATTTCTATACAATCATGTGGAGCTGGATCTGTCATAACTGTAGGTAACAGTGTTGCTGGATTCAGGATGCTGCAACGTCTGATTTCTATGTGTGGCTGGAATAGTGTTAATTCATAACCTGTCAGTCGTGCTATAGTTAAGTGTTGAGTCTGGGTTCTGTTTAACAAAACCGCTACAGAATGTGGTACTTGAACTGTTAACTGATGACCTAAAACAATTGAATCACTTTGTCTTATTGCTAACGCTGTTGCTGCTACTGACTTTAAGCACGCAGGGAGTGCTTGGGCTACTGAATCCAATGTACTAGAAAAATAAGCACAAGGCTTATGTGAACCTGCTTGATCTTGAGTGAGGACAGACAACGCTGTACCATCACGTTCTGTAACAAAAAGTGTAAACGGTTTGCTGTAACAGGGTGTTGCTAAAACTGGTGCTTGACATAAGGCTTTCTTTAAGTCTTCAAAAGCTTGTGTATGTTCCTGAGTCCAAGGGAGGGCAGTCGAAGTCGCTGCCTCCTGTGTCGTTAACTGGATGAGTGGTTTAGCTAGAAATGCATACTGGGGAATCCATTGTCTGCAGTACGAGGTGAGGCCTATGAAGGCCCGCACTTCCTTTTGTGTCTGGGGTTGTGGCATATTTGCAATTAACTGAATGCGATCGGGAGTGAGCTGTCTCCCCACTTTGGACAGCAAGTGACCCAAGTACACAACTTGCTGAACACAGAATTGTAGCTTCGAAGGAGACACCTTGTGTCCCTTGTCGGCCAGGAAATGTAAAACTGTCAGTGATGCTTTTTCACATTCGGGCTCACTTCGTGCGGTGATCAGCAGATCATCGACGTATTGTAGTAAAGCGGTGTTAACTGGCATTTGAATACAATCTAGTTGTCTCTTCAGTGCTTGACTATAGATGCTGGGGCTTTCTGTGAATCCTTGAGGTGCGCGCGAAAATTTGAAACTGCGTCCATTTAAACAGAATCCGAAGAGATATTGGCTCTCTGGATCAATAGGCACGCTGAAGAAGGCGTTCTTGAGATCAATTATAGTAAAGAACGTTGCTTCTGAATCAATAGCAGTCAATAGAGATGATATATCGGGGACCACAGGATACTGTGGGATAATGCATTTATTCAATTCTCGAAGATCAATCACCAGCCGATATACTGGCGGGGCATTGGGATCAGTACGTTTAAGAATCGGAATGATGGGTGAATTACAGATATTGGAGTCGGTTTCGACGACCACTCCTTGGGCAATGAGCTCTTCAATGATTTTCAGTAAAGCCACTACAGCATCGGGTGGTAACTTGTATTGTCTGATTCTGGGTAATACAACACCTGCCTTGAGTGTAACGCGGTATGGTGTAATGTGCATACATCCTACATCAGTTGGGCCTTTTGCCCACAAGTAATCAGGTACATTTTTCAATCTGACGTCAAACTCACGAAGAACGTAATGACCCTTGAAATCCCGCAGAAATAGTCTAACTCCCTCCGGGGAACAGCAGATTATAGCTCCTAGGGCCTTCAATGTTTTAATTCCTAACAGATTTTCCGGACATGATTTTGTGAGTAACAGGTCTGTAACGCGTGATAATGGACCCACAGCCAGGGGAACTGGTTCTGATACTTCATTTACAATAGGCTGTCCTGAAAAACCAAGGGAAACATTTTGTGAGCCTGAGAGGGGTGCCCCTGGAACTTCGTCATGACTTATTGTAGTGCGGCTTGCCCCTGTGTCAATTAAAAACTTTCTGTCTTTCCCCAATACTTGACTGTGTACATAAGGACCTTCTTGATCTACAGGAATCTCAATAAGAGGCAAGCCACCTTCCCTCTCTAGGCTGTTTCATGTATATCGGGAATATTCGGGGTAAGCAGACTGGGCATACTGGTACATCTGTTGTGAGACTTGCTGAGTTGCAGCAATGGGCTGTGGCTGTGGTACTGCTACGGTCTGTGCTGTCTGTGCGGATGCATGCATAGGCTGTGTATTCTGTGTAGACTGATGCTGGTTATGGTCTTGTCTAGGCGGATGCGGTCTTTCTTTAGTTTTACCTGTCGCTATGTTATGTTTCAGAACTGGACATTCGTGTACGTAGTGACCTGGCTGCTTGCAATAATTGCATGTCCCTTTAACAGGAGCTGCAGTGTGACTTGTCTGGGTCGTACCTTTTCTGTGACTGTCGGATGGGACCGTCTGAGCTACTAACATTTTCATTTTCGTGTCTTTCATACGTTTCTGTTCCTGATCTTGTTCTTCCCTAATTCTATTCTGGTGATATTGTAACATTTGTAACATCTGGGATGGCGTATTTGCTTGCCATGTACTCTCGACTTTATACACTCTATTTTTAACTAACGTTAGGGAATTCTCGACTATCTTTGATACAAAAAGATGTGGGTACGACTCGCTACTTGGCTGAAGGCCACTATTGATAATAAAACATTTCTCGAATCTTGAATAGAAGTCGCTAGTATCTTCATCTTGTTTCTGTTTACAGGACGAGATTGCGTCCCAATCCTCTTTTCTAGTTGTCAACAATCTGGGCAAGACCTGTACTATCAAACCTGGTAATGCTTTAGTTTTGTCCCCAAGACCTAACCCTGGAACCCGTTTTTTCTCTTCTTCTTCTATTTCTGCCCAGGCAATCTTTGTGTCTCCCACCTCCCATTCCTTTTCCTTCAGTTTCTCGAATATACCCGTAGGCAGTAATACTTTCAACATTTTCATGATATCATCATACGTGTAGTCTCCCATCAGTAACATATCTTTGAGCTCTCTATGAAAACCTGCAGGGTCTTTATCATGGCACGGGACTAATTTCTTCATTTCTAACAGTTCTAATTTAGTCAGAGGCGTGTGTACATACACGCGTTTCAAAACCTTATCCTCACCCATAACAGGGTGCACTTCTCGTAAGGGGTTCTGACTTTCAATACCACCCCCGCACTGCATATGGTACATTTTCCTCTCTGGAGGTGGGGCGGGAACATATTCAGAGCTTACAAAGGTATCATATCTGCGTCGTTGTTCTAGAATTATTTGAATTAATTTGGTACTTAAGCCTCTCCATCTATCCATCAGTAGTGCTTCTAGTGTCTCGTGTAAGGGACCTGGATCGGAATAATGTTTTCTGTATTTAATGAGAAGGTGCTGAATCATGTATACACCTGCTAATTTCTGTTCGTCGGGGGAGAGGTTCAGAAATGTCTGTGCTACGGTATCATCATTATATATGTCTGCATTCTCGGCCCATGATACAGCTGATCGGGCTAGTTCTTGTTCATCCATAGAATTGAGTACATGGTACCCAACTCGATCTCGAAGCCGTTTATCAGTTTCCTGGAACTGATGCTCAGCAGAATTCGGATTTGTTAAGGCAGAGAAGAAAACTCTCTTGCTCTCCGGACGGACACCTTTCCTAAGGTAGTTTCCCCTACCTACATATGCTATAATATCTGTAGACTTTCCTGATGTCTCATCTTCATTTTCCTCCTCGGAGGAAGCTTTATCAGTTTCTTCCTGGTGTGCAGCTAATACTGCCTTTCTAATTTTCTGGGACATAGCGGCTATGCAAGTCCCCTTGTCATGTTTTGCTTCTGCTATATTTTGGCCCCACTTGTTCAATGCGTCTAATTCACTCTGATCTGTTCCGGGCCTGTCTCGTTCTCTTATTACACAATTAATGAAGAATCGTAATATCTGTTTTTGAATGTCAACTTTCTGTTTATACATGGCAGCTTGGACACTGTCGGGGTCTTTCCCTGTCTGTATGAATTTGTATAGTCTGTCGAGGGCTTCTTGCATTCCCACACAGCATAACAAGCTGTCGGTGGCAGATCTTAAGCGCAGTGATGCTAATACCATTAGATCGTCTGTTCCGGGTACTGGATCATATCTGCAGAATGACATCCTATCTTTCAATGCCTCAAGCCGGGATGAGTAGTGGGGAGACTGGAAAGGATTCTGTGTGTCTTTTAAATGCAATCTGTGTGTCGGTGGCGGGGTCTGTAGACCCGCTGTCGCACCTCCTGAGGCGGATGCTTGGGCATTATCTCTCCGCGGAGTCTGTATCTGAACGTGAACTTGTCGTTTAGGTGGATCAGGCAAACGTGGTTTCGGTAGGTCAGTTTTGAGTAGGGGAAGTGGCGGGGCTGGCGGAACAGGAGAAGTCTGTTGCGGTACCGGCGGAACGTGACCTGGGGGTGGAGTACCACCCCCGTCCCTGTCTGTAGGCAGGGCACGAACAGGCAGATTGGTGTAAGCTGGTGCTACATCGTCTAGATAGGAATTTAGGAATATGTCTTTAGTAGTCTTGTGCATTACTTTAGTTGGAACCAATGGTGACGGCAAATTTTTCGGTATTTCTGAAATGGCGTCAGGGGTACCTTCGGCCAAAAGATACATGTTGTTCACTTGGCTATTTTGGATACGATCTATTTGTTCTAATTTTACTCGAATTCCCTCAGTAACTAATTCGTTTTCTTGGGCCTTTTCTGATTCTTGAAGTCTGTCTTCTCTACGGAGTGCTCTTTCAGCACGCTTACGTGATTCCTTACGCCAAAATTCTATGGCGTCTTTCTGAGATTGTCTGGCTTTCTTTTTCCGTAATACTTCTTCTACCTTTATGATGCACTCGGCATCCCATGTTCCGTTAACTGGCCATCGGTATCTTTCCTCTAGGTGCTTGGTATAATCGGTCCATAACTCTAGATACAGGATGGCGTCTATGCCATGTTTATTGTACATAAAATTACCTGGAGTGTCCCTAGGTGGGATTGGAATCTCTTCCTCTAACATCCCTTTCCTAGTTCCTATCTGCTTTAACTTGTTGAAAAACGGCATTGTGCCTACTTGATACTGAAATGCTTGATCCTTGATACTCAATGTCGACTGTAACTCTTTATACAAGAAAACACAATAATGCACAAAAACAATCACTTTCATACCACGACATTAATTACAAAAACATTTAAAACATAGATGACTACCCCTCTATACTAGAAGTACTGCTCCACAGTACAGATACACTGTTGTAACAGTGCAGAATTTCAGAAATTCGGAATACTAGATATACTGCTAAACAGTACAGATACACTGCCTACAAACAGTGCAGACCGGACTTGCGTACCCAAACCCGTCTAGATACGACCCAGCAATGGTACTCACCGGGAAGCACGGAAAACAGAAGGCCTCGGAAAACTCGACTGGACTCGGCTCGGAACTTCGGAAAACTTCGGAAAACTTCGGAAAACTTCGGAAAACTGGTGGGCCTCTTCACACCTCGGACCTTGCTTCTTTCGGCTGGGCTCTGGTCGGGATCCTCCGCACTCCTCACCGCCTCGTCTGGGCACTGATTGCAGTCTTCGTCACCTCCGTGGGTCAGAGGGAGATGCAGGAAATCCTGCCAGTACACGTGTATTCCATCTAACTGATGGCAGGGGACACAGCATGCAACGCGCCAACCGGCGCGTGAGGTGGGGGAGGGGTCCCTATTCGGGCGCCAATACACTGAATCGAGGCAGATCAGAAAAAGCACTTTAGCGATGTCAGCTGGGCTGTTTGAAAAAAAGGTAAGTATGTGGACCATTTTGTTGAAATGTGGTGTAAGTGAGTCATGCGCTCAGTGTGGTGACTGGAGAAGGAGTACAATCTACATTCTATAATATCTTCTCTTATGTCATGTTACTTAGGATGCTAGTTTTTTGTAAAGCCATCTGGGAGGAAACAGGATTTTTGCAGGTTCACTCCCACTTTTTGCCCTATTTTTTGACTATTGAATACTGGTGTAATGACTTAGGGCCAGATGTAGGTAGCCCTTTACCGATCGGAATCGGCCGAAAATTAAGCATGGGCGGAAAATCCGTTACGCTCGCGGATTTTGCGGATTTTCGGGAAATTCGCAATCCGCGAGATTTGCGAATTTCCCGCAAAATCCGCAAATTCGCACGCAGCGGATTTTTTTGCGGCGCGCGGCGTTGGTGATACAATTTTTGCGGCGCGCGGCGTTTATCATCGTTTGCCGAGTTGTTTTTCTCGATAGTTTGCGAGTGCTGCGCCATTTTGGATCTTGCTGTGTGATCCCGCGGGAATTGGCGAGCGCGATTACGTCATCGCGGCTTGCCAGCGATAGTTTGTCAACGCGAGTACGGCGAGATCACGTCTCGCGGTACTTCGCAATTGCGAGATTTGAGATGCGGCGAGCAGCAAGAATCTCGCACAAGCGAAAATATAAAATTTGCAATTCTGCACAAGAAATCCACCAGCAAGCAGCATAAACCTTCTTGAAATGATGATTTTTATCTGAATAACTCCTTAGGTTGACATTTGCCTGCACTTTTTTAGCGAGGAGTCCATTTTGGGGAGGGGGGGAGGGGGGTGGGAGGAAGGAAGTGCCCCACAGTCTTCAACTTCCTGTTCCTGTTCAGCAGGCTCCTCCCAGTGCTTTGTCCATCTCCTGGTCACTTTTCATTTGGATCTGGAGCTGGAAGGATTACTTTTTGTGGATGCTGCTGGATCTTTGGATTTGAGGCCTTTTTGACTTTCTTTGGATCACTGTTGGATTAGAAATTTTACAAGTAAGTTTGTTTGGGGCATTACAGTTGCTGCAACTAAAATTTTGGAATTTTCGATTTTTGGGCTGTTTTGGGGCCTTTTGCCCAGGGGTACTCAGTGGTGGGTGGGCTGAGTCTTTCTGTGGGTTGTCTTGAACTTAAACATCATGGAGGGCATGGATGGATTGGGATTGTGCTGATTTTTCAGTGATTTTCGTTTTTTGGGGCTGTACTTGTGGCCTTTTCACCAAGGGTATTTGAGTCTAGCATGGACCTAGTCTTTCTGTGGGCTGTCTTGAACTTAAACATCATGGAGGCCATGGATGGAATGGGATTGTGCTGATTTTTCAGTGATTTTCGCTTTTTGAGGCTGTACTTGTGGCCTTTTCACCAGGGGTATTTGAGTCTAGCATGGGCCTAGTCTTTCTGTGGGCTGTCTTGAACTTAAACATCATGGAGGCCATGGATGGAATGGGATTGTGCTGATTTTTCAGTGATTTTCGTTTTTTGGGGCTGTACTTGTGGCCTTTTCACCAGGGGTATTTGAGTCTAGCATGGGCCTAGTCTTTCTGTGGGCTGTCTTGAACTTAAACATCATGGAGGGCATGGATGGAATGGGATTGTGCTGATTTTGCAGTGTTTTTCGATTTTTGGGGGTGTTCATGGGGAGGGACAGGCCATGTGGCTGGTGGCCATTTTGAGTGCTGCTACAGGCACTGGCCATGTGCTGGCATGCAAGTGGCCATTTTGAATGCAGGCTTTGTTGTTAGGCCTGCAACCATTTTGCCTACTTTTCAACCTTTCTGCCCAGGAGTAGTGAGTCTTGCATGGGCCTAGTCTTTCTGTGGGTTGTCTTGAATTTAAACATCATGGAGGGCATGGATGGATTGGGATTGTGCTGATTTTTCAGCGATTTTCGTTTTTTGGGGCTGTACTTGTGGCCTTTTCACCAGGGGTATTTGAGTCTAGCATGGGCCTAGTCTTTCTGTGGGTTGTCTTGAATTTAAACATCATGGAGGGCATGGATGGATTGGGATTGTGCTGATTTTCCAGTGATTTTCGTTTTTTGGGGCTGTACTTGTGGCCTTTTCACCAGGGGTATTTGAGTCTAGCATGGGCCTAGTCTTTCTGTGGGCTGTCTTGAACTTAAACATCATGGAGGGCATGGATGGAATGGGATTGTGCTGATTTTGCAGTGTTTTTCGATTTTTGGGGGTGTTCATGGGGAGGGACAGGCCATGTGGCTGGTGGCCATTTTGAGTGCTGCTACAGGCACTGGCCATGTGCTGGGAGGCAAGTGGCCATTTTGAATGCAGGCTTTGTTGTTAGGCCTGCAACCATTTTGCCTACTTTTCAACCTTTATGCCCAGGGGTAGTGAGTCTTGCATGGGCCTAGTCTTTCTGTGGGTTGTCTTGAATTTAAACATCATGGAGGGCATGGATGGATTGGGATTGTGCTGATTTTTCAGCGATTTTCGTTTTTTGGGGCTGTACTTGTGGCCTTTTCACCAGGGGTATTTGAGTCTAGCATGGGCCTAGTCTTTCTGTGGGTTGTCTTGAATTTAAACATCATGGAGGGCATGGATGGATTGGGATTGTGCTGATTTTTCAGTGATTTTCGTTTTTTGGGGCTGTACTTGTGGCCTTTTCACCAGGGGTATTTGAGTCTAGCATGGGCCTAGTCTTTCTGTGGGCTGTCTTGAACTTAAACATCTTGGAGGGCATGGATGGAATGGGATTGTGCTGATTTTGCAGTGTTTTTCGATTTTTGGGGGTGTTCATGGGGAGGGACAGGCCATGTGGCTGGTGGCCATTTTGAGTGCTGCTACAGGCACTGGCCATGTGCTGGGAGGCAAGTGGCCATTTTGAATGCAGGCTTTGTTGTTAGGCCTGCAACCATTTTGCCTACTTTTCAACCTTTATGCCCAGGGGTAGTGAGTCTTGCATGGGCCTAGTCTTTCTGTGGGTTGTCTTGAATTTAAACATCATGAAGGGCATGGATGGATTGGGATTGTGCTGATTTTTCAGTGATTTTCGTTTTTTGGGGCTGTACTTGTGGCCTTTTCACCAGGGGTATTTGAGTCTAGCATGGGCCTAGTCTTTCTATGGGTTGTCTTGAATTTAAACATCATGGAGGGCATGGATGGATTGGGATTGTGTTGATTTTTCAGTGATTTTCGTTTTTTGGGGCTGTACTTGTGGCCTTTTCACCAGGGGTATTTGAGTCTAGCATGGGCCTAGACTTTCTGTGGGCTGTCTTGAACTTAAACATCATGGAGGGCATGGATGGAATGGGATTGTGCTGATTTTGCAGTGTTTTTCGATTTTTGGGGGTGTTCATGGGGAGGGACAGGCCATGTGGCTGGTGGCCATTTTGAGTGCTGCTACAGGCACTGGCCATGTCCCGGGAGGCAAGTGGCCATTTTGAATGCAGGCTTTGTTGTTAGGCCTGCAACCATTTTGCCTACTTTTCAACCTTTATGCCCAGGGGTAGTGAGTCTTGCATGGGCCTAGTCTTTCTGTGGGTTGTCTTGAATTTAAACATCATGGAGGGCATGGATGGATTGGGATTGTGCTGATTTTTCAGTGATTTTCGTTTTTTGGGGCTGTACTTGTGGCCTTTTCACCAGGGGTATTTGAGTCTAGCATGGGCCTAGTCTTTCTGTGGGTTGTCTTGAATTTAAACATCATGGAGGGCATGGATGGATTGGGATTGTGCTGATTTTTCAGTGATTTTCGTTTTTTGGGGCTGTACTTGTGGCCTTTTCACCAGGGGTATTTGAGTCTAGCATGGGCTTAGTCTTTCTATGGGTTGTCTTGAATTTAAACATCATGGAGGGCATGGATGGATTGGGATTGTGTTGATTTTTCAGTGATTTTTGTTTTTTGGGGCTGTACTTGTGGCCTTTTCACCAGGGGTATTTGAGTCTAGCATGGGCCTAGTCTTTCTGTGGGCTGTCTTGAACTTAAACATCATGGAGGGCATGGATGGAATGGGATTGTGCTGATTTTGCAGTGTTTTTCGATTTTTGGGGGTGTTCATGGGGAGGGAACGGCCATGTGGCTGGTGGCCATTTTGAGTGCTGCTACAGGCACTGGCCATGTGCTGGGAGGCAAGTGGCCATTTTGAATGCAGGCTTTGTTGTTAGGCCTGCAACCATTTTGCCTACTTTTCAAC